>NC_082599.1:29443273-30118630 GCF_030936135.1 Gavia stellata
TTCTAACATGAACAATTGCATGCTCTATTGTAATACATCTACAGATGTTACTCTGTGACAGAGATAGACCTTTTTATTCAACTCAGCAACCATAACTGTGACTATATGTTTGAAACAATAATAGAAGAATTTAAGTAATAAGAAAAAATCAACTTGTTCATTTTTAACACTGGAGTGTTAGTAATTACGCAAAACTGGCTTGCTGTGTTGCCCCTTTGTGCTGGAGGCCTGATAGGATGCCATGATGAGCTTGGTCTTTTAAGCCTAAGGGCTTAACATTAGCAGCATATAACAATTTTCTTATCAGAGCCCGCTTTGCAAAGCACACAGGGAGGAGGAAGTGGACCGGATGCTGTCATATGTGGGATGGTGTGGTAATTAAGCAACACTGTTCAAGCATGGAGAGAGCAAAAAACAAGGGTTTCACTCAGGCTTCTTACGTGATCGCAAAACACACCAGTGCAAAGCTTTTTTGCCTTGCAATAAGGGACTTTTTATTTTTGAAAAAAAAAAAGAAAAGAAAAGAAAAAAAAAGTGCCGTTATTAAACTCAGCATGGAGACAATCTGAAACAAGATCTTCATCAATCAGATTAAGTACTTTCCAAGATGAAAGTAGATGAGGCACAGTGTGAGCCTGAGAAGATATTTATCAAAACCCATATTAATAACCACTTTCAGCCTTCTCCTGACAGTTTCATCTTAGCTTCCATGTTTAACATTTGAGTATCATATGTTTTTGTCAGGATGAGGCTGCTAAGAGCATCAATTAATTAATTCCTCTGAAGTATGGTTTGGAAAGGTAATAAAGTAACATTCCCTAAGGCCAGGACCAGTAATGGTAAGCAGCATTCTGGTACTGTGCAATTTGTTACCTCAGAAAGAAATTAAAAGCACAGAATCATTTCCACTTTTAAAAGCAGAATATATTCAACTTTATTTTAATAAAGTTGCTGAGAGATATCAATTTTTTTCAATAATGTTTTCAAAGCAGATATAGAATGTTGCTGCTTTATATTTGTTTTATTTTAATAGGAAAAAGTAGAATGCATCTGGCAAAATAAAAGGCAAAAAAGATGACTAGAATATGTCTCAATATTGTTATTTATTTGTTATCATTATCATGATTTGCCTTTTTTTTGGGTCTTACTGTTCTGTTCTGGAATCTCCTCTGTGGGGTGAAGGAAGCCTGCTGACAGCAGGGAGAAATTAACCCTCTCCTTCTTTCTACTGCTGCCACCTTTACAAAGGAAATTTTTAATGTACCATAACTTCTCCATCCTCTCCCATGTCTAAAAACAGTGCAATTCTTGTTTCTTTTACTCTGTAAGAAAGGAGGTTTCTTGAGTTGTAAGTAGTGGAAGAAAAGCAAGGATAAAGAGCTGTTTGGTAACATAGGAAAGCATCAATATAGTCTTTTTTGGTATTTTTAAAATCGTAAGCAGAAAGTGGTTGAATCTGGATACCTTGCTTTAATCTTGCAAAATATATCCACCCTTTTACTTCCACATGCTTTTAGTCCTGCCACAAAGTAATACTTCTATGCAAAAAGACATCTTATGTATGTAAACTGTTGATGGCAGCTCTTTTCTCATTGCCTGTAGGGAATGTCAACCTATATAATTAGTGTGCCCTAATGACTGCATGAGTCAGATCAAAATACTCTGCTCACTAGTCACTAAATAAATGTCTCCACACATTTTTCTATGAATGTATTTCAGTCTGGTCTTGTGAGAGAATGAGATCCAGGTGGCTGTACTACACATCTGTATGTGAAGTGTGTAAATGTGTGCCTGTGATACCTTTGCTTATCAGTTCTTGTATATAACTTCTGAGTATTTTGTCCACTCTCAGACAGTTTGGGATAGTTCTGAAGACATTTAAGTTCATGGGAACTAACTACTCTGCCCCCCAAGAGAGCTAGAGAGGCAATCAATCACTGCAGAACAGGCTGAGAATAAGAAACGTAATGAAGTTGTTTTGATAAAGATCAACAAGGCAGGGTCCTTTTTTCTTTCCTCCACAGGAATAGTTCAGAAAATCACTCCCAAACTTGAAATGCTCCTGATGTTTTATAAGAACTCTGCTGATTTATGTTCCTATACTACATGATGGGGCTTCATCTGGACACCACTATTTGGGGACAACAGACCGGGGACCACAGACCAGGGACAACAGACCAAGCGAGCCCTGTGTAGCATCTTTTTTTTTTTTTTTTTTTTTTTTTTTTTGTAATGGTTGGACTTGATGATCCTACAGGTCTTTTCCAACCTTAGTGATTCTGTGATTCTGTGATTCTGTGATCATCTCCTTTCCCCAAAAGTGGAGGCCAGAAGCCTGCAAACTAGACTTCCCATCAGACAGCGTGTCATCGTTTTCAAAATCAACTTGTTTCTAAGGAATATGCATTCTTTGGTAAAAATTTATTTGGTAGTTAAATATCCATCAAAAAAGTTGCATTTTACATGGCAAAGGTATAATTCTGACCTCCTCTAGCTTTCAAGGAAATGGTATTTTTCCTCTCTTCAGAGAGGAACCTCTGTCTACTTCATTGTTCTCACTGGGAGTGAAAAGGACTCAACCATCCCCTTCCTCAACCAGAAAGCCAAATTCTTGGCTCTTATAGCAGCTGGAAGAAAAAAACATGATATCTGTATTCAGCTGTAATTTTTTCACTTGTATTCTAACAGTGCATGTGACCAGTCATCAGTGATTTCTGGAGATCCATTCTGCAGAGATCTTGGAGCACCATCAGGATAAGCTCAAAACATATTGTGGGGTCTACAAAGAACTTGCTATGTCCTGACTCTAATAAACAGCTGAGCAAAGCAGTCAGTGTTTGCAGCAGGAAATTCAGACTGGAAAAGATTACCTCTGGCAAGTAGGGCTCTGTGTCAACTCTCCTGAACATGGTCAGTCTTATGATGTGATGTAGATCTTGCTTGTTCCTCGCCTTCTGAGAGTTACTCCCAAGTGGCCTGTGGGTCCTCAGGTTGCTGATGTTAATCAGCCTTTTTTGTTGCCCTTGGGATGGCACTCATGAGTAAATGCAGCAAAGGGGAGAGAAAAGATGGGAAAGAGGGTTAATTGAATGCAGAATTTTCTTACAGAAAAAGTTTGGCCTACAGTGTATACGAAGTCCATTAACTGTTTTCTGAGCTGTCGAATGTTGTTTCTACTTGGGTCTCTCTCATTATTAGTTGATGTTGCTGAGGATTTATGCTTGTTTGGTGAAAACAAAACAAATCTAATATTTTTCCAGTAAAACAAATAAATAGCCTAGCACAGTTAGACTGTGTTCATATTCAAGGTCAGGAGTGAGGGACAGACATGAAGGTGTTCTCTGGCCCGTCAGATGAACTGGTATGTATCAGATCCAAAGTCCTGTGGAATTCCTCTTGGCTTGGAGCCACGCTCTTCTCCAAGCATAAAATTCTAATGGATGTATTCAAACTTAAACATCTCTGCAGGAGTATAGAAGTTTGAAGGGGGTTGGTTCAAATTTTATGCACTATGCTCTTTTCTAAAGTTTAAGGTAGGTATAAGTGAATTAGCGAGCATTTCCTGTGTAACACAAGGGGACTTTAAGGGAAGCGTGAGAAGACTGTTTAGCAGCCAGCCAGAATCACCAGCTGAGGTCCCTCGTTTTGCATTCAGAGGTTACAGAGCATACAGCAAGAAGAAGGATTATGGAATTGAAAGGTCTTAGGCACGGGCAGGCTGAGTTTATAAGTGCTGTAAAGGAAACTGAAAAAAATCTAAGGAAGCTGGGAACTGAAACAAAACTAGTCTGTCTTATGTTCTTATTCGGCTTCAGAGAATTAAGGGTTGATCTCTTTGCTAAAACTCAGGTATTGTAGCTGAAGTCTGTGAGCATCAGAAGATCTACTGTTACTATCTTCCCTACTAGGTTGATTGTTATTGCTGGATAATGAAGGTGTACATCAAAGCAGAAGGATTACTGTGATTTAATACCACAATTCTGCAAATGGAATTGATTATTTTGGTGTTTACAGCTATGGAAAGTTAACATTTAGAAAAGCACAGCGCTTCTTGCTGTTAGTCAGATGTTAGTGTTAAAGAAACATCATCAAACTAAGTGTATGCCTACACGCTAAACTGACCCAAAGCTGTGTGACCATGCTGAAAAGTAAATTTTGCTAGGTGGGATCTGTGAGGCACTAAAATGAGTAGATTGCTTAAGATCAGTACAAAGCACTGGTACAGACCAAAAATAGGCTCTACAACCTGAATATGGTTAACACCACGAAGAGGCTTGTTGTAAAAAAAACAGCCGACAGTTTCTGCTGCAGCATCCTGGGAATCAGAGACCTTTTAAAACAAATATTTCTTTTCATGAAGTTTTGCGCTGTGCTCCACAGGGTCACTGGGACGGGTCAAAAACATGATCACAAATATCTTCTCTGTTCCTCCTGCTTTGAAAATGTTTTCCTGCTGTTTGCTGGCTATCAGTTCTGGTTACTTTGTGTTACTCCTAAAGCTCGAGGAATGAAACTGAAGATCAGCACAGTGCTGTTAAACACACAAAGAGAGACAGCTAAAAAAAAAGAAGAAAATTAAGCATTTCTGCAAGTCTCTTTTTACCATTACTGAGCTATTAAGGTTATATGTATATTACATGAATATGTATGTGGGTAGCAGCACAGTATTATCTAGTGGAGCCACAATACTTAAGACACTGATGTGCCTTTGTAAGTAAATGATTACGGTCAGATAGGTCATAATTCCTGAACATAATAACGTAGGCTATCATTCTTTAGAAGATGTGAATGGAGTTATTGTGGTTAGTTTTTCATCCTCTGGAGGTCCATTGATGTTCAGGATCATTTGCATAGCACTGTTTGTATACTGTCTTAGCAGTTAAATTTCATTTGTGGTATTTTCAGCCCAGGTCAAGTTACAGGGTGTCTCTGTTTGGGATTAAAGGGAGAGAATCTGTGAAGCTCTTCTCTGAGCATTATCGTTCTGTCTGAGAACCTGCCAATTGACAAAAAATGTGTAATTTTGCTGAGTCAAAATGGATGCTTCCTGGTAAACCACTCATTCCAAATACTGTTTAAAAGTCCAAATCTAGACTGAGACACTCAGGGCAGCCATACTTTCAATAAATATTCTACTGCCCTATTGTCATACTGAAAAACTTACTTTCTACACAAAGGTTTGGTGACTTCAGGTTATAGCCTAGCATACCTGGCCCATTGTCCTGGCTCCCATATGACATCCAGAAAACAGTCTTCAGTCTTTCCTTACATTTGCATGGATCTGTTTTTAGTGTTCATGTCCTTGGGCAGACTCTTAGGTGGAAGAGAGTATGTTTGGGATTACAGGACTCTAGTTGTGGATCACAAGGGGCTTTCTGGCAGCTTTTCTTTCCTCCCTGACTATCAAACTCGCATTTCTGCCTTTCTTTTTGTTTTTTTTATTTACTTCTTCCAATAATTTCACTGCTCAGGATAGTCTATGTAAACCACTTGGTCCCACTGTGGTTCTGTATCATGCCTTAAAGGAGAAGAAATTGATGAGGTCTGTATTTATGTAACATGCTTATTTTTAATAGCTTGACGTGCCTTTTTTACCTCCCTATGGTTTTGAAAGCTCAGACGGAGTTTCTTTATCCTTTTGCTTCTTGTTTGCATACTGACCGAAGGCACTTGTGCTTGCTGATAACTACATGCTCAGAATGACATGAATCCCTTTTCAAAACGACATAGCTAATGGTCTGCATATGCAAGTTTCATATATTCAGCTGTAAAATTACAAAGAATCCCCTTGCTGCCATCTCACACATGAACTGAAGGTTGTCCTATGGATTTGGAGAAACAATGTCTTGCTGCTTACTTTTACCAGTAAATAATGTATGCTCAGAGAGGAATAGAATTTTTTAAAAATAGGAACTTTTAGAGAAATATTGTCAGTAATGAAACCAAAATAATTTAAATGGCATACCCAATCTAAAACATCCTTGAAACCTATAATTCTCTAGGAAACAATTATTCTGTATTACTGAACTTTTGAAAAAACCTCACTGATTATTCCTTGTTATTGATTCTGATGGGAAGCATAAAATGGAATGTCCCAGCTGGTCTTAGAAATTGTATTCCTATCAGTTAAAGTATTGGAATTAGACTGAACTGTATAACTGCATTTTTAGACAAACTATTGGTCTCTGTTAAACAAACTTTAAAGGTAACAGGAGACCACTACTGATATGTCCTGGCTGAAAACATTTCACCTGAAGGAATTAGTCCATGCTCCCTGGACCCACAATTATAACGCCATCTGGCAGATATGATTTCAGCACCAAATTCTTAATGAGATAAGGTGAGCCAAACATGGATTCAGGGTACAAAAGAGTTTAATAATCTTTTATTTGTCACAGTGAACATTTGCGTATACTTTATGAGAACAGTTTTTACAAGAAACTTTTCACCTTCTAGCAGTCTTTAAAATATTGTGGCATAAAGCTTTTTCTGAAACATCCATAGTATTTTTATTTCTGTTTTTTTCTGTATTTAGATTTTTATACTCATCTGCTGGGATTCAAATTTATGTTAAAATAATTACATTACGTCAGACATAACTAAACACATCTTAAGATCTAAGGCAAGTAACAGTAGAATACTGAAGATCCAACGTTCTCCTTTCCAATCAATTTAAGGTATGACAGTCAAACATTTGAAAATTTGAACTCTGAAGTCCAGCTATCCCTTGTATTACTGAATTGGGTAAATTATTATAAACAGACAGGGGCACAGTTTGATTTCCAGGTATGCATATACATGCATATTCAGACACACATCAAAGTCAGTAATCTTAAACTTTGATGGCCTGCCAGTACCTTTGCTAAGATACAGCAGTTCTTTTATGCCATGTCACACAAAGAACAGTAGTATTAGCAACATGTCTGATTGCTTTCAACTCCTTAGCCATGATGAAGGCTGAGGGCAGTCTTCAGTTCAATTTGAGGTGAAACAAAGAGATTTAAACAAAAGGATCTTGTGCAGGCATATCATGTACACTGTCTAATGTAGCTGTGGGTGTTCTTGTTATCCACATAAAGGAAAGGCTCTGGTTAAGATTCATCCTGCCTTGGTTATATGTAATACATCTGTCCACATTTGAATTAATTGTGCAAGTCCTGTTATAGTCAATGGAGATATAGCCAATACAGTCCATGGCATCTAGAGAGCAGTTCATCTTGTCCTAAATTTGGTCAGATGAATTGTTCTTTAAACTCCATTAACTATATTGATTAGCTCTCCAAGACCATAATGGAGTCCAGACAGTAAGTCTGTTGTAGACAGGCTAGATGGTAGACATCTAGAGCAAGAATTTCAGGCCCTCTGCTGTTCTTCACTACTATGAAATCTGGTTGAAATACTAGTGACTCTGGTGTCTCATAGGCAATTCAATACAAGAAGAACACTCAGGTTACAAAAGAACTTAATAGAGGAATAGTACTTTATCATCACAGCTCTGGCTGCCTAAATAGCAAACAACATTGGAAGAAAAGAACTGATTTCTGCTTGCTCCTTTGGATTCGTGGAGAGGCCCACAAGAACCTTCTCCATCCATAATCTCGTATGGTTATTCAGGCTAGCATATTCATCCTCAAACTTGAAGGAACTTTGTCCACTGTCTGAATGTTTTCTCTGTGTCTTGTTCAGACCAAATAGGGTAACACTGCAATGAGCTCAGTAGGTCACTCACACAAAGCTAAAAACAAATACTTCATTGTCCTTCTCTGCTAATTTGCCTTTTCATATTGTGTTGTCTTCATAAATTCTGAACTTACAGAGCCCAAAGAAATTACTGAAATTGCCTAATCAGCCCTCCTGACAGGCTTGGCCATGAGATATCTCTGAACAATAACTGCTTGAAACTGGACCACATCTTGATTTAAAATACAACCATTGGTGAAAAATCCATCATGGTCATCAACAAATAGTTCTAGCTAAAACTTTCCCCCTTATTTCCCATATGAACTTTTCTAGCCTTTATAGTGATCGAAGCGGTATGCTAGAACAGAAAGCTATTATCATGGTTTTTTTCCTTTGGTTTATAGTTATAGACTGTGCAAGAGAAGCAAGGGCTTTCTTGCTGACTAGGTATGTACAGTAGCTGCCAGAATGTAGTGTCTTTTTCCAAGCTGTCTTCTTGGAACTGTTCCACATCAG
Organism: Gavia stellata; assembly: GCF_030936135.1. NCBI lineage: Eukaryota > Metazoa > Chordata > Aves > Gaviiformes > Gaviidae > Gavia > Gavia stellata. The sequence goes on from NC_082599.1 coordinate 29,451,470, forward strand.
ATAACTGATTAAATATTTATCACAATGGGGGCCTGGGTCTGTGTTTCTTGCTTCTCAAGGGAATACCATGAACACTGGGTCAGCCTTTAAGTAGCTGGCCCAATAGATTATTTATACAGAATGTCACAGTGTTAGAGAAAGGGTATGACAGGTCCTCCTTCCATAGCCAGGATACTCAGTTGGGATGTAAAAAATGTCCTATTCTGAGTTGGGCAAAGGAGGACCTTAATCTAAGGACCCTTGTATGCATGTAACTACACAACTATTGAGCTATGACTACTCTGGTGAGGTCTCTTTTTTTTTTTGTTGTGATAAAATATCCAGCGTGTACCTAAGGACTCTTTCCAATGCAAATTTAATTCCTGCTGTGTTCATTTAAGAAGCTTTGATGTAGGACACAAACCTATAGGGACAGCAGTATGCTAAAGTGTGTGTAATTATGTGCAAATATATGTCATATTACTATGTCATATTGTACTTTGTATAAATACACGTAAGTGCTTCAACATCCAGGCATTACTTCGCATTGCCTTTAAAAAAAAAGTAATTTTCGCAGTTCCACAGAATTAATTATCATGTTGGGATTTAAGGGAATAAATAGTAGTAGCTTTTCAGATTTGTTTTATTGGGAACACCTTGGAAGAAGGCAGCTACAATTTATCTCTCTGCCAGCTTTTGCCCCATGCTGCCTAGCTAAAGCCTGCCTGCCAGTGGGATGCCTGGGAGGGAAGGGACACTGCAGCCTTCCACGCAGCGTCAAGCACCTGCCTGCCTTTGTGGTCATCCTCCTGACTGCGGGGAGATGCAGCAAAGGGAGGTGCAGTGCCAGCAGGTCAGCACTGGCCTCGTGTGAACAGGGAGCTTGGACCTTTCATGGTCATCGTGCTCGGGGAAATGCTGCTGAGTAGATTAGGCCAAACGCAGAGTTGCGGCTGCTTCACTGAAACATGGAAAGTTTGTCTTTCTGTCATTCTCCCTCAGTTTTATCATCCCCTGGACATCTGCTTGCCCTCAGCACATGCTTGCTTTGCCTGTATCCGTATCAGGTATTTGCCCGTATTGGGTCAGTGGGACCTGATAAAAACTTATTTGACCATTAAAATATCTTATTACATGAAGTGCTGTGATTCTTTGGAATTTTCTGTCCCACAGAAATGAGTCCTTCCTTACTTTGCAGATTATATTGATCTGGAAAGAACAGCATTTAACATCTTAATTTCAGACTGGGGGTACTTTTAGTGAGGCTTTCAATGAGGATGGCTAATACGCTGTTGCTGCTGGTGCTGATGATCTGCATGTTACATCACTGCATCCTTGTGTGCTGTCATTCCCTTTGCTCTTCATCCCTTCAGGATATTTCTAGCACGTAGTTTCTCTGCTGTAGAATGGTCCTGGGTAGAGATTTCTATTATTCCAAAGGTTTGTTTCATAAGAAAACCTTAAATGGTGTTCTTAAACTGTATGAAAAGAAGGGTAGACATTACACCCCTCAGTGTCACTGCTGGAGAAACGAACCACAAAGAAGTTTCCAGACAGACTTCAGGCAAATTTCAATTGCTATTGGATTTCAGTCTTTCGACATTTATAGTTAAAGATAACTTTTGTGTTTTTCGAGTTAGTCTTTGTTGGTACATGGCATTAAAAACCCACTATTTTTACTGTTTATTTTAGCCTTAATTTTGCCTTGGTTTACCTTGACTTTACTCCCAGTTTCCCCTTTTCATATGTCCGATCTATTTTCATTGTATATGAGCAGTTCTGGGCAAGGTGATAGACCCCTCTGGAGCAGATAAAACCACAGCTGAATCTTTAAGGTTTACTGGTTTCTGCTTGTAATGAGTTAGTGGTGGTGGCAGCCTGGAGAAGCTGGGGCCAGGCATCTTTGTTCAGTTACTTGACTTCGGTGACAAGGTGTGAGGATGGAACACTGTTAAGGACACACAAAGCGCTCAGTTTTCCGTGGTGGTGAGCTCTGGGACAGAATGGATGTTGAGATTGAGGTAGCAGCAGAAAAAACAGTACAGAATGAAAACCATCTAGACCCTTGCAACCCATATTGATCATGAGAACAGCTTTTGTGCTGCATGACTTTCTGATATTTTATCTGAATTAATAAATTGTGGAGGAAGGACATGAAAAGATTCTTCCACACGATGTTCCCCATTTCTGTGCTAGGAGACAAAACAAGAGCTGCGTAACCCTGCCTCAGACTGGGGAAGAGTTCCAGAGTAAATCAGAAAGACGATAAAGGAACAACAAAGAAACAGCAGAAGCTTTTGGGAATTAAAACGAAAATACTTGGTAAAAGAGAAAGTAAACAGTGAGAGATCATTAATATGTGGTGAAATACGCTGTCACAGTATGCTGTACAGTTAACCTTTCTGAACCACTGGATGTCTATTCTAGTTGGTTGAATTTGAACCATTTAGCAAAGCTTAGATATCAAATAACTAACATTACCATTGAATACCATTTATAAGCATCAAACTCAAGAAAACTTTAATGTCCTCATATTTGTGACATTTTGCCATCTTGTCACTACTTTCAAAATGTGTGAATATACCCATTTGTATTAGCTGAGTCTTATCTAGTTGGTATTTTTTTTTGTGGTATGCATTACAAATTGTACTTCTGTTGATTTTACCTTCATTAGCATTTTTGTGGTCTCCGCTGTCGTAGTCTGAGTGAAATTTGGGCATTCTCTGCTTAGTCATTTATATACCTCAAACTTGAACACCAGAGTTTCACATTAGCATATTTTAGCAATAACTAACCAGTCCCCTGAAACTCGTAATGCTAATAGGCATAATTTATTTATGTAAAATGGAATATTTTTTGCTTTTCATTGTCTTATCTACAACCTACTAGAACTTCGTACCACTGTGCAGGCCTTCACCATTGGCTCATGAAGACAATATTTTAAGACATATTTCACGATATTTAAAAAAATTAAGTACGAGGTTTGGTATATGCACAAATATAATCTTTTGTACACGCATGAAATTTCAAAACCTTTATTTAACATTTTGATAGAAGAAGAATCTATAACTTTAAATCTCTGCAGATTCTGACATGACATTACTGTGGTCATACAGACCAGCAATAGCAGAATGTCAGTACTATCCAGTATGGTCATGGGCAGTGTTAAAGTGTTATAATGTTGCCTAAGTACGGTTAGCTGGCTTTCAGTTCTCCAGCCAATGAAACAGATATTACACATTCAAGCAGGATTACACATCTGAAGGCCTAGGTAATATTTACAAGGGATCAGTCTTGTTTTCTTATAGCAACTGTAACTGAGAGGATTACTAAAGCACTGAGTTGGTGTCAGAAGACTGGGATTTATTTCTTACTACCTATATCACTTTGGGCAATTCACTTAATCTCCAGTGCTTCAATTCCCTGCTCAGAAATGGGGACAATAATGCTTCTTACCTTACAGGTATATCAGGAGGATACATCAATTGAGCTCCAGTCCCCCAGACACAAGAAATGCATACAATAAAGAGCTACCTACATCTAAGCATTCACCTCCTTCTAGCTCTTAGCTTCTTCATGTAACATTTTCTAAGTTGTTCTTAAAAGATCTGTGTAGCTAATTTCCAGTCTTTTCTGTCTTTTTGCATACACATGCACTTGCATACCACAGCTCCATGTTGCATTGCAGAGCAACATTGGGTAGAAGACAGAGCGCTTCTCCTAGCTGACTCAGGTCACTTGGTGTGACTCCTGCATTAGGTGTAAAGAATTACACCCAGCTCCTGAAGGCCATCTTTTGTCACAAAGACATTCTCACAACCCCATCAGCTTTCAGGAACCTCATAGTCTTATTTGAAGTCAGACTCTTTGGAGAACCTTATCACTCTGCATTAGTGATGTTTGCACCTTCTTGATTGCTGAAAGAGGAAGTGCACAATCAGGTTTCTCTCAAGACTACAGCTAAGACGTCCTGGAAAGGGGTTCTTTAGGCAATGAGTATCAAATAACACATTGTTGCCAAAACCAAACCATTCCTTTTTATTCATCTGTCATTAGACAGAAGAGCTAAAAATCTCTTAAGGTTTACATAGCTCAATTAACGGCAGGAAAGACTTCTACATTTACATCAGAAAGATTTTTTTTCAGTGGTGTCTTTTGAATGGATTGTGTCTTGTGTCTAAATCCTAATAAATTTCTCTCTTTTTTTCTTCACGTGCCTCATGGGTTTGTCTTTTCAGTAATGCAATGGGCAGACTAAAGTCTTGTTTGGGAAATGTCCACAAATTACTGGATTGAAAGAACCTTTTTTGTTATTGTTCTTATTTGTTATAATTATTTTCATTTCTCCTGTTTCAAGTATTTTTTTACATATACACCTCAGCACAGCCTTTGTTTCATCTTGAACTAAGAGTTAACCTGGAAGTCAGGCCTGCATCAATATTTTTCAGGGCTGGGAAGCACAGACATTTCAGAACTGACATTTTGGAACTGAGCATCCTAACAGTCATTTCTTTGGCAGTTTGCTATTTCTTGTTAATCTTACTGCATTTGTGAGTTTGCTGACACTGGGCCAATTAAGTTCTTAATCAAAACTCCTACTGAAGTCAGTAGGAGTTTTTACTTAAGCTTATAGTGAGTGGGAGTTGTAACGGGAGCTTGTGTTATTTAGGATATGTTTCTTTCAAAAATTCTCACATTGTATTGTCCTGTTCATTTTCCTCTCAAAATGAATGATCACATAGAGGGATAGGAATAGTAAAAAATAGACAAAGATTTAAGTGTAGTCTGACTTTGGGCAATGCCCTTCTGTAGGGCAATGAATGACCCTACAGAAGAAATCTGCAACCTCAGTATGCTACACACCAAGGAGGTCAAAGTGTTGCCTCACTTTAGCAAGTGGTTCTGGAGTGTCCCCACACTGTCAGGCACAGTAATGGATATATTCTTCCTACTTGGATGTTCATAGACAACGGATAGCTGCGAACACGGAGATTTGTTAGCTGTCTCCTCTAGATCTCTCAACTTACCTTTGAGTTGAGAGGTGAGATGCCATACTTTGGGCAGCCTGTTGAGCAGGGAAGCCTAACAACAGCACAGAAGACTGTTACGGCCCTGGCAATGTACCTTTTTGTTGTTTTCTTTAATGTGATGTCAAGGTAGAAGACCATATCAGGTTACCATGCCTCGCTTTTTTGGTGAATCCTCAGGCCAACACAGAAGAGAGAAAGAGGCAATAGATGGTGAGAGCAGGTAAGAAAGGATCATGCTCTGAGATCTGAGAAATCAGAAGTTCTGAGAGTGAATGAATGAGGAAATGAAGGCCTGACAGTTCTGTGGTGTTGTCTCATGGAAAGACAAACCAACATAGCTTCCCACAGTCCCTCTGGAGCTGAGTATCCAGAGTGACCCTCAGCTGCCATTTTAACAATGGGAGAAGTAAAAGATCCTACTTAATCTCCTGTGCTTTCTGTTGAATCATAGAGAGACCTAGGTTGGACAATCCACGTAGTGATCTGCAGAGGACTGTGACTTAGTGAACCCTGCACTAAGCAGGGATAACCTGTACTGCCAAGTTTTCAGAATCTCCAAAGACAGAGATTTCACAATCTCTCCTGGCATCCCATCTACTGCTTTACTATTGCCATTATTAAATAAAAAAAAGAAAAAGTCCTTATCTCAAATTACTTTGGAAGCCACAGCAGTGGGCATTAGTAGATTTGCTGTAGTGGGTTTGCATGGCAAGGTTTTGGTAGCAGGGCGGCTACAGGGGTGGCTTCTGTGAGGAGCTGCTAGAAGCTTCTCCTATGTTCCACAGAGCCAATGCCAGCCGGCTCCAGGGTGGACCCGCTGCTGGCCAAGGCTGAGCCAGTCAACAACGGTGGTAGCGCCTCTGGGATAACACATTTAAGAAGGGGGAAAAAAAGTTGCTGTGCAAGAGCAACAGCAGCCATATGAGAGAGGAGTGAGAATATGTGAGAGAAACAACTGTGCCTATGACACCAAGGTCAATGAAGAAGGAGGATGAGGAGGTGCTCCAGGCTCCAGAGCAGAGATTCCCTTGCAGCCCGTGGTGAAGACCATGGTGAGGCAGGCTGTCCCCTTGCAGCCCATGGAGGTCCACGGTGGAGCAGATATCCACCTGCAGCCCACGGAGGACCCCACGCTGGAGCAGGTGGATGTGCCCGAAGGAGGCTGTGACCCTGTGGGAAGCCCACGCTGAAGCAAGCTTCTGGTAGGACCTGTGGACCCATGGAGAGAGGAGCCCATGCTGGAGCAGGTTTGCTGGCAGGACTTGTGACCCTGCGGGGGACCTACGCTGGAGCAGTCTGTTCCTGAAGGACTGCACCCTGTGGAAAGGACCCATGCTGGAGCAGTTCGTGAAGAACTGTAGTCCATGGGAAGGACCCACGTTGGAGAAGTTCATGGAGAACTGTCTCCTGTGGGAGGGACCCCACGCTGGAGCAGGGGAAGAGCATGAGAAGGAAGGAGCGGCAGAAACAACGTGGGATGAACCGACCACAACCCCCATTCCCCATCCCCCTGTGTGGCTCGGGGGCGGGGGGAGGAGGTAGAGGAAACTGGGAGTGAAGTTGAGCCCGGGAAGAAGGGAGGGGTGGGGGGAAGGTGTTTTTAAGATTTGGTTTTATTTCTCATTATCCTACTCTGATTTTAATTGGTCATAAATTAACTAATTTCCCCAAGTCAAGTCTGTTTTGCCCATGATGGTAAATGGCGAGTGATCTCCCTGTCATTATTTTGATGCATGAGACTTTTGTAGTATTTTCTCTCCCCTGTGCAGGAAGGGGAGTGATAGAGCAGCTTTGGTGGGCACCTGGTGTCCAGCCAAGGTCAACTCACCGCACTTGCCCCTACGGGGCAAGTCTGGATTTTGGATTGTTCACTGGCATATGCAGAGATTTCAGATTTACCAAGTGGACATCTTGACTCTAATTATTCTTGGTGTTGAAGTACAATAAGGCTCATAAATAAAGCATAAAATGAAACCCACCTCAATGAAAATTGTGTGAAATCCTCTTGTCTTTGATGATACAATCGTATTTTATGAGGAAATTCCTGTCATACTACAGAGAAAATGTAGGCACAAGACTTTCTGATGGAAACATGTCAGTTTATAGAGAGAAACTGTGTCTTTGCCTCACTGTAATGTGAGACTGCAGCTTCTCTTACACAAAAACAGGTCCTATAAATTGTGTAAGTAAACATGTAAGTTAACAATAAAAAACCTCCAACAACTGGAGGTGCAAAACTGTGCTCACAGTTATCCTTACGGTAAAGATCTGGATGAACAAGTAGGCCCGACCAGCAAAACCCTCTTTTTCACTAAATATTTTAAAATGAACTTTTAGTTTAGTTATATTACTTTAATAATTTGTCTGCTTTTTGGGGTTAGCATACCTGAGATACTTATTAAAATATTTTGCTAACATTACACCAAGCACTGATGTTTCTTAATGATTATTAGCTCCTGAAATTTGTGACGTATGTTGATTGATGTCACTTTGCTTCCTTTGAAGAATAAGAATTTAAGTGGGAAAGTGTTTGGCTTTGAAATTACCATTTTTCCAGTTGCCCTGCTCAGATGAATGTCAGATTAGAAGGAACAGCACTAAAGTGATATATTCCCTCCTTACCACCTCCTCCTTTTGTTTTTCCAGTCTTTGAAGTCAGCTTCGGGCTATGTTCCTAATTTAAAAATAGTTTGGTATTTTGGTTAAGTAACTTGATTCCAATATTAATGGAAGTGTTTTCTTTTAAATTGATTGTTTTCAATCTGACCTAGTGTTACAAAGAATGGAGTTCTTGGCAGGTTGCCTAGTCTATACAGCATTCTATGTTGGAGAAGATGATGGCTTTTTCCCCAGAATAATGGGTTAGGAGAAGAGGGCTGTTGTCTGAAGTTTATGTTTGTTCTCACTGCTGTTTGTATGTCTCATACATCAACAAGAAAGCAAACCATTTTTCAAAGTTAGTTCAGCTGAAAGCTGGTCTAGCTAATAGACCTGTAGAGGGCCATGCTCAAGTGGAATTTTTGGTAGGTCTTTGGTTTTATTGGTGAACAGTCTGAGAAAAACATGTACTAACTTTGTTTCTAATGTTTCTTATTTTACTGTTTACTCACAATTCACATGTATTAAAGACATATAAGTTGGAATATGCTCTGGTTTTGAAAGAAATAGGTGATATAGAAAAATTATTTTCACCCATTCTTTCTACTTTATTTATGAAATGAAACCTATAGTAAGTGAAATCTAATTGGCAGAACATTTACCCATAACAGCTTTTTCAACAAGAGCACTAAAGAATACAAATATTCATATTTCTTCCTTTCCTTTGTATTTTTTAGTACATTTCTAGTGCATTTATGAAGCAATAGCTTATATCACAGACTGTGGTACACGTAGTCTTGTACCAGTGCTTAAAGATAAAGATCTCAAATCCAATTAAACAGTAATGGGCATGTTCATTGCATGTCACCTATAAAAATTAGAAATAAAAATTTGCACTTGAGGCACATTTTTGTCATCAGGGTCAAATAAATGAATGTTTTGTAATAAGACAAAGCTCAGAATTGTGTTCTAGAATATACATTAGACATCATATACAATATAATATATCATGTACACATATATTACATAGTCATATGTAATATAATACAATTTTCATATATTATGGAATACAGAATGTTCAGCATGAAATCCAGACAACTGAATATACTCAGGTACATAGTAGCAAACACCTGCAGAACACTGAGAGCTAGGTGTTCTGAAGAGTAAGAAGCATTACATTTTTATCTATCATCTCCCTTCTTCCTATGGTAGCTATAAGGCACCTGACCTACCACTGTAAGGATCTGAGGAGAACCATGGTGCTGCTCTTCAAGGATGCTTGAAGAAAATGGGAAATTACTTAGCTCCCTCACACCTCCACAGGCCTTAGGCGGAGCTAGCTAGAAGAGGGGGGAAGGTATGCTTGGAGTATTCAGAGGAGTACTGAGAACTAATAGCTATAACATGGTATTTCCTGGAAGCACTTTAATTCCAGTGCTGTCCCTGAGATGATGTACCTGTTTAGCACACCTTCCAGTGTGGGACAAAGCTTTCTGTACCTTAAGCTTTAGGGTCAGCCCCACCTCCAAACATTTTTTGGAAAAGTGACTGAAAAACAAACAAACAAAAAACTCAAATTCCACTCACCATCAAGAAGCACACCTTCACGGTTTAGGCTTACCAAAACAAACTCAAATTTAAACTAATTTGAACAATCTTTTCTATTATGGGTAAATAGAGTTGGCTGGAAGACAGGAACTCATTGCAGCTGTATTTCAGAATACTATATGTTTGTTTTTTACATTTTATTTTGAAAGGAAAATTTGTCAGAGAGCTAGTCTGCAAATGGAGCAAATTGCTCTGGGATATATTGTAATACACTAGTGGGTTGCTTCCAACACTTTGCATAAAATATTAATCTTTTCTCTCTTTCATTTAAGATTTTAATTATTTTTGGACACATCTCAGTACATCTATTAGGTTAAGGAAAAAAAGCAACAACAATGCACTCTAATTGGATGTGACTACTTAATATACTGTATATGGACTCTTTTTGAAAATTATGGTCACGCCCAACTCATAAAGAATATATGCTTGCATGATTAATCGGATGTGAGCTCAGAGGTTGTTTTTATTCTTTATAAATCTGATCTTTGCCTGCAAGGGGCTAAGAAGTTAAACCAATAATGGCTAAATGTAAACGTCAGTTTACAGCTACATCAGCTACGTAAGGTAAGGCATAACTGAAATTACAAACCAGATGTCAAAACTTAAAGTTATGAGGAGTATACAGTATTGTTTGTCAAGATACACCTGCAGTTAATTCCATGTTTAATTCCTCTAATATTAAATATTTGCTGTAAATGTAGAAATACATTAATGAAAGACAATTGTTTTTTTTCACTGAGCTTTAAGTAGTCATTGTCGTTTTAACCAAGCAATAGTTGGGGACAATTCCTACTTTGTTCCTTGATAAATAAGTTCAGAATATAAGGAAATATGTGATTGAAAAAACAAAAAAACAACCAAGCCCCCCACCCCAAAAACCCCACAAACACAAAACCCAAAAAACACTTTAACACTTTATTTCAGAATGCATGGTAGTTCTTCCTCAAGGGGAAAGTATCAGTGGAAGATTCATCAAGGCTGGTAGCGCAGGGGAGGTAGTCCTCAGGGAGCCAAACCAAGAGAGGGAAATTGTAGAAAGGAGCAGGATAGAGAAAAGCTGACTATGCACTGGACAGCACATCAAGATGAAGGTGAAAGGTCAGAATTTTGCAGTAGGAAAGCTGTATGCTAGTGTCACACCACTTGGATGGGTCTTATCCCACTGGAATTCAGCTGTCTAAAAGTTAAGGATCTGTGTAATCTTGGCTTCTTCTCTAGTCAATGACAAGGGACACACATCTCCAGAGAATAATTCTTCCATCCAAGAACTGGATGAATCTTTGTTTGGTCGTACTTGCCTCTTCAGTGACTACACAGTACCTGGACAAGTGGTTTAAATTAGATATCAAAAGTTTAGATAACTGAAATCAGGAAAGTTGAATCCCAGCCTTCATATAAATCACTATAGTAGTTCCATTACTTTACAAAACAAAGAAAAATATTCATATGAATGAAAAGCATTCATTTCATCCAGCAGTCAGATGAAAGAAGAGTTAAATCCCTGGTAGATATGGACAATACCATTCCATACAAAATAATGTCTGAAATGGTTTTACTTCAGCCTTCTTAAACTTGGTGAGTCATACCAATTCTGAGCATTCAGTCATTCGCCTTTCAGGAATTACTGATGACAGAAGAAAATGTTAATTTCCATTGAATATACCTTTCTATACTTCTACACTATCAGTTTTGTTCTGCACAAAATTTATAGCAGTATGGATCCTACATGCTATGAGCTGCTACTGAATGGAGGAGAATAAGTACTCAATTCTAAACATGTATAATTACTGTGAGTAAAGATTTTTATAACCACACTTCTTCCAATACTTGCAAGTGGTTGATAGCATGGAGAAACTTAGAAGCTTTGCTAGCTTAAAATCTCCTGCTTCTCTATATTTATGGATTACACTGATGAAAGAATTAATTCATGATTTCAGGATTTGCAAGCATATCTACAGGTACCTTGATGTGCTAATTCCGTGTAGCTTGTTTAAACAAATGGTATATATACAATTGTCCACACAGAACTGACAATGAACTTTGGCAGTCTGCTTGGGCATGTGGGGGTGATAGAGCTGAAGTGTTTTTCCAAATGTCTCTGAATGGCGTCATCATTTCAACTACTCTGTCCTCCAAGAATCGTTCATCCTGGTTATGAACCAACAAGGATGCAAAGTCCTTCTTAAAAGTCATATATTTGCAGTGGGATTTAGTACACAGATGTATTTTGACAAACAAAATTAAATTTTCCTTCACATACCTTAGCTTCCCATTTGAGTTCCTAGAAAAAGTCTTTCTCTGAGTAGAGAGCACTCTAAGGAGCTAAGCGTCACAGGGTAAAAGAAGAAAGATTAACTCCTGAATACATCAAAGGACTCTGGTCCATACATCTGCTTTACTTTTCCTCATATAAACTGAAGAGGCTATGCATAAAGTTTCATTTAGTCTCCTAAACAGTAATTTGCATGTCCAAATACTCAACGTACACAATGCAAATATGGCAAGCATGGTCTTTTGAGCAAGGCCAGGGAACTCACTGCAACAGAAGCAAATGTAAGTGCCACTAGTCATGGGAGCTGCAAAGCTAGTCAAACTAGAGGATTCAAGAACTGTAGACATTTTGTAACTAGCTTTGGTATCTGAAAGAGTAGATTATAACATGTACACGGGAAGGCAACTGCAGACTGAATATTCACTTATAATTACTGTCCACGTAACTTATTTAGCAGCAAAATATGTTCCCAGCAGTTTCATAGGTCATATAAAACAAATTAATGAAGCGGATGTAACAAAGAAAATCTTGAACCCAGTTAAGCTAACACTGGCTACAAGAAGGCAAAGTAGTATTTCTAGAATAAATTTCATAGCGAAGTATGACATTATGAACAGATCTATGCATGTTTAAGTCGCTTGCAGCTGTTTTACAATTTTGGCTAACAAACAGGTGTAAATTGTAGAAGGTGATAAATGCTTTCTTTTCATTGACTCTAAGTTGTCTGCCCTTTGAGGCCGCCAGGAAGCTATGTCTGAAGACAGATGAACAGAACATTATACAATCTCAGGAAATGAAGAGCTGCATTTTTAGTCGCCATCTGGTGGTTTCCTATACAATGGCAAGTAATTTGGGAAAGAATCTTTTAATGGCAGTTGTGATGTCATGAGATTATTTTTAAGGATTGCACCAAGTGCAATAAACATTGATGCAAGCCTTTAACTGACTTCCCAAGGTGTGTTACTAAACATGTAAGAATAGCATCTACTAACTGATCCTAAAATACATTTTTGAAAGTATGTATTACAAAGATCTAGCTCTCACTAGTTGAGAATTTCTCTCCTTGCTCACTCTGTTAAGCACGTGGCAGCAATAGCAAAATCACAGCATATTTACTACTGTCTGAGAGAACATACTTTTCTGACAGGCCCTATTTTTGTGATCATCCTGAAATATTTTTCCACATATTGCTTACTATTTTTTGCTTCATTTTATGGAGATCTTGTTTTTCAAGTAACTGATTTTTCCAGGTGTTAACGTGATTGCTTAAGATCACTTCCCTTATATTTGCATTTACTTGTGTGAATAAGTGTGCACGGTGTTTTACAGCCCTTCATCTTTCATAAGAAAGTGTCTTGGAAGCAGAAAGGACACTTTCTCTTGGAGATTACCTTCTCTGTTGGTGTTGAATAGGACAGCCACATTTCTAGTCTTTAAGAACATGGTGAAGCCAAAGAGCTCTTTTCAAATCCTCTTTTCATATAGGTTGGTTGTCAGGCTGAGATATGCAATTAACAAACCAAAGCATAATCACCAGTTGACATTTATACCGGACTTTCAGTCCCTCGGGAAAGATTGAGATCTTGGTATTGAAGAGGGCTTGCCGTCACTAGTCAGTAACTAGAGGAAGAGACTGGTGAGCCGTAGCTGGATTATTGTTTTACCGTCAATATAAGTAAAACATGCAGTCTTTGTCTAGTAGAGAGGTTGTGGGAAACCTGGAGGGGAGGCAAGGAGCTAACCATGAAGGTTAGAGATTTGGAATAGCAGTAAGACAGAGTGATAGGGACATCGCTCCCCAAACTGGGAGAGTTTAGATAAGGTCTGGATTCAAGGCAAAAGCTAAGCAGTGGGAAAACAATACGAGGATGATGCTAAACAACATTTAACCACTCCCAGGTAGGAAGTAATAGCAAACATACAGAAAGAAAACCACCCAACTACAACCTGCCAAAGAGCATAGTTTCTTCAGATATTGCCAGTTATGATTTTAGACTGCAAAAAGCTTTTTAGACATATTGTTCTGCCTCCATTTTGTGTACAAACTTCCAGGTATTGGTTACTTCTATGCAGTAAGGAGGACTGTGAATGAGCACAGCATCAGAATGTGAGAACAAAGGGAGTTTTATGGTGTTTTGTGTGAGAATTGGCTTGTTTGTAAATAAACAACCCTGATTCTGTTTATTGTCCAAATATTTTTGCATATCATTACTACAAGACTTTGTCAGTGAAAAAGTAGAGCAAATAGGAAAAAACTATATACACATAACAGAAATGTGTATGTGTTCCTTGACATACATTATCACAAATAGCAAGAAGCTTTTGAAAACATAAATATTTACAATATAAGATAGAAAATCAGTCTTTTCCTAAGCAGGCATTTTGTACAGTGTCAATATACATCAGGCTTGGTATGGTTTCAATGGAATGAGGGCATATTATTTAATGATTTTTATGCTTGCTCTTTTTGCATCCTAGCATAATTCTCACTTGAAATAATTTTCAGTCATAATTTATTGAGAGTCCTAATAATCTTTTGCTCTTTCACACTGATTCTAACAAGGTTCTGACCTGAATCTTCATGTGTTCCACATCATTTCCTTCTGCAGATTACCAGGCCAAGCCGAAGAGTAAATGAGTTGTAAGGTCAAGAGATTCTCACTGTGAGACAACTGCTGAATTCCTGGTAGCTATGATTGCATCTTTCTATTACACCTTAATCAGTATTTGACAAATTCCAATCAGAGATTCATAAATTAATGTGACTTATTTTAATTGAGGCAATAAGTTGCTTCACTACAGGAATATTAAAAATACACCAACCCTGAAAACAGTAAATATGTCTTAAAAGGATGGTAAAATGACAGAGCTTTAATCATGGGTGACTTCTACAGATATAATCTCTGATTTAAGAGCGGGAACAAATCGTCACCTATATAGTTGTAGGAGAGGGAAAATAGGTTTGAAATTAATCTTTTTTTTTTTTTTAATCTCCAAATAGTTTTAAGCCTTTAGAAATAAAATAAAAAACCCACAGAGGATAATTTAATGACTTTACAAACTTTATTATAAAATATATTTAAAAAGCAATGACCTCTGTTCTTTTTAATTGTATTATTACATTTCTAACAGTTGAATGTAGTTTATGTGAATGGCTATGTTGTCTCCAGAATAATCTCTTTTGGTGCTGAATAGTCTAGGAACCAAAGAATCAGATTCAGAACCCCCTACTATACGCATTTGTCGTGGTTTAAGCACAGCCGGACTAATCACCACACAGCTGCTCACTCACTCCCCTTCCTCAGCTGGACAGGAGAGAGAAAATATGAAGAAAAGGCTCGTAGGTCGAGATAAGGACATAGGGAGATCCCTCACCAATTACCATCATGGGCAAAACAGACTTAACTTGGGGAAATTAGTTTAATTTATTACCAATCAAAATCAGAGTAGGATAATGAGAAATAAAACCAAATCTTAAAAAAACAACACCTTCCCCCCACCCCTCCCTTCTTCCCGGGCTCAACTTCACTCCCGATTTTCTACCTCTCCCCCCGAGCGGCGCAGGGGGACGGGGAATGGGGGTTGCGGTCAGTTCATCACACGTTGTTTCTGCCGCTCCTTCCTCCTCACACTCTTCCCCTGCTCCAGCGTGGGGTCCCTCCCACAGGAGACAGTTCTCCACGAACCTCTCCAACGTGGGTTCTTCCCACGGGCTACAGTTCTTCACGAACTGCTCCAGCATGGGTCCGTTCCACGGGGTGCAGTCCTTCAGGAACAGACTGCTCCAGCGTGGGCCCCCCTCGGGATCGCAAGTCCTGCCAGCAAACCTGCTCCAGCGTGGGCTCCTCTCTCCACGGCTCCACAGGTTCTGCCAGGAGCCTGCTCCAGCATGGGCTTCCCACAGGATCACAGCCTCCTTCAGGCATCCACCTGCTCCAGCGTGGGGTCCTCCGTGGGCTACAGGTGGATATCTGCTCCACCGTGGACCTCCATGGACTGCAGGGGGACAACCTGCTTCACCATGGTCTTCACCACGGGCTGCAGGGGAATCTCTGCTCCGACGCCTGGAGCCTCTCCTCCCCCTCCTTCTTCACTGACCTTGGTGTCTGCAGAGTTGTTTCTCTCACATATTCTCACTCCTCTCTTCTCCGGCTGCCGCTTCCCGGTTTTTCCCCCCTTCTTAAATATGTTATCACAGAGGCGCTACCACTGTTGCTGATTAGCTCAGCCTTAGCCAGTGGCAGATCCGTCTTGGAGTCGGCTGGCATTGGCTCTATCAGACATAGGAGAAGCTTCTAGCAGCTTCTCGCAGAAGCCACCCCTGTAGCCCCCCCTGCTACCAAAGCGCTGCCACGCAAACCCAATACAGCATTATTTCCGGCATTTCTACTAACCAGAATCAATGACGTCACCTCTTCGGTAGCAGAACCTATCCTAAAAACAATAGTACAGTTTTTGTCTCACTAAACTTCTTTGGGTTGGCTTGAAATACTCTTTGTACATAAGGAAAGACCCAGACCAATACATTTTAACCCTCAGAGCTTCAGTGAGGTTATGTTAAGACACATCAAGTTCCACAGCAGTGGCAAGGAGGGGACCAATTCTAATACTTGCAGGCCACTCCAAATGATTAGGTATTCACTTAGCGTTCAGATTTGGCAGTGAAAACAGAACAAGGCTCTGACTTCTGCCTCTGTATCCTTAGGAGGACAGTATAATCACTCGTTCATAACACGCGCTATAGGAAATGTACGTTAAAATACTTACACTGTCATTTGCCCATAAAAGTTATGCTTTATATTAAGATCTCAGAGTTTGCTGAAGCCTTAATTGATTCAGTTTTGCAAACCTCATGATCAGGCAGGAAAATGTTTGTTGTTTCCATCTTGTGGATACAGAAAGTAAAATTTAATCTCTACCCAAATTCACACGGCAATATGTAGGAATATAAGGAATACAAGGAATGTGTTGTCCGGTAATACTTCATTTTCCTAGCAGGATAAACATTATATTTTCTAGAGACTAATGTAAAGAAACCACCTTCATGAAAACTACTTGTATAATAAATGGAATTGATTCAAAGCACAGGACAATAAAAAGATCTCACTGAGTTTACGATTTCACTTAGAGAAATGGCTATAAATATTAATTTCTAAGGTACAGTTCTGTTGACTTTAGATCAAGACAAACAAGGGATGTCTTTAATGCTGTCAAACTTTTTGAAAATCCAATGAGCTGGTAAAATAGTTCCACTGACAATATACACTATAATATCAATTTTCATTCAAGCTTGCTGTAATCCATGTTTGCTTTAAAGATTATAGACATAGTTGATGTGGGAATCAAAACGCGAGTATAGGTCAGATGATGATTTAAGTTACTAAACCTTTGTATCTCTCTGTCTATCAAATCCTTCAGTAATACGTGAACTCAAACATCTATAGATTCTAGTACAGCATTTGAAAATTAATCCTTAAAACAGGTGGGCCTAAGATAGACTTTGATATAAATGTAGAAGCAGAGTTTGTGCGTAGATATGAATACGATTTCAGTGATTAGAATTCACAGGACATCCCACTCAAGAGTGATCTGGAAACCAAGCATATAGGGCATAGCTGGAGAAAGATAGTTATTGAAATAAAATAGATTTTGCAAAATGACTAAAATTTGCTGACACAAATTATAGGGGAGGGAGTTATAGAACAGAGAAATATGGTGCCTTAGCCACATTAAATTCATAGGCAGATGACTGATACAAAAGACCTCCATTCCAGAAGTAAAAATATATGGGCCCAGGAATTATTTTAGGATTTGCAAATAAGGACCAACAAAAAGATATGTCCTATGAACCCTATTATCTAAAATAAAAGCTCCACTCACATTCTCACTCAGGATTCAAGCCAAACTCAAAATACATTCTTCAGCTCTCCAGAAAGGCCAGTTGAATCCATTAAATGATGAAACCCAAAGCATTTCTTCTAACTGTATGTTGATGCTAGACATATTTTTTTTCCTAGATTCTGCATATACTATGTGTATCATAAAAATTTGCCAGCCAAATTGCAATTTTCATGTCTATTTCAAAAAAATTTCATGTCTACCACAGTACACAGTGAAATCTTATTGAGAAGGGTTCAGCACTGCAGTGGTTGGGGCAGCACGGTACCTCACTGTTTGCTACTCTGGGATATGTTTACATTGCATATGTAACTTGGATCAGAGCTCTAGGCATTTCCCTACTGAAATGGCCTTGCAAGCACGTGTCTCCTTGAAACAGAGAACGCACAGAGGAAACCAGTGGCAGGTATTTACAGAATGATTTACAAATACCTGATAAATGGTGTTAGGGCTCTGCTACAAAGTCACTCTGTTTGCCATATTTGCTGTCTTAGGTGGTTCAGCTAACAAACTGATGAGAGATTCTGCAATCAGAAAGGAGGGATAGTCACTCAGAGAAAGATGGAAAAGAGATGAAAGGCTGAGAGGAGGATTTAGGAGTTACACGACATTACATTGCTTTCTTAGGGAATACTAATGATTCTGTGTTCAGCACTGTCAGCTCTTTTTAGTAATCAGTAAAGTGTTAAACCTCATTGCCTTGTGCATACCAAAAAGACTAGATTTCTGCTACATGATAACAATAAATACTCTAAAACTCTACAGAAACTGTGCTTACTTTTTACTACCTGATCAGTCAAGGTGAAAACTTGTGATGAGGAGGCCTGAGTAGTGGTGAGGTACTGGAGAAATCCTGTTTTTCAAAGGTCAGTACAGGTGGTAACACTGTGGAATCCAAGGAAATAGGAAGGAGGACTAATCTGAATATACCGAAATTAGGCTGACTTTTGTATGGCAGGGCTGGAATGGATTGATTTAATGCTAAAGTATTTACATTGTTTGTATGTCTGAAGTAGATGATGCCTTCCTGGGCTGAATTCAGAGGCCCAGAGGGAGAGGCGCTCATGACTTGTTTTAGTGTTTTAACAATGCAAACAGAAAGTTTAGTAAGGATTGAACCTAGGCACTACAATTCTCTTTGGTTTCCCCAGTTGAATACTGCAGCCAGCAATATTGCTGCCAGAATGGAAACCACATTGTGTATCTAAAAATAATATTTCAACAAAGTCAGCGTTTAGACAACTGAATGTAGTCTGAGCCAGCCATTTCCCAGATACAGTTAGGAAGGAGATGCTACAGTGGTTGTAATATAAGATACAATCACTTTTCCTCATATAAGGTGCACAATAGAAACATCCTTAAATTCTTGAGTTACTTTTCCTTTTTCCAGATGATAGAGTGCTGCACTATGTCATGATATCAATACATAGACAGACTGAAATTGCATTGGCTTGCTTTTGCTGCCGTATTTCATGCTGCTGTCTAAATTGCTTTCCACTATCACTCCTGTCTTGACTGTCTAGGTTTCTTTCTGCCTGGAAAATTTATGGTTTATGTTATTTTGTCCCCATCTACTTGCATTAGCCTGAATTTGTCTTCCTTTTTTTTCTTTTCTTTTTTTTTTTTGCGTTGTGTCTTGTCCACATTTCTAAATCTTTTATACTTTTTTTTTTATACCATCTTGTCCTTTCTAGTTCTTTCTTCCTGTCATAGTCTCATATCTTTGGTGGAGACAGGTAGCAAATTCTTCTACAAAATCATTACTGAAGATCAAAATTTTAAGTCATTAATTAATTAGTTTTTTAGAATTAATGGGGGCAGCGAGCTTACTGGGAACAGATGATGGAAAAAAGGCTGGGAGTGAACAATTCTGAGCTGCTTCAGTACTTCTTAAACTGTAAATTATATAAAAGTAGATCTGTGGAAAAGAGCAAAGCCTGAGAAATGGAAGAAACTTGTTAATGTGTTTTACTGAGGAGAAGACCAAAAGAATTTGAACATGGAGGATGCCCAGAATTTGCTTCACTTTACTTTACTTTACTTTACTTTACTTTACTTTACTTTACTTTACTTTAAGTAAATGCAAATATTTTCTAGAATTTGTATCTTAGACAGAAGACAATAAACTGACAAAGGATAAATAATGAGTAAAGAATAAACAACTCACACCGGTATTCCAAAGAAAGGTGCAGCCAAGCAGTGGGAAAAAGAATGATGAACAAGAGAGCTCATTCTCGAAATTAAGGGAATTAAGGAATAGAATGGAAATAGCTAAAAGCTGAGGAGTTCTTTGCCTTGTAAAGAAGAACAAAAATAATAAGACAGCTTTCAGCCACATAAATAAAAAGAGAAAAGGTGAGGCCTATGCAACACATTGCAAATACCAAGGATGCACATAAGGTTAAAGAAAGTCTGTGAACCAGAGAGTTTGTGAACTAAACTAGTTTATTTACAGTTTCGATCTGAACAGTAATGTATATATCGGTAGTTGCAGGTACTCATGACATTGCACACTGAGTAATGAAAGCTGCCAAATCTGTGATGAAAACAGTATTTGGACTACTATTTGGTTAAAATTTAACCACCTTTTGAAAATACTAAAAGACTTGGAAAATGAATTTGCAAATCCAGTCGTATGATTTCAGTTGATTTGTTAGTAGGGAATTGGACTTAGGACATGGAAAGCTATAAGTAAAATACCAACCACAGCATCTACTTTTGAAAGAGGGAGTGTGGTGGGGAGGTAGTCCAGGAAATACCTGCTCATTGCAGTTATGTAAAGGATACAGGTATAAATGGAAAGTAAACTAAAATTTACAGTGGTTTTATCAAAGGTAATTTCTATCAAATCAACCTAATGCCTGTTAAAATAACTGATTTCTTTGAAAAATGGTAAATTCATGAACTTCATATAAATATGTTTAAGAAAAAGCATTTTATTTAATGCCTACAAGCAATCATTAAATGGAGATAATGGGATGCATGGAGTTTATTGTATGGTGAATACAAAGCTGGCTGAGAGAGAGATGATAATTCATTGATACTAAAAAGAAAGAAAGGGGATTGATCACTTGTTATTTTCTTTGGGTGCTGGTTTTTTTATAGCCTCTGTCTAATATTTTCATTAATGAACTTGGTGATGTAGAAAAGTAGAGGGGGTACCAATCCAAGCCTTACTACCAGTTTGGGGAAAGACAAGATTATCATATGGTGTATCTTCAAGGGATGGAGTGATAGCAATGAGAGAGATCAGATCAAGTACAACATCATGTATATTGGAATGGATAGTGTAACATTTGCTTTAAGCAAAAGTGGTTCATCAATTTAATGTGATGGAAGAAGAAAAAACCAAAATGAGCAAGATGATGGTTAAACATCAGCCATAGAAAAAGGTGGCAGTTTTGCAGTATATAATATGAGATATTTTCAGGAGAAATGTTATTCCAGGCACTGTATAGCTGCTTTACAAGTCTATTACTAGGAGCACAGTTAGAATACAGCAATACTGTGTTAAGCAATCGGTGTCTAAAACAAACTAACAAAATCCGCTGAGACTGGAACAGGAGCAAAGGAAGACCACTTGCATAACTAGAGGAAATGGAGGACTTATCATATATAAAGAGATTAAAGGGAATTGGTTTGTTCATCCTAGCAAAATAAAAGTTGAGAAAGGTATGATTATTTTTCATAAATACATTCAGGAAATAAATGCAAAGGCATAAATACTGATGGATAGTACTTACAGAAAGTTAAATGGATATAAATGTATAAATTTAAACTAGAAATTAGAAATAGTATTCTAATCAACAAAGGAAGATTTGGAAAGGCTTACATAGCAATGGAGGAATCTAAATAGCTTCCAAACTTGATGAAGCTGGTGAGTTCATGGTAGGTATTTGTAATATGACAGGAATGATTTTGATGTAAAAAGCAAAGTTTTTTTTGTGTGGCTTTTTTTCATTAGTCTTGCTTGAAAATGCTTTTATTCCACACTATATACTAGTTGTTTTAACAGAAAAAGAGCCTAACAAACCCAGATAAAATCATGTGAAGCCATTTCTTTTTCCTCTTTCAAAGCTGTCCTAAAAAGTTATTCCATCATGTCATCTCTGAATAGTAGATATAAGAAAAAAATACAAATCTATTTAACAATTCCATTAGATATGGATGTGTCTGAATATCTGCATGCATTGTGTTTTGGGATTTTTTAATGCCTTTATTCCTTATTCACTGTTCTGTGTTGCTGCCTGCTCTCAGTTCTCATCTGTTACAGGCATAATATTCTTCACTGGGAATCAGATACACCAGTTAATAAAGCTTCAAAATTGAGACTATTGGCTATAGTGACCAAAAAAAAAAAAATTGAGTAGCATGGTCTGGTACGTAATTGGGAGGGGAAATTGAAGGATTTGGGTTACTGTTTCAGTGATGCCAGATCATCCTTTTGCATTACTGCTTTTGATAGGGAAAGACAGAGAAAGTCAAACAACGCAAAAGAACACCATGAGAGGCAACTATGCAAAAGTACCAGTATCCATTCCAGTCTTGAATTGCATTTGTAATTGTCAGATTACTGGCAATTTATAAGTGTCAGAGATCCAAAGGAGTATTTTTAGATCCACAAACTGAAAAGAGAATAAAAAGGTAGCATGGTAAGTAAGCAAGCTATATAGGACAAAGTTGAGATGATCAGGCAATGAACAAGATACTTAGGTATACATATGCATTAGAGGAGGTATAGGTTAGGAATGCCTAGGTTGTGGGTACCATTGAGGAATCATTTTGAGTCCTGCACCTTGACAGTTCCAAAGCATTTTGACACACAACCATCAGGAGAAACATAAGTAATATGGGAGTAACATTCAGAGGTAACTGGAGGTTTTGTGTATCCAAATTTTGAATATTAGCATCTAAGGTCATCTAAGTCCACCTGCTGAAAATCAGACGTTAGATGATTTGTATCTTAATTGTTTGGTAAAGTTTGCACTTTTTAACATGATAGATAAACTTTGACAATATACAAATAAAAGACTGCATAAATACAGTCAACATTTTTAGATATTCAGCTGTGATGAATGTTTTCTGGAGGAAAAATAAAGAGGGAATGGAGCAGACATAGTACTTTACCTAAGAATAAAATTGTCCCAAACAACAAAGAGGAAGAAACAATAGGGTTTTGTTAAACTACTGATCGCGCACCGAATTCTGATCAGGGGATTCATAAGGACATAATTGAAATCAGAAAGGTTCATCTTTGCTGAATTCATTCCAGGTCTGGGACCTTAATTTGTTTCATGGTGTCTTGCTGTGCATGTACTTGGAATGTGAAAACAATATAAGCTTAATACTTCTGTTTAAACATACCAGTTTGACTACACTTGCATAATCATGGTGAGTCTTTATTTGCAATTCAGTGCATAAGGGAAAGGATCGTCACAGTGTTTGAACCTGACACTTTGGTACAATGCAATTTTGAAGAAGGGACTTCTGTCAGACATGCTGATTAGTCATTTCCCCTATTAGAGCTGACAGTGCTAAATAAAAGGCTTTTACACAAATCTTAATCATGACAAAACCCCTTGCAATAATATGCAAGGCTATATCCTGTCAATAAAGAAAACAACCTTTGAGTGGTAAGTGGTAAAGTAGATACCCACAATATTGCAATCATACGTGCACTGAGAATCAGTACAGTGTTTGCTAACAGAAGGAGCCTTGTCTTGTTTTTACTGATGCAAATGGGAATTTTGCTAATGGTACCACAGTGACGCTGAGATCTGGAGTATCATTGACAAAAAATATATGGAAACACAAACAGGTTCATATAGGCTTCTTTATTGGGCCTTTGTGTTTTCTTCTTCTGCCCCTCACAATAAAACATTTTCTTTCATCTGGTAGAAGCAATATAATTTTGCCACTACTTAGAGGAAAACATACTTCCGTGTCCTTTGAAAGTGTAAAGCTATTTGGAGAGAATGAAAATACCTTTGAAGATATGGTAATATGGGTTTTGGAAATCTGAAAGTATTAACTGTGGTCTTTACAGCAAACTGTATTGCCTTGAAATAATGTGAAGCTTGGCACTTTTGCTTTGCAGGGGTCCATACAAACATTTTATTTCGCTTTGATACACTTAGAATAACATCTGCTAATTTAAATTTGAGTTTTCTGTTGTCTCAGTAAAAATCTGTCAGAACTCCTGGATTTCTCTCAGTTTTACATGCCATCCATGAAAAACTACATATTTGGTATGTTACAAATGCATCACATGTTTTCTCAGGCTCAGAGATTTGTGAGCTCCAAAGAATGTTTTGTGTAAAAAGAAGAGTTTCACACCTCACAAACTGACTAAAAGTTGAAAGACATTTTAGTTTAACTTGCAAATGTTATGTAGATTTTTGTTGTGAGAAAGAAAGGTCAAGCTAGTAGAAAACATGGACATGAAATGATTTTGACCTAAGATTAGAGTTAACACGGATTTTCAAGAGTCTAGGTAAGGTTAGAGACAAAAAGTCTTAGAAGGGTAAAGTAAATGCCCACATATGAACTATCAGAAAGTAAATTAAACAAGACAAGCTCGTTACATGCTTTGGACATTTTTAAATGAGGAATTCTAGGTAACTTTTACTCAGCCTACAGCATCATTGTCCTCAGTGTACTGTCACCATCATCATCATCTCCATCCTACCTAACACCAAAGCCTGAGGGATTTGCCATCACACCATTGGGCATTTGATTTCCTTGCTTCTTAGATTGCTTTGAGACACTGTGAATCTCAGCTGCTGTTCCCCAAGGAGCCTATTTAAAAAGCAGAGGACAGGAGGGGTACTCTGTTGTTGGCAGCTCTCGTGACTTACACAGATGGTCTACTGCGTTCAGAGCCTACTACGTCTTTTAAAAGTTGGTTTCATTCCTACATGCAGAAGATTAAAGTAAGAAAGTGTCAATCACAGCTGTGCATATTGCCAAGTCTGACTGGCTTTTGAGTTCCTGGGTAGCAACCACTCAGGTATCCAAAATCAAAGAAAAACTAATTGGCAGAGGATATACCTACACCATGACCATGCAGACCCCAGAAAAAGAATTCTAATGAGTGAAGAGCAAAGACACTCTATCTTTGGAAATGACATGCCAGCCAGTCTGGGCCCACAAGCAGCAATCCTGTGCTCAAGTTAATAATCATCTCAGAGGGGATTTTTCACTGAGATGTGACAGTGTGAAAAAACATCTTGGCTATGTAAACTTATTGGTTCTTCTGAATACTGCCTTAGGGGTGCAGCACCTTGTGCACTGTGCTGCATTTGCAATGTTGACCTGTTGCGGAGTTCTTTTATGCACTCCAACCATCCAGTGCTCCCAGTGTTTAGAGAGTTATCTGTGTTTATTGTTATCAATACAGAAAAGCAAATGCAAAGACATAAATGGCAGAGCTGTTGGGTTACACATTTTAAAATTGTCAGTTCTAAGGAATTATTCCCATTTTAATCAGCAATAAGTTAAGACCATATAACCAGGATTTGAAATACAACACTCACCCTGGATTAGGAGTAGCTACACAGATAGTAGTACTTTTGTTTACAGGGAATTGTTTTTTAACAACTTGCAGAAAGTCCTCTACTGGAAAAATTTTACATTGGAAGAAGGTTCATGCATTCAATAAAATCAACACCTCTGCATCAATTTCATTGCCCTTTCTCCAGAAAATAATTAAAATGTTTTGTTTTGATGTGGCTAGAGCAATTATATTGGTTTATTACATGACACTTCTACTGTGAATTCTTTTCTAATGTCAGCTACGGTATAACAGAAAATGAAAAGGTGAACTTGAAGAGAATGTGGGAGCCTTACTGAAGCAACATTTGTTTGAAGTGAACATATTTTGGCGTATTTATAGGGGGAGGAATTTGCCTTTTTTATTTCTTTTATCCCAATTTGGGGAGACAACTGGACCAAATTTTTTATGAGAAATTCTGTTTGACCTGCTCTGCTACTCAAGGAGTAAATGAATGCTCTAAGGGAACAGTGACTGTGGAGCCAGTTCTTTCCCTCCTGTCTTTGTAATTTGTACTTAGTCATGTGTAACCCCGCACATTATGGGCAACGTGTGATGTCAGCAAAAGCAGCTGCCTGATTAAGTGCTTCCCACTGCAAAAACTGGGCCTTGGGCTATGATTTGTGGGGTAATAGTCATCATAGATAGCTACAGTGTTTGCTGTAATTTGGAGGGCATACATAACATTTTTAAAGGCAAGGAAAGGAGGAATATATGCCTCATTAAAATCCACTTGGTAAATTCTCAGAATATATATCCATGTACATATTTGATATATCATATCCTGTTACCTTTAAAATGCTCCTAGTTTGGATATAGCTCCAACTTCACTCTGGCTTAATAGGGTAAAGCTATATTTCAAACCTACAGTGTCATCAGAGAGTTGTTTATTTCACTTGAACTGATATAAAACCTCTCCAGTGTCATCTGAGATATAAAAAATATCTGGAGTGCTGTGGTTAAAAAAAAGAAGACAGAAACATCTTTTAACTTGGAAACTGGCATTTTGGATGCTGTTGCTTTAAGTATGTGATGAATATCTGGTTTTGGTCAGTAGCAGTGGTAATTTTCTGAGAATTAAGGCACAAGATGATGACAGTTAAAGTTTGCATGTGGGAATTGAATAACAACTTCCATCTTACTGTTTCCGCCTTACTCCCTGGAGCAGTCAGTCAGACCCACTGAGCCAAGCAATACTGTTGCCTCTCTGCCTCTCCAGGTGTGCTTCAGTGAACCTCCTGGGATGGGAAACAGGGTTAAATCAGTCTCTGATTGTTCTTTGCCCTCCTTCAATTTTCTGGTTTGTAAGAGGCCAGTGAGGAGGCAATGTAAGACAGCTCACAGAGCCTCCTGGTAGCATGCTGCTTTATAGCAGGCTCAGGGAGACTCCAGTCATCTGGAGGTGATTCCCAGCTACCTGGGGACCTGTACTTGCAGGGAATGTCGTTCCACTCCAGGTGACAAATGCTGGCTGGGTCAGGGCCTAGACCCAGGTATACAGCCACGACAAATGCAAACACTCAGCTAGGCTGCATGTGTCCTGCTGAAGACTCCCTGGTGCTGATAATGGGGGAAGGTAGGCAGATCAAGATGACACGGTGACGAGTTAAGGCATCAGTTTACACTTGCAAAAAGCATGTGAAACTAGGTATCACAATTCATTGTTATGGTGTCATCAAAAACTTCTATGTTCCAGTGACTTTAGATGGCCTACACCTTGAGTGGGTACAGTAGCGTAACAGGGTGTTAGTACTACAGGGTGAAAGGAATATTTTTCTCTTTCACACGCTACCTCAGTATTACTAACCACTCATGCATTGTGTGTTGTTGATTTTTTTGTTCAATCTGCTCAATTTTGGAGACTTTAAACTCCTGTCCAAATACTTCATACATACAAGTAACCTTCCTGAAGTCTGACTTCTGGGTCCAGAAGTTCACAACATGATCTTTTATTGAAAAAAAAAAGCAAGGCTTTTTGAAATAATTGTCTGAATAACTGCCAGAGCTGTGATGCTCAGAATCACTGCTGCCATGATGCAGCAGGACAAGCGCCTGGGTCCCGCTGTTCTGCTTGTGTCCTGGCTGAGTGCAGCTCATGCCAGCCAGAATGATCTGACACAGGAGCCCAGAGGAAAAGTCCTGGTTGTAGCCTGCCTGAGAGGTGAATTGTATGTACTGGGGGACTTTTGCCAGTAATCTTTGTTTACATACAAAGTGGAGGAGAAAAATGAGTTTGAAAAAAAGATGAGAGAAACACACAGCTCTCATGAGGTCTATAACAAAACTCTCATTGATTTCAGCTGGGAATTTTGTTTGCATATGGCTTACGCTAGCCATCAAAGAAATTATGAAGTCAAAGACACTTCCTGTCAGGCAGTTTGAGTATCGCCCATAATGTAAATACTGGCCTTCAGCCTCACAATATTTTCCCACTTAATTCTGGAGGTTTTACATTCATTTGCCATTTTTAGAAACATACTTTTTAAAAGAACCTGAAGAATTCATCTGCCGTTTGTGTATTCATTCAGCCTTCTGTCTGTGAAAGTCTACTTGCCTTGAGAAAAGATGTGTAATGGTTTTATATGGGATATGAAATTTCTCTCATAAAATGATATGATCTAATAATTAATGAATGCCAGCAGACAAGCTAGAAAGCTTAAAGTCTAACAACTTTTGTCTAAGTTATTCTATCTTCTCACTTTCCGTCATCTCAGACTTTCAAATAGGTTTATAACTAGGTAGATATTAAAAGTCCAAATCTCTTTATATTGAAACCCTATTTCTCCCTTTATGTGTCTCTGCCTATATAAAGTAGCATCAAAATGAGGTGAATGTAATGTAATTTATTTCCACTTTAATGTTCCTTAACAGTCTAAGAATGGCATACAGTGGTATGGGTATTACTCCAGAATCTTATTATATATAAATTAAAGGTAAGCTAATAATAACAGTAATAGTAATACATATATATTCATTTACATATACCTTTATATATATTTTTTGTTGGCACGTCTGGGGGAATTGAATTGTAGGTACTATCATCAAGTGTGCAACATTTTTTCTGGACAATTAAAATGGAAAGGGTCATTTTAGGTTGAATCAAATATTTTGTTTGACAGAAATAGCATTCTTTCTTTTGTTTAAGTGATTTTAATTTATATTTGTAACTAAGTTGATAAAAATGTTTATGTAAAAATGTTAAAATTCAGATTTAGAATATACCGAGTGGATGGAAATCAGACAGCAGAATTTTATAGACTGTAGAGCTGGCATATGGTCCAAATAATTTTGCAATTTTCTGTGACTTCCTGAGGATAAAATTTTCATAAGTATATTAAGATATTAGACAGGATTTGCAAAGCGTTTAAATTCATAAAAGGGAGACAGATGCCTGAGAAGATTTTAAAGTGTATAATGGGGCTACCACACCCACTAGCAACTGTGTAGAGGGTTGTGAATGTTGGCACCACATGGGGTGTTAATGTAGTCGACAGATATCTTTTTGCATTTTACTAGAATTAATCTTTCTGTCTCACATGTATCAGGTTCTTCTCTGCTACTACATATTTTACCTCTGTTCTCTTTCTTGGAACATCTATGTATTTTGTTTGTTTTCCCTTTTCCTTCCCAGCCCTTTTTTATTTCCTCTTTCCTATGTGGAAAGAAAATGTCATGCTACATCTGCTGAGGAGACAACGTATAGTAAAATGATTCACTTAGGTAAAGATCAGGAAAATTGCCAATAATAATGTCCCCGGTCAAAAAAACAAACCAGCAATACTCAGGCAGGTTTACAATTGGCCACATATCTTTGACTTTTCAAGACCATACATAATGCAGCAGTGAAATGCTAACTCTTTTCATGTATAAGAATAGGGCAATGGAAGATACAAAATCATTGAAAGAATACATAAAGAAGCTGAAGAAAAACCTTCTGAATCCAGTAAACAAATGCAAGCAATTACCAACAAAGTAGAGAAAAAAATGTGAAACTGATTTTGCAGCCTGATTTCAGTTAGGTGATGCCATTAATACAATTCTGTTTGCTAAGTTCAATTATTTTTCTCCTGAAAAGCTTGGACAACTTCCAAATATATACTTAAATTGTCATTCTCATTGGAAAATACAGTCCAAATCCTCCCCTTTGTGTAAATTCAAAGCCAAATAGAATGTCTTTTATATAATTTTAAGACAGAATAGTCATTGAAATTTTTAAATGAAAATAACTAAATACATAGGTGTTATAGCTTTAGTAACAGTGGATTATCAAATATATGGAAATACTTAGCAAATCATTGGTTTAACAGACAAATTTCTTTCTTAGTGTTCTTCTTTCAGGACTCAAAGAGAAACATTCAGGACCCATTTGGTTGCCTTCCTTTTGAATTGTAAATCAGTACTGGAAATGGAAAGAAAGCTGTAGTTCTTGCAATGAAAGCCACTGTTCAGTTAAATTGAAAATCGTTGGTTTTATTCTTAAAATACTGTCTAAAGTTTGGTGTGGACATATTTATTTCAAATAAAGTGAACATAAACCCAAGATCAAAATATGTAAAATGAGGCATACAAACTATATTTAGAATAATCCTAATGTAATTCTCAGTTGCTGAATTGATTTGATCTCCTTATCATGGGGAGAAATTGGACTCTGAGATATTATCAACAGCTTCTAACTCCAATCTGATTATTGCTATAATCCTGACAGTGATTGATTCTGAGTAATTATCTCAGAAGCAGAATTAGATTAAAAAACAATATTCCAGATTATAGAAGACTCCAGTCCATTCTCGTAATTAGTTCCGTCTTAGAATGTATGATGCTATCACATTTGAATAATTTAGAGTGAATTATTCGCAAGCAGCCTGTTTGACTATACTTTAATAGGAAAACAGATAAACAGGAAACCATAATATTTTAAGAAACATTACATTGTAAATTAGGAGCCTCATTGCAGTAAAGTTTACTTTGCCAATGTTTTCAGTTTGCCATGTAGCTCCTATAATATTACTGGGTACTGAGCAAAAGCCCAGTGCTACAATAATCAGTGATCATGCATTCATAATGATGATTTATGATTACTGATGGTGTTATTATCATCATAATTATAGGCTATGAATTAATTTTTCACAATTGGCATCTGAATAATTTCCAACCATAGTCCTTTCTTTTGTGAGAAGAATTACTTGCAGATAATGGCCATAAAGAATGGACTCGTGAGAATGAACCCAAACAAAAAAACATATTTGAAATTCTTGAGCAATATTCACTTATTATTTTCATTAATTCTGTTTATAGCAGTGATGGCCTGGACCAAAAAGGGATGAAGCTTCATTGTGCTAAGCACTATAAAGAATACATAGAATGAAAGGTCTCTGTCCAAAACACAATAGTAACAGGATCTTAACAGAAAATAAACAAAGAAGTATATGATGTGTCCTATGTATTGTAATTTATGGAAACTGATGTCTCCATTTTTTTTCTTTCTTCCTTTCTCTCATTATGATTAATTGAAGGAGTGGACTCAAAATATTCCATAGTCTAGACTAATTTTGAAGATAATGATTCCTGTGGCTTCCTTGGAGCAAAAGGTGATGTGTTTTGGGCCATGTCTTTTCATCAGGTACTTGGGATTTGACAATAGGTATTTTGTTTTCCAGGGCCATGCTGTTGGGCTGGTGTGATAGGTTTTTGACAAAGACACAACATGAAAAGTTGTTTCAGAGTTGTTTCCAGCCACATCCAGACAGGCGTTAAGTCAGAAAGGAAAGAAGGAATTTAATTCAATGTGAAAGAAGCAGAGACAATCACTCACTGCATCATATATGGAAGACTTTTAAGATTCCAAGTATCCCAGGCTTTGTTCCTGGGCAGACTTCAGTCTCTCATCCTTTTGTCCTCATGTAAAGCTCAAGTACATGTTGTAAAGGAGGGTGATGTAGGAGGAGAAATAGTTGTTCAGAAAAGTGTTGATCAAGTTCAAAGGAAGAGAAGTTGGACAAGGATAAAGGAATTGAGAAAAGGGACAGAGAACTAAAAAATCTTGAGTTTAAACAGACTAAAACTTTTGACCTTTTAATTTTTATGCAGATGTTTTTATGAAGACATCTCTTAAAATGAGATGCCAACAGCTTATGATACATGTTATTTTAAAGTGTTAAATATACATACAGTAAAGTAATCTTGAATATGTGATGGTATCAGGAATTAATTGCAAATACAGGGGCCCTGAAGGGAGCTCTTGCACTAAAAGTAATGGTAACAAAAATGCATATGATTAAGATTAACTATTAATTTTAGTCTGTTACAGATCAACTATTGCTCTTATGCCTAAGCACACCACAAAATTTAAAAGTTCCAAAGATACGGCCTCTCTGAACAGTACAAGATTAGTGATCATTGCATTTCGATACATGCAGTCTAAGGACAGTGCTGTATTTTGTTAATGACATATAAAAACTGTGTTCACTGTGCTCTCTATCACTGGTAAACAATGTAATGCCAACACATAACAGATGATGAAAACAGTAATCTCTTATAAAGCATGGGTGGAAATTGGTGCTTTTCTTGTACCTCTGATTTTCCCAAAGGGATTATGTATACTTTGGCCTTTAGCAAAGATGATGATCTGTTCTTGTTTCTTGAAAATTCTTTGGAATAAAAATACACTGATGTATTTAGGATAAGCACATGAAAGCGGTAGATAAGGTTACTGGAATAGCTTTGTCATAAAACTCCAGATTTACATCTCCAGAACATGAGTAGTTATGCATTTGAGCCTTCCCTTCTATTTTTGTTATACACTAAAAGAAGTTTTCCTTCGAAATATAGTAATATATTTTCTTTTTCTACAGCACTTCAAAGTGAAAAAGTAGAGTTCTTTATAGTAAATACATTGACTCAGCACTAATAGTATTCTGAATGCAAAAAAGATTGCTGTGGGTCATAGACTGAACTAGTGTAACTTCTCTTAGCTTCTTTGACAGCGTTGAATGACAAAACCCAGGAGCTGAAAGTTTGTATTTTTTTAATCACTTCCATCCTGATGACCTCTGAAGTTCATAAAGTTCATAAAGTTCATTACTCCCTTCATTGTCACATTAGTTTTGTCACTCTGTTTTAATCAACAGTATTAAACTTATTGGTCATTTTGATTATAACTATTTCAAGAACAATTTTAATATTAATAATATTGTTTAGATACAAGAGTAGAAGGGGTAGAGAATGCCAACCCTTAGAATAGCTGAACTTCGAGGCTTTAGCCTAAAAGGATATTTCTAGTTGAAAGTTTACACCTAATTAATTTATGTGGTTCTTAACACTGTTTTTTGACAGCGTTGATTACGTCAGGCTCCGCTTAAACACTGCCTGTGGTTAAACAGAATTTGCTGCAGATGATATTTTTATATAAAGCTAACTTTGTTATTGAAGTCTTTAGCAGTGAAAATACTGGAGAAACTTAGAAACAGTAACTGAGGACACAGGTGAGTGTTGACCCATGGTCAAGTGCAGCTTCGTAAGCTATTAAGTGATTGCATGGATCAGCCATGTCTACCATTCTAAGCTGTTTGAGGTATTCTGCTGATGGTTATGGACTTCCAATAAAATTAAGTTGCTTATTTTATTTTACAAAAGCACCAGATTTAAAGAGAAAAGGAAAGAAAGATTTGGGGATCTGCCCTAGAAACCATCATTATAATTGTTTAGAGTGCGTTGTATTTATAATTACACAAGGCAATCTGTAACTACTAGAGCATGATTCAGAACTTACTTTTGGACTGTAGGAGGGTTGTTTAACCTTTTTACACTGAGAAGCACATAGACAAAGGCTAGATTGGTGGCTTTCCAGTCTGGTACAGCAAGCATGATTTGTTTTTATACTTTCAGTGTGGTTTGATCCAGTTTTGATCTCACCTACAGATGTGAGCTTCAATGGTTACAGAGAGAGAACTGATCACAGCTATCCCTGCTTTTGAATGAACTAAATAGCAATGACAAAGTCCATTGAGTATGTTTATCATCTAGCAATGCAGACACTGGGACACATGGACAATGCTTGAGTGTTCAAGCTATATACTGAAATAGCATGTGGAAAGAGCCTGGTTGCCTATGATAGTTTATCAAGGACATCCTAAAACTTTGAATTATTTGCAAACTTTTAAAATCTTTTATCTGCAAACACACAGCAATGTGAGGGAAGCCTTGTGACAAAAAATCCGTTACATGCTTTGATCTAAAAGTTACCTGTTCACCTAGCATAGCCTGTATTAAAACCATATCTATTAAGATATTTTCTTCCTCAGTTTTGAAGGTCACCGACAAAAAAGAACCACTTAGGTAAAAATCAGAACTATCAGTTACCTGTGAACCGGATTGGTCCTCTGAATCCTTTGAAAGTTACCCTGGGTGCCACACTATAGTTCGGGTGACATTCTCATGCACTAAGTTTCATGCTTCTCTCCTGTGCCTTTGGCCTTGGTACAGACTATTTGAACCTTTGGCCTAGGTACAGCAGCAAGTAGCTGCACAGCCTCATCACTGAGTGGGTGATGAAAGACTGAGAATATATGAAAAAATCTTCCCTGCACCCTCTTGCACATGACAGCATGAACAGCTGAGCTGGCATGTATGTTGTAGCACACTTACTGTTAACACTGGCCACCAGCAAAGTACAACTGATTCCCTGGAGGAACGGGATTGACAGGGAATGACTTATGGCGCAGTGATTTCTTAGCTGTATGCATCGTCACTAGCTCAAGGTTGTTCCTGGAGGTATAGTCCAACCCCTGTTCATTCGTTTCTCATGTGCAGGCTTCAGCTGCAGCAAGTACCTTTATCCAAGGAAGAATGCCATCTCATTCTTTCCAGAAGTGAATGACAGACTAAGAGTTTGTTTGCATATTTCCAGCAGAGAAATACTTTTCAGATTCTATGCTGCTTTAAAAAAATCCTATTCTTCTAGTATTTGAGTATAACAATCTATATAGCTCTTATTTCCTGTTATTTAAGAGTACAGCAATCTATATAACTCTTATTTCCTATATTTACTCTTTTCTTATATTCTTTCTAACAGGAAGGTTTATTACATCACTAAAGCAAATAAACAAATCCTCTAACTGATAAGCCTCCTTCCACTGTCCTGAAACACTTCAAAATTGTTAGCTTCCCACTCCTTTTCAAATTTGTTGTTCCCAGATAAAAATGCAAGCCTGTTCAGGATGTTTATTTTTAGTAAATATCAAACTAAAGACCTGTAAAAGTGCCAAATTGTCTATTCTTTTATGCTGTTGAGTGCATAGAAACAGCACTGAGAAAACTATTTCAATATTCAAACAGTATATTTTGCTTTCTCCAAAGGACAAAAAGACATAATTTTCTTACATGGATTACTTTTTCCCATCTCTTACTCATAACAACACGTACCCTTTGACCATCAATGTCACTAATACCACTGCCTAAATCTCTTTGTAAGTAAATCTCTATCCCTTTATAAAATAGTTTTCTTATCTTTGTTAGCTCATCTTCATTATAACTAAGCCTAATTCACTCTCTTCTAAAGGATTTATTTTCTGCCAGCATTAAGGGAATGCCATTTGAAATACTTCCTTTGGAAAACAAAGAAGCTATAAAATCTAAGTATTTAAATCTGGTTAATGTTTGTTTCTGTAATGTCATTTTAGCAAAAGTAGAAGGTAGACACACAGGACTTTCCTCCATTTTCAAAGCCAGTCATATAAGATAGAGCTGAACAAAAAAGAGCCCTCCACATGCATCACAATTCTTTTCTTGCTGCAGTCATATCTGATACACTTAGGTGATACATCCATCCTCATTAGCTGTTGTTCTTTATGGGCAGACTATCTTGAACAATCAACTCTACTAGACCTTACACAGGATAAAAAATAACGTAGCTTTGTTCCTTTAGACCCTTCTGCATGGTTATTTTTTCCTTCTTCCAATTAATACCATCTTTTTCAAATCATTAGAGACTTCATATTTAATTTCCTGTGTGTTCATATATGCCAGAATATGTTAAATTATGTTTTGTTTGCATAAAATAGTTCAGTTACAATACATGTGCAGAGAGTAAGATATGTTCTTGTCTACTTAATCTAGCTACCCAACCAAAAATTTTTTACAGAAGGATTTCCATAAAATATATTAATTCTATAAACAAAAACTAAATATAATATTAATATTATACTCTCAGCTTGACAGGATAGGCATCTTTCTATAGTGGATATCAATTATTTGTAAATAAAGCTTTCTAAAATTGTTTTCTGTAAGACTATATATATATATGTGAAATTTAGCAGCAAAATTCAGGAAGAAAGGTTAAGGAGCTGCAAACTTCACTGAACACCTGATAATCATTTATGATGAATCACAAAGGCAAAACTGTATTGTAGTACCTAAGTCTACTGAAGACAAGCAGTTCTCAAGAAATCACTCAAGTACGTGTGTAGATATAGAAACCATTAGCATTACACATGCTCAGGTATGTTGCTTTAATTAAAGATTAATTTTTAATGTATTTAAGGTAATTTATTTGCAGTCTCATGACCATTATTATAATTCATTATACTTCCATGCCTGGATACTTGACATAGCTAAACAGAACAATCAGCAAACAAGCAAACATATCAACATCCGAACAAGATGAATTTCAAGAAAAGTTGTACTACTGTTTGGCACATATATTTGGAATTACTATTTATTTCCAAACCCAGAGCTGCTTGCAATGCATTTCAGTTCTTTTTCTGCCATCTGTAATTTTCCTAAAACTAAGCTTAATTCTCCTACACCTGTTTTCTTCTTTGTATGAGAGCTCTTACTTCGGATATTTTGAGGAAGTATCTTTCTTGTGCTTTTTGTATTTTGGGCATTGGAGTAGAAAATGGCTTTCAGTTTTGATCTCTACTCTGTCGCATCAATTGTAGAGTCAGTCTTCCATAGGTTTCTAGTGCATTTTGTATCATTCCTGGTTTCTATTTCTAATCTGTGGTAACAGACTCTGTATTTTGCTAGGGCAAAACATCTACATGCATAACAAACATTGCTATAGAAAATTTGTCTGCAGATTTCTCTTCACTCTCACAATCCAGGCTTTTAGTGAAGAAAGCAGAATGTATAGGAAGAATGGTGTGTTTCTATGTACAGTTGCATAGCTCATATCAAAATAATCTTTCAGCATACACATGAATTTTAAACATGGCAAGGTTTTACCTACAGACTTTTCTTCAACATGCTTCTAATTAGTTAGAATTCACATCAGGAAAGATGTATGATTTGTCCCTTTTTAGGATGCTCGTTTAGCATAAGTACAAGATTATCTCAAGTGATTGTGTATGTCCATTTTTACTCAGCAAAGTGTTTTTGCATATTGCTACTGGTATGCTGCTCCTGAAGAATACAGTACAGAGATACCTCTAGTGAGCCATTTTTAAGTTAATTAGCATGGCACTGGGAGCTGTCTAAGCATGGTAGCAGGGGCACCACAGAGGCTAAATTACCCTTCTTCTCAGGCAGTTTTTCAGTAGATTAGGCTTCACTTCAGCTGAACTCTGTGCTGTTGCAGCTATACTGCTCCTGCATGTCTGAGTAAGCCCGTGAAAATCTAGTTCAGATTTCTGTAGTTTGCGATGTAGAGATGCTGAAAATGCTACTGACTAGCTCCTGGTCATTGATAGGACAAGTTTTATTCTGAAAATTTGGATAAAGAAATGAACAAAAGCAAATACCACCACTAAGTTAGTGTTAAACATCTTAAAATTTACATCTGTCCTTGTGAAAACTCTCATGTTGATTAACTTCAAACATCTGTGGACAGATGATATTAGGTAGTTTGAAAGGAACAGATTTTACTAATAAATGAAAAGTTAAGAATTGCTCCTGTATGGGTACATTCCCTTTTGATGTAAAGCTCCCACATGACAGTGTCCTGCTCTACTTTCTCTGTCTTCACACAAACCATGCCACAGATGTGAAAGAGGAAGGAGTGTGGGAAAGCATACATAAGCCAATGAATTTGTGCAGTTCTGTGTTTTTTATACTGCTAACACAATAGAATCTAACTCCTTGATTATTTGATTACTACTGAGGTAGTAATATAAGTAGCGTTAGCTCAACTAGCTAATTTACATCAACACCAGAACCAGTTTTAGTTCAACAGGAGTCAGCAGCTGTCATTTTCTCCCTAACAGCTCTTCCCAAGCCCTTCCTTGAAGAATGCATGGAAGCCAGTGAAAGCTGAGCCTGACTTTCTAGTAGTGACAATGATTTGATGCATATCAGCAAGGAATGCCTCCCCGAGGAAGGCACATTCTCCTGTTTCTAGCCATACTGGATACTTAGATTTTTCATATGAGATGAAATTACATAAACTAAAGTTATTTTATGTGATCCGTTACAACAAATTTGGCTAGGGCTAAGGCATGTGAAAATTCCTAGTGTATTGCTGCTCTGCTATAAGTAATGATGTCGGCCATGTCCCAGCCTTTAATGTTTTCTCTTGGGCTTAATAAACTCATAAAAATATCCACTAAATTACTCTAATTTGTTTTCTAACTCTTTTTAGAGATCTTGGACTTGAATGTGTACACTCTGATCTTAGATTGTTAGCGTTGTGCAAGTTTCAAACCTTTTAATAATCATTAACTCTGTTATCAAGATACTTTCTAATTTCTTCTCTTTTGTCCTGGTAAATCTAATTTCTAATGTGGGTAGATGTTCATTGATTTAATTTGTACAGGCTGTGCTTAAGTAATTGTTTAACATTCTTTCCATTTTCTTATCCTGTGTCTCTCTAATTCTGTGCTAATCACTCTTCCAAAGGTGACTTTTCCTCCTTTACCAATTTGCAAAAGTGGACTGGGTATTCTTAGTCCTTTATGTGAGAAAGTCTTCACAGAACCATCCTTCATTGTACCTCCTTTTATGGGAGATCTCTATTTTTATGTGTAACTTTCTGTTCCCATGCAACTGTCTGAAACTGCCCCACTGAAAAATTCAAACATAAATATTAATCATGTGTTTTTCAATGCAAGAGAAGCTTTAATTCAAATCAGGATTAGAAATATTTCAGAAACTGTCCTGGGAATAGAGTATGAAGAAAGCCTTATGGCCTCCTACATGATTCCTAGACTCTGTGTTAATTTTTGCCAGCACCTTAACATTTGTTGATAACTTTTTTTTTTTTTAAATATATAAAAATACACATTAGAGTAGCCCTGCTGCATTTATTTTATAGCAATCAATTAACTTGACTCTGTGACTACATTTTCAGTGTTCCACATTTCAGCAATTTTTGTACCAGTGATAGATAAGCTTAGCCTAGAAACCGCTAAGGCCAGAGCTGACTCCAGGTTCCAACAGACATCTCCTATTGTGGAGCAACAGTTGGGGTGTTTGACAACAAAAAGAAGTGGCAGAGAATATACATTTATGAAATAATAACATTACTAGTGAGATTAGTGCGAAGCAAGTAACAATGAAACAATTAACACTGCTGGTATTTATATCATCACCTCCAGGTTTCAGTGTTAACTCCTTCCTGATGTGAATGGGACATTTCATATTACTCCACCTTGTTTTGCGATTCTACTTGGTAACTTTTTACACTGTTTTTGTTTGAAAAGATACCTTTCAGTCCTAAAGGCCTTAAATAATTTTAAACAGAACTAAAAACAAAGAAAAGGGCCCAAAATAAGTTCTGCGTTATGGTGTCATAATTCTAGATTAGCTTTATTATGAACTTTATGGTGGTCACAAGGCAAAAAGTCTGTTTTTCCTTTACCCTTTACTTTTACTTTTTACCATTCATCTAAAAGGACTGATTTCAATTTTTCCTTTGTAAGTAGTTTTGACCTGTTTTATTGGTGGATGTTTGCTTTTATCACAGAAATTGCTATTGTAATGAGCTCTAATGCATCTTTGTTACATTCTCACTAAAAGGTCTAATAAACTGCTGAGGTTTTTCATAGACATGTCTTTGTGAAACGAGATAAAACAGTAGGGAGCAGAGTTTGGTTTGTCCTTTCCCAGCCCTCTGTGTTTTACA
The DNA here is from genome assembly GCF_030936135.1 of Gavia stellata. Classification (NCBI taxonomy): domain Eukaryota; kingdom Metazoa; phylum Chordata; class Aves; order Gaviiformes; family Gaviidae; genus Gavia; species Gavia stellata. The sequence continues at coordinate 29,490,463 of NC_082599.1, forward strand.
TCTCAGTAAACTCAGTATCCAGAAAACTACTTTCAGAAATATCAGTTTTCCATTCAGTCCTGTTACATATATCTGCCTGACACAATTACTCACGTGCTGTTTCTTAAGGATTCTTTTGATGTGTGTGCTCTTCAGTAGGTGACAAGACTTCACATCATAATGTGCAAGGAGAAGTAGGATCACAGGCTGAGACTGGTGGGCAGTGGATCAAAAAGAGAGCACTGGAGATAGACAGCTAAAAAATAAACTCTTAAGTAAAAAATATAAAACAAAGATGTTTAGGAGCTCAGAGTCCCTCTCTTCTGATTGTAGAAATTCTGGAAATACTATTGCCTTATTAATCCTTTAAGAATGATAATACAGTAGTGTAACAAGGGTAGGATAAATACAGAACTCATATTTTACTCTGAAGTGTTTCTTAGATGAGGAGGAGGCTGCCTGCGTAAGATACTGGGACCTAAGGATCCAGTACCATAAAAGTAATGAACTCTACTAGACTTGAACTTTGCTAAAAAATGGTCCTATTTGGGGTTTCTTGTAAACAAATTGGATCAAGATAGATTTTTGGTGAACGCATTCCTTTGCCATTAGTCATATGTGATGCTTACTGAAATTTTTTCTAATGACACATTAAAAAAGGTCTATTCTGGAGTAAGAAGTATATATTTGATGAAGCCAAAGTACCTCATGGAAACCTTTTGGCAAACCCTCAGTGAGCCATAAGCCAATCTTTGCAGTATCCTGCATGTTTTCTTCTATGATTTTCCTGATCCCTATGCCATCCAGTACGCAGGGCTGGAGTGGCCTTAGTCTGTGGACTGCCTTTGGTGTCTGAGTGCCTACAGAACAAGAACCTGAGACCTGCTGAAGGAAGGATTGGGAAGTTTGGGCAGTTTGATCCAGGGATGGTTGGGGCTTCTAAGCTCCTTGCCTTCTGCTTTGGAATCACTGAGTCCCAGAGAGCTATGGTTTGAGTTGCTGCCCAGCACCTTGTCCTAATATTGAGGGCCTGGCAGATCTTTCTGAGTGAGAGTACTGTGAGCTGCTGCTAGGTCCCTTGACTCCCAGTGGAGTATTCCCACAACACTGGGAGACTATTTTAACTCCTAGGGAGCCAAAGACCATGGCCCATTCAGTGGCCCAAACGTTTTGTTCCGAGGAAAAAATAAAGCAGAATCAGTTTCTCTGAATTAAAATAAAAAACCTGTTCACTTTGAAGAGAAAACCATCAAACTAAGTTTTCATTCTCAGTTGAAGTGAAAGTTTTGTTATTTTGGTGAATTAATGCAGCTTTCCACCTCTCCTACCATGAGGGCCATTGATAAAAGCCAAATAAGAGTTCTGTGCTGTGTAAGAGGCACATACTGATGACAACAAAGAAGATTTTTTAATGTCTCAAGGGACTGAGACTACTTCCTTTCCTGATGGCTCCCCAGCCTCATACAGGGAGTGGTTCCTGCTCTGTGTGTAGGTGAAACATAACCACATAAAATCTTACAGAAGCTCTGTAAGATCAGAACCGGGAGCAAAAAGATACATCCAACTAAAAGTACAATGAAAAAAACACAAGAAATAGCAATTAAAAGGAAGATTTTTCCCTTACTTCAGGGTTAAAGTTTTTGCTATTGTAAGGGAAAAAAAGGCACTTTGAAGAATTTGTTGTTTGTTTTTTTTTAAATTGGCTGATGATTAATTGCTTTTTGTTCTGGGCATTTATTAGACCTTGGTTCACATGACTCCAGATTGAACAGGAGACCTGAAGCTGACTGTAAGCTAGGTCTGGATGTCTCAGTCCTAGTACAGAGTAAGCTGAATGTGCTTGGCACCTCTGACATAGTGGATTAACAGAATCTTTGCAGTCCAGACTCACTGCACATGCAATGCAGACCCTTCTGATTGTGCAGGGTGGCATACCATGCATGTAACTTGAAGCCTCTGCTCATATAAAGTAGTCTTCTATGTTGTTTACTTCCTGGAGATAGCTGGGAAGCCCAGAATATCTCAGGTCTGTTAAAATGATCCTAATAATACCCATGTATCTTTTTATAAAAAGTATTACCTAATGCTAGCACACATCCAATAGATAGCATAAAAGCTGTCCATGGAAAAGTTCAAAACATAAAGCAGGCAGCTTTCAGAAGCTGTTAGGTACTAGAGTTTTACCTTCAGGATACTCTTAAGAAATGAGAAAGGTTCTGTTTTGCTTTATTTTCTGGTAGTGAAATGTTTGATTTGTGCTATTGTGTTTTGGGTGGGTAGCGAAACCATTTCCCAAGTAGGAATTACTTCCAGTTTATTGTTGCCATTTCAATTAAACCTAAGTTGAATTGAGTTGTCAGTAAAATTGGGTATTATTTTTTTTTAATTCACCTCTGGACTGTTAAGTGTTATTGCTTCAAACACAATATGTTCTGGCTACTGTTGGGTGCTTATAGCTAAGATACGTAAACAGAATGGACCAAGGTCATCCCTGGTGTAATTTACTGGAATTCAGCACTGTCACACCAGGAGTGAATTTGGCTCAATATTTTGGCATTAGCAGTAAAGGTCATTCCTGCAGTTTGCCCTCGCTATAGAAAGTGTGATCAAAAAGTTTTCCATTTTATTTCTCTTTTGATGGTCACATTAAATCTTATTACACTGTTGGTACTTACCTCACTGGAGTGTCTGTGGGTTTTCTTTATAGGCAAAGCTTTCATCCCTGGACACCCATAAATAACTCTATTCACTACACTTTCTCCTACAGCATTTGAGTTATGTTTAAGAGCTGAAACAAGTGTTAGTTTACATGTTCTGCAGATGGTTTTCAGCTTCATTTTTGTCCACTTCAGAGAGGTTGCCTACCCCTGGACCCTCCATTCCAATCAGCTCCATCTGCTTGTTCTCCCCTGCACCATGCCTTTGATAGGGCACTTATCCAACTTTTCTGATTAAAGTGGATTCACTACTGTGGATACAGAGCTCTTGAAAGCAGAGGCTGCTGCTGCAAATTCTCTTTTAAAATTTGTTTCTGAAACAGATGCTACAACAAAAAGAGAAAAAGTGCTAACTGCGTATTTTTTCAATAAAAGGGTTAGTATTTATGTACTTGGGGAAGTTATGACTCAGTTGTATATTATTCAGGACTTCATTTGTGTAAGTTACTTTCTGATTAGTTATTGATTATAATCAGAACCCTTGGAGCTAAATGTGCAATATAGCTAATAAGCAGGTCTTCTACAGATGAAGAGGATCCTTAAATATAATTTTGATGCACTTTACACTTTCTATTTATTGAACTTTGTCACAAATGGCAAATTGCAGCAGGCCATTGAAACTATAGCAGCAGCAGCAGATTTGCAGTATTTCTGTAAGCAGGGAAACAACAGAATCTTAAAAAACAGTCTTGTTTTTCAGTCTCCAAAGTCAAAGCAATAAAAAGCATTTCAAAATTTCCCTTGGTATCTAACTCAATCTGATGCAGGCTGGTTAAATCTCATGCACTGACTGTAAGACTCTCATAATTGATAACTGCCTCATCAGCTCCCACCAGCCGGCATGGGTTGCAGGATCAGGCAGGGGAAGAAAGCTCATGGAGGGATCACCAACAGCTGTGTCACCTAGGAGGGTCCCTGGTCAAAGCATATTTCCCAGCTTCATGCTGATGTTGTTATTCCTTCCCCATCAAGCCACCTGGGCTTCAGATAAGAGCCTCCCAGAAGACTAGAAGCACCAGGTATTTGTCCATTGTGAGTGTCTTCTTCAGTCCTGGGAGATAAGTGACTTGACAGCTCTGCTCTGGACACTTTAAAAGGCACAAAAAAGGAAGAGGAGTAGTACAAGGCACAAAGGATTGATGTTGCCTAGCCCCAACAGCCCATGGGAAAACAGAAGGGTGCTGTGGAACTGGTCGCAGAGTGAAAGGTGCTCCTTTGATCCAGGCAGTATATCTGGCTGCTTTTTAGATGTCTTTTCATGCTTGGTACATATTTATTGGTAGCAGACATGGAGGTCAAAAATGTGTACTGAATCTGTTAAAGAGCTCCCCTGAAGTTAATGGGGGACTTTCAGTGGGTTTTGGCTTAAGATATTCTATATCAGTGAGTTAGAAATCGGTTTTCTACTGTGAGTTTTGGTCGGTAAAATTATGCTAGGCTGTAAGAAATATATCAATATTTATAATGTAATCTTTCTCATGAGATAACATTGCATTAATATTCACTATAAATAGGAATCTTACTGACAAGATTAGATAAAACTTTGGCAAAAGCAAATTTGTTGTCTAAAGAAGACAATGGAAATCAAATCCAAGCCAAAATTTTTACCATTAATAGGAGCTCCAAAATGTTTCAGTTCAATTAAAATTTATCAAAATCTTCTATTTGGAAGTACATAATCTTTTTGCTGCTTTTAATTTGCATTTTGAATCAATTGAAGCATGGAAAATGAAACAGTCAAAATTGCAGCATAGTACATAATACAGATAGTGAATCTGTAAATGAACATGAATTTATTTCAGGGAGAAACCAAGTCTCCTTGAAAATTGCATATTCTTCAATGAACTTTGTCCAAACTTTTTAGCTTGTAATGAAAAAAAATTTCAGTGGTTAAATATAGCTCAAATTTTGAAATAAAATGTGTATACTTGCCTTGTTAATAAAAAAAGCTCTAATACTGTGACATAAGCTTATGCAGCTCTAATACAAACTCCACCAAGATTCCCATGATGAAAGATTTTCAGCTGATGGTTTTTACCACCTGATTCACCTCTGTTATTTGATTCAAAATTCATGGCATCTCTTCCCTGCATCTTAGTTATGAAATTGTTTGATGACAATCATAAACACCTGAGTACTAGATATAGTACCTGCAAAAGCTTTTGAACACAGAAGAAGAGAAGAAATTTATAAGGCAGATGAAGAAATTTATTTTATTTCCTAAAAATCCTGAAACAGAACTATATAGGCTTTAGCTATCCTGGTCAACAGAAAGGGGACCATGGTGTAATGTAACAACAGGGTAAAATGATGTAAAATTTCTAGAAAATGGCTGATAAATCGGATTCATATGTCACAGCGCCAAACTATGGAAGAATTGGAGTGTCTCTAGGCTGTGGATCTGGCTTTGTATCCATCCTCCTCTGCAGAACTCATAAGACACTAATGAGTCACCCCAGATGACAAGTCCCAGACTACATGATCATTCCACGTTCTCATTCTGGAAAGTGCCTGCCTCAGACTGACCATGCAATTAAAATAAATGAGAGCTTTGGGATTTTAACTGTTATTGCACTATGTGGACTCTTCTATTTTGTATGAGGAGGAGAAATCATGAATGCAAAGAAAAAAGTTTTCTAAATGATTCAATTTAATTTCAATCTGTACTTTATATGAGCCCATTTATTGGATTTAAAAGGGTTCTCATTAACTGATTTGAAGCTGGGTTAGAGCTTTACAGTTTCTTTTCATTTTCTGAAAGCTTGGTATCTCATTTTATCATGCCACACTTTTTAATTCTGACTGAGGTAAACCTAGACAACATTCATAAGTATATAATAATTGATGGGATGTAGGAAGTGAAATTCATATCCTTCACATCCGTGAATTCACTAGTTAGGATTATTACCTGTATCTTCTATGACAAAGCAAAAAGACTTTTCCATGAATGCAGTATTTTAAATTGCCAAACCCTCTTGGGTTGACTCCACTTACACATTCACAGTTTAATGACCTTTCCTTATTATGCCTCAGCTGGTTCTTAAGTTTCAGGATGAATGATTTGTAGGCTGATTATCTGTATCTCTACCAGAATATGTTATCTATTTTCTGTACTTTCTTTTTAATTAAAGCATTTTCAGTACACAGACTAAAAAAGCTGAAAAAGTATGACTGGATGGTTATGGGGTATCTGGGACTGACATCGCATCGTCAGATCCTTCTCAAAGCCATTGGTGCAAGGGATGCGGTTATCATTCTCTCACTCTATGTATGTGTGTATTGTACACTATAGTGGATGGAGATCTGCCTGTATATTCTTAAAATTTTAAGACTTCAGAGCTATGAAAACCTAGTCCTAGAAAATAATATTTTTACAAGATATTTATATTTCTGAATTAATTTCTTTAACTTCTGCTTGAAAGGGATCAAAATAGACAAAAGTCTGGGCATCTGGAGATATAACAATGCATGTACTGGTAGTACTGGTAAGTGAAGTGAAACAGAGAAATACCCAAAATTCTCCTTAGATGTTACTAGCTTGCTAATTTGTTCTAACAGTCCAATGTCAAAAAACCAACCAACCAAAAAAAAACCAACCCAAAAAAACTTAAACCCATAAACACGTGAAGATTTTCCAGATGACATAGCTGTACATCTGTGCTTAAAGTGCATTTTGTGGTGTCAAGGATGGTAGGTATAACGATAGAGTGTGAGCTTAAGAGAGCTATCAGTGATTTTGACTGTTTACCATCTGGGACTGCTAAATAATATTTCCCTAGACAGTAAGGAACTATGTTCATATTATCTATGAATAATATACATGACTACATTTGTTGTAACCCTTACATTTTTCTATTAACTGGCACCCATGAATAGTAGAGATACAGGATCTTTCATCCTGCTTTTAAACTGAGCACACAAATCTTCCTTAGATGGTGTGGGTATAGCCAGTTCTCCTCACACTGAGCAGCACACAGTTTTATTGCAGGAAAAATGATATTTTGAAAGGGGCAAGAGTGTGGAATACTGTGGGGAAATGCATGAGGCCATGCATGAAGTTCTTTGGGCCCAGCTATGAAGTTAGACTAAAATTTTTTGGTGTTTTCATGACAATGCTTAGTTCTGACTCTCTACGCACTCTGAAAATTTCCTTTATTAAACTCAGGGAAGGAAATTTCCTTACCAGGCTTATCTTCTTCATTCAGCACAGACAAATATATCCCATTCTCTTTTTCGTGGAAAACATGTCATGTACTGTACATATGTCTTTCTTTCAGGCATACATGTGTGCTAACAGTAGAGCACTGCCAGGCTGCTAACTGCAAATTCACTCTGTAGGTTACATGTTTTAAAAGCCCAGTAACTTTGATGAATTAGAACAATTTTCAGCAGACTAGTAAAAGTTAAAGCTGTATCTCCATGACAAATTTGTTCTGTCTATCTTTTCTCTAATAGGAAAGGTGTGTATTTTTCCTCATCCACTCTTAAAAGTGGCAACTGATTGCCTGAAAGACAGTGGTCAACTGTACCTAGTTTTTACTTGGAAAGGAGTGACATTGTTATAAACAGCTAAAATAATCCCTTAGGAATAGCAGCATCAGTTTACGAAAATCTAAGTAAGTAAGGTGTGATGCTTTCCAATAAAATTTTTGGTGCTATACTCAAATGCTCTGATTTACAGTTGCTTAATGTTGTCAGAAAGATTCTTGCAAAATCATGTAGAGCGGTAAATAAATAAAATCTCAACATTTCTAAACTAAGAAAATATGAGAAGTCTTTGAAGTGATTTTTATACAGTTTCAGTCCCTTTATCCTGGAATTCAGATGACTTTGGGACAACGTGTCACACAATTTAGAAAAAAAATAGCTAAAAGGATAAAACAAACATGGGGAGCATGAATCTTGTCTAAAATCATGGTACATGTTCTCTTTCAGTCAAGAGTGTGTGTGTGTGTATATAAAACAGGTCCAAAACCATGACAGATTATAGAAAAGTGCAGGAGATCATAAAATGTAAAAGCAGAAGTTGTGGCTAGCAAAAATAAAATTAAATAGAAAAGATAGATTTAAACAATGACAAAGCAAAGCAAAAAGATTTTGAAAACCAGCTTCCTTAAATCTTTTTCAAACACAGGAAAAAAAGCTTGCAGGCTGCCAGGATATCTGTAGAACTTACGTACAGCTCAAGATCTAAAATGAGTTCTCAAGGAGGATGAGGACACCACAGAAAACCAGAATGAATTATTTGACTCAGTTCTCAGTTTAGAGCAGCTTATTACAATCTAGACCTATTCTCCAAGGAGGATAGGACAGATGAACTATCTCAGCTTGTGGTGCCATCATTTAAAGTTTTAGAAAGAACTGATGAAATGAGTATTAATGTCTCCATGACTAGACATTTTCTACCCAAAAGTTCTACAGAAATTATCATATGAAAACTACCAAAATAGGGTTTGTGGTTTGTAATTTATCTACTGAATCAGACTTTGCACTAGAAAAGAAGCAAAGTTGTAAACACAGTAAAACACTAAAAGATTTCAAGGGAAAATTTAGAGAAATGCAGTCTAGTAAGCCTGAAGTTTGTAATGGGCAAATTGGTTGAAACTACAGTAAATAATAGGTTCAGTAGGCACGTCATATAGTGATAAAGAATCAGATGGTTTTTCTGGAGGGAAACCACTTTTATCAATTTAATAGAGTTCTTTAAGGAATCAAAAAAACACATGATAGAATATTTAGTTTTACTCATATTCAGGAATCTTTCAAAATTAGATTAGAAATCAACTTGAAAAAGGGACATGACAGGACAGGGCATTTGATAGAATACTTGTCATGAAATACTTAGAAACATAGAATCATAGAATCGTTTAGGTTGGAAAAGACCTTTAAGATTATCAAGTCCAACCGTAAACCTAATCCTGCTAAGTCCACCACTAAACCAGGTCCCCAGGTGCCACATCTACATGTCTTTTAAATACCTCCAGGTATGGTGACTCAACCACCTCCCTGGGCAGCCTGTTCCAATGCCTGACAACCCTTTCAGTGAAGAAGTTTTTCCTAATATCCAAGCTAAACCTCCCCTGGTGCAACTTGAGGCCATGTCCTCTTGTCCTATCACTTGTTACTTGGGAGAAGAGACTAGCACCCACCTCTCTGCAACCTCCTTTCAGGTAGTTGTAGAGAGCGATAAGGTCTCCCTTCAGCCTCCTTTTCTCCAGGCTAAAAAACCCGAGCTCTCTCAACTGCTCCTCACAAGGCTTGTTCTCTAGACCCTTCACCAGTTTTGTTGCCCTTTGTTGGACACTCTCTAGCACCTCAATGTCTTTCCTGTAGTGAGGGGTGCAAAACTGAACACAGGATTCGAGGTACACTTCAATAAGTTTTGAATACTTTACCAAAGGATATTTGGATGCCAAAAGAATAATTGTATTAAAGGGAAATAAGGACCAGTTATGGACTATTATATGTAGTGAAGAAAATGCTCTTATGAAGTCTGGAAAGTGGGTGGGTATATCAAAGGAATTATCAGACTGAGGTTTTTACCCTTTTTTTGCACAATTTCTCTATAAGCAAGTGTTACTATCCCCTTTTCAAAAGTAATTTGGGGCTAAAAGAATGACTGTTTTGATTTGGAATGGCTGTTTGCAATGTCTTTTTTGAGAATGAAAAAGTAGAAATATTTGTATAGTCATTGAACTGGTTAGCCATTTTTATGAAAATGTCGTAGAACTAATTCTCTTCTTTAGATGCAGATATACATTCATACAGATATGATGGCAGATACTAGTTGGGGTTTTGTGTTTGTATGGTATGGTACCTTGCATATTTCTGATTTAGAAACAGTTCATCATGCATTGCTGTGATGCATAGGATGCCAGACACACTCACATGAAAAGCAATCAATCACATGTGATAAGCATCAGCGACAGGCACAGTGTAATCCTGCTTCCTCAATCATCTTTGATGCAGAATAAGATGCAAGTCATTCAAACTGATAGCTCAGTCTATATTGAATTTTATTCCTAGAAATGACAGTGTGTAAAACAGTTCAGCCACCTGGTCAGGTGTCAGAAAATCCTTTTAGTCTTCTTGTCCTGTAGAGAATGAGATCAACAGACTTCTTATACTCTTTTTACCCAGGTACTAGCAAATTGGTAATGAAAACATTCTAAAATGTCTCCTGGTGTCAGTGAATAACAGTGTTCATAAACAATTTGACTCCCTGGGCTATTTCAGTTAGACTGCGTAAAATGCTTAGCAAACATGGGTAAAATTCCTCTAGAAGAGGTACAGTTTACTGTGACTTTAACAGAATATGGTAAAATCTGCTTTCTAAAATCTTCCGCTTGTCTCATCCCATGACAACACATTCATAGGGTTAATGCAGAGTTATGTAATACAGTCATAGAAAGTAAGAAGACTGGTTCCATTGATGACACCATTACAGGCTTTTTTAGCATTTTCATACTGAAAATGCAAGATGACTGTTAAAGTGTAATGGCACAGAACATCTTGTTTTTTTTTTAAAAAAAATCCTTTACAGTATTCTTGTTTATAGATGATATTTATTGTCTTTGTATTCTTATGGTGTGCTTCTAAGTCAATTGAAATGCAAGTGCTAATGAAACCTCTACCATAACACATTCATTCTTTTTTACACCAAATGAGTCTACTACAATATGTAAATGACTTACATATATCTGCTGCTCAGGTTTTATTGTGTTAGGTTAATTTATTCACTGTAATATTCTTAATGAAAGTAATGACTCTTCCAGTAGTTTGTGTATTCATATATTGCAATTTTATTAAATCATGCTGTGAATGTTCACACTGGCTGCGATAAACATTCCTGAAGTTTCATGTTACACTCAATATATAAATGCAATCTGCTAGCAGATTATCAGCATAGTATATTTTGTTATCCTTTGCTCTTCCTAATTTGTTCACACTAGGGTATATCTAATGTACAGGGGTATTTGTACAGGCGGGGCTGTAGCATTCTTACGCCTTTTATTAGCACATACCATTGCAAACACAGATAATTCGTGGTGAATGAAGCGAAATCCAGTTGGCATCCAGTCACAAGCGGTGTCTCCCAGGGATCAGTTTTGGGACCAGTCTTGTTTAATATATTTATCGATGATCTGGATGAGGGGATTGAATGCACCCTCAGCAAATTTGCAAATGACACCAGGTTGGGTGGGAGTGTTGATCTGCTTGAGGAGAGGAAGGCTCTGCAGAGGGATCTGGACAGGCTGGATCCATGGGCCCAGGCCAATTGGATGAGGTTCAACAAGGCCAAGTGCCGGGTCCTGCACTTGGGTCACAACAACCCCATGCAACGCTATAGGCTGGGGAACAAGTGACTGGAAAGCTGCCCAGCGGAAAAGGACCTGGGGGTGTTTGTCGACAGCCGGCTGAATATGAGCCAGCAGTGTGCCCAGGTGGCCAAGAAGGCCAACGGCATCCTGGCCTGTATCAGAAATAGTGTGGCCAGCAGGAGTAGGGAGGTGATCGTGCCCCTGTACTCGGCGCTGGTGGGGCCGCACCTCGAATCCTGTGTTCAGTTTTGGGCCCCTCACTACAAGAAGGCCATTGAGGTGCTGGACCGTGTCCAGAGAAGGGCAACGAAGCTGGTGAGGGGTCTGGAGCACAAGTCTTATGAGGAGTGGCTGAGGGAACTGGGGTTGTTCAGTCTGGAGAAGAGGAGGCTGAGGGGAGACCTCATCGCTCTCTACAATTCCCTGAAAGGGGGTTGCAGAGAGGTGGGTGTTGGTCTCTTCTCCCAAGTGACTAGTGACAGGACAAGAGGCAATGGCCTCAAGTTGCGCCAGGGGAGGTTCAGGATGGATATTAGGAAAAATTTCTTTACTGGGAGAGTGGTGAGACACTGGAACAGGCTGTCCAGGGAAGTGGTGGAGTCACCCTCACTGGAGGTGTTCAAGGAACGTGTGGACGAGGCATTGTGGGACATGTTTTAATGGGCATGGTGGTTTTGGGTTGCTGGTTGGACTTGATGATCTTACAGGTCTTTTCCAACCTTAGTGATTCTGTGTGTGATTCTGTGAAAATCTACAAAACAGAGCCAGCTCAGCACATATAATTTTTTAAAAATATACTATATTGTTATGGAGACTTAGTGTAAATTTGCTGTTCCAGTAAAATATTGTTATTTGTCAGCTAGAGTATTGGCTTTTACTTTAAGTGCTCAAATTGAGTCTTTTCAGGAGCAATTAAGAAATAAAAAATCTGGTGACTAGAATCCTTTCACCTGCCTCACACAAGTGTAAAATTCTGATTACCAACCACATATAATCCAAACTGTTGGATAATACAGCTTTACATGATCAAAATCTCCTAGAGCCCTTTTGTTAAATAAACAGCTTGCGTTTCCTTTTTTATTATTAAACTTGTTGCTCCATCAATACTGGCACCTCTCACTTCTTAAAACATTGTTCAAACCCTAGTTAGGAAACATCAGATGTCTCCTAAGAAGGAAGAATTACTAGGAACAGTGTACAGAATAAAAGACTGAAGAGCAAAAAGGTTAAGTGAGCTGCCCAAAGACACAGCAGGCAATAACAAAAAGAGTTGCTGGTAAAAATAAACTTTTTTCTGGCCACAGGACTCCATTTAAGCCTGGCACAATCTATTTTAACAGAAAATGAATAATGTTGAGATATAAGCTTACTGCCTGTACTGTAGTTCTAGGAGAATATTACCAAATTACTTGAATGTTTACCATGTGATTTGTCATGCATGGTGTATAGATTAACAAAAAATAATGCTGTCTTCCTTAAGACAGAATCAATCTCAGGATTATTCTCCATCCTTTTCCAATATGAAGTTCCCCAGGTTTTGTTCACTAAAAAGAAAGGCAACAAAGTGTTTAAAACAAACAAGTTTAAACAACACAGATAATGAAGCCTTAATAACATGTGGAAAGTCACTGAATGTTAACCATTTTTTAGTAAACAACATGTTAGTTTTCACTGTGCATTCTTCTTTTGCTTACTCTATACGTAAAACAGGAACTGTTCCATGGATGTAGTAAAAGACTAGTGGTATTTATTAATAACTGTCTATATTGGGGCAGTGAGCAATTTCATTCCTACCCGACAGTGTTACTTACAAGTAAGAGTCCATTGTGTTGCTGTTGTGTCAAGGTACTGCAAACAGCCTTCACCTTCCATTCCATCCTATACCAGTGTGAAATTGGAGAGTAATGATGTAGACAATCACTTGGATTCTGCAGATTATATTTTAAAATAATAAACTGCTGAAGTAAAACATGTATTTCTGACTGTATTGACCAAAAGGTGCCCTGCCAGGAATGTTAAATTTTGATATCTTTCTTTTTTGTAAGATTCATAACGTGGGACATATCAGCCTCATATAATTACAAATCTAAGTGCTACAATAAGTGTCCGTAGAGTTGGAAGAATATTTTCACAGGTGGTTTAACATTTAGACAGAAACCATTTTGTTTTTATTGCTCTTGACTCTTTTTCTGCTTTTCACACTGCTGTTCTGAGACTCCCTTACAGGTTTCAGATTAATAGCCAGATTCAAGAAGTGAGGTCATAAAAGTTTGCTGCTACCTAACTTTTTGGTGCCAGTCTTCAAAGTGAAATCCATGTGGATCTCTCTACCAGGGGTTGGAGAACTTAGCATAATGTATATTGTCTTCACATGCAATTAAAATATGTTTGAAATGTCAAGCTAAATTTCATAGAATGGTTTGGATTGGAAGGGACCTTAAAGATCATCTAGTTCCAACCACCCTGCCATGGGCAGCGACACCTTCTACCAGACCAGGTTTCTCAAAGCACCATCCAACCTGGCCTGAAAAATTCCACGGATGGGGCATCCACAACTTCTCTGGGAAACCTGTTCCAGTGCCTCACCACCCTCATGGTGAAGGACCTCTTCCTTATATCTAATCTAAATCTACCCTCTTTCAGCTTAAAGCCGTTACCCCTTGTCCTGTCACTACAGGCACTTGTAAAAAGTCCCTCTCCAGCTTTCTTGGAGGCCACCTTCAGGTACTGGAAGGCTGCTATAAGGTCTCCCCTGAGCCTTCTCTTCTCCAGGCTGAAAAAACCCAACTCTCTCAGCCTGTCTTCATAGGAGAGGTGCTCCAGCCCTCTGATCATCCTCATGGCCCTCCTCTGGACTTGCTCCAACACGTCCATGTCCTTCTTATGTTGGGGGCTCCAGAGCTGAACGCAGTACTCCAGGTGGGGTCTCATGAGAGTGGAGTAGAGGGGGAAAATTACCTTTGTTGACCTGCTGGTCACGCTTCTTTTGATGCAGACCAGGATACGATTGGCTTTCTGGGCTGCAAGGGCACGTTGCCGGCTCATGTTGAGCTTCCCATCAACCAACACCCCCCAAGTCCTTCTCCTCAGGGCTGCTCTCAATCCATTCTCCTCCCAGCCTGTATTTGTGCTTGGGATTGCCCTGACCCACGTGCAGGGCCTTGCACTTGGCCTTGTTGAACTTCATGAGATTCACACAGGCCCACCTCTCAAACCTGTCAAGGTCCCTCTGGATGGCAACCCGTCCCTCCAGCGTGTTGAATGCACCACACAGCTTGGTGTTGTTGGCAGACTTGCTGAGGGTGCACTCAATCCCACTGTCCATGTCGCCGACAAAGATGTTAAACAGCACCGGTCCCAATACCGACCCCTGAGGTAGGCCACTTGTCACTGGTCTCCACTTGGACATCGAGCCATTGACCACAACTCTTTGAGTGCAACCATCCAGCCAATTCCTTATCCACTGAGGGGTCCAGCCGTCAAATGCATGTCTCTCCAATTTAGAGACAAGGGTGTCAAGCAGGACAGTGTCAAATGCTTTGCACAAGTCCAGGTAGATGACATCAGTTGCTCTTCCCATATCCACCAATGCTCTACCCCCATCGTAGAAGGCTACCACATTTGTCTGGCATGATTTGCCCTTAGTGAAGCCATGTTGGCTGTCACCAGTCATCTCCTTATTTTCCATGTGTCCTAGTACAGTTTCCAGGAGGATCTGCTCCATGATCTTGCCAGGCACAGAGGTGAGACTGACTGGCCTGTAGTTCCCTAGGTCTTCCTTTTTTCTCTTTTTAAAAATGGGGGTTCTGTTTCCTCTTTTCCAGTCAGTGGGAACTTCACCAGACTGCCACGACTTCTCAAATACGATTGATAGTGGGTTAGCAACTTCGTCCTCCAGTTCCCTCAGGACCCACAGATGCATCTCATCAGGTCTCACGGACTTGTGCACCTTCAGATTCCTTAGATGGTCTTGAACATGATCTTCTCCTGCAGTGGGCGGTCCTTCATTCTCCCAGTCCCTGCCTTTGTCTTCTGTGACTTGGGTGGTACGGCTTGAGCACTTCCTGGTGAAGACTGAGGCAAAAAAATCATTGAGTACCTCAGCCTTCTCCATATCCCGGGTAACCAGGTCTCCCATTTCTTCTGGAGAGGGCCCACATTTTCCCTAGTCTTGCTTTGATCACCGATGTACCTATAGAAGCTTTTCTTGCCCTTGATGTCCCTGGCCAGATTCAATTCTATCAGGGCTTTAGCTTTCCTAACCTGATCCCTGGCTGCACAGACAATTTCTCTGTATTGCTCCCAGGCTACCTGTCCTTGCTTCCACCCTCTGTAGGCTTCCTTTTTGTGTTTGAGTTTGTCCAGGAGCTCCTCGTTCATCCATGCAGGCTTCCTGGCATTTCTGCCTGACTTCCTCTTTGTTGGGATGCATCGCTCCTGAGCTTGAAGGATTTGATCCTTGAATATTAACCAGCTTTCTTGGGTGCCTCTTCCCTCCAGGGCTTTATCCCATGATACTCTACCAAGCAGATCCCTGAAGAGGCCAAAGTCTGCTCTCCTGAAGTCCAGGGTAGTGAGCTTGCTGTGCGGCCTCCTCAGTGCCCTAAGGATCTTGAATTCCACCGTTTCATGGTCACCGCAGCCAAGGCTGCCCTTGGGCTTCACATTCCTCACCAGCCCCTCCTTGTTGGTGAGAACAAGGTCCTGCATAGCACCTCTCCTCATTGGCTCCTCTATCACTTGGAGAAGGAAGTTATCATCAATGCATGCCAGGAACCTCTCCAGATTGCTTATGTCCTGCTGTGTTTTCCCTCCAACAGATATTGAGGTGGTTGAAGTCCCCCATGAAGACTAAGGCTTGTGAATGTGAGGCTTCTCCTATCTGTCTGTAGAGGGCCTCATTCACTCCATCTTCCTGGTTGGGTGGCCTGTAGCAGACCCCCACTATAATGTCACCTGTCCCTGCCCTCCCTCTAATCCTGACCCATAAGCTCTCAGTCGGCTCCTCATCCATCCCCAAGTGGAGCTCCATGCACTCCAGCTAGTTGTTGACATAGAGGGCAACACCCCCTCCTTGTCTCCCCTCCCTGTCCTTCCTAAAGAGCCTAAATTTATATTATCTTTTGCTGAGGAGATGCATGGATGTATCATTGCAAATCTGAAATGACACATTTCTAAATTATTCCCTTCTCCTAACTATCCAAACATAAAGACCTTGCTTTTCCATTTTAACATAATGACATGATACCTATATTACTATGTGTGAATGAATCCCAACATGTTTTCCAGATGTAGAGGTGTAACCTGCATGCATATTCATGAAAGATAACAAAAAATATGCACACAAAAATCCAAATCCCACTGAAATTCATGGGAATGCCTCTGATACCTTCAGGGAACTTTGGATCCAGCTGTTATAGCTGGGTGCAGCATGTGGTTTTATATACTTTGGAATGGTCATAAATAGAATTTGATCACGATCACGTTAGAAGTCATGGACTGTCTGGTAAGTGTGCTTTCCTCTGAGATATAACTTTGAAACATTTTGAAACATGGAACTGCCCACTTTTTAGAAACAACACCTGCAATATAATTTGAAGCTACCTCTATGCAAAATCAGCTTTCTGAATAGCTTAAGATAAACAGTTTGAGGTTTTCAGTCTAACTGCTAGAAACAGTTTGTCTATTTTTGTTCTCTCCCTTCAACAAAAGAACAAACAAAGCAGCACAACATTCTCTCTAAATGTTGAAAACACCTGGAAAATATTTCAGTGTGGGAAGTTCTCTCAAAAGAAATATTTAACACATCGCACCTTTGTTCAGAATGCATCCTTCTATTTTCCACATTAATTTATTTCAGAATATTAGTAGTAGTCTGAAGGAAATTGCTGTCAACAATTGTGTTTAAGAGATAGGATATAGGAACTCCTTTTAAACTTGGGGCTTCTCTCTAAAGTTCTTCCTCAAAAAAGCGTGATTTGGTTCTACACATTGGAATCTTTCCTTCCTTTCATTCACAGTCACTGGCTACATCTGTGTGTCAAAGTCAGAGACCGCCTGATGCCTGTTAATGCCTGTAAACCTAAGCCTGAGTTCCCAAAGTAGTTTAGGAATCCAAATCCCACTGAAAACCTGTCACAATAGTACCACTAGGAATGTCTGTTTTAACTATCTAAGATATATGGAGAACAACTCTAGTGGGAAAATCTAGCCATGCTTTACAAAGAGCTGGAATACATATAAAACCAGAGTATTTCTGAGATGGCATGAGAAATATTTTGCTGTGATTCATACTCTATTCAGAACAGATGTGTTTATTTTCTAAGTACTTATAGCACTTTTCATCTTCATAATTGCTTTGCTGACATTAATTAATCCTCACAATGAGGTCAGTGATAAATTAAGGTGGATGAAGAATTCACAACAATTAATTTATCTAGGAAATATAGTTAATTTCCTGTGTGTGACGTGTTCAGGAACAGACAGGGAGTTTTACTGACTTTGTACTTCACAACAATTGTGTTAACGTTTTATGTGAATGTAATTCAATCAGTGGATTTCTTGCAAAACGTTTAATATGGCTGGGTTTGATGTAGAAACTTCAAGAAATTAGCTGTCCAGTTTGCATTGCTGTTGAACCAGTAACACTTCCAGGCTCCTCGTGCATAACCTGTACATGCCTTGTCCCCATTAATGGACAGCGACCTGGCTATGTACCAGCGTCTCTTTCAAGGTTGCTTTTGGGGAGGAAAGATGGGTTTGTCAGCTGGATTGGAGCAGTGACAAACTTTCCTTTGGTATTGGATGTGCAGGACTGGGGGACTTGCATCCAGAACGTGCCATGGTGTGCCCCCACTTTCAGTCAAGATATAACGAGCAGCACCCAATTTAACAGCTTTCAGATTTAACGTTCACAGAAAATGTCTGGCTGCTCTAGCTGTTATCCAATATTTGTAGTCTTATCATTAAGATGAGCTGACCATGTTACATCAGCCTGCAATTCCTGCTACTGCTGCTGGCAATACGACATGAACTGCTGCTAACACTGCACTGCATCAGGGCCCCGGCTGATAGTGACCTCTGTAATTTATAGCTGCTTGCTCTACTTTGAGTCAATCTATTCTAGCTTGCTTGGCACTGCTATTTTAAATGTTAATGTCAGGAAAAAACAGAGAGATAACCCATTGTTCATAGTGTAAAATAAATATTTTTATTAGAGCACTTCAAACAGCAGGTGAGCTATACATGGAGTAAAGTAGGAAGGGTACATGCCAGCTCATAAATTTGGCATGAGAAATTCTGTGCTACTTGCCACAAAATTACTTTGTGGGAAATGTGAATATTGTGGTGGAACCTGTAGTAATATTGTACTGCTGTGTGATTTTGTTAAAGAAAGCATTTCATCACTTGAGAAAGCGTTCTCCACTCTGTGATGGAGAAAAGTATCCTCTGCCTTTAAAAGTGCATCTTCTGTAATAGCCAAATATCACAAAATTTCCATGCTGAGAAACAAGCATGCTTGATAGCAGAAAGTGAATGCAGACAGGTGAATGTTGTGGTTTCTCCACAGCATTGACGTGAATTAGTTGGAAAAGGAAAGTTAAATAAATAAGGATAGAAGCAAACCTTACCCATCTGTCTGAGGTGCCTAAGTTAAAGGTCCACTCAATCGAAAGAAACAGGAACCTTTAAGACAAATTTTGCATATTGCCACCAGACAGTTCATGTCATTTATTTCTTTTTGCTTATCCTACAGAGATCTCAGGTTGACCAGGTTCCTCAGTTAGGTGCACCTCTTGGATAAGATGCGAGAGGGTAGAAAGCATCCCTGTGAGACAGTTCTGATTTGCTCAGAGCTGCCAGAGAGCTGATTTCTAATGCTGAAGGACTTTGTCCCAAACTGCTGCACCATGACAGCATGCTGCTGGAGGAGGGAGCTTCTCTGTGTCCTCTTCTCTTCGTAGGGCTTACAGTAATAAGCCAAAAAACCCCCCACCCTATAAGAACACCTGTTAAATACTTCTTTGTCATTTTTTTTTCTGTTGTTTGCAACTTTTGATTTCTCTGTTATGTACTTTAAAATGATCAGTGATGTATACTTGGTCATCTTCAATATGTACCTTTCCAGTGTTAGAACAAAAATAAGCTTTCCAGGCTGAAGTCAGATTTACCCTGTCTTTACCCTATGGTTGAAAGAAGGGTTTAAACCTAGACCAGTGCCAGCCATGGAAAATGGAAAACAATTAAATGTTGCCTAATTGCATTATCTCCCATTTTTGAAATTAATAAAAGCATAATCTATTTGTACCTGCCATTTGCCTTAGGAGACAGCAGAAGATAATGAAAATATTTTACTATCTATTTTCAAATTATAAGCTGTTGTTTCCAAAGAAAGTCAAACCCCATGTATATTATCACATTATTGTTCTCTGGGGACTGCAGTCACTATAGTGATTGTAATTACATGGCTTCATTAACTTTCTACCTGTTACGGGGGTTTCACATTAAGAAAATTTGCATATACAGGAAATGAATGCTGTTTGCAAGGAGCTAATGTCATTAAACATTTAAGCAGCCTCTCTCAAGTAAACAAGGGATTTTCACTAGAATATCCTTTTAGCGTGCGTTTAAAACCAATGCAGTCACAATTGTCACTTTAAAGGAAAACATATAAAAAGCATTTAGGGTAAGCAACAGCCATCTTAACAAAACTGCTTTAAAATTGGAAATAATTCAATTACTCTGGCAATCATTACAATGCATAATCAGGTGTAATATCCTTCTGTCAGACTAATACTAGCTCATGTTAAGACAGTGTATGTATGCTTATAATATACTGTAACCAGTGACCCATATTTAAGTAGCACATGGAATGAGAACTTTCATTTTCTAATCTGGAATTGCCTAATTTTTGTTATCAATGGATTATACATAAAAATAACTTCCAATTTTTACTTATGAGTTAAAAAAGCAAAGAAAGACTCTATAGAAACAGACATTTAATACTGTGCTGTAGTAGTAGGAACACAACTGCTTTAGCATTTCACATTTTTGTTTCATGGGCATGATGCAAGCTCACCAATGCCAAATGGAGGGGTTTGTTTTTTTTTTCTGTTTGCTTGGGCCGATTTTGACTGAGAATACCTAGCTGATGACTTCAGTAGAAACAAGATTTTAGAACTTGTTTGTGGTTTGAAGCCCTTTGCCTTGTCCAGAACTCTAATTGTAGCATTATGATTTAATATAATACCCCATGCGTGCCTATCTCTTTTGAAGAGTCTGACCTGATTCTGATTTAATCCCATTCTGTGTTGTGGGTGTATGAAACACTCCACTCATAGTTGTCTCCTTTGTCTTGACCGTGATGATCACACTTCTGAGACTTTTCACTATATATCAGCCCACTGGATAGCATAGATGTACAGGCACTAGGAAGTTAGGATTAGGAAAACCCAGGGTCTATTCTCTCCTTACCCCATGGACATACATGTAAGGTTGTCCTACAACAGCCAGGTTATAGGCAAGGCATGGTCAGCCACCCTTTTGAATAATGCACTTACTGTCTCCTCTAGGAAGCTTACTGCTCAATGTGCAGGTTTTGGGGATCATTATTTTGATGTAAGTAATTTTCTTATACAATGTAAGGGAGAATAAAATGTGTAAATGTCCTTTGTAGATTCTACCTTAAGGAATTTAAAGGTTCAAAACTGAAGAATGGACATTCTAGTATCTAACTTACAGAAGCTTAAGGTCTTTATGGGTTCTCATTCTTCATGCTTTCTCCTTAGTATCTCTCTGAATTAGACTTTATCTTTAAACTTCTTTCCTTTTTTAACTTTGGACCAGGCAGAAATATCACAAAACCACTTTTTTTCCATGGGGTATTATAGGGTTTATATTTGTTCAGCACTTTGAGCTCTTTTGATGAAAAATGCCATAGAAACATAATGCACAATGAGCTGGACTTCATCCTGACAACATGAGGACGTAAAAGAAACATGAGAATGTCCACTATGATCCCTTTTGTATCAGTTCTGAGCGCAATATCAATCTTCTGCTTACTCTGAATGCAAGGATTGTGTTAAACTGGCAGCCATCCATAAGCAAGATGGGAGGAACAAAGGAAGAAGTAGACCAAAATATTAAGAAGGAAGTCTGAGGTTCATCTGTGAATCTAGTGTGTCTGGTTAGAGAAGTTGTTGCTCTTTAGTTCATGTTGCTGGGAGTACTGTCCACACAGCCAACCAAGGCTGTGGATTTTGCGAAAATGTCCTGATCAGCTTTAGTAGAAAATTCAGCTCATAAAGTCTCCTGTGGTTATTCCAGCTAAGCTGTTTATTTTGCAGGGAAACAAATGAGAAGAACTCACACATAGCTGAAGGTGGTGAAGTTTTTGGATGGTACAACTGCTCTGTGATATAATTCCCACCAGCTTGGCCATACAGCACCTGGCCCTGTGCTGGCTCTCTCCCTTTCTCAGGATGCTTTTCCATTGCATGGGAGAGATGGGCTTGGGGGAGGGAAGAGCCTTCCTTCTCTCACTTCCAACAAGGTCACGAGCTCCTTGGGAGGAGAGTGAGGGGGAAATGTGCTAAGCAAGGTGTTCATGCCTCTGGAGCTACAGTATGAAAAAGGGTTATGGGTGAGAGATGAAGTCCCCAGTATTCAAGCCCTTCCTTCCAGAGAACATCAAACTACCTATACATTACTTTTCTGAGTTTAGATTTTCTTACCTTGGCCACCTATCTTTTTCATCTCAGGATTGACAGTTATTTCTCATCTATCAACCCATTTTCTTGGTGTGTCCTAAATCATTCAATTTTTTTCACTTAATGCAACCAAATTATTTTCACTGATTCATAAAGTCTCTTACAAGTCAGAGATGGATTTCTTGTTTGCAACAGTTCATGTTAATGGTTTCTCTTACACTTACAAAATGTCTTTTCCTTTTGGAATATATTCTTCAATGTACATTATGTTGTATAGAAGTGACTTTCCAACCGGATATTGCAAGTACTCAGACACTGAAATATATTGGTTTCATGGATTGCACTGTTGATCTGATCTTTGTCACTGGAAGCTTATGGTGCAAACCCTTCCTTTTCTGTCTCCCTTAATTCATTTTTTTTCTCTACATCTTGCTTTGCTTTGCCTTCCTTCCTTCCTTACTCACTCATTTCTTTTTCTTCTCAGCAGTTATACATCCTCTCCTTTCCTTTAACAGCTACTCTTAAGGAATTTCAGTGTTGTGTAGTTATTTGTGAGCTAGACTATTTTACTCTCTTGGTAACTGCTGTCTTTACTTGAAGCCCTCTAAACCAGTAATTGGTAACAAGTTTCTCTCAGTGGGTTTTACACACAGCTGCAAGGCAGAAAATAAACAGTTCTTTCAAGTCTACACTCTTAGGTTTACAGCTGTATACTAATGACTGCCCCAGCTTGCTAATGCAAATTTTAAAGAGATATCATCCATTTCTATTAACAGATTTTTAAAAGTATTTCCACAGTTTAGGCAGGACCTCATAATGACAATTGTGAGAAGATGACACCAAACAATATCCTTCCTAATTGAAGTATATTTCCTAATTAAATTAGTCACTGGTGTGTTAGTTCATAACTTTTTATCAAACAATAATTCACCTGCTCAAAGCTTTTTAACTAAATTTTTAAAATTATGCTAAGAATGCCTGATGTATTGTCATTCCTGATTATTTCAATGCCTAAATAACTAACAAATAGCAGATTTTTTTTTTTCATAGTATGAATTAAGTTTGTTCAGAATTTTTTCTTCATGTTTTTCAAGGAGAAATTTTCAAGTATAAATAACATTCAGGTGGAATACTTTTGCTTTTACTAAAAAATATAAGAACATGTGGTCAGTAACAACAAAAATAAGAAAGTAAAAATGCAGTCTTCAGCTAAAATGTTCTGTTTTTTTCCTCTTAAATCTTTGTCAAAAAAAATCCAATGCTTCTTGGAAAGTGGGGGAAGGGAGAAATAAATGTTTATTCAGCTATTCCAGTCTTAGTAAGCTAGGTCATGACTTGATACACGAAAGGATATGTGTTTTGCTGAAAATACGACATATGCATAAACTCTGTGTGCATGTGTGTGTGTAGGTAGAGGAGAAAAATAGAGTTAAACAGAATTAACATACATTTTGCAATTAAACTTGTTCTATTGAGATTTTGTTTTTCACCTTCTAAGGAAGCCTTTTCAAAGGTTTCAGAGATTTTTCTCTCAAGCTATTCCAGTATTGGCATTTAGTTTTCTTTTTTTATAGAATGAAACAGTAATACTAGCTCTTGTTTAAGCTTTTCATGTGACTGTTTCATCTCCTAATAATACTTCAAAACCTTATTTAACAGGTTCAGAAAATATCTACAATGTTGTTTGCACAGGTATGCAAATCAGACTACAAAAGGTTTGGGATGCTGAGGAAATAGTATGGTTATTCCCCCTGTAAATACAGTAGCAAGAAAAAATTATTCACTCATCTTGATTTTGAATGGTAGATATTATGACTGTGCAGCAGAATAGGGATAACCTCCTGATTTAGGAGGGAGTAGCATGGTTGTTGCTCTTCTTGTATTTGTCTACCACTGCAGTGAAATGGCAAAGTGCTCAGGGTCACATGGAATTGAGTTTGGGCTCTAGTTGTGTCATGCTCATTCATGTCATGTCTATAAAACAACTCTGCATTGCTTAATAGAGCAATGCTCTGTGTTCCAGGGCATTTTGTAAGTACTTCAGAAAGAAGTGCAAACCCTTTGCCCCCCTATGTCAAGAACAGGACAGGGAAACCACCTGGCAGTAGCAAGGAGGCTCTGTTACCAACTGCAATGCCTGAGTTGCTTGAGCGCAGCAGTCCATCACAGACTGACAGATGAGAAGGCAAGGCCAAGGTGCAAGAAACCAAGAGCTCTAGCACCTCTTCACACAACAGCTTTGTATTAGCCTAAACCTGAATTTCTGTTCTAAGGAAGGCATGCAAAGTGGGGAGAAATACTCTATTAATACATTATTTTTAAGATGCCTGTGAACAGGTAGCTGGCTATATTAAAGTGTATCTTACCAGTACTGTCCCCTTTAACTTCCATTTATCAAAGGCAGGGAGATGAGGTTTAAAATATAAATCAATAATAACTGTAGAGAGCTCAGAATGTGTCTTTACAAATCTTCTGTCATTTAGGTAACCACTGGCTTCTGTACTTCTGTGTCCAGAATGCCAGAGGCAATCTGGACATGGCAGTTTACAGTTTTTTCTTCCCTTTGAAAAGTTGTCTCCGTGACTTAAGATGTTATGTGAAATCTTTACCTTCCTGCCTTCTTCAGGGGACAACAACTTCTTATTTGACTCATTATGTTTAAGATGTAATATGCATGGACCATTTGAGGTAGTAGAAGTGAGATTTCCCAGAGTGTGGGAAGAAAAGCATGTTCTTTACAGATACCATTCAGTAAAGTGCTGTGAAGGGGAATTACTTTGTACTTTTCTATTAGTTCAAGGCTGGCAGGTACAGGTTTCTTTTCTTTTAAATAAAGCAGTACTCTTGTAAGTATTAACTTGATGAACTAACTGACAAAGAATAATTGTGTGAGCCCCCTACTTTCTAAATGCAAATTCTAATGACAGTGTTCATGGGATGGTGCAGTCTATGTTTTTTTAATATGACAAACCCCAAAATGGTGGCAAAGAGAAACCTGGACAGAACTTCTGTAGATGTCATGGTACCTTTGGTTCCTGAACAGTGCATTCTACCTTTTAATATTAATTACAAGGTAAAAAGCATCTGACAGTTTAGAAAATCAGAACACAATCAGCTTGACCACATTATATTCTGTTGTACATAAAATTCTTAATGCTGTTTAACAAATTACTTTTTTTTTCCACTTTTCATTAGAGCCCCTTGTTGCCATCCAATCTTGATTTTAGAAATTAAAGCTAGCAACCAGATTGAAAGAATCCAGAGAATGACAGCATGGGGCACAGTCTCAAAGCCACAACTAACAGCATGAGGCAAAGTGAACCTCAAGCTATTCCAGCTCTTGGAAAAGGAAGGGGGAGAAAAAAGCATTTGCAGGAAAACTCAATTATAACAACCCACAGCTATAGTAAAGCACTTGTGAATGTTGACACTAAAGCTTTTTCTGCTTAATGTTTTAATTAAATACCTAGAAGCCAACTATTCTCCTCAGTCAGTGTCAGAGCAGTACTTCTCTATGGATAAATGTTTACAGCAAAAGCTCTGCTGAGGGTTTCAGCAAACAAGTCTCAGAGAACTGAGAAGGCTTTCAGCTGAGGCACTTGAGATCAAGAAAGCACCAGTGATTAGAAACTAGCAGTACAATAACAGGACAATTTAATCCACCCAAATGTCAGTCACTGGTTTACAAGTTGCCAATCCCATCTTCATCTTCAGACAAAAGGGCACTGGTTAGTCATCTGTTTAATTCTCTTGCTGCAGCATGTCATTTGGATGTTGAAGGAAAATCCCTTGATTCAGTCTGCCATTTCTGACAGTCTCCCTCTAGACCACATTAATAAGCTTTTTAGAGAAGTGAATGCAGAATAATCAGCAGGCAGCCTGGACTCAAAATGGAGACAGAACAGACAGCAGAAATGCCTTCTTCCCTTTGTAGTTATGGTGCATAGGTGACCCTTCTCTCACAGAGCAGCAAATGATTGAGACTAAGATTGCCTTTGAAAGCCACAATGTAATTAACCATTTTATGCATGTGATGTCTGCCTAGCTTCAAAACCTGGTGCTTTGCAATGGAAAAGATTCAGCTGCATTTGAGTTAGATTTATGAAACCTGCTAACAATAGAGCAGATAGAAAGGCTGCCTGGCATCCTGGAACACCTGGGGAATTTCACTCAGAAAACAAACATGTTACTCTTTAATGTAGGCTCACATCTCATTATAAAATCACAAGTGGAATGAGACACACTTCGCCTTTGTAACTGTGTTGCCAGGAGGCAGGTAAGTGTTGTGCTACAGACAGTCCTGCTAAGATCTGCACGACTTTAATATATTTTGAAAGCAAATAATTTGTTAGATAATGGGGGTCTTGCTGTGGATATTTCCTGTTTATCTCTATTAATAATTTCTCTGTTGCCAGCTGTAAACTGAAATTGTCAATAGCTTTGTTTAACCTATTGTGCACTGGCTGTTTCAAGGTGCAGCTGAAAAACAAACTATTTCAGGCTATCCTTATTTTGTTTTGGAAAGGATTTGCTGGTAAGGCATTGCTAAACACTGAAAATGAGGAAGCAGAAGCCTTGGAGCCCTAAAAACTCTTTTTATTTCACTTGGAGATGAAGGAAGTAAGCACCATTGAAAATCAAGCTCAAGATATGCACATACAGACAAGAGAAGTGAAAGGAGGTTGAAAGGAGAAGGAAAGAAATGTAATCCTATGTGATGTGGTAAGATGTAGGTAAGGCTCGGGGAGGATTTTGTCAAGCAGAAAATTGACAAAACCTGCTATTAATTATTGTGCTGATGCTATCAGTGGCATTACCATAATCAAAAAGTGAGGCGTAAGCATAATTCAGGAGGTGCTAGGTAGCTTGGGGGTTAAATCACTTTTTCTCAGAGGAGATTTTAAGAAAAAACATAATTAACAGTAAGAGAGAGCACAAGAATTCTTTTATGTAGCCCATGTAGTCAGTAATATCTCATAATTCAGACATACTGGCCTGTTTGTGTGTCAAGGAATAGAAGAGGATGGAAGGAGACCTTATTTGTCTGCTGCAGCTACCAGGAAAGAATACTGGATCACACTTACCCAATTTTTTGTTATAGAGAGGAAGTCTTTTTTAAAAACAATACTCTCGGCACTTTGCAGATGAATACTAGCATAAAGCCCCTTCCAGGAAGAACGTATATTCTAAAATAGCAGGAATATAGGAAAAGAATGTACCCAAAAAAAAAAAAAAAAAAAAAAATTGATTAATTTTACAAAATGTCTTTTTTTTTTTCCTTTAGAGACACAGAGAGAATAAAACATGGCAGTGAAGACTGAGACAAGTAGGCACCACTGTTTTAGAACATCTTCACCCTCAACAATAACATCTTCGAGAGAAAAGGTAGAAAAGAAATTAAAACCAAGACCAGACCATCAGGTTAACCATATAACTTGACTTACTGCCTTGCAAATTTAAGCTATTAAAGAAGCTAAGACAAATTCAATATTTACAGTAATTGCATGTTAACAAGTAAACATTTACCAACTGTTATAGGCAAAGTTGAATAAATAATGCTGAAAGTGTTTGCAAATGTTACTTTGAAGAAAAACATCACATTCACTTTGATTCACAACATACATTATTCACACACTGCAAACATGCAATTCATGCAAGCAAATCTGTATTTATGGTGGTATTGTAATCTCTCAGGCTAATAACTATCTGCATTACTATTCACTCTGGAGATAGTCATATGGCAGTGTTAAAAGCTCCTGGTTATTCTGAGATTCAAACAAAGAGAAATCAGCAGTAATAATCATGTGACTAGTGACATAAGATGAGCAACAGATGGGGTAGGGTATTTAAGGTGAGTGTCACAATGAGAAGATCTAAAGATTTGTTTGTTCGTTCGTTTGTTTAGTGCTCATATTTTTGTTGTCAGAATGAAAACCAAATTATATACACTGTCTGGATTCTTGGTCCCTTTACCACTCTAAGAAAGCCCATGAAAATCCTTTTCCCAGGAGGGGTCCAGGACAGTGGCCAATGAAGGCAATGGGTATTGCATTGGTAAGCAGAAAGTACTTGTTAATAACCCTATTACAAGACTCTTTTGGCTCTCAGTAATCTTGCCAGATTGAATGGTAAATAAAGTTCTACTTTTGCAAGACAATATCAGAGAAAAATTGTAATATTCCTAGTGAAAAACAATATTGGAAGACCAGAGGATGAAACCTTCTGTGATTTTATGTGGGACTGCCTGTAGATTTTCTAGATCTACAATACCTTGCAATGGGTGAATAAATTAATACAAAATTGTTATAAATCACATAATATTCTGATTCATGCAACAGCATTACTTAGAAAATTAAATGTTGAAAATGAAGAATCGATATTAAAGGGAGACCCTTTAATAATACAGGAGAGGTCTATGTAACAAACCTAAACATGTGAATTTGAATAGTGAAGAAAATAAAGTTATTTATGCGTCTAATCTGCTCAAAGGAGTTGTAGGACTGATTGGTTTTGTATCAAATCAAACTTGTCAGCAGCTGTGGCTTACCTTTCAAAATAAAAAAGTTTTATGCTTGAAATTCAGCTGCGACCTCCTAAGTGTTTATAAATCACTTTTGTTATCTGTTCTAAAAGTGATGCTAGTAAAGTAACTCTGATTAGTCGATATCCAAATTCTCTTGGAAACTTTGTGCTTGCCCTTCACTAATAACAAGGCTCTCATCCCTCTCTGCACAAAAGCACCATCTCTAGGCCCATTTCTAAGATTGGAAAGAACTAGTTGGATTCTGCTGGTTTGGACCCAAAAGGGCCAACAGCATATGAGGCTGTGTGGTGTTCTGTGATGTGGCATCTTAGTGTATACAGAAGCAGACACCAAGCAGATTGCACAATGTAATTAATCACGTCGGTGACAAAAATAAAATGAGATGCATTTGATTTGTATAAGAAAGGTGAAAGCTAGCAAAGCTATGAAAAGAAAGACTACTAGACAAGCAGGGAGCCTTAGGCAGGTAGAGAAATCTAAATCAACACGTTCTCTATTTCTTGCAGTGAAATGCTGCTTTTAGACCATCAGTAGGAGACAGTTAGGAGTGGTGTAGAACAGCCATTGAGGGAGAATTATTTAGGCATTTGAGGCCAAATCGGGCCAAAACCACACCATTCTTCATGGGCTACTACTGAACTATTTTGAGATGGACATTTCACTTCAAGCTCAAGGTTGCCTGGGATGTTAGTAAAATTATAGACGTCACTGGAGCAGGCCCCTTGCCATAATTATGATATGGTTGTATTTTCACATCTCCTTAGTCACTTGATTGCAGCAGTTTAGAATGATAGAAACCACTGAAAGAGACAACTGCAAAAATCAAATATGCTTTAAAGGCATATACCTCTAGTTAAATTAATTTTTTCCCTCTTACCAGTAATGTAAAAAACAGTACCGAAAGCCTGGAATATTGTATGACTCAAGAGCCATTTTTGACTTCAGGAGACTAAACCAGCAAAGCATAAAAATTTAGTCTCTTTGCTTCATTGCTGCTTTCTTTGTTGCATCCGAGTTTAAATAAGAAACCATAAATACTGTTCCTGAAATAAAACGCCTCACACAAAAAAAGCCTCTAAGTCTTTGTTAAGTCTAATATCTGCATGCAGTCACGTGACTATTCAAAATTACTCACTGAAGCAGCTGTGAATACATATGAAACGAAAAACCTCTGTCTTATGTATGATGAATATAAAACATGCCTCTCTACTTGCTAAATACTTAGACCCTTAATTCTCTACTTTTTCTCATTATTGTAATTAAAAATCTTTGAATTGCCGTTGGCAGAGACTGTTTGCTAAAACATGAAGTTATTGCCATCTCTTGCATAGGATAAAGCTCATGTGGAGAAGTGAATCTTTTGAACAGGATGAGTAGATGCTGTCCATACAGTAACAATCACTGTCTTCAGTGTGACGGTGACTCCAGTCGGATTCAGTGAGACTCCCTGAAGTGTTTTTTGCTGAATTCTTACACACAGCTGGCCCATGGTCCTACGTGATCACTCCAGCACATGCACAATCTATTGCTATTGGTCATCCTAAACTATGTACAAAACATCTCCTAACTATCTTAGCTATGTGCAAAGGATTGTCCTACGTGGTCAGTTCTTCATTTTCAGGAACAGTTTCTACTGACTAATTACAAGTGCTTTATCCATGTAGAGTTTAGTCAATTCTATAGCCAGAACGGTCCGGGACAGTTTCTGGAATGACCAGGGTGTCCACCCAGCATGTTAATCATTATATTTAAACATGAAAATAGTGCCCAGCAGTTGGACTATATAGTTCAGAAGCTGCCTGTGGGAAGCTCTGGGTCTGTCTGAAATTCTCACCTGAAGTGTTCTTGTAAAAATTGGTCAAATGATTTGAAGTTGACTAGGAATTCAGTCAAACACTTTAACTCAGGTTAGCCTGTTTTCTCAATCAGTCCGCTGTTTCATCTGTGCAGAAGGTAGCTGTGGAGCTCCTCGATCACACAAGGAATTAATGAGTAAGAGCATTGGTTATACCTGCAAGCACAGCCTTGATACCAAGCTATACCAAAATTGTAAATATAATGTCCTCCTTATAGTATTCCAGAGCTCGTGCCACAACAGCTCGCTACCAGCTGTTTGTTGAATCCAAAAGTGGTCATTGCCAATTAAAGAATGCTCCACGCTATGAGCATAAGTGCTAGATGAATCCCCTAACATCTGAACTTACAGACACTCCAGCATCTCAACATGCTCTTCTCTTTTTGCATAATGATATGGTTTCCAATGGGCATTGTAGTTCATGAACTTTGACACTACCACCACTCCTGGACTGGTGCTGCTGCCCACCTTTTCAATAATAACTTACTTGTTGGAGCATTCACCCAGAAATGGGTGTCCTGGCTTCAGTATTAAAGTCTAAGGGTTTGGTCTACCTCTCAGAAATAAAAATTCTAACCCTGAATCCAGATTATGAACAGGCATAAATCTGGAATGATTATATTTTTAGTTTTGGCTTGATCACTAATAAAACAAGAACTAGTGACGAAAGCCCAGATCCTTGCCTGCTGTTTCAGATCGTAGAACCATAGAATCGTAGAATCATTTAGACCTTTAAGGTCACCAAGTCCAACTGTAAACCTAACCCTGCTAAATCCACCCCTAAACCATGTCCCTAAGAGCCTCATCCACACAGCTTTTAAATACTTCCAGGGATGGTGGACTCAACCACCTCCCTGGGCAGCCTGTTCCAATGCCTGACAACCCTTTCAGTGAAGAAGTTTTTCCTAATATCCAGCCTGAACCTCCCCTGGCACAACTTGAGGCCATTTCCTCTTGTCCTGTCACTAGTCACTTGGGAGAAGAGACCAACACCCACCTCTCTGTAACCTCCTTTCAGGTAATTGTAGAGAGCGATGAGGTCTCCCCTCAGCCTCCTCTTCTCCAGACTGAACAACCCCAGCTCCCTCAGCCGCTCCTCATAAGACTTGTGCTCCAGACCCCTCACCAGCTTTGTTGCCCTTCTCTGGACACGCTCCAGCACCTCAATGGCCTTCTTGTAGTGAGGGGCCCAAAACTGAACACAGGATTCGAGGTGCGGCCTCACCAGCGCCGAGTACAGGGGCACGATCACCTCCCTGCTCCTGCTGGCCACACCGTTTCTGATACAGGCCAGGATGCCGTTGGCCTTCTTGGCCACCTGGGCACACTGCTGGCTCATATTCAGCCGGCTGTCAGTCAACACCCCCAGGTCCTTTTCTGTGGGGCAGCTTTCCAGCCACTCATCCCCAAGCCTGTAGCGTTGCATGGGGTTGTTGTGACCCAAGTGCAGGACCCGGCACTTGGCCTTGTTGAACCTCATCCAATTGGCCTCGACCCATCGATCCAGCCTGTCCAGATCCCTCTGCAGAGCCTTCCTACCTTCAAGCAGATGTTTTCGTCCAGGGCTTGTACTATACTTTAGGTATAGAGAGCGACAAAAATGTTTCATTCTATTGCTTTCTTACATGACATCCTCTAAACTCCCTGTACTAGAATAGGAGTAAAGCTAATGTACACTGTTGAATCCTAATACTCTGCTTTAGGTAAAGTAAAACAAACCCAAAAGTTTTCAAATGTGCGCTTTTTTTTTTTTTTTTCTGATAGAGCTTAAATCAGTTTGGTGTCTATTTTCAGCCAACTCTCTTCTGTGTAATGATTTGCAGACTTCATCAAATAAATGGACAGACTAACACAGCTGCTGTAATGTCAGCCATTGGAATTTCATTAGCAAAATAAGTCATTTGCTATCCCGAGTCATTTACTACCCTTACTTTCCTATTACATCCATTTTAGATGCAATTCCTTTGAATTGCAAGTCTACTTCTTATAGACTGTCCTACCACTCAAGTGAGAAACTGCTCACCTGAGTAAAAAAAATGGATTTGGTCTGTGGTTCCTGAAGCATCACAGGGAGGAGAGTTCTTTTGTGTTCCCTTCTTTTATTTATTTAGTGATGAGACTTAATAGTTATGAGTCTTGTTTTGAACTCTTCAGTCTGCAACTGAATCAAATCAATGTTACTTGCTCAGATTGACTGTTGCTTAAGACACATTACAGGCTGGCCCCATACAGAGGATGTCTCCCTTCTTATTGATGCTATTAACTAATTTTGTATTAATCAATGCCAGGACAGTTTGTTCTGGTGGTGTATAATAAAGGGATTTAGTCAGTTTTGTAATTGTATTGCTGTTTTGGTTTTTGGTCTGAGTATTTCAGATATAACTAACACAATACATATTTATTAATTAGTATTATTTGGTTTTATTGGAACCATTTCCAACTATAGAAAAATAAGTAATGAAATTACCTTAATTCCAATGCAGACCAATAAAAAAGAAACTAATCTTATTACAAATTACATACATAGCCTTAGGAAAAGCAAAGAAGTGTTGTTCTTGGGAAGACTGTGTTATATGTCTTGAGATGTCCCCTGCATTTTCTAAGGAAGTAATTCCTTGTTTGGTATAAAAGGCATGCTCTAAAAATACAAAGTGTGGTAAAGAACCTTTTAGCAATTTTTCTCTTGCCCTTGGATGTCTCTAATTGACTCATTACTTTAACCCTACCTCATAAATGCAGGAAGGATGCTGAGGAACTGACAATGGTTTTCCCAAAATGCAAATCAAGAGGAAGTTGACAGTGATTAATGTTACCTACTCCCCCTTTCCCATCACACATCTGCAGCCATATTAAAGTGGCTCCCTCATGCTTACATTTTAACTAGGGTCCTGTAGTAGTGAGAAGGAAGTACCAAGGTACTCAAACTTTGTGAAAAATACAACAGTCTGCAAAAAGCAGCCTCTCTTGTCCAGAAACAAACATATCCTGGCATAGAGGCACATTGGTGCTTATTGGAATTCAAAACTTAACATGGTCCTTATCCTACCAAGTTGAAGTCAAAACAAAAGCTTCCTCTTCAGAAGCTGTCCTCAAATTTCCATTCAATTCTGAAGCTGAACATGAAGAGCTAGGATCAAATAAATGAGTAATTCAATAAATATATGTGAAAAACATATACACAATTACAGTAAGAATACTTTTTTGGTTTTTTCTGGACAGCTCAATATTAAAAAGTCACTACATTACATTCTAGCAGCACAAACTTCTGATGAGCAGAATAACAAACAAGATAACATTTGCAGGAAGAAGTGAACACTCTCATTTGCACAAACGTGGTACCTGGAAAAAGACAAAACTTTTAGGCACAGTAGCCATCTTTCAGGTGTGAAAAAATAGATTAAATATGGTAATAAAATAATAAATAAGATTTTTTTTTTTACTTGGAGATCCATAAACAACAGTCTACACTTTTCAAGGGGAACCACATGCAGGATGATCAGAAGCATTGTTCTTTCATAGCTTACAGAAATGGTTGCAATAGACAGCAGTATTAGAAGACAGGTGCGCCCTGTGTAATGTGCCAAGTTATGACCTTGATTCAGCAAAAATGAATGCATACGAGCACCTCTGAGCTGCTTGATCTTTGAACAAGGTGAACAGCTAACCCATTGGCTGTTCTGAATTAGAGGTATTTAGGTGCTTACATGTTGACACGATTCAAAAGTAATATTCAGAGATAATATGGAATCCTGAAAAAGGGAAAGGAGCAAAGACTGATATAGTGCTGATGTGGTGCTACAGCTTGCGAAATGCTTAAGATGACGACTACTAATATTACTTATTACTCTTAGCAATTTTTTTCTCAAAAGAGGTTTTTTGTAGTGCCGGCTGTAGAAATTAAGTACCTCAAATGGAACCCAAGCATCTTTGATGCTGTGCATCTTCCATATCAGTAATAAAACAAAACAAAGAAGGTATAACGCTATCCTCTGAACTCTATCAGGGTGGAAATTCTGTTTATCATTGTAACTAAAGGCTATGTTCTCACAGTGTATGTTAAAAGGTCATAAAAAGCTGTTGATGAGGCTCATGTTTTCTTTCCTTACTTGAAAGTAGTTATGAAAGCAATATACACACCGATTTTTGACATAAAATACCTTTTCCACTTTATGGCTAACACAATACGGAATAAGTAGCCATTTACTTGATGGCTGAAGATGGGAATGAAAAAGAACAGATCCTGCTTTTATTCAGCTTATCTATAGTATAGCACAAGGCAGCCAGAGAGACCTTTAAGCAGATTACTGTTAATACAGGAGTACGTATGCTTAATTTCCTTAACTACAGTGTACTAGATAAAACTTTATTCTGTGATCCTTCCAGTGTGCATAATAACATAATAATGAATGTGCATGCAGGTAGAAACAACTAAGTCATCTAATTCAAGCAGCTGCACAGAATGGCACAGGGGTTTTTTCATGATCTGAAATGAAAAGATACAGAAATTCTAACCTGGCAAATGTTAGTATCAGAAGGTGTTGTAAATAGCACAGACCTTTTTAATTGCTCAGATCTTGGCTGAAGACCTAAATTAAGCTTGACTGATCTATTCTGTTCTTCTTTAGGCATATTTATGAGAATACAGACAATTAAATGATCAAAGGAGAAAAAATTGATGAAGACATCTTTTCTAGTCAGGTATTAAATCTCTCGGATGACCTTTACTTTCAAAACATTGAAGTTTTATGATATTAGATGTCACGCCAGCCAAAGAGAATGTGTGATTTTCAAATGGGAGAGAAGTCAAGATTAGTTTTTCAATCAAATAGTCTTTATTTAGAGAGGAGATCTATGCATTTCTTTGAAAGTACACAAAAATATTAAATAAATAAACTATAGGCTATATCCCATGCTACCAAAATACCAAAATATATTCCTCCAGACATACGGTCAGCACTGTTAATGGTGTTTTATGTTGAAGATCTGGATCAAAATTTGTTTTTCCAAGCTGTGATGTTTGTATTCAGGTTTTCTGGGTTAATCTGCATCTCACCAGATATTACTATCACTGGTAGCAAGGGTGGTTTAGGTACTGATGGAAAGTTTCCCAGTCACACAGAAGAGAGAAGAGAACCTAGTCTTCTTCCTTAATGAGTTCTCTAATCCCTCAGGGGAATGGTACCAGCAGAGTAACATTGCAGTGATGCATCTATTCAGTTCTTTTTTATTGTTGCTGAAAAAGAAATTTTTTTGTACTGAAATAATTTTTTATTGAATCAAACGTTCTGTATGAAGAAGACAGCTATTTCAGTAAGGAATACCAATAAAATTTAAACTTCATTAAATCTAAGCTGAAGTTTTTGATTTTTATTTTTTGTTTGTTTTAGTTCTGAAACTGAAGAATAATACTGGTTATTCATACAACCTTGCTGTTATCAGCTTTATTCACTGAAACAAAACACATGAGTGAACAAAGTGCAAAAGAGCAAAAGCATTTTACTTACACCATTCTTGGTGAAAATCGTGATCACCAAGAATTTTCAAGGGAAAAAGCAACACTCCACTCCTTTGGACTTCTCTTGCTGCAGAACACCAAGCTGCAAACACACCAAGCTAGCACGTTTCCATCTCTTGCTTACTTAAAGGAGACAGGTGTTGATCTGTGGCACCATATTGTCACCTAAACATGTCCTAAACAGAGGGTGAGAGAGTAACATTAGAGGAAAGGTTAAGTTGTACTGTAACTCTAGAGTATCTGGGAATACTATGAAAATGTATTGCTGAAAGACTAGTTGGAAAAGAAGCTTCCTGATCAAATGTGTGTGGACAGATTAACTAACACAATAACTGACATAACTTTTTCTTTTTATTAGTTTTTTTAATCTGAAGATTTAACTGTGCAAACCAAGTCCAACAAAAATCTATAATAGAATATTAAAATGCAGAATGTGTGCATGTAAATCCCTTAAACTTTGTCATAGTAAATGCTCAATTCTTTGAAACTAGCATTTAATACAAGTGCTTTTGAAAAGCCAAACAGTAGTTCTAGAAGTAACTTCACCAAAAAGAGAGAACTTACAATTATATTTATATCTATAAATACTTATATGTTTAACATGATTACCTGAGAAATAAGGTACCAGGAAACTGAGAGAAGGGTAGGATCTGGCCAATGTCTATACGTGAAATGCGGCAGCTACTTTGTTTCAAGAAATATGTATCTTAAGGGAATACCAAAAGGAATAATGTCAAAGTCATATCAGCTTAATGGAAATCAAAATACTGTACTTGTCTCCTGGGCCATTGCCAATGTCGTTGCAAAACTTTTCTGACCATATCAGGGAAAAGAACCACCCTCCAGTGTCGCCGAGATTTTCTCCTTAAGAGAACTAGAACAATTTCAAAAATAATTTCCCTTGTGCCCTTCTGAATTCTTATAAGTGTGTGGTAAAGAGCCTAGAGAATCAGAAAGTACAGGGCATGAAGGATAAGAGGGATGAACATCATCTTAGTCAGGTGTCTGAGAAGCTGTGGGGGAAGAAAATGCTTACTAAAGCCTTCTGAGATAGTGTGCAGTTTGCTAATTCAATTTGTTTGGTATTTTAATTTTATGCTTATAAGTTTCAAGCGTAGACTGTCAGGTGCAAGATGAAATCCATTACCAAGAAAAATGCAATGCTGAAGTGTTATGAAAGGTTATACATCACACACTTTCTAGTATATAAAAACATTTGAATAAAAACACTAGAACTTAAAAAAAGCAATCGGTATCAAATTATGCGGAACTCTTACAAAGCATGGTGAGTGTAAAAAGGGCAGGAAGCACAAGAGGAGACTGTTTGGAGCGGTTGTGTGGTCTGTAGTACCCTTAGGAACTGGTTGGACAGTCACATGTAGCGAATGGCTTAGATCTACCCTTCCATGGTTAATAATAAAATAGGAGACAAGTATTACTGATTATTTTGCCACAGCATGTTCTGTGTTTGACACTTATTTGGGCCAACATTGTATTCTGGCAGAGATCCTCGCTGTAGAGACTTCCCCATGGGTTGCCTAGAGAGCCTGGCAAGGAGCTGGTGAGGCTCAAGGGTGCAAGAACTGGAGACCTGAGTGATTTGTTACTTCATCTCCTGAGACTGTAGGCTAAAACAGAAGAGCAAATGGAAGGTGTGTGCAGCTGAAGGTCACCTGACATTGGACAGACAGCGAGAAGTCAGGGAGCAATTCTACTTCAGAGTTTATCTCAGGACTTGTTTCTTCAGGATTATCTCTAAAGTAGACCCTGTCGTTTTGTAGGAAGCAAGGGGATGAGGGCAAGATTTTTCAAAGTACCTGCATTGTATAATAAGCAACTCTGGTTACCGCTGATCCTACTACTTTGGAAAACACTGTCCTGCCTTTTTAATTTAACTTTTAGTATACAAATGATCTTTGATGAGCTCAGAAACAAACAAATGAATTCTGCATTTCAGGAGTAGCAAGCCGCAGCGTCTTCCCTCTTACTTGAAGGAATTTGGTGTTAGCAGAGTGAAAATATGTTACTTCAAGAGCTATTGTCAACAGTAACACATGTAGGGAAATGAAATTGTCCAGGGAGGTTCTACACTGTAAGAAATCAGTCTTTTTTTCTATCCAGTCAAAAGCATACTGCAAAATAACCCTAAACCTTTACATTCCCTATTTGCCCCATACTTATTATACAGTTATTGATTCCTTCTCCTCATTCTTTAAATAGAGTTATCCTGGGGAACCTACCATCTGCCTGATGTAAACTGCCCCGTTAATTCTCACCTGGCTACAGCTGCAAAACAGATGAGAACAAGGAAAGAAAGTTAATGAATGAGCCCTGGTAAAGATATCAGCAGGGTGCCCCTTTTAATTCAGACCACGTAGGTAGTTAGTATGACAACAAGCTGTTACCACCTAATGATTTCAGTTCCTTAAGTATAATGAGTCCCATGTTCTCAGTATGCTTTAGACTGGACAACTTAAACTACTGTTGTGTTTCATAACCCCTGTTGCATGTTGCAAAATTCCATGTAGAATTTTCACTGAATAAGGCTTCAACACAGAAACAGCTAATTGTAATGGAAAAGCCAATTAGTGAGCTCTCAATACATTAAAAAGTAAAAAAAACCCAA
Source organism: Gavia stellata (assembly GCF_030936135.1). Classification (NCBI taxonomy): domain Eukaryota; kingdom Metazoa; phylum Chordata; class Aves; order Gaviiformes; family Gaviidae; genus Gavia; species Gavia stellata. Next base: position 29,528,729 of record NC_082599.1, read on the forward strand.
CAACCAAAATGCAACAAAAATATGAAAAACTTTTGGATTTAAATAACTAAAGAAAAGTTATTTGCATCAACTGAATATATTGCAGAAATTCTATTTTTATATTTTACACATTTTCTTGTTGCTAGGAATAATATAAAATCTGAGATAATGACATATATGTGGTATATGAAAGTTGTTACACAAGGAAAATGTCAAAATAATTCATTCAAATGAATGCACATCATGAACAATAATTAGAACAGTTAATAAAGAGTCACAATAAAGAAAATCCTTGAAGTATGGAGCATGAAGTATGAAGAAGCTGAAGCACTTCTGTGTGCTGGTTTTGGCTGGGATAGAGTTAATTTTCTTCATAGTAGCTAGTATGGGGCTGTGTTTTGGATTTGTGCTGAAAACAGTGTTGATAGCACAGGGATGTTTTAGTTACTGCTGAGCAGTGCTTACACAGAGTCAAGGCCTTTTCTGCTTCTCACACCACCCCACCAGCGAGTAGGCTGGGGGTGCACAAGAAGTTGGGAGGGGACACAGCCGGGACAGCTGACCCCAACTGACCAAAGGGATATTCCATACCATATGATGTCATGCTCAGCATATAAACTAGGGGGAAAGCTGGCTGGGAGACCGCTGCTTGGGGACAGGCTGGGCATTGGTTGGAGGGTGGTGAGCAATTGTTTTCATTCACATCACTTGTCTTTCCTGGGTTTTATTTCTCTTTTTTTTTTTTTTTTTTATTTTCCTTTTCATTAAAATTTATTATTATCATTATTATTATTTTATTTCATTTATTAAACTGTTCTTATCTCAACCCATGAGCTTTCTCACTTTTACTCTTCCAATTCTCTCCCCCATCCCATTGGGCCAGGGGTGGAGTGAGTGAGTGGCTGTGTGGTGCTTAGTTGCTGGCTGGGTTAAACCACAACATTCTGAAATTTAAAAGAGCAGAAATTCAGCTTGTTCAGACTGAGTTACATGTGGCAATACACAGTCTTAAACAGGTTCTTAAAATGATCCTTTGAGAAAGATTAAGCATCCAAGTTAAAACTTGAAAAGTTATTCACCTGGTTTTTGGACTGGTGTTCATTTTAGAAATGACTGAGGGCTTAGATATACAAGATTTTTAAGGGGGAAAAGTGGCATTCACATGCCAGATGAATAATCTGTACCCTTATGCATGTTCATACCATCTTTCACTGCCAGTGAAGCTTACATTAGTCCTATATAAAGTCTGTGCACAAACACATTTCCCTCAAGTTAGTTAAGCTGTGGTGACTTGTTGCATCTAAGGCATTAGGCAGTGAATTACTATCAAGGTTAGGTGGCCCTAGTCAGTCTGGATACAGCAGTGACTTCCCCTTTTATCACTCAACTCTGGAGAGTGCGGTAAGGGTAGAGGGAAGGAAGAACAAGAGCACATTCTTCTGCAAATGATTTCTAGCTGGCACAGAAACTGTCCACAGAACTGTCTTTGTGGATCAAACTCTTCAACACCAGATGAGAAGCAGCAGTAAGAAGCTCATGGGCTGAAAGGGATCTGTACTCTTGAAAGTCTTAGATTATCTGATGAGTCACTTGTCAAAAATGTCAAAGAATGACATCGTTACTAAGGGTTAAACTGTCCTTCTGGTGAAGGGAGCTGAAGGATTTAAGGGAAATTTTCTGTGAAAGCTAATGTTTGAATAAGGCTGCAGATAGACTGACTGCTGGTGGCTATGTAAGAGGAATAGGAAAAGAGTGTATGGTCATACTGACACCTGCAGCTATCCCTCTCACAGGTCACATGCCAAATTTTACTGGGGGTATGAACAGAACAGAGAATTAGGCCACCAAAGCAGATCTTTGAAGATGGCCGTTTCTTTGTAGCCTTTGCCACATTCACAAGTTGATAAAAAAGGCCAAAGACAAATATTCTAAATCTGACACTTTGTTCAATTTTTTTCAAAACACTAGAAAATGTGAAAAAAGCTTCTGGGTAAGGTACCCTATTTTTCACTTTGAAAGCCTATTTCTGAATGCAAATAGTTTATGAGGACTTTATGATAAATTTGACTATTTTGGGGAACTCTTCCATATGCTATGATTAACAGACTTAGAAACTCTCCTTAGAGACTTCTTCCTCTGGAAGGCAGTCTACTTGTGACTAATCCTTTCAAGAAGTGACTTCCCAGTGGATAAAGATGTAGAACCCCTGAAATGAATAGTATGAGTAACTATGGTCATTTTCCTCTTGAATAAAAACAAGAGCATGACACTTGAAGTTGTGTGCTTTCTATTCATATCACAGTCAATTATCTGAACTTTTCGTAGCATACTTTTCTTTGGGTAGGAGGTGCTACCCAAAAGATGCCATTCTCACATCCCTCTTGTACAGAATTTTGGGGTGCTTCAGCCATCCCACTTTAAGATTACAATTCTCTCAAGAGAAAATTTGGGAAAACTATGCCATCTAGGCGTTCTTGCTTGGGTGAATAAACCTTCATGAAAATTGGTGAAGCTGAATAGAACATTCCGGGTTTAAGAAATGCTTTTGCCTCTACCAGAGATAAGTCTGCTAATGCAGTAATACTCTATGGCAACTCACTGTTATTATCTAGTCTCATGACATTTTGAAAATAAATGTTTTTATGAAGGTCTGCTGCTTGTTTTCTGACTGGGGAACTTCCTCTCTACTTCACATATGGAGAGCATTTCTTAAAATCAATCTTATTTTCCCTGCTGATTAAACTGAACAATAAACTCCTAATTAGGAGGTTTTGAAAGTTCTCTTTTTGATGTTAGCTTTGGCAGTTATTCACTACAGGAGGTGATAGGGTAGTGAGGGTGCTTCTGAGTCATCCCCAATGCCCAAGCTGCTATGCACGATAAAAAGAGATGTGCAGGAGAACTAGTCAGATTTGGAACCTACTTTTACATCACTGTTACCCCTGAGATGAACTCAATTCATTAAAAAAGTTATTTCTCAGGAAGTGTCTTAAAAGGTTGTTTGAACTTAAAGCTCAGGCTCTGTTGGTATTCAGACCATACCTATTCTCTACATTGTTTGGGGCCATGCTTTGAAGTTTTCTCTTCCTCCTGGGTATTCTAGCTAATATAGTTCATTGTGAAATGAGAGCACAGAAAAATACAGTATCATCATATTACTTGTCTCAGGTTTGAAACACTTTTTAAGAAACTTAAAAAGAAAATTTCTCTTATTAGAAATGAATACACAGCTGTAAATAAAATCTTGAAGACAACAATTTGACAATTGTTTTAACTTAGTATTTTCTTTTGTCTTGTCTTATGATATATATATTACAGATTACATTCATGAAAAATGTGTCTTTTGCCTTTTCACTATGTGTCCACTATTCAAAAGCAGCAGAATTTGCCACTGGAATAAGTCAAAAGAGTATGTGATCACATTGACCTTTTCTCTTTTCCATACCTATTCTCTCAAGTTTCATACATGTGCACATACAGAGTTACACTTTTGCTGTGTCACTCACTTTGCTGCAGAGAAAGACAGGAAATTCATTGCTGGGTGGCAGAATATGCTGAGTCTGCAGAGCTACCAGGTACCCTCATCATGACTCTGCCCTGACCAATCCCAACAGCATTGGAAGCTGTGTTTGAATGGGAGAAAATTCAGCTCCTTCCATAAGACTGTCCTGAGTTCTTTTCACTCTCTTGACTGATTCATCTCCTACCTGGTCCTTATCACATTTCATAATTCGACATGATGCATGAAGTTCATTGCAGGCTGTTAAAGTAGCTAGGCAATTTAAACAACTGGTTCAACTCAAAAGAAAATTAGAAAACAAAGTACATTTGAAATTAATTTTGCAAATACAATGATTTTGATAAGGAACAGTTTTCATATAGAGATGGTGATTTGGTTGGGCTTTCTCCAGAATGCAAGAGAGAGCTCTATGAGATCAAAAGACTACATGTGCAGTAGTTTCTGTTGCTTTCTCTTTTTTCCTATTAAGATCATCCAGAGGACCACTATTTGCTCCTTTCCTTTGCTTTACTGAAATCTTGGGTGAAGATGTAATGAAGAAACCTCCTTTACACATGATGCACAGAGTTCCTTTTTGTTAATCTTTGGTGCTCAGCAGAGTCCAGTCAGATCTAAGTCTTCAGGTCAGTGGGCTTACAGTAGTAAACTCAGTCTTCCTCCTATTTCAGTTTGCCCTAGAGACAGTCCCAACTAGTAAAGGAAGTAACACAATTCCTCCCAAGCCACATAGGCTGAGCTACACGTGAAATTCATGCTGTCACTTCTCATATTCATGCTGTCATGTGGGAAAGGCCCTTCTAAAAGCACTGCTGGAGACAAAGCATGAAATAGAAACCCTTGTAGAAGGAAATGCCTGTAGAAGGGGCTGCAAGGCCAAAGAAAACAACCATGAGCTCAGCTGAAAAGGATCTTCTTTCTTGATGACTGAAGAGCTCTGTGGCCAGTGAAAGACTGTGCCAGGCAGGCAGGTGGCAGTGGAAGCAGGAGGAGAATTGTCTGTGTATCAATGCCCCAGCAGTCTCTTTAAAGGACAAGTAGTCCTGATCCACAGTGCAAAACTGGATTTGGATAAGATGTGAAGCAATTCAAACATATTTTATTATGTAAAAATCTGCCAAATGTGTTTTTCTGCGAAATATTTACAAGTGAGAAATATTACCTATGTCAAAGCATCTCAATCAAGTCACTGCTCACCAGCCATATTTTTTTTTAAATGGATATCATAACTTCTTTTTAAAATGCATTGAGACATCTTGTATTTACTGCTAAGCAGCACTATTTTGGAATGAATCTGATTTGTTAGAGTTTCCAATTTTGAAATATTTTTTTAAAGCTCAGTTTTATGTCCAGGTTCAGAAAAAAAAGTGCGTGGGGGTTCTATTTAAACATCTGTTAAAATCTCTGTGTCTCATCTTCAAGTGCATACAGTATGTTTTGAGGGGGTTATTATTATTGCTTCTGAAATATTTGTTATTACATTTTTAAGGCAATATATATTTTATGATTATGTGCCATAATGGCATCTGCTGCAGCAGAGTGAGACAAGATCAGACAGAAATCATTAATATTCCCTGGATTCCAATCGGAAACTCAGAAATATCAACAATGCTTCATTGCTTTGAGTGCTTCTGTCTTACAACAATTTAGCAACCTCATACTAAAAAAAATCTGCATGTGCGGGTGCCTGTAATGAAAAATTTGGAACTAAACTAAACTAAAGTCTGTGTATATGTGTGTATGTGTAAAGTAGTGCTTAGTAAAACCAGAATTAGGGAAAATAGAATAATATTTCATATAATGACTGCAATAGCATGTATGTGACGAAAAGTTGTGAAGACAAACTGAATATGTGGGTGTTTATGTGTGTACAAAAGAGGAATGGAGATTACAAACTGGATAAAAAAAAATCCACTGCTATCAGCACTGAGGAGAACTGCCAAAGATGCCAGCTTCATCATTTACTGCAGCTGTGCACCTGCGAATGCCACCTGGATTGTCTGTCACTGCAGCAGTTTCAGAAAGGTCTGAATATTCAGCCACTGAGTAGTCTCATGTTTTATCTACTAAACATTCTAATCACTTTTGCTGCTAATAAATGGCACAGGAAAAAAATGCCTCTAGGATTTGGCTCTGTGAACAATAGGGGTTGCAGTGGTTAAGAGTAACTTAATCTACTGCGCCAACAGATGCATCAGTAGACTGCATCAAGCAATCAAATAAGGATTAAAGAAAAAGTCACATTGGCTTTAATTTTCTTAGTTTGACTGCTTGGCATACATTGCAGAAAACAATTAATTCAGGCTGTTTCTAAGAATAATCTCAGAAAGTTTAGTGTTTATGAGCAGTCCAGCTGAAATGCAAGCTCCTTAAAGTTTCTTTAAATTTCCTATCATCAGAAAGGGATATAATAATACATCACTGCTTTTCTCAGGGAATAGCTGTTATTATATATTAATACCATTAGCATTCAAAAGAAAAATGACCAGATGAAGCATTACTGCTGTAGAGATAGGTTTATTTTAAATTAAGGCACAATACTGAAGGCTGCTGAACAGGAGAAAAGAATTGGAGAAAGTAGGGGTTGATTATCAAATCACACAGGTTGTGGCAACCAGTTACTGGCTTGATGATTTCAGACTATCTGGATTTAAAATAAATGAAGGAAAATTCAAAAGGAAAGACCTGAAAAATCATAAGACTATGCCTACATTGATACAGTCAATTTTCACATTGCTCTGAGACGTTGCTTTTTAAATCTCCATAGTTCAATCCCTTGGCCATTCATTCGGAAAGCTGTGCTAAATTTCTGAGGATGAAGTCAGCTCTGCTTCTTTTTTCCACTGCTTCTATTCACTGGAGTAATTTTTATCCACTGTGGTCATTCTTTTTTGCAAGTAATCATAGACCTGGAAGCAGAAATAAACAGCCTACAACCTGTTTCCTCAGAGAGCCACAGAAATGAACCTAAGACTCGTCTGTGCTTAAGGAATTAGATTTACACTCTAAGAATGTAGAGGGATGGTTATCATGATGACAGCAAAAAGCGTAGGAATGTTCAGTGTTGTGAAGAACCTTGAAGACATCAAGAAGACTGTGTGGTACAGAGAGGAATGCAGAACAGAATGGAGGAACTCAGAGGAGAATACAATGTGACAAGATCATCTCAGCAATTACATTTTTTGTGGTCTCCGATCTATCACTGACTGTCATAGGGAAACCACAGGACATGCAATAACAGTAACCAGGATGAAAGGAGATTAGGGCGCAGATAAAGGTTTGACCTGTGTTGAGAGAACACAAAACTGGTTTTACACGTAATAGCCAAGCACCTAGACAATAAGTGGATTATGGAAAGGAATCTGGTTTATAAAATAAGGTTTCAATACTTAGGTCATTCCTCAGGTTATGTTTCAGGCCTGCTGAAGTCTATTAGAAAGATCCAAATTTTAAAATGTTATGGAAGAAGAAGTGGCAGGATTTGTAGACTAAACGGACTTACTGGGGAAGAGAAGAGAAGGGAAGGGAAGGGAAGGGAAGGGAAGGGAAGGGAAGGGAAGGGAAGGGAAGGAAAAGAGAAAAGAAAAGGAGGCAGATGGCTTCAATGTTATGGGGCCCAGAAACAGATGAATTGTATATTGTTAAGCATATCAGGGAGACTCTGGAGAGACTTGTGAACTTTTGTTCACCCAAATTCAACAAGAGGTTTTGAGTAAGATTGAACAAGGACACTCTTCTCTGTGAATCTTTCCCTAGAGCTGTGGTTGTCATAGAGAGTGGGCCACACTTAGGCCGCCCTTGTGGTAGAAACTAAAATTCATGTACAAATATTACTAAGCAACCAAAATAATTTCACACATTTGAATGCTTGTTTTTATTGAATATGGAACATAGGAACATTACTACTTCATGTGGAAGCCTCTGCAGTGTTTAAAATAAGCCTTTACAAGAATATTCTGCATTGTGTGTTCCTTGATAGCTTCTACATATTGTCATATAGAGCCATTTGTACAACTAGATGATTTCTTTCCAATTTGTCATACATAAAAACGAATTACACTTTCAGTAATTTCTTGTAATTTTTCTTTCCAATGTGCTTAGCAGAAGAAAATAAAACAGGAGAAAACAAATAACAATGCTGCTAAGGTGTCTTTGAGGACACTGTGTGCCCATGGCATAGTCAGAAGGGGCAGCATAAAGTGGTATTTTCTTCACAATTACCTACGCAGTGAAAAAAATTCTTTTAGAAGATACAACATCTCTTCCCATGGGTACTTAGCCAGCTCCCTATCCTCCTTTATTTTTAACAGGAAGTATCTCCACAAAAGCCTTTGCATTCCTCCAAGAAGAGAAAGTGCTATTGGTGAAGCTGTCAAGGGGTAAAAAAGAGGTTTTTCTTTATTCCTTGCTGACATAAAGAGATATGACCCAATCTAGTAAACAAACTTAATTGAGAGCTGGTTGGGAATTCACGATTAGAAATCTTTTTCAGGTAAAAATCATGTCCTTTACAAAATATGGATGTTCCTTTCCCAGTTTATTGGTTTAAAAAAAAAAGTATTCATTGTCCAATTTTTTTGCTGTTTTGAAGAAATTATGCTGAGCTGCTCTGAACTGAAACGTTTCTCAGATGCACTCCATTCCAAATAAGAGAATATTGAAAGATTTGCCATCCATATAATCTGTCATCCATATACAGAAAAGACCATAAACAACACATTCCATCTTAACTATGTGTAGGTAATGTGTCCTTGACAGATTGTACACATTTCTTAACTTGAAAAAGTTAGTATTAGAAAAGTGTTTAATGTAATTTTGGTTTCTTTTAATGCTGTTTGGCAGCTTAATAAGAGCTGGAGACTCATTGCCACATGAGAACCAGTTGTTCCACAGAGTACAGGTGCGAAACCCCTGAATTACTTCAGTGTTCTGTAGTTCATACTTGCTAGGTACGACTTTGAACACACTGCAGCTTTCTTATAGCATGACAACTGTATCAGGAGTCTGCTCAAATCTGCTAAATCTGGTCAACCTGTATAATGATCATACGAATGAACAACTATGGTTGAAAGACTCCTGCCACAAATTCATGACAGCAAGAATAAGCAAGAGAAGAGTTATGCAAATTATTTACCTTTTATTCGTACTTATAAAATAAGTAAAGAAGACAACTGGACTTGGACTATTCGACTTCATAAAATGCAAGGTATTAAAATATATTCATAGTTTAATCTGTGTGTTTTTATTGCTAAAATATAAAAATTCATTAATTATCCTGCATAAATTCCTGAAATGTATTACAGTATGAAAAAATATGAAAAAAGTGAGTAAATTTTTCTTAAACAAAGAATGTGCAACTGGAAGAAAACGAAGTGGAAAAAAGAAAGGATGAAGACATTTATTTTTATTCTATCCACTCTCCCTTCAAACTTTTAATAGATAGAAAAATGTTAAATAATTTTCATAGTGCTTTTCTGTTTTTTCCCAAATTTGAAGTAAAAAAATCAGTTTAGGGTGATAATCCCTCAACATCTGACAATTTTTGAATCCTGTGCTGTTGTAGGCTCAAACTCTGGTTATGGGTAAATAGAAAACACATTTTATATATAAAGCAAATGATTTTTTATTAGCATAATTGAAATCTCAACAGTCCAATTAAAGAATTACCATTAGTCCAGATACCTCATTCTACATAGAATAACTACTTGTTACTACTACCTATATAAAAAATCATTACTGTCACATACAAAGATCAGCAAAACTAAACAACATAGTCATAGTCACCTGGTCATTAGAAAAATTGCTGTTGCAGCTAAACCAAGTGAAAACAGGCAGCGGCAAGTTCAGACAGAGCAAGGCTGACAGTCCTTAGTCTCGGGGCCTTGCAAACTCGGTACAAAGCCTGTGCCCTGTGACTGCCGACAGCAATATTGTATCCCTGGGCTCCAATGTTACCTCTCTGATTGACAGAAATGAGATGTCCTTATCCTTTGCAAACACACCTTTATTAAGTGGCATTGAAGCATTATCAGCCAAAGGTTTTGTTTATTTTCTTTATAATCTTAAGCTGATCCACAGATTTCTGTTAGTGAATCCTTCAAAACCTCAGTCCCTAATGTTCAGTGTGAATTATAAAGGGTTGAAATATCACAGTATAAATGCTTGCTTCAGTAATATCATGGTCACTTTTTGTACTCCTGATCTATCATAATGAAGTGTAATAGTACTTCTTCTCAGGCAAAATTTAATAATTAGTTTCCTTCCTTGTTTGATCTCTAATTTAAATGATAGTTTTCCTTCCTTGAGAAAGAACATTTGGATTAAATCCGTGTAACTGGTAACGTGTGCAATGGGGACATAAAGGTAAATAAAAGAACAGCTCTGCCATGTCTCTTCTAACATATACACCCACAAAGAAGTCTTTTCCTCCTCCACTTCATATGCATAGCAATGATAGAAAACATTTTTCTGTGGCTTTAAACACATTTCTATGAGTTGTGAAACATGTTAATTCACTTTTGTCCTATTAGCCACCACAGTTGCTCCACTTCATGCTTTCTCCTATTCCCAGGCAAAACCAACAAGTTATGAGGCAGTTTAGTCTGAGGGCGAGTATTAGTGAAATAAAGTTTTCTGCTTATTGTGTTTAAAGAATGCAAAAGTTTCGATTACCTCCTCATAAAATACTATAAACTCAGGACTTTCACTGTTAAATGTGAAATAACCCAGAATGTGTTAAGATATGAAAATATTCTTGTTATAATTTGTTATAATACAATATTACTGCCAAAATTAAGGCAAATCATTCTTTAAAATGACATCATACAATGACATTACAATTAAAGAGGTTTTTTGTTTGTTTTTAATCCCAGCGAAGATTAAAATAAAATTTTAAATCATGCTTGTTACTCCTTTTTCAAATGTTTTCCTTACCAGCTTTGCCAAGAGGCAGAATTGAGAGAAGAAATAGAAAATTACTGTTAAGAGAAGCAATACTATACAGAGTGACCCAGAGAACTGGCAAGGGCTCACAGAGAAGTGTCAGTCTTTCTCTCTGGGGTTCAGTGTCTACCACTCACATGTATCCACCAAAAAGGTCAAAGAATATGTAAAATATGTGAGATATAATACATGCACCAGCAGCTGTTTGCAGATGTGATCACTCATTTTGAAGCCTCTCTGCCAGTTACCTATTTACACTTCTGTCTACAGTTCTTTTGATAAAATGTAGACGTCTTTATAGTTCTGGTCAGAAAATGTCTTGGCCTTCAGTAAATGTTCATCCTCTTGAGTAGTTATTCAAATGCAATGTCTGAAGTTGTTGCTGCTTTTCTACCACTAAAACATGAGAGTAAGATAGTCTCCAAATCTAGGCGACACGATTTCTATTTGTCAAATACACCTTGAGGCTCTGAGTGTGTGCATCAGTCACAGCTATAGTGCAAATGGGTGGGTCTGACTGATCGTGATTGAGCGAAGTGCCAGCATAACTGAGTAAGATTGAAGATGACTACACCGATATGCTTGAATTGGCATTAGTATTAATGAACAGGACAGCACATGTCTTGACATGAGTAAGTGGTCACAGCCTGGGAGTGTGGAAGTGAATATTAGCTCACATGACTTGGTATAACTCTGCATGGGTGTACGTGTGACACATGAATGATTACTGGAAGTCAGTATTGGTGGGTGGGAGTACCAGAGTGTCACTTTATATAAATGAGTATCCCTGACAAGGGGCAATTTAGTTTCTGCCTAAAGATTTCCTGTTGGTAGAAAATAACCTACCATCTACCAGTGACAGAATATCCACTCCCTTCAGGCAGTTACCCACTACTTTCCATTAGGTTGTAGTATTTCTTAACATTTCTGAAACTACAGATATGTATCACTCTGATTAAGGTTATCTCAGAGGATTTTGTTGGAAAGAGATATTGTATTTAATCTTGGATGGAATCCAAGCCTTCATTGTTGTATAATTTGCTCAGTTTTTCTAATAGATGATATCTGTTTCCTGGCTGATGGGACACGATCTCTTTTTCATGTTCCCTGTCAAAAGAGACTTCTGAAATTATTGGGGTATACACCTATTTATATGTATGTGTGTGCACTTATGCGTGTATGTATGTATGTTTATAGTCCTTAAAAAAAGTAATGAATGTGACTTTGGAAAAATTTAAATTTAGGCATGATATAAACTCAATTTCAGGGTAGTAGAGACCACTTCACCCAGCACTAAACTTAGAACTCGAAATCTGAATGTCTGTGAGAGTACGTTAGTCCTTTCGAAACTGCACTGGAAGTAGGTCCAGTGCAACGCAGAGCTCCCAGCTTGCGCCCAGGCAATCCCTGACTTACAGCCATGCTGGCTGAAGCAGAAGGTCAGAGCTGAAGCTGCAAGGGTTAAGCAATAAGGTTTGCCCAGGTGTGTCTAATGGTGAGTTGGGCAGCAGCTGCTAGCAATAAGTGGCAGGCAATCTTAAATGCTTCTGAATCAATTGCACACTCTCCTGTGCCAGCTCTGGGATCCTAAATGCCTGGTATGGTCATGGGATGGGTATGCATGGTCATGCAATTCTCCTTCCAGGCATGATAATACAGTCTCCTTCTGTGGACAACTCCCAGCACCTAGAAAGAGCTAGGAAGAGCTGTTAGCTCCTGATGATCGTGCTCGGGGTCTGGCTCTTTTAAACCTCCTTTTTTTTCCCAGGGGAAGAATGTATCTACCACTCCTGTGACTCAGCCCAGGATTAACATCAATCTGTCTATTCTGTTAACCAGTTAATTAATTATGTTAATTCTGTGCTGGCACTGCCCCAAGCAGAGCAGTTGAGAGCCCCTTTTTGGATAACAAATACAAATATAAAAAGACTTCATAAAAATCCATGCAAGTTTTTCACATAAATATGGGTTCTATGCATAGCAAAAGGTAGAGAGAGAAAGAAGCAGGAAAAAAGAAGAAAAGCAAGCAGGTCTGAAACTGATGCCAGGGACTCCGACTCCACTCACCACAAAAGGTAGGAACAGGTATAATTCTCCTCACTTTACTCATATGAGAAAGCAAAGCGCTCTCTCACACACACTCTTTCCTTCTTTTCCTAATGCGCTCAGAAACTTCTGTCTTTAGTCAACCATCCTCACTGTGAGTTTCTTTAAATTATAATCTTCCAAATTCTGGGAGATTTCTCTGTCAGAGGAATCCCTGGGGATATAGTCCCTACTTGATGAAAATGAGAATTGCTAAATTAACAAAGTCTGACTGAAGATATGATTCTTTTTTCATAGCAGAAATCCTGCCATACCAACAACTACTTTTAAGGAATCCTATAACAAAATAGGTATGCTTGAACACTCATGTTCCTGTATTTTATTTTCTGCCAGATAAGACTGAATTTATGAATATTGTGGTCTCTGTGTGTTTCTCACTGGGAAATTGGACCTTAGCCTGTGTGCTTGCCACCCTCAACATTAGAGATCCCAAATGTGTAGGTACCATTTAAACCCATTTTTCCAAATCAGTTTCATGTTTGCACTCTGCATTTTTGCTGGCTCCTCTCCTGTTGCTTCTTACAAAGGTTGCAAATCTGTAACAAGAAGAAGCATCTGCAGACTACCCACAATAAGACACTTTGTAACTCCCTTTGCCTTGCCTGGCATTCACCTAGAGAGTGTATACTCAGCAGAAGGAAAGTAATGGACTTTTATTTTTTAACTCCTGGGAGTTTAAAAAAATGGGAATGGGCATAATGCTGAATACACAAGTGTTGAAAAAATATTCTTTTTACAAAAGGGGAAGAGTTACAAAGTGTGCTCATGTGACTTCCCACTTACAGGATGTACCCACTTACTTAATGGTAACTTTCATGAACCATTTAAATAAGTGACCTTATAAGTAAGATCCCATGTAAATCATGAACACCATCATGCAGGAAGATGACAGATTTTATGGACTGGTCATTGCAAAAATGGTGAATTTCACAGTTTGTCATCCGTTAATGGAGATTGTTACAAAATCAAAGCCATTCATGGTGATAAAATGGTTCTGAAAGGATTCAAGTTATCGTTTTAACAAATATAAATCATAAAGATATGTGACTGACTGTCAATGGAATTTGGAAAGGTTATTTTAAACTGGGGAAAGACACAAAAATATAGCAGCAAATAGTGATTGTGAGGGGGTTCTACCAGAAAGAAAACCAAAAATACCACATAAGGATGGCCCCACTTCAAATCAAATTCAATATGCTTGGAGTAGACAGTTAAATTTGCACAGAAGTGTTCAGCATGTTCATTGTTATGAGCTGTGATGCATAATGTAAACACAGAGAAACAGTGCAAAGACCTTTGTTAAGCCAGTAAAAATGGAAGGTATTATCATGGAATGTAATGAAAGCTATTCTTATGGTAAGAAAGTTGATCTGGAATTAGAGCAGCCTTTCTAAGTGCAAAGTCTGGTCCAGCCACCTGTAACTATGTCACTTCAGTCTGTGATATTTGCTGGTTAGTCTAAACAGGGCTGAAGCTTAGCGTCTACTTAGATGGGAAGCTAAGAGGCCAGCACATTCAAAAATGTCGGCTGGGTTTGGGATTCTCTGGCTTTTGACTTGTCTTTCTGAGAGACTGTTTAAATGTCCCAGTCATTACAACAATATCATTACTGACTCTAGGCAGCTGTCTTCATGTGGCCTTCCCAAACCTGGAGTTTCTTTTGAAAAAGTTAAAATTCTTAAAAGTCACAAGTACACAAAATACAATACAAGTTATAGGAAAACCTAGAGTTAGGAGTGAGTTGGAAAGCAAACCCAAGCTTTTTGCGGCAACATGGTTGTGATCGTATGTCTTTTCCCGTGTTACTCACTCTGCCCTTAGTCAGGGAACTGGTAGGTGAGATACTATGGGAGTCAGCTCTAAGGGAGTTCAGGAAAATAAGCAGCTCTTTGAAGGCCTCCAAGTGCAAGAATGGCCTATGCTGGTACCAAGAAGATGTAACAGGGGACCAGGTGGGCTAAACAGGGAGCTCATTATGGAGCTGTAATGGAGAAAGGCAGTTTACAAGAGATGGAAGCCGGAGTGGACTACATGGGAGTAGAGCCTGTACTGCTGCCTTAGTAGCAAAAGGCTGAACAATGAAAATGTATGGCCCCTTGCTGAATGGTGAAAGTGATTTAATCTGCAGCACTCAATGCCTTTTCTGCCTCATCCCTCACAAACAAAGCCTCCCCCTGTGCTTAGTGGAAGGTTTCAAGGAGAATAACTACCAGCAGTCGATGAGGATTCAGTCAGGGGCTACTTGAGCGTACATGATCCGCATAAGTCCATGGGACCTCATGGACTGCGTATGAAGGTGCTGAGATCTTACCACTGTCACAGTGAGGCTACTCTCCACCCTCTTGAATTGCTGTGGAGAGCAGGGAAGGCTGTCTAAGACTAGAGGAAGCCAAATTTTGCATTCATATTTTAAAAAGGACAATCTGGGGAACTACAGGCTGATCAGTCTCACTTTCACTACCTTGGAAAATCATGAACTCTTGGAACACATTTCTGGCCACAGGAGATGATGATGACTGGAAAGAGCAAGCATGGATTTACCAAGGGTAAATCACACCTGACCAACCTGATGGACTACTATGATGAAATGATAGTGTTGTGAATGAAGGGAGAGTAAAGAATTTCATTTACCTTTACTTTTTACCTTGACTTCTTTTTACCTTGAGCAAGGCTTTTGACATTGTCTCTCACAGTATTCTTGTATAGGTAGACAACGATAGGGTGTCAGATGGTCACCTTTAGGGGGTAATGTGTTGTACACTATCTGGGAATTGTTAACAGTTTGTGTCTACGCTGGGACCTGTCCTGTTCAATGTTTTCATCAATGACCTGGAGGAGGCAATGGAGTACCCTCTCCGTAGGTTTGCAAATCACACTTATGAATTGGGAGCGTCACTCAACATCCTCAGTATGGCTGGAGGAATAGACCAACAGAAACCAACAGGATTCAACAAGGACAAATGCAAAGCCCTGTAATGGAGAAGGAATAACCCCAGCAATGATACAGAGTGGGGACTGAATGGCTGAAAAGCAGCTGTCAGCCTTTGTACATGGTAAGTACCAGCAGTGAGCCCTGGCAGCAAAGCTGACCAGTAGAATTCTGGGCTGTAAGGACAGGAGCACAATCAATAGCTTGAGAGGATTGACTATCCTCCTCTACTCAACACTCATTAGACAACATTCAAACAATACATCCAGTTTTGCCCCTCCTCCTATATTAGAAAAAGATATCAATAAATTGGAGCGAGTTCAGGCAAGGCCACAGAGATGGTCAGGGCCTGGAGCATTTGCCCTAGAAGGAGCAACTGAGGGAGTTGGCTTCTTCAGCCTGAAGATTATGGAAATCCTTCATCCTGAGGGCGCTCACAGGGCATGTGCAGGACAACCAAGGGATCAGGCCCAGCCAGCTGGGGTTCATGAAGGGCAGGTCCTGCTTGACCAACCTGATCTCCTTCTATGACCAGGTGACCTGCCTAGTGGATGAGGGAGAGGCTGTCGATATGTTCTACTTGGACTTTAGTAAAGCCTTCGACACTGTCTCCCACAGTATTCTCTTGGAGAAGCTGGCAACTCATGGCTTAGACAGGTGCACTCTTCGCTGGGTGAAAAACTGGCTGGATGGCCGAGCCCAGAGAGTTGTGGTGAATGGGGTGAAATCCAGGTGGCGGCCGGTCACAAGTGGTGTCTCCCAGGGATCAGTTTTGGGACCGGTCTTGTTTAATACATTTATCGATGATCTGGATGAGGGGATTGAGTGCTCCCTCAGCAAGTTTGCAGATGACACCAAGTTGGGGGGGAGTGTTGATCTGCTTGAGGGTAGGAAGGCTCTGCAGAGGGATCTGGACAGGCTGGATCCATGGGCTGAGGCCAATTGTATGTGGTTCAACAAGGCCAAGTGCAGAGTCCTGCACTTGGGTCACAACAACCCCATGCAATGTTACAGGCTTGGGGACGAGTGGCTGGAAAGCTGCCCTGCAGAAAAGGACCTGGGGGTGTTTGTCGACAGCCGGCTGAATATGAGCCAGCAGTGTGCCCAGGTGGCCAAGAAGGCCAACAGCATCCTGGTCTGTATCAGAAACAGTGTGGCCAGCAGGAGCAGGGAGGTGATCGTGCCCCTGTACTCGGCGCTGGTGAGGCCGCACCTCGAATCCTGTGTTCAGTTTTGGGCCCCTCACTACAAGAAGGACATTGAGGTGCTGGAGCGTGTCCAGAGAAGGGCGACGAAGCTGGTGAGGGGTCTGGAGCACAAGTCTTATGAGGAGCGGCTGAGGGAGCTGGGGTTGTTCAGCCTGGAGAAGAGGATGCTGAGGGGAGACCTTATCGCTCTCTACAATTACCGGAGAGGGGGTTGCAGAGAGGTGGGTGTTGGTCTCTTCTCCCAAGTGACTAGTGACAGGACAAGAGGAAATGCCCTCAAGTTGCGCCAGGGTAGGTTTAGACTGGTTATTAGGAAAAATTTCTTTACTGAGAGGGTGGTGAGACATGGGAATAAACTGCCCAGGGAAGTGGTGGAGTCACCCTCACTGGAAGTGTTCAAGGAATGTGTGGACGAGGCATTGTAGGACATGATTTAATGGGCATGGTGGTGTTAGTTGATGGTTGGACTTGATGATCTTACAGGTCTTTTCCAACCTTAGTGATTCTGTGAAGAAGGGATGGCCTGGGGGGACCTAAGAGCAGCCTGTCAGGGTCTGTGGGGAGGTTATTGACAAAGTGGAGTCAGCCTCTTTACAGCAGTGCATGGTGAGGAAAAGAGGCAGTGGAATTTGAAACAAGGAAGGTTCAGACTGGATATAAAGAAAAAAGAATATCCTCTCTGAGCACAGGCCAGCAGTGGAGCAGGTTCCCCAGAGAGGATGCACTCTGCATCCCTGGATGTTTTTGCTATCTGACTGGATAAAGCAACCTGGTCTGTTCTTAAGGCTGACTCTGCTTGGAGCAGGTGGCCAGACTAGAGACGTTCTGGAGTCCATTCCAGCCTGAACTGTTCCATGATTCTCCCTGAAACATGGCTGGAACACTACCTGTCAGTGCTGAGCTGAAGTATTTCTGAACTCAGCAGCCACCTGGTATGTTGAAATTAGAGCTCACCTCTGATTTGTGACCTTTCAGCAGAATTTACCTAATTAAAGAAGATTCAGAATTGCAACATATCTGAAGTTAAAAGCAGTCTCATCTCAGCCAGCATTGGGACTGCAAGGAAATACATAATTTGAACAGCAACTGAACAGCTGGTGATGAAGAAAAGTGAGGCCAGCATGAAAGGACATCCTCCAAATGGATCCAAAGATGGATTTGTGAAGTATTTTTTGGAAGTGTGCTATGTTGGCTAGAGAAAAATTGTAGAGAAAATTGCCTTTTTGTAATTCTCTTTCCAAAATATAATACATCTTTGAAGTTTATAAATCTGCAGCTTGTAAATTCTGCATCTGTAACAATTCCCAGAAGGACTTTATCTTAGCTAACAAACTCTACTATGGCTGCAGAACAAGACTAATGTAGCACCTCCTGCAGCAAACTTTTTCAGTGGGTGACATAACGGCATATAGTTAGAGAGCTTTTTCAAGAGACAGTCAAAATAATTTGAGAATGCTAGGGGCAATCCACTATAACATACTTGCAGGAATATGTTTAAGACAATGAACTGTTTGTCTGTAACTAAAAATGTAATATTTATTATCTTTACATGCTTCATAAACATGATAAAATGCTTCTGCTAATGCTTTCAAGCTATAATATAGGACCTATACACAGTGTTCTCCAGTAAGTTGGATTAATTTTTATAGCAAGGTCCCTTAATTCAGTGGTAGTACTATGTAGCAGCTTGAAAATTATGCTGCAATTTCTTTTGAAGTAGAAAATAAGCCGTGTAATCAGCAATATGTACTTTTTTTTTACAATACTGTTAGTTTCCTTTGCTTTCTCCACCTTTTCAGAATTGTCAGATTGAAAATTGCCAGATTGAAGCTGCCATTTTTGATGTTTGGGTTTGGTGGCTTGTTAGCCCTTTTCTTACAAGGACATCCGAACAATCAGAGGCATGAAGATCTGCCTGCAAAGATCTCTTTGCAGGAATCTAGGTAAGCACGAGGTTCATATTTTGACAAATTGGTCGGAATTAGCATAGCTGCACTGAAATGCAAATTCTCACCATTAAGCTTCCTAGATAGTCTCACAGACATCAGTACCAGTATATTCACATGACCTCAAGCGATTAAGTCAACACAATTTAATGAGCTACCACTTCTCTGAGCCATGGTAATGGTATTAGCTCTTCTAGCTTGTTGCAAGTACAATATAAAATTTAATTGTTTGAAATGTGGCAGCATATGCTAATGCATGTTATTTATTGACTGTTAACTCTACTTGTGCTGTAAAGGGAGAACAAACTCAAAGGAAGCTTTAAGAGTAAGAAACTAGAAGTAACAAACTTAAAGGAAGTGAAGAACACAGAATCTGTACACAGATTCAGGAAGACATTTTATCAGTTTTTCTTCAAGTTTTGTTTGATGTGTTTTCATAATACTCATAAGAGCTGTATGTGGGTGTGTATACATACATGCTGATATATATACACACACATGTAAATATATAAAAAAATGTGAGCTTAGATTTAGCCTCTTACTCCCACAGCAAAAAATAGATTCCACAGTATTTCCCAGAGTGGCAGTGTGATATAGATAGCTATAATATTTAAATTGACTTGTGAGGAAAAGGAAGAATAGGTCCCAGACCCAAAGGTAGCTTTGAAGAGTGAAATCATAAATGTAATGAACCTAGTTTTAGTGAAGACTACAGACTGCTATCTTTCATTCAAAATGAAATTACTGTCACCAAAATCTATTCATTGTGCCATTTTCAGTTCTCATTATGATTATTCTCAGTAGAATTAGGTACTAAAATTCCAATTCTTCATATGTTTTATAAATCATAGTAGTAGACTTGAGTATTTTGACCTTTTTAATATTCCTTAGTTTGATTGGCTGTGTTGCCTATCTGTTCCATGTATCCTATTATTTTACTGCCTCTCTAACCTATGGGGAAGTAGATGAAGTGGGCAGCCAATGAAGATGTAGGATATTGTAAAGGTCAAAGTACTAACATTATTGCTAAATATTTCACAGCATACTTTAAGTATTAAAGCTCTGACTGCAGTTCCTTATAACTGATGTTGAGCAAAGAGCAGAAAATAGTACGAATTTTATTCAGTATCTTAAGTTGGCAAAAATCAAAGTAACTATACAGGGAAACTGTAGTACACTTATTATAACTATATTACTGAGCATTATCTCAGAATTATGCATTTTAGTCAATACTTTGAGTACAATAAGAGTGTTATCCTCATGCCTTAGATCCCTTTCCCTGAGCATAGGTATTTCATGAGTCATAGTTCAAAGTTTCTGCAGATGTGTAGGAACACTGAGGAATTATTAATCATTTAGGAGCTCAGTCAACTAACTATGTTGCATATGTCTGGAGTGCTGCCAAATGGGCAGTCTTTAACAGTAACACATAAAGTGTGAACAGCCTGCTTATTTCTCTGTTTCTGGAGCTTGAAAGAATCTGGACAAGTCGTGATAAAATTTGAGTGCTCATTTCCATGATGCTTCCACTTAGACTGAAAGCAATGCATAACACTGTTTCTGTATTGAATCTGCTTCTACAAATTATTTAATCCTGTTTCATGGAACTGACTCAGATCATTTAAACAGAGCATCTGAAGCTTCTGGATGTTGATTTGTAATGATCTAGGATTCAGATCTTCCAAAGAATAGCCAGGTGAACTGCTAACAGCTGATGGCTTGCCTTGAAAATACAAGTAGGCACTGTGATACACACAAATCTATTAGTAAAAGAAAAACACTATAGGAGTAGTTTCAACATTACGGCAAAGGCATTTCCTTCCCAATATGACTGGAGTCGCTCCAGAAAGAATATTAATACTGCAGGATGTGCACTGTGCTCTAATAGCTCTTTTTACAACGTTGACCTTTGCTACCATAAGATTGACTAAAATCCACATGCACACACATCATCTTAACTGCAATGGGATCTTTTCTGTGAATGTAATATACAGGACGATATGCATTTTAAGGCAGATTACTGCACATCTTATTGTACACAGTGTAGCATATATCTTTAAAAGAGATACAGTTATTCCAAATGGTTCAGCTGAAAGCTCTTACAATGGTTTTCCACATTTTCAGTAAGAAGGAGTACTTGTAAAATTAGAGGTCACATTTATCACCATTTTGAATTTCAAGTGTCCAAAAAATATTTGTAACCTGAGTTCTAAAATTAGGCCTCTTGATCTGTATTTGAAGTGCATAGGACAACCTACATGTTAACAAAACCACAGTTTTGACTACATTTCAGTTGAAGTTTATCTTTCCCAATGATGAGCCAGAATTTACAATTTGCTGGAGATACTGTAAAATATCAGTGCTCTAGACTGATTTTTTTCATCCACCAGTAGAATCTTGTTGACTTCAGCATTCGGAGAATATTTGTGTCCAACGTGAATTGCAGTACATGACCAGAACTTCTACTGAAATCTTTCTGCAGAGGAATTCTTTGTCCTCCATCAATCTGCTTACAACTCAGAAGAGTACTTGAACTGACTGTAGTAGCTAATATGTTCTGAGAGATGAAGACAGCATATTATCATGAATATAATCCATGTGTTTAGAAATCCCAACTCCCATTCTGCCTTTTTCTGTTTTTTTTCATCCCCCAAAATTCAATAGTGATTCTGCGACATCTCAAAAAACATAAAGTAATGTTTAAGCTGGGGTTTCCCCTCCATTTATCATTCTGCCTCTGCCTTTAGTTTTAGGTAATGTAAGGATTGACTTCTTGTAAGGACATACATGAAGTGTCTATTATGATCTTTGTACACTGATTGAATATAGTATAACAAAGTTCTATGACTTTAGAATCCAGATAAACATCCCTATAAAGCAGATGATGAAGGGGACAATGACATTTGTTTAACAGTAATGTGTGCTGAATTCCTATTAAAGGAGCACCAAGATGGATGAATTAACTTGCAGTTGGTTTAGTGTTTTTAATGGGTAGGGGTGACAGTTTGTGACTCTCCACAAGCCACTGAACAAGTATCAATATAGATCATTCAAGGTATAGTCATCAAGGCAAAAGTGAATGAAATGTAAAATGAAGTGTAGTTAAATAAATCATTGGAACAAATTTCCTTCTAATAAGAATCCCATGCAAAAGGGATTTCTCAATGCAGAAACAGAAGTGAGCCTTATAACTGCTGATGCTATTGAAATTACCAAATAATGCCTGAGAAGTTCAAAGGGGACCTTTGAAGGAGAGGTCTTTGAAGGAGACCCCAACATCCTTTATATTACTTGATGTCTTGGTGTCACTGCCAGATACCCACACAACTCTAGGACAATCAGGGCCACATGATGCCATCCCTCTTCCCTTATATGCAGTGAGACAATTTTCAGCAGCAAGGACCCAGGTGTGTGCAGGCTCTCTAAGAGGCACAGCTAGTGTGCTTTGTCCCAGCACAAGGCCAGAGCAAGGGACATCACTGAGGCCAGGGCCAGGGGACCTCCATCTTTGCACATGTTCATCATGCAAAAAATTAGAGGCAGAAGGAGTGCTCCCTACATGTCTGTTTGGCAATGTGTTTTTTGAAATTTGCAAGATTCTGCTATCTACCTACATCTCCCTGGACAGTTAGAGGACACACTGAATTGTTACTCAAGATGCATCAAGTTCAGGGATCACCAACTGAAAGCATGTGTTTGTGTGTTTTTATGAATCATGACTTAAATGCATTAAAGTGTATGTGTCTAGGTAGGCAGAAAAATATATCTTATTTTGTCAGTCTGGGCAACACTTCTCAGAATGCAACACCTTTGCTATTTTACTTTCATACTTTTATTAGATGCTATATATATATAAGTATATCTTAGTAATTAAGTAAGTTGTGATAAAAGACCTCAGTTTCCAGGTTGTAGTGTCCTTTTAATTGCCTGCATGATGTTCCAGTCTAAAAGGCATTAATAGAGATGTTCCAATGTTGAAAAGAAAAGTGAGGGAAATCAGCATCTAAAACTTAGTAAAGTCCTCGGTAGTAAAGAGCCTTTGTTCTGAAGATTGTTCTCCCACAGAGTAACAGAATTTTCTTTTAGCCTTTACAGTCGATTCTCATACTGTTGAAATATCATAATCAAAGCTCTTTGCCACCTTGTGTTGAATCTACTGTACTTGAAATCTTTTTATTTAGTGAGAAATAGTGTTTCTACCCTAAATAATATGATGAAAGCATTCAAAATGTCAAATGAACACTCACCAGTTAAAAATATCTTCACTTTTTACTATTACAATAGTAGAGGAAACTGCCTGTAGGTGACTGGAATGATTAAAAAGGAATGGAGAATATACAATGGTTGCTCCAAAGGGACTGTGAGAGTTCATCACACTATCAGGTGTCACTGTTACTCTTATCCCAAATTTCCTAACCAGGATGGTGCAGCACTTTCTTCAGGACAGGTTTGCACTGTCAGGAAAACTACAGTTTTGTTCAGACTCTTTTGTCAGCTGCTCTTAGCTTCCACTTGTCATCCTCTACCTGCTTTGCTATGTGAAGGTAGTGTTAGCTTACAAATAGCTGTTCCCCAAAGGAAATGAGCTATTACCTTACCAGTCTGTGCACATGTCAGTCCATGGTTCAAACAGAAATTTTAAGAAAATGATACATTTGAAAATTAATCATCTGGAATTAAATGAATAATTTTGTGCATATCTCTAGTTTTCCTGGCATCATGAAGAACAGAATTGGTTGCTGGAACCATATAAAGAAAAATAAGAAGTGAATATTTTTATAGTGACTACCACTATAAATAGTTAGGTTTCTGGCACAAGATCTGTTGAAAGCCTGACACGTTTCCCTTCAGTAGGACATAACACTACATTAGTATTTAATGCTTTTCCTAGCCTTACAAAGTCATTAAGAATACAGTACTTCATAATGTCACATCAATACACTTCTCTCTTGACATAAGCAGACTTACCAGGGTGAGAGAGATACCCGGTGAGGGTAAGAAAGAAGAACTTTATAATACTGCCTATTTTCCATTTGAAATGCCACTGGCTTCTGAATAACTCTATATCACTTCATACAACCAAAATCAACAAGCCCAGCAGAAAAATATATACTGGCAGGTGGCCTAGATCAATTGGTACATATGTCCATGATCAAATGGGCTTGGAATGTAACAAGCATGCCAGAGAGAGTCCATACCAACAAGCAAAAAAAGAAAAAGGACTGTCTAGTTCCTCCCATTCAAAGCACTGTTTTCCCTCTGTGTTCCTCTTGTGTTCTCCACTGAGGCAGAAGGGAATACAGGCCTGAAATGGATTTAATTTAGTGCATGAGGGAGAAGGGAGTCCAGAAATGGGAAAGAAAGGAGAGAAAGGAAAGGGTTTGGGGAAGAGAATGGAAGCAAGGAAGATTTGTCCCATGGGTTTTTAAGTTGTGCTTTGGCACTTAGTCATATTGCCTACAGAAAAACATTCAAGAGAACCTTGGCTGGGTAGAGTTAGCTATGCCAAATCACTGAAGAACTGTGACTTGGCATAACTAGCTGGACACACCACCATTCAGCCACAGGCTGCCTGCTAGGAACTACTGACAGTGGTGTGGCACCAGATTCTCTTTGTGAGGCTTTATGAGGGTCTATTGCTCACACAGGTCTCAAGCTCCCAGGAGGTTTTGGAAGTAGTGCCAGAATCGTCTGTTACTGCTTTTGGAAACCCCTCTGGTCTGGGAAGGAAGGTGCTGAACCTTTATGGCTAGCAGACCGCAAACAGTCTAGTTTGCCTCAAAAGATGCAGCACCAGTGTATTGGGTTTGAGTGGCAGAGTTTTGGCAGTGGGTGTGCTACAGGCATGGCTTCTGTGAGAAGATCCCAGAAGCTGCGCCCATTTTGGACAGAGCCAGTTCCAGCCGACCCCAAGACAGACCCGCTGCTGGCCAAGGCTGAGTCAATCAGCGACAGTGGTAGCGCCTCTGGGATAACATATTTAAGAAGGGAAGAAACAGCTGTGTAACAGCAGCCAGGGGATAGGAGTGAGAACACGTGAGAGAAACAACCCTGAAGACACCAAGGTCAGTGAAGAAGGAGGGGGAGGAGGTGCTCCAGGCTCCGGAGCAGAGATTCCCTTGCAGCTCATGGTGAAGACTATGGTAAGACAGGTTGTCACCCTGCAGCCCATGGAGGTCCAGGGTGGAGCAGATATCCATGCTGCAGACCATGGAGGAGCCCATGCTGGAGCAGGTGGATGTGCCCTGAAGGAGACTGTGACCTCATGGAGACCCTGCACTAGAGCAGGCTCCCAGCAGGACCTGTGACCCTGTGAAGAGGAGCTCCTGCTGGAGCAGGTTTGCTGGCAGGACTTGTGACCCCACGGGGGACCCATGCTGGAGTAGTCTGTTCCTGAAGGACTGCATCCCATGGAAAGGATCCACGCTGGAACAGTTCTTAAAGAACTGCCACCTGTGGGAACGACCCACGTTGGAGAAGTTAATGAAGGACTGTCTCGTCTCCCATGGGTGGGACCCCATGCTGGAGCAGGGGAAGAGCATGAGAAGGAAGGAGCATCAGAGACAAAGTGTGATGAACTGACCACAACCCCCATTCCCCATCCCCCTGTGCCACTTGGGGGGAGGAAGTAGAGGAAGCGGGAGTGAAGTTGGGCCCAGGAAGGAGGGGTGGGGGGAGGGTGTTTAAAGATTGTTGTTATTTCTCATTATCCTACTCTGATTTAGATTGGCAATAAATTAAATTCATTTCCTCGAGTAGAGTCTGTTTTGCCTGTGACGGTAGTTGCTGAGCGATTTCCTTGTCCATATCTCAACCCACAAGCCTTTTGTAATATCCCCTGTCCAGTTGAGGAGGGGGAGTGATAGTGCGGTTTGGTGGGCACCTGGCATCCAGCCAGGGTCAACCCACCACAACCAGTCACTCCTCTCCCAATGCAACACGGGACAGTTTTGTGGGAGATACTCTTCATCAGTGCCACTGATGGGGTGCTGATAGTAACAGAGCCTACCTCAGATGAATCTTTCAGAGGGCAGTCCTTTTTTAGTTGAAGTGAGGTAACTGCTTTGGCTTGATAGTAGGAGATCCTGCACCTCCTAATTTCCAGGATCGTTCTGCTCACTCTCCTTTCTTAATGCTCATAGCGCTCTTCTTCAATGAAGCAAGATGATATAGATAAAGAACTGTTTCTTTACTAGTATTGGTAAAAGCTAAAATGTTGTTCTTTTATGAAAAAAACCACCATGACAGGAAAACAACCCACAACTCCTCAATGCCACACTGTACTGCCTGCAACATTATAGTAACGTCTTTGTTGCCATTATTTTGAAAAAGCTGAAAGTCATTGCACCAGCAGGTGAAATTTTATATATAACTAAGTCAGGCCATTTGCAATAGTGCAAGGGATTAAACTTCAGTCAATTAAAGGTGTAAGAAGATTGGTCTTTAAGAATGCCACATTTTAACAACATGAAAATTTTTCAAATTTCATTCAATGCTTAACACAGACTATTAAAAGGAAGATTCATGGTATAGAACACCAATCACTCACTTCAACTAAAGAATAATGATATAATTTTATGAGTTTGAAAATTTCCATGACAGCCACAAAGTGTACACTTAGTATGTGTTCTTTGATGAATAGTATTAAAACTTGTCAAAATAATGAGGATGGTGAACAGAAACTACTGAAAATGGGCACCATGTTCTTAAATAAAGGGGATCATAGTATTAAGTGATGCCAGTTCCTCCAAGTTGTCATTGTCCTGAAATTCCAAAGTGATGAAGTGTAACTATTTCAGGCAAGTTCTTTAGTGTGGCAGAAACAGGTGAAATACATCAAACAGGAATAGATTTGAAGTACAAGCAGCTTTATCTTAACTGCAGCATATAATTACCAGATAGTCTGAAGCCCACACAGCTATTGGATATTGAAGCACAAAGTAAATAGCATTTCCCCTGAATAAATACAAATATATATTTAGTTTTGATATGTAATAAAACTTTTTAAAAAGTTTTTACATTTTGTCTTTTGGAGTGTTTACATTTGAAAAAACACACACAGACTATGAATACGTTTATTTGTGCATGGACCATAACTACAAATTTAACAGACAGTTCCTCACCATGAAGGGCCCGGATTCAAGCTTGGAAGCAATTTTTTAGTTAACTAGCATTATTTTGTAATAATTTAATTCTTTCCATCTTTATCCTAAGTTTTTTCTGTGCAAGGTGTCACTTTCAGTCATACATTTACTTTGATCAAAATTCTGTCAACCTTATTCCGTTAAGCAGTGTGCTATTTTGATAACACTGCCTCCAAGGTATTTCTTATAGAAAGAATGGTTCAGCAGAGGAAGACTGGCAGAATTTGGACATCTGTGTCTCAGCTTTGTTTCCTCCAATAAAGCTGGATATGCCAGAGTTCTCTTCTAATACTTTGGGATGATGAATGTATTAAACATTATATTAGGATTTCACATGCAGCTTACCAGAAGTGGTATGTGTTTTGGCTTGTTTATTTTTATGATAGCTATATCTTATGGTTATCCAGGTAGTAGTTAGTCCTGCAATTATTTTGGCCTTTGTATTACCTCAGGATTCACTGAGACTGAAAACAAATCCCAGTCTACAGCATAGCAAACATGAACAATAATAACTGTGATAATTCTTCCACAGTTG
Source organism: Gavia stellata (assembly GCF_030936135.1). Taxonomy (NCBI): domain Eukaryota; kingdom Metazoa; phylum Chordata; class Aves; order Gaviiformes; family Gaviidae; genus Gavia; species Gavia stellata. The sequence goes on from NC_082599.1 coordinate 29,556,035, forward strand.
TGATAAGCGCAAAACTAAGCTTATTTGTTTCTATAATTTAAATTATATAATAATAAAATTTTAATGTAGACAAGTATCTTCCTTCTCGATTATCTTGAGATGAATAAGAAAAAATGAGACACAGAAGACATAAGCAGCTGGTCTATAGTAAGACTCAAGTCTTACTTCAAGACTGAAGACTTAAGTTTTACAGATTTTTAAAAAAGAACATGAAAGTGCATGCAAAGACCACATGTGACTTGACCTGTTTCTTGATCAGGAAAAGAATTTACTAGAACTATTAAGCCATCATCTCTGTAAATCCTTAGCTCTTTTACCCCCCAAAATTATAAGGTTTCCTTCCTGAGACTGATCCACAGGCAAAAGAACCCACATTCATTAATTGTGCACAGTGTTTAGAATGATCAGTGCAATCTAATGATCTTGCTTACAATCTGCTTCATGTGATAACCTGTGTCCTTGGGTTGTGTGTATCCGCAATACTGAGGCAGTGATGGAAATCCCAGTTTAATATCTTGGTTATATACTAAAATAACATCTGCATTACAGCATTGCCAAGGTTGATAAGCTTTTTAGAAAACTTTGAGATCTATTAAACTACGGAAAAAATTTCTACTCCTTATCCTTAAAAAGGACATTGACAAAGACTTATAAAGGCAAAGATGTCTCCTACCTAAGCCTGGGTGCATGCCCTCAGATTAGAAAGGAACAGATATAAATCTTTATTTAGAATTTACATTGCATCTTGATAATTTGAAATTTAAAAAAAAAATAATCAGTTCACTCTTATTAGGCATAGCTTGGTGGGGTTTGCATTTTGTGGTTCTTCTGTGTCTTAGCCAAAACTGGAAGTGTTTGTATTATGTCAATATTGTGATATTTCAGTGCCAAGTAGTACTACCAGAAGAGAGGAGTCTGGAAAGAAAGCAGGCCTTGAACTGTTTTCTAGAGCAAAACATTTCCACTATCTGAGAGGTCAAAATCCCTACTTTCTTTGATTATCACCTAGGGGACATCCAATTTTTTCAGTGCAAAAGAGAACATCTTTGCATTTAATTTTTTAATCACTCAATTTTCAACCTAATGCAAGAAGAGCACTTTCCCAGCTGTGTGGGCAGTTGCTGTGACTGATTAAAGCAACAGTCCCCCAAATAGATTTGTTTAAAACCTATTACTATTATTATTGTTACTGGTTTTGTTTTTGTTATTGTTATTACTCCCTCATTATTCCATTGTCTTTTCCTATATTTTGTGTCGACCAATGATCAGTCATATGTATTGCCCATCTTGTTAAATCTGCTTGTCTCTCTGTTGCCTATGCCCTTTCGCTTTCATCTCTTCTTGCTGCAGTGCAGAGCACTGGGTTTAAGGTGCCAGGTAGGATTAAAGGCATCCTAGGGAGAATTCGCCTTTGAAGTGGCAGAGAGTAAATGCTTCTTATCAGCTGTAAGTGCTCCCTGTGTCATTGGCTTTCATGGCTGTGGCATGTCATTTATAAGGATCTCTTATTTCTGCATGCTGTAGTAGAAAGTAATCTGTCAGCTTTTTAACAGTGTAACAATTCACTGGCAAAGGCTGCTCTTGGTGGATGATGGTGCCTGATTAGTGGTAAATTAGTATGATATAGTATTCCTGTAACAGCAGAACACATGCTTAAATATGATTTTCAAATATATATTATTTAGTTGTCTGGATGATTGTATACTGTTGTTACAAATGTGCTGTGTCACGGCTATGCCTTTTTTTTCCACCCTACATGTTTCACCTGATTTAGGAAGTGCAGTGATCCCAAGGGTGAGTGGATTATTGAATAGCTTGTCCCAACTACTAACACTGTATTCTGATTCAGAAATAGGTTCTCCTGGACATACTTGATGGGGAACTTTATAAGGAATACCAGATACGATCAATAGATATTTGTTGTACAAAAATGTGACTTTATCACCCATCTTTGTTGCCTATGAGTATTTATAGGTAGAGCATGAGTGAATTCTGAAAGATTTAATTTTAAATTGCATTGTTAGTTGCCCAAGTTTAATAATATTTTGTTTCCTTCATTATTAGATGATAGAACAAGAAGTCTGTTGTTATACAGCATATATTCCAGCAGATATCCAATTTTGTTACTGGTCATTTACACAACTGAAAATCTTGTTCAGGACCACGTTCAAGCATTCCGTATACAAATACGATTTTCCAGGAGGGTTTCTGCCAATAGACTTGAATACTTGAATGTTTACAGTTGGTGAAGATGAAAGGTTTCAAAGTGTGGCTGAATCATGCCTGAGTTCAAAATCAAAAGTTTCTCTTCTGAATTCCAGGGAATAAACAGGACAGTCCATACACTTATGTTTAACAAATAAACTGTTTATCCTCAGATCACTTCAGAGCTGAGGGTCAATCACTAAGCTGATATTTTCCAGCACTACTCCTTTCTGCAAATAAAGAAACTGCATACACACAAATAAATTTAGTTCAGTGACTTCCTGTAAATTTGAATGATTAGAGTCCAAAGGGCTGTTTCTGCTCTCACTTATAGTGGTGTAAAACAGAAAATAAAATCTTTAAAGTGAGAAAATGTCTGAATTTTTCTTCAGTGACGAACAACTAAGTCCTTCAACTTTTGAATGTCAAAGATGAAATGTATTAAGAAAATCTTAAGTATATAAAGTGCGAAGCAAAAGTCCTATGGAAAACAGCTGCTGTTATACTGTGTTAAGAAAGACAACCAAAGTTTTCTAAAAACTTGTACAATTAAAGTATGTAGGTTTAAGGCTCTAAAGAAAGCAAAATCCAGTTCTTTCATTATTCTGATTTTATTTAATATTGTTTTCAATTGCCAGTTTAAACTTTCCTGTACTGCTAAAATTTATATAGAAAGAGCTCATATGACAGAATCAGGAAATTTTTATGTGATTCAAGGTTTTTCAACTCTTCTTTTATCCTTACTGTTTTAAGAAGGTGGTCTGACATACTATTGTGTTTTAAATTATTATTTTCTAAAAGTATTTCAAGCAATATGCAAATGTAATGCCTGTTCTTCCCACCTTTTTCCCTCATCCATCTAAAACCCCAACCTTCATATAACTTTGAATTTCTTTAATATCTTTCTATATTTTTTTCCATTAGTGGCAGTTCTGGATGACTTAAGTTTTACAGGCTCTTAACTTTTCTAACTTGGCTGACGTAGTTTCTCAACGGTGACAAACTTGCTGTGCATCAGAAGATATATATATGTTTGGAAAATTTAGTACCAGCAAACCAATAAAGCCTCTCCAGAGAAAGGCTTGCTGAACATCACACAGGAGCAACACATCAATCAATTTCTTAATGTAGTCACTTTACTGCTTCCTTCTTTCCCTTCCTTTTATTTATTTATTTAAAGAACCAGGCCAGAGGAAGTAATTATTTCTGTAAAGCCTTAACTTTAGATGACTCCTTTGCATTCATTTCTTTATATTTTATTTTTCAAAATAGAGCTGTTTTTCTCTACAGGAAGGAAGAGGACATATTGAATTATGCACGAAGGTATTTTTTCAGAAAAAAATATATTTTTTTTGTAAAAAAAATCGGATCTAAAATATTGATTTTTTTTTTAAAAAAAGGTAATTAGTAACAACAACTCTTGCAACCACATTTTATGCCTGTGCAAGTTAAAGATATGCCTCAGCTCTAAGGTAAGTAGAGGTGAAAATATTTAGAAGAATAGAGCTGTTAGTGTATATTTATGCAAAGTTTTTACCAGAGCTCATCAAATGAGGCCAAGACCTAAAGCAGACAGTTTTGTACTCCATTTTTCCAGTCAGCTTTAAAGCCTGACCATAATAATGTTTAGCTTTAAATACATGAGACATTCTTATGAAAAGGGTAGCACAACTTTAAAATCCTGTACTTAATGTTAGAGAAAAAGTGTTTGCAGATTCAGGGTATTCTCATCTTTACAGAACAGGACAGAACAGAAGTCAATGCTTGCTGGTAGCTCGAAATGGAAGATACCGTTAGCGAAAGAATTGTATGTGGCCATTGACACAATCATATCTGCTGATCTGGACAGTCTGGGAAAATGCTGCTTGCTAATTATCATACAGAACTGTGAAAATATCCCTACCCATTCTGGCAGCAATGGGTCAGAGAAAAACATCTCTTCCAGAAGGAATTTGACAGGACTGATCAGAACTGCATCTGTATATTAGCTATGTTAGTACAGAATTATGGTTTTCTTTTCCTTTCATTCTTCCAGAAAGTGTTGTTCATGCCCTTTGTATTCCTGATTTTGTGTGATGCCATTGGTAAACTAAGGACTTGTTGGACAAATAAAGCCATATCTGAAAGAAAGAACTTGACGTAGTGGGGTCGACTTCTAGAGCTTTCAAAATGACGGTAATAGGATTTACGCTCAGGTTTGTACAGATCATGAACACTGAAAGATACCAGTATTCCACAGCAATTGCTATATGGAATTTGTCTTACTAGGACATCTCTCAAAAATGAAGTAGGCAGAGAGGCTAGGTAATGTAACTTCTGGAATGTTTGAAAAATTTTATCAATGTCGCTGTTATTTCAGTGATATTGTTTCAAATTTTTGTGGAAATATTTGGTACTAGGAGGGTTAATTACTGAACAGGCACAGAACAAACAACAGCAAATGTCTCACGAGAAATTGGGCAAAATAGTGATGGTATGTTCAAACTGGTTCATGATGCAGATAAACAAATTCTGAAAATAGTGCATTCTATAGAATGGGAAAAATAAAGAAATTCAAAGTCTAACGGAATATTGCTGGACATCGATATTGCCTCTTCTCTGTTTTCTCTCTTGTTTTGAATGTGAGCCCTTTTATATTTTTGTTTTGTCAAATACAATTTGAGGGTCTACATAATATTTGATAGACTTTTTTCAACTTTTCCTCATTTCCTTGCCTTTACAAAACATATTTGCTAGGCCATATATATGAATCTGTCATGTTTTTGACATCTCCTCTGTACGAACACAGAACTGAAAGGCAAATTTTAGTTTCCAGTTTCTCTGTTTTGGTAAAAATTGTGCTCCTTTAGTAACAAAATTCCTTGATTTACCACATGAACTGAGATTTATTATGTTTACTTGTTTGAATACTACTGTCTTATGCATAGCCATCTATGCAACCTGAGTCTCTACTATACATTTAATTACACACACAAATTGTGTTAGAACCTCAGTTGAAGTAAATTTGGCACTTCAAATATGTATACGTATATATATGAGGTGACAGTTTGATCCACTTAGTGCAGACTAGGTATAAATTGGTGTTGTGTGTGCCTGGGAACACAGGTATAAATGACTATGTCTTGCAGGATATGAGCCAATAGATTGTTGGCTCTGCAAGTCCTGAATTGCAAGTGACACCCTGCTAGGTAATCCATCCTGCTAAGTCCTCTGAAACGAGGAATGTAACAATAATACAAAAGATCCAGAGGCACGAGGCAAAAACAAAAATAAAAAAAAAAAATAGCAGAAGCAAACAGTCCACATTTGGACTTTCAATCAGATTCTTTTTTTTTTAAACAAGCCTTCAAAATTAGAAACTGGATCTGCAATTAAAGGTTTGGACTTGTCTCTGCAGCCAATGTGGTTTTGAGGTTGCAAAACTGAAAATGTAATTCAAATAGTTCCTGTTATGTCTTGGTTTCTCAATATGTTTGCCCTATGTAGACTTTATCTGAACTGTGGACATGTCACCTAATGGCAACATGTAGTAAAATTACAATGCAACTGAAATTTATATGCTCAACTAATAAATAAATTAATTAAAAATTATTATCCTTGCAAGGTTTAAATGCAGTGGGCTGAGATGAATTCGCTAAGAAAAACAAGCATCAGGCTCTAGTTAGGGATAAATTTGCTCTTTATTTTAACAGGCATATTTACCCAAACGGGATAGCAACACTTTTACCTACTTACAGAAGTTATATTATTAATATGCTGTCTTATGTATGTTGGGATTAATAGTGTTTTAACTATCTAGCCAGGTATTACCACTATCTACCTTTTTCTTTTTGCAATACAGAGAGATTTTCTCTGATTGACAGTTCATGAATCATGATTAATGTTGGAAAACTCCCTTGAAATATTAATTTGTTTCAGGCTTATATACATAACAGGAAAAATCAGTAGTAGTAAGTTTTAATCTATCAGTAGAGTTTTACAGGTGTGCATATTTATTTCTTTAAGTCTTCCTTTCATGGTGATTGTGTTTATAAGACTCAATTCAATAAACTGTTTTTGTGAAAAATGAAAAAAAAAACATATTAACTGATTCAATAAGATTAAATTTGTTTACATCATTTATTTTCAACACACATTTGAGAGCTATCAGGGGTTATATGTGTACTGTTGTAGTACTAATTAATGGTAAGAATACTCAAAGCAATGTCAAAAATAGACAAGGAAAATTAAAACCAGTGTTAAAAGAACTTGGACATGCTTGTAGCATTAACAAGATACGTGATGGCTTCACTCATCACTCACTTGGTACTGTGATGCATTGCCCTGTTATTTGCTGTTTCCATATCCGTAAGTTCAGTGGGAGTTGTTCAATTGACTTTATTGGTTATTTTATCACTACAGTCTATAGCGATATAGCCTATAGTGGTGTCCTATAGTGGTGACATAGTCTATAGCTGGTGTCCTAAGGAAGTGTAGAGCTTACTAAGGTATATTCTCTCTCTTCCGGTCTCCCTCTCTCATCTACATGTAGTTACACATAAATAGCATTAAGCATTCATCATACAAGACACAGAAGCAGTCTCTGGAAAGAGATCAGAACACAGGCCTCCTCTGCAGGTGCCCTGCTTTATTGGGTGGGAAAGAATTATATTCCCCATTACTCCTTTTTTCTGGACCAAACAAAAATACTGAATCCTTTTTTGAAAATTTTCAAAGCTACAGCAGGAGAGTGGAAATGTGTGACTGCTTGAAAAAGAAGTGTCGTACCTTGTGGGGCAGAGATGCAGGCTTGAGTCCTTTCACACTAAGGAGGACATTTTATATAGGTCTTCTAGCCTCTCTGAACTACCATATAGAAAAGGCAGAAATGCACAGTCACCTCTGTCTTGTTTTGCTGTGGTCTTGAATAATAGCATTTGTGCCCTCTGTGGTTTCTACAGAGATCACTCCTGACATGGGATTGGTCCTGTCAGGTTCTGAGGATCCTGATGAGACATATTCATGACCTTGGTGCTGAACTGCTTTGGTCTGTTAAGATGGCAGAAGTCCTTAGTATTTATAAAAGTAAAGATGATTTATAGGCAATTTAGGAAACTCTATTGATGAAAATTGAGATACATATAGAATTTAGGCACCCATCTCCTAAGTAAGAAAGAAAATGTTTGAGCATGAGTTTAAGGGGATTACGGTTAAACTCTTAATAAAACTAGCTCGCAATTCTTATATACACTACGTAAGGCAATTTTATCAAACGCTTCATTTCTGTGCAAAAGCTTTGTTTACTGCCCTGAATTACATGTTCTGCATTTATATAACACTTTCTTAGCTTACTGTTTTTCAAAAGACAATTGACACTTTATCTCTTTTCACGACAAATCTCATAAAAAAGTATTCCAGATAGCCTGTTCACCCCATTGTTGTTGATGGATACATTTCTACGGGTTTAGTTGCTTTCTACAGCTCGCATCAGCTAACTCTCTAACCATATCACTTTCTTGTCTATAACACGGCAGGTCAGATCTAAGGTCCTCTGAAGTCAATAGGCATCTCTCAAATGACTTAAATGGGGTATAGATAAAACTCTTTGAGCTTCTAGTTCATATGAAAGATGACACGTAAAAAGTAAGTTTATTCTTCCATTTTACGGAAAAGGAGCTTCACAGTAATATGTCTCAGAAGTCAATGCCATGATACGCAAGAAATTCTGAATGCAAGTGGATTTTCTACTTTGTACATAGAGTTATAGCACTCAGCAGAGGCACACTCAGCTGCTTGAAAATGGAAATTAACTTTTGAAAATGAGGTAACAAAATACGCTGCTCTTGCATAACTGAGTTTCTCATCACTTCATACAAGCACAGACAATGTTTACCAATGTGATGTTGAAGGTTGCAAATATTTGCTCCACAAACAAGAGGTGGGCCTTTAAAGATACCAGTCGAAGCTCTTGAAGTTAGCTGATTGAGACCTGTATGCCCATAGAAGTGCAGAGATTAGAAAAAAGGCTTGCAAATGTATTCATAATGAAAAAGGGGAAAGGGGTTGTGTTTGGGACATGATTAGCTGGTAATCAGTAAAGAACAAACTGATTATTAGCTGTTCAATTCTTGTCAGTCTTAGGGGATTCCACTCAGTGGCCTAATTAAACTGAGCTTGAAGTCCTCACATCTCCATTCAGTGGCAATTTCATTATAATATTCAGTTCTTTGCATGAGCTTTGCCTTCCCTCTCTTTAATCATATGTTTTGCATTTGTGTAACACCTTCCTTGATTAGTTTCTCTACAGGATTAGCTTCTGATAACTGCATGACTTATGAAAGCAAATGTCACGTATAAGACAATCCAGATATTAGAATTTATTATCAACACTGGAATTAAAAAAATCAACTAACATAAACATTTTTAATTAAGATTTTCATCAGATGGAAAACTATTAGCTTTTAAAAAACTAATCATCTCTAGATGACGAAGTTGGTTGGTGGTTGGTTTTTTTTTTCAATGGCTGGAATAGTCCATGGCCAAAAATACTAACGTGTTTGGTTGTCCAAGAAGACAGCCACAAAGCTGAACTAAGGATCTCATCACTACAGCCCAGCTGAAGGACTATGTGGTGCAGTTGACAAGTCTCAGTATAGCTGGACTATCACTTTTCCAGCAGAGGGCCTATGACACACATATACAAAAAGTACTTTACAAAACTAGTTTGAATTTGGACTATTCTGAATATTTCCCCATTGCTAGAACTTTACTGATATTTAAAAGACAGCTTGATTTTTTTCCCTCAATTATTTTGTATTTCTGCCTCATCTACACTTTCTATTTGTTGATGGAATCTGGAAATAAAAAGGCAAACTGTGATACGAAATGAAGATTTGCAGATATAGTCATGCCAGATGTATGAAATATTGGAAACTTTAAGAGAGGACTTGTACTCTACTTCTTATTTGAATATTATGAACCCTTTTATGCAAACTCAACATATACTGGTGTATTTTAATTTGTGTCAGTACAGTTACTCCTGGTTCTCATATTTTGTGAAATAAGTAACGATTTAGAAGCAGAAAGGAAAAGAAATAAATCCAAATCTTCCTTCCCACAGAAGCATAGGCAGGGGTTTAGGGGTATATGCTAGGTTCAAAGGGTGGCTTTTTTTCAATCAAGATGATTGCTGCTCTTGAATTCAGTGAGTTTTCCTATGCTGGAAGTTGGGATGGGGAGCATAAGCTGCCATAGAGCCACTTCTATTTTTACTGCCTAGAAAACATGTATTCTAAGTTCCACATTTCTTTAGAGAAGATGAAGAGGGAGAGCCTGAGAGAGTTTATCATGAGGGTGCTTGCATATAAATATATATTATTGTATGAAGATATGTCCTCCAGTAGAAACGTGTATTAGTAAGTCTAAAAGAGTACATTGTGGGGAGGGGAACATCACAGAAATTGTTGCAAAGTATCATCTCCCAGAACTGTGAAGAAACACTGTGAAGAAACACTGTAAAGAAACACTGTAAAGACTTTCTTGGAATAATTTATGGTTTTCATTGTTTTTTTCTTTGTCCTGTGTTGGTATATATTCCTCCATTATTGCTCCAAAATGTGTAATTCATTCACATCAGAGAATATTTAATGAAAGTTTCCAAATGTAGTAACTGTTAATTAAATCTCAAAACATTTTTATAGTTAGCTGTTATTGTTACTGTCATCATCTTAGCAAGGAAATAAAGGCATATGCTAAAGGTTGAATAGTGACAAAGCAGAGATAAAAAGCCAGGAGTCCTGCCTCCCTTGACCCCATTTCATCTACTCTTTTTCTGCTCCATGTGTGATTTCTAGCAGAAAATAACAAAGCTGGTTTTGGAAAAAGGTGCATAGGAGAATTAAAGCATTTCACCAGGTGTGAAAGGAAACTCATATATGACAGCGTATATTTCCAAAGAAGAATGAAAGGACTATTTCCATTAATATGGTGGTGATTCATGCTGTTGCTTTCTGCTTTTATAACAATAGCAATGATGTACACAAATAATGTAGACAACCTCCACCAGTTTGACTGCTACAAGGACTGCATAGTCAGTCCATGCTATTAATACCAGAAACTGGTACTAGTTTAACTGGTATAGTGTTAGAGCAAGACTGAGGTTTATTTCAGTGTAAACAAGCTTCTTTAAAAATTTGTTACCTACCACACCCTGCACCTTTGGCAGAATGAATAGATTCTGTATATGGACATGCTGCAGATTTTCTCAGATTTATTACTTTCTCCAAGCTGGTAGTTACATTATTCATAATCTAAATTTTTGCCATGTCCTCTAAAAAGCACAGCTTTGGATACTAAATCCTTGGCTATTAAATTATCTAACCTGTTATATACCATTAAAAAGAGTCAAAAGCATTTACAGAAATAAAATCTTATGCTGTTGCATACACTGAAAATCTGTATTGTTTGCAGTTCTTTTTGTGCAGTACATCATTCCACAGGCAAATTGATTGAATGTCATCTAACCCAAAAAAATGTTGGAGTAGATCCTCATTTGGTGTAAATCAGTGTTGCTCTTGCCCTTTGTTTTCTGCAGATTTAGCTGGAAATAGAGATGATTTGGAATGTTAATGTTGCTGCTTCTGGGAGGTTTATTGATTTGTTCTACTTTACTTTAAAAAAAAAAGGAAATGAAAACTATTTGTCAGTAGAAGAAGACAGTAAGAAGAGAAGACCCTCAGCCTTCATTTGAACTCTCAGCCTGAATAACTTTAGTTACTGGTCATGTGCTGAAAAAAAAAAAAAAGCAGCTATTGGTCTTGTAAGAAGAGTAATATTCAATCATCACAAAGGCCCCTGTGAAACCATTTAAACAACTTTATTGATTTTTCCCTGGTTGGCAGTGTTTAATTCAAACAACTCCCAAGGAGTACAAGCATCACTGCAGGCAAATTATCAAGTGTTCTGGCCTCTATCACTCTTTCACCAGCACTGATACAATTGCGAGTGACAAAAGTGAGCATTTCTCCCCCTTTAGTCTCTGTGTTGTCCTGTGTTAAGCTAACAAAGACAGTGCAAAGTGAAGTCTGAACCTCTGACCTTAACTTACGGTATTGAGAAGAAAATAAATGCCCCATGAGCATACTTTTCTCACCAGTTACTGCAAGGATGATAAATAATTTTTTTAAAGGGACTGAGGCTGCCTTCATGGAATACATCCATGAATTACCATCCATGGCAATTCCTCATTAACACTCAGAAAGGACACATCTGGTCCCCCGCACATACACAAACATCATTCCAAATAAGTACTGAGTAAGCAGTAGATCTGCTACAAAAACTGTTAGTCTGCCTAGCATTTATAGGAGCGAGTATAGTAAATAGAAAGTCCTGGGAACAAGCAACGTTGCTCTCTGCCTTTGTGGATACATTATGTATCTATTATGCTGAGCTGACTGCAACCAGGAACTTTCTTTTTCCCTTCACTCTCTAAAGACCAGTGCAGTGAGAATCTGTTTATTCTTACTGAAAAATGTCCCAGGTATTTTCTCTCAGCAGGCAGAAAGTGATGTTCTGTAGATACATCATACACCCCTTAAAAACCAAAAGTTTTCTAAGAGGTGGATGATAGTGATAACTACCTTGCCAGTCACCTGTACAAGAGTAGTTTGACATAGGTAGATTCAAGGAGAGATTGGAGAAATGGAGGGAAGATAATTACACTGAGGTTAGTAAATACAAAGAAAGTCCATTTAGCTCAGAAAGTCCATGAGCTGAAAAGAGTTGAGAGTATTAGGGGAGGCCCAGATAATGGTTGCCCTTTCTTCTGCCCATACAGAAGCATGGACTCTGGATGGACTGTGGACTGTTTCCTGAATCCCTTTTAGGGTAGTCTGAGAAATAGCATTTACACTTTGAAGGAGTCTTTTCTTCTCATATAGTGCCCAGTGGAATGATTTCATAACTTCAAGAGTCAACTGATTCCAATTCCACATTAATTTTTCAAAAGTCTTAAAAAAAAAAAAACACCACCATACAGATACACTTATCTGAATACGGAACATTTGAATAGGAAGGAGAAAAAATTGACATTCGGGTAGAAAATGGTCTTGAAAGAAAAATACTTGGTTGTCAAATGTACCTTTGTAAAAGGTCCCCAGCAGTACACTTCACAAAAAATAGGAAATCCAATGAGAGGAAAATCACAGAAACATTTTGAGCCTTAAATCTTGAAAAGACGAGGATGAATGAGGGAAGCAATTATTATGACGACAAAATGTTTGCCTGTAAGAATAATGTGAACTTAATTTCTTCTTGTCTAAGAAAAGCAAAAAGAAAGGGTGGGTAATATGGTTTAAAGAGGGACTGCTGAAAGACCTAAAGTTATAAAAACTGCTTATGAAATTGGAAAAAGGAAACAATGGTAGCAACAGATTATAATCAGTTAGAATTTATAAAATAAAAGGAAGAAACAAACCAGCAAATAGAGTAAATAAGCATCATATCAGAACAAACAAGAGAAGCATACACGATGTATCATGAAGCTGAAGAAAACCAAGCTTATTAAGACATTAGAGCAAGACAGAGTTAACAGAGATATTTGAAAGTGGATGACAAGATGAATTTCATTTCAAATTGTGTCTTTCAGGAAAGGATTTTTTTGTTGAAAAGGTGTTTCAGCTTGTGGTAAGTAACTAAGGCAGTATAAAATGTAGATGTTGATTAATAAAGTTTAAGGCAGTTGGAAAACATGAACACATATTAATGACATTTATTTTGTGTGTATTCTGCATGGTCTTTTGGCTTCTAAGACAGATAGCTTGGTAGTGCGCTTTGCAATTAAATGGCTACTGTTATCGAAAGGGAAAATCATGGAGAATGGAACAAAAAGCAAAGTTGGACTACTCCAAAAATGAGGAAAAATTATCTTGGCATTATTTGTCTTAACAAGCAAAACACTAGTAATACTTCATAAAGTCTTCATCACATCCGTTGAAGACACTGTGGCTGCAAGCTAAAGCAGAAAGTAAAGAACAAACCTCAAGTATGATAATGTGACACCAAGTTCCTAGATTAAAGCAATTTTGAGTTAAATAAAATTTGAATTTAAGTTTGAATATGAGAGTCAAGCAGACATAATTGACTCCATGATTGGAAAAAATGATACTTTAAACAAGCCTGAATTCTGGAAAAATGTCTTGTGAGGTATTTTACTCCCTGTCTCTCAATTGTTTTCAATTTCATTATTGTTTCCACTATAACCTTTATTATTTACAAAATATACTGTGTAGTCTCATTAATGTTTTATTTTTCATTCTTTGGTACTTGTACATTTAAATAGCAAGAACATAGTATAATCTTGTTAATTCCACTGATAACGAGAGACCCACTGCTAATTAATGCATTTTTTGAATGAGCAAACATGTCGAGACACTATCAACTCCAAGAACTACTCCGTTTATTGCAATTAGTTTAGTTCTAGTTATTTATGACAACTCTTCAAAATTTGCTAGTAAATGTACTGTATTACTTGTATAAATGTAAAAATAATGATATCTATTGAGACTTCCATTTCTTTGATTTGATATTGTATCTTCTCTGAATGAGAGAAGTGAATTGGTTTCAAAAACGTAACTTAAAATTTGCAAATGAATGAAATTCCACAACGTAACAAAAGAAAAGCCTGAAATGCTTTTAAGAATGATATTGAAGATACTTCAAAGAACTCAGAAACCTCAATTTTCACTTGCAGGTTCTCTTCAAGGCAGAGAAATATTGACACTTTTGTTCTTAAAATTATTTGAGCACTTCCATAGAACCAAGTCCAAGTGGAAGCCTAGACTTAGCTTTCTGAACATATGTAGGTGATAAATGGTAGCTAAGGAACATTTTGTACTTATTTTAAGCACAGTGTTACTTCTTAATCCCTATGAGATTCTGTACTTTTTCTGTGACTCTGTGTATAAACATTATAAAGGTTTTCAATTTTTTCAGCACATCTTAGATAGCAACAGAAAGTTAATATAAAGACAACAAAAATCTGAGAAAGAGTAGGTCACATAAAGATAAAGGTAACAAACTCACCAAGATCTGAAAGACAAAAAGAAAATGAACATGTATAAAAAAAGTATTTGTTCTCAAAAGACACTTTAGACAGAAAATGTTTGTGATATCTCTGCATGGAAGCTTTTAAGTTGATTTATAAAAGAAAATAGTATTTCATAGTTCACTATTCCCCAGAATTAAGTATACTTGAACTTCTTTTCCCAGATGGGGACACTCGAAGGGCTATAGGCTGACAGACAGTTTTGCCTAAGCAAAACGCAATTATGCTTCCTAAATTAAAGACTTCTGCACAAGAAATATGGAAGTTCAACACCAGAATCTGGAGGCATTGAGCTCAGGATAAATGGCAGAAATAAGCTGAAAGCACCTGTTCTGTTTTCTGCTGTTGTCACTGCTGCACTACTTTCTATTACTTCATTATGGGAAGTATTTAAGCAGACAGCTCAGGAATCATCTGGTCATTTGTAAAGGAAGAGTATTTATATCTTTCCATCTCTCAGCTTTGATCTTTGCCTCCAGGCTGTATTACCGTAATGTGCTTTATTTGGAGTTACCCTTGAAAATCACTTACAGATTGCAACTCATGTTGAATGTAGCAGCATGACTGATCAAGGACCTTTTTCCTGCAGGATTCATGCAAACTCAACTGTCTGCCTATTATTCAAGGTGTGTGTTCAAGGTCTTGTTATAAGTATCAGAGTCTTACACTATCTCTTTCATTCTGACCTCAACTTTAAAATAAGTGAGGGTTGGAATTTTTAACTGCCCACCACAAGTACCTTTTCAGATAAATTCAACTTTCTTTGAGAAAAACAGAAGATTTAATTGCCTCTAATCTACAGCGAACTGTAAAAAGCTTGACTGGTGCTATGACATATGAAAAGTCTTTAATGGAGGTAGGGAAAGAATTTTCCCATTCTAAGAAAGATATGGGATTTTCCCCAAAAAAACTAAGCATATTTCTAGCATTATAGGAACAAGACAGTAAGAATTAGGAAAATAGAGGTCTGTAGAGATGTATAGAAATAACTGTGATTACCTGCCATGTCAGTAACTGGGGCTTGGCAGAGAAGAGCACAGAAGTCACTGTGGATTCTTTGAGCCCATATAGTATTCTAGCCATGTCCTTAATATTCAAGGAAGTAAACTTTCCTCTCCTCAGGTATCGCTGTGCGTCTTAGGGGTTTTTTTTCCATTTTAAGTTCCAAGCCTACCTTCCTGGTTGGGAGCTGAATTTGGTTTTGAATGGTCTTGATGACCTGGTCTGCTGGAAGCCTGCCTAACCTCAGGTTCCCCCTTCACAATATACCTAACCATCTGTACCACCATCACCCCAACCCCCCTGCCCCAAAAAAATAAATAAAAAACCCAATAGCCTGACAACTCACATATGTTACTTTTAATGTCATACACATATTGAATATTTTAATTTAAAGCAGCAGACCTATATGTCCTGTAAAGGAGCGGCTAAGGACTTTGGATTTGTCTAGTTTGGAGAACAAGAGACGGAGGGGCGACCTCGTTGCTCTCTATAGCTTCCTGAGGAGGGGAAGTGGAGAGGGAGATGTTGATCTCTTCTCCCTGGTATTTTCTCTTCTCCCTGGTATCTTCCCTGGTGGGAATGGTTCAAAGCTGCATCAGGAGAGGTTCAGATTTGACATTAGGAAGCATTTCTTTACCGACAGGGTTGTCAAACTTTGGAAATTCCTAGAGAGGTGGTTGATGCCCCAAGCCTGTCAGTGTTTAACAGGCTTTCAGACAATGCCCTTAATAATATACTTTTAACTTTTGGTCAGCCCTGTAGTGATCAGGCAGTTGGACTAGATGATCATTGTAGGTCCCTTCCAACTGAAATATTCTATTCTATTCTATTCTATTCTATTCTATTCTATTCTATTCTATTCTATTCTCTTCTCTAGAACAACAAAAAAGATGGCATGTACGAAAATGGATGGAAGAACAGCATAAGCAAAATTTAGGAAGAATAGGAAGGAGTTGTGTTGGGTTTGGACCCTTGAAAAATGGTAAAGGAAAGGATTCAAACTGAAGCTCTACTTAAGGCAGAATCAAATGTTACGATACCTCAGCAGAGACAGGGGAATTCTCTTAAACCATTAGTTACATGAAAGATTGGATTGGCATAGAACAAGGGACTTTTTTTTAGGAAGTGTGTAGCACTTCTCAGTCCATTAGAAAAATGAAAGGTTGTTTGAGTTTCCCTTTAAAAGTTAAGCACCCGTGCCTCTATAATGATGATGATGTGACGGCTAGTTAAGAAGCCTCTGCTTGTCAGTGTCCTGACAATTTCTGTGTTCAGATAGTGTCAGTCATTTCTGAAATTTCTTTAGGAAGCTTCATGAGCTGTAACAGAGTTGCTAAGCATGAGCAGGTGAGCTCTGTGAGAGATGCCCTGCCCTCAGCTTTTCAAGATGACAATGGAGAGAGAATAAAGTTGTGTACTTATGGGCCTTTTATGCTGGCCGGTTTCTACTGTCAAACAGTGTCAAAAACTCTTATCATCAAGTTTATGAAAGGGGAACATCAAAGTCCTATACAACACCTGTGTGTACACAAGTTACAACTTTCCTTAATCCACATATGAACTCCCTGAGACAAATATACAGCCCTCTCTACAACATCACTGTGATGTCATTGTCATCACCATTGAGTCACCATCTACAGTTTATCAGCAAAAGTGGATTAAGAAGAGTATGTTTGTATTTCCTGCTTGTATAGCCCTGTCACAGTAGGGTACTGGGCATTACTGAGTTTTCTAGGAACTATTGCAATGTTATATCATTGTCACCATCTTCATGATTCTTATTAAATGAGAATAGCAAACATTTATTTTTCAAAAAGAAAGATTCCTCACTGATCTGCAAAGCAAGTTAGGTACATAAATAAGAAAATTTTGCATTGTTAATGAAGTTGTTTTTTAATTTTGAAGTATTTTTTCCTTATCCTTTTTACCAGTGTACCCATATTCTATATATAAAATTTTTATATACAGATATATATATATTTATGTAAATTACTTTTTTAAGCAGAACTATGATAATGCAAAGAAGAAAATAAATAATATCAAGCGCACATTACAACACTCCTAGGCAAATTATAGCTTGTCAATATACAAATAGCTCTCTTTTGAAAATGTAGGTGGTGTAACTCTCCTTTCTGTTTTGTTTTGGTCTCTTTCCTCCCCACAAAATTTGTGATGGACAGTTGGTGGTAATGCTTATGTTGATTATAGGTGGGTGTTGCATCATGTTTAAAGATGTTACTTGTTTTCATGATATAACTCAAAGCTTGATTTCCTAAACTAAAATATTATTGCCTGACATAAAAGTATCTCTGCGAAGTCTGATGGTTTGGGTGCACAGCAAGGAGCCTGGTATTATTTCCCTTACTAAAAGTGAAATCCTACTGCTGGTGCCAGGGGTCACTTACTAGGGCTTACTGCTCAACCACATCAGAGACTTTTCACACCTAAGCTGCAGTGCTGTGCATGATACACATTAATTTTGTAACTGTAACTCTTTGTTTTCATCAAGAGAAATACATACTGAGAAAGGGTGAAACTCCAGAAAGCTGGGTATGGTATGTCATTGAAGCAATGACTTAGTGTGCGTGTTTGAAAGTTATTGTTTTATCTAGTTTGCTCATCCTGCATTTTAACTTTACAAATATGTTTGTGCATGTGTCTTCCTCCCAGTGAGGACCACGAGATCACATGCCTTGGTTAGCCATTGGCATGCTGTTAGTGAAATAAAAGCACATCTGAACAGCACATCTGCACTGCATTATTCGCAGTTCATTCTGAGATTCACCGAGTTAGTAGTGAGCAAAATCTAGATGACACAGTGCATCTCTGCCAACATTATATACACTGCTTATCATCTGAGAGGCCTTTAGCTTCACAGCATGTCTCACTTCAGCTAATTAACCCTGCCTTTCAGCAGGGCTTGGCTGCTACACGGTGATGGTGCAGCTATACCCTTTCTCAAACATGCCTGGTCCATGTTAACTTTGGAATTTCTGCGCCTTTACAACTGTGTATCCTGCTGCCATATCCTTTAAGGGCTGTTGATACTGAACTGTACAGTTCGGTCTCCATGCCCTGAAATAAACCCTTTTTGCTACTCTTAGGTGCTTCATTCAGCACTCCACTTGATACTTCTTAAGATTAATACACTCAGAGTTATAGCTCAGGAAAACTGATTTTAGTCTCATATTTTTTAACAGCATTTACTACTCACCTCTGTGCTTTGGTGAGAACAATACTCAGGTTCAGATGTTGTGGCCATTGCACTTCACAACTACTGCATTTCATAATCCAGTGGAAGCAGGAACCTCCTAAGTGGAGAATGACATCAGCAGGGTCATACACTAACAACCCAAGACAGTAATAGTCCTCTGATTAAGTCTTACTGCTTCACCTTCCACAGTTACAGGCCTTTTCCATATCATCCTGCTATTACTCACTGCCCCATTATAGCCCCTCACAACTCACCCCTTCAGCGAGTCTTTCAGAAGGTGTAAGTGAGGTGCCAAGTTGAGCCCAGAAGAGGATTATAAAATTCACTGCTTCCCAGAAAGTTTGCAATTGTTTTAGGCTCTTTCTTTCATTTCACTGTTGTTCACATTGCAATTCAACCCAGTTAGAAACCTGTTAGCTCTGTGGGTGTTGTACATGAGCAATGATCATGCGAGCAGGCCATATGGGCCCCATCTGCTTCCAAGGAAGTAATGACAGTTTGACCATTGACTTCAAAGGTAACAAGATGATGCCCTTCATAAACAGAATGCACAAAATTTCCTAAATAGGCAGCAGGTGCACAAGAGGACAGAGAGGCAAAGTAGGACTCTCCAGGGTTACCCACAGGGTCAGTGAGAGTGTACCAGTCCAGTGTTTTACTGGTGTATAGTCTCCAGCTTGCTATCTACTGCCTGCTATTTCTTGTGTAAGCACTATCAATCAATTTCATATATTTTTTCTACTGAGTCATGCTCCATATTTGTTGTTGTCTTTATTGTGTCTATTTACCTCCTAGCATGCGACTGAAAAGCACCATTCAAATTTAATTTATGGTTCCTGACTGACCTTCATAACTTGTTTACAGTGACAGAATTATACTGAAATCCTGGACACTCATGCCAGGAAAATGACTGAAAAATGCCCTGAAAGTTGTGAGGTTTTGTTAGTTTCTTTAAAAAAAATTAGATTTGTTATTACATTTTACATTAGCTGAAGAGCTGATCCCTGGTTTTATACTTATTAATTCATTCATAGAGATGTCTAATGTTGAAAAAATATTATAGAAATACAATGCAATGATGGAGGAGGGTAAAACTTAAGATGTAATTAAAAAGAGAAATGAGAATGACATTTGGACCTGTTTTGTTAATGTACTAAGTCATGAAATAACCTAGACCTTTTATATAATTTAGATGCATATCATTAGTTTCATTAGTCAATTGTGGTCTTCCAGGTTAAGATCTACCAGCTAAACCAAAGTTAAAAACCCTCCAAAACCCTAACCCTCAGACTGGTGGAATATCATACCCATCTAACACTGTGTCTAAGCGCTGACCGCTTAGACAGGGCGGGATCTAATGCTAATGAAAAATATTTATCCGAACAGTGAAAGCTGTTTTCCCCAGCACTGTTTTTCCTAACTGGTTCCCATTCTTTATGGAATATCCTAGAGGTCTTCTACCTGATCTACACTTTATGCTCTGTTTCTTTTTTATAGGTTTCATTCATATTTCAGAAAACCTGGTTTTAAGTCTTGTGTTCCCCATTATGTAGATAGATTATTTTTTTCTTTTCACAGGGGATGGTCTACACCTATAGTTTATCATATTAAAGGAATGCCTCATTGTGTGAGCAATCCTAAGCTATTAATAGGTGTTTATTGACTTTCTGTCATTCACTGTACTGATTTAAATGTACATATACTTTAAACAGAAAGCATAAACATAGGTATAAGCTGAATTTTTTAAAGCAAATTAACTTTTCCCTGAATATTTATTTTCAGTAATCCAGAACTAATTCTGGATATGGGTCTAAATTAGTAATACATTTTAGCTGAATGAAACAACTTCTTTTGATGATAGGTAAAACATTTGGAATTTTCTCAGTGGATTACCATTGTGCTTACAAGGCAAAACTAACAAGTCGACGCACATCAGGATTTAGACATCCACTCACAC
Source organism: Gavia stellata (assembly GCF_030936135.1). NCBI lineage: Eukaryota > Metazoa > Chordata > Aves > Gaviiformes > Gaviidae > Gavia > Gavia stellata. The sequence continues at coordinate 29,576,495 of NC_082599.1, forward strand.
CAGCCACAAAGAGGTCATGACGAGATATAACTCCTCTCTGCCACAGCTTCTGAGGGACTTCAACAAGGCTGTGGAGCTATAGCATGTGTTGATGTTGAAAGTTTCTTGTGGAATGTTGCAATTTGTGTAAAATATTTAGTTATTCACTAGGCCATGTGACCGGTGCTTCTTTTCCACAAAAACATGTAGTCAAGGCAATGCTGCATAAAAGGTTTGTCAAGGTGTGCAGGTTCCATGGTACTGATATCTTTTCATTGCTTCCAGTTCTTTCTACAGATATGCAGAGTTATAATGGAAAAGTACTGTCTGAATGCCCATGAAAACAGATGGAATCATGAGAAGATGCTTGAGGTATGTCTGCTAGTCCCTACTGTTGCATGAGAGAACAGGAGCCAACATAACTTCTCAGAATAGTTTAAAATATTGTATACCTGATAGTACTTCTCCATTTGATCAGTTTATCTAGCTGTCCATTGCATAATCAGAAATAAAAGATTGAACAGTTGTGATCAGACATTGATGTATACACGAACAGCCAGTGTATTGTCCTCAAGACTTACTTTGTATTAAAATTTTGCCTATCTTTCAGAGGTATTTGAAAATTTCTGCTATACTTCATCCAAAGGAAAAGATCTGATCAAGGCCTTAATATTGGCACTTATTGATATCAACTCCTCTCTTCTTGAATACTTTCTCTCACTTCCAAGGGCATTTAAACCTATCTTCAGAATCAAGGCAGTTCTTTATTCCCCTGAAAAAGGTCCTTGATAACCATTTTTTGCATTCATGGCTTTGCCTTTAGCTGTAGCTGATGGCTCCTTCGCAGGGTTTCTCAAGAGCAAAGCCCTGCATTTGGGTTGCACCTTCTTCAGACCTGTGTCTGGAGCCAAATTTCTGAGCCAAAGCAGGAGAAGGAATGAGAATCAGTCATGTCTGGGCACTCATAATCTCCTTCTTCACTTCCATTCCCCTGGAGTGATACTAGTTTGTTTTGTGTGTGTTCTGGTTAATCTTTCCTTATGCAGAAATCCCTTTGTTATGCCTTGATTCAGAGGTTTCTTGTGATCATTTTTAAAAGCTGACTATTAAATCAATGCCTCATATGCACAGCAGGTTTAAAAGGTTATAAGCCACAGAAAACCTGCGGAGATGCATGTAATGAGAATTCTTCTTCATGTACATTAGTTGAACCTGCACATCATCAAGCAGCAGATTTCGGTTTTCTAAATACTCATTGCTATGATGTGTGTTGGGTTGGGTAGAATAATGAAGGGTCAAGCAGATCATAACATCCTGACAAGTTCTTAGAAATTCAAGCTGTAGTCAGTAGAGTCTCAGATTCAATCTTATTAGTAGAAATATGGAAGTATCAAAAGTGACATTCTAGCTTTCGAGTTGCTGACAAAAAGTATAGCAGGAGGGAAAAGAGGCTTTATTTTATATCTACTTTTAGCTGGCTATTTTATCACTGCAGTCGATCTGCTAGGCAGCAATCCCAATCTTATTAGCTACTAAGCAGCAAACCTATGCAGTCATATTACAAACAAGGTTTTTTGCCATATTTTCTTTGCAAGTGCTGAAGGATTTTACTTAGAATCAGAGTTGGGGACTAAATCTAAAGTGTCACGTGAGCAGCAATTACTTATTAGAGGAAGCTTCTTGTCAAGCCAAAACCCTTTTTGAGAGACTGTTATGTTATTGATCTGAAATCTGGGAAGGTATAGGCTGCCTAACCTTGACCCAAGGTATGGATAGGTAGGCTTTTTAATCTCTCATTACAAGTGGAAAAGTGTATTTTATGATGCTGTCAATACATGTTTCATAGGTCATCAATCTTACCAGCAAGTTATTCTATGCTTTTAACATGTGGTCATTTTCTGTGTCTTGTCTGAAAAGACACATGTACTGTACATTCTCATTAAAGGATTATATTTTTCCTTTGCTCTTCCTTTACCAGAAGAAAGTCACGGCAGTGATTAGTTGTCTGTCCCAGCAACAGACTAAAATCTTTGACCCAGTATTTTTTGTATGTCTATATTGTGTATTTCATTTTTTTTTTTTTAAATCTGGTCATATTTATTCAGCATGTCTTTTTTCCTTTCTTTATGAAGAACCCTGTGGGTCTTTTGTTTGCGAGGGCTAATGTCAGAAATGGAATGAAGAAACAGAAGGCACAAACTAATATGAAGACAATAAAGAAAGAGATATTAAAGACAGAGGCACTGAGAATATAATATTTAATATTATTTTTGGACACCAACAAGAATAACAAATTCTATAAAAATTAAAAATGTTCTTCCAAACTCTTGAAAAAATCAACTAAAAGCTTTAGTTAGCAATATGCAGTAACACAGTCTGCATAAAATGTCTTTGCTACTAATTGGAATGAATCCATGCCTTCCCCATTGTAAGTCAAAACTGCACAAGCTTTCTCTCTCTGATAATGTTGCAAAGGTAGCCCCACTTCCATCTATTAATGTCATCTCTAGTGTGCCTGCAAAATTTGCCAGAACTGATTAGAGCAGATATTAAATGATAATTGGACATTTAGTGCTCGTCAAACAGAAAGTGACAGATGGGCCACTAATTAAATTATAGTTCTGACATTATTCACAATGGTTTATGAATCTTCAGTAGTGACCTTCATGCATCTCTTCTCTCTTTTTGGGGATAAGAGAGTGACAAGAAAAAAAAGAAGAAGACACTATTAAAAAAGTTACCAATACATGCAAAGTGAAAAACTGTTTTTTCCCTAATTGATCCCTCCATAGAATTAGATAATTAATTATATAATAGTGCAACAAATAATCAGATTCATGTAAGTCAGGCTGAGTGGCTAAAGTTGGGAGTAGAAATTAATCATACCCTGAAAGAGGTATGCATATTTTAACTAGGCTTTCATTGTGGAAAAAGGAAAAGTGCCTAAACATAGTCTGATCCTAGAAAAGGAAATCCAGTGCCTCTTGTAGTATGCTCTCTTACTTATTAACGCAAGATTGCATTACTTACTGTCTTTACCAGCTAAATGAAAAGGCTTTACTTAATAAAAAAGGGTCAAAACCTGAAAAACAGAGCCACAGTTGCTGAACTACCTTTTCACTTTCAATTAAAAAGGAAAGCACACTGTTAATTACTTTGTAACTTTGGTTTAAACAGTCTTACTTCACTTTTTAGTCACTAGTTTTAAAAAGTAACAACTGTAATATCCCTGGTTATCAGTAGTCTCCATTTTTGTGTAATCTATTTTCCAATAAATGGTCAAATAATATTTATATAAATAACAAAATAATATTTGTATAAATAACACTCAGATAAATAAATAAATAAATGCTAGCTTTAGTGTTTCCATATGGTTCTGTTTATTTATAACATTGTACAGGCATTACTGTATTAAAGATATTAGTATACATATCACAGAATCACAGAATCACTGAAGTTGGAAAAGACCTGTAAGATCATCAAGTCCAACTATCAACCCAACACCACCATGCCCATTAAACCATGTCCCATAATGCCTCATCCACACGTTCCTTGAACAACTCCAGGGATGGTGACTCCACCACTTCCCTGGGCAGCTTATTCCAGTGTCTCACCACTCTCTCAGTAAAGAAATTTTTCCTAATAACCAGCCTAAACCTCCCCCTGACGCAACTTGAGGGCATTTCCTCTTGTCCTGTCGCTAGTCACTTGGGAGAAGAGGCCAACACCCACCTCTCCGCAATCCCCTTTCAGGTAATTGTAGAGAGCGATGAGGTCTCCCCTCAGCCTCCTCTTCTCCAGACTGAACAACCCCAGTTCCCTCAGCCACTCCTCATAAGACCACGACTCTCTGGGCTCGGCCATCCAGCCAGTATTTTACCCAGCAAAGAGTGCACCTGTCTAAGCCACAATTTGCCAGCTTCTCCAGGAGAATCCTGGGGGAGACAGTGTCGAAGGCTTTACTGAAGTCCAGGTAGACAACATCGACAGCCTTTCCCTCATCCACTAGGCAGGTCACCTGGTCATGGAAGGAGATCAGGTTGGTCAAGCAGGACCTGCCCTTCATGACCCTGTGCTGGCTGGGCCTGATCCCTTGGTTGTCCTGCACATGCCCTGTGAGCACCCTCAAGATGAGCCTTTCCATAATATTCCCTGGCACCAAGGTCAGGCTGACAGGCCTGTAGTTCCCCGGATCCTCCTTGTGGCCCTTCTTGTAGATGGGAGTCACTTTGGCAAACCTCCAGTTGTCTGGGACCTCCCCTGTTAACCAGGACTGTTGATAAATGTTGATACATGTGTCATGTTGCATGCACATATACAGTTACATACCCATATGCATATATTGTAAGAATTCAGAGACCTGTTCCTACAATAAAAAATAAGTAGCTCTTATTTAGATAAGCAGCCTTTTTATTTTCAAGAGGGACTGGTCCCCAGGGCAAAAATCCCATCTATATGTTGCTAGAAATTGGATTGTTAATATGAGGACATATAGGTACACTTTAAAGTTTTACAGAGAGTTATAGATCTAATTTTTTCACTGTTTTATTTAATAGCTGTAGGTATAGGTATTATTCATGAAGTCATTATGTATGTGTACCTTTGGAACTTTAATTTTTTTTCCAGGTATTTTCTGATGGGTGGAAGGTGTAATAAATACCAGAACCAGAGCTCATAAAAAAAAAAAAAAACACACAAACAAGCAACCCCCCTTAAAACCCTAGGAAATTATAAAGCTTTGGAATAGTTGGAAATAAATACGATCCTTAACATGTTTTATTAACATGCTTCATCTCTACACTATGCAGAAACAACTGTGATTTTGAAAAACAGTATTTTTTTCTTCATATGAACCTTGTTTTTTGGTCATATGCCTGACCTTTCAGTAATTCAATATAAAATTTTTAATCTTTATGATTCCTGAAGTGTCTCACTCACACATGATCAGAATTTCCAAAAGAAAGTATGTAAAACACAGAATACTCAGTTCCATATAAATTTTACAATAACATAGGAGATAAAAAAAAAAATCCAAAGATATAAAATTCAGAAAGTGTAAGTAAATGCCTATAGAAAATACAGATATTTTTACTGGAATTCAAGAGTGTTTGGCATCAAATATAGGTAATGTAAAAAACACAGCATATCCTGAGTGAATTTTGAAACAGTGTGTCCAAACAGTAAAGATTAAAATGTTGAAGAAACGTAAAATGTTATTGTTCTGAAAGGACAGCTCTTCTCTGAGCTTTCAGGAGCCTCCTGCTGTGAAAGTCATTTGGACTTAATGGAAAACTCCTTAATTCAATTATACGCAATGGACCTTTTTCTCCTCTCCGTTAAACCGGTATAAATGTGGAGTCACTTCACTGTCTTCAGTAGTTACTCTGGATTTATACTGCTATCCTGGTCCGCCTAATCTGCTTCTGTTCAGTAACGGGTATTTGCAGGGGTAAGTAGCTTTGCTGGATAGTCTTCTTTACATTTATTTTCATTCTTTTTCAAGCTACCAACATGAGAAAGTCCATTAATCGCTGCTCATGAGATCTGTGTTATACTTGCTACATTATGTTCTGGAATGCCCTTAAATTCATCATAATTTCTGTTCGAATTCTCTCTTAGTACCTAATTCCTGCAAAGCAAAAATGCTTTTCACCTCTAAGGCATTTTATATCTGAAAATCTTAGGCTATTTTAGAAATATTAAGGAGATGCAAACTCCTATGCAGTGAGCCATTTGTTTGAATTTAACTTACACTTTCAAAACTGTCTATCGATCAACTTGCTCAGTAGAAATCAATTCAGTTGCATGTCACAATATAGGGACTTAATAAGTCTGTGAAGTGACACAAGCAAACAAGTACAGAATTTCCCTAATCAGAGCAGATTTCAGCCTGGTGGTGGGGCACACGCCCTGGTTTCAATGTTTTTAAACTGGAAGAAATGCTCCTATATATTTCACAACCTGTGTCAGGGCCCTGAGCAAATATCCCCCCTTCTGGGAGTGTATACGGCTGAGTTAAGGGGTTTAGCTGACTGAGCCCAAGGTCAGCTGCTTCACTGATAAAAGCTGTTGTGAAGAAAGCTGGAAGTGAGGACCTGCCTCTCCTTTCCCTTGGGAACTGCTTGAAAGAAGAGGTTTTACTGCTGGCCCCGGCCTGTGCGACTTCGCAGATGGGCAGCAGTGAAGTCTGTGCTCGATCTCATACCCTCTTCCCTCCACCCTGCCCTAGACCCATACCTGGTGGCTGGGCTTCCTGGCCTTCCCCAGGACCTTTCTTTTCACTGTGGACTTGCGGGGAGATGATTGCACTGTGTCTGACTCTGATCACAGCCTCTGGACCTTATCCTGATGCTAACTTGTCACTCGGTATCGTGGATCATCAGAGATCCGCTCTCCCCCACCTTCTGAAGAAGACAGGGAAGAGAAGGAGGACGGTGACCTTAACAGGAAGTGACCAACAGTAGATGCCTCTTATGGTGGTTGAGGGGTTGTTGACATCAAACGGATGGAGGCTCAAGAAGCCAAAACAGGAGTATGAGATCTTCAATCTAGGAACCAAGCGAAAGGAGAGGGCTCAGCCAGGTAACCGTCTTAACTCTATCATCTAACTCAGGCAACTACACTCAGCCAACTAAAGGGATGAATGCTCTCCAGGCCCTGACATCCTACTTGATAGGAAAGTGCCCTCTCAGGCCTTTGAAAGAAGAAGTAGTGGCAACCTCTGTGTCATGGATAAGTGAAATATGAGACTCTTTTCTGGGCAAATATTTTATATAGGTCATCTCTGAACAGCTGCATGCTGGCAGCCTGAACCTCCTTTTCACTTTGCACACACTGAACATACTAGGAACACAAGGAAAAAAACCAACAAACCAACCAACAAACCAGTTTTTCAGGTGTGAAGGTTTTGAGCACAAAAGTTTTGAGCCTGACAGAATGCAAAGTAAGTTTTGGGGGATCTTCCTCCTTGTCACTTCTTTCCTCTGGCTGTTGGTAGTTAATAGCTCAAAATTCACTTATTTCCTGAACCTCCTTCTCCCTGAAGACAAGGGAGGGCAAGGTAGCAGTAGATTCAGGGAAAAGAGTGACACCAAGACCCTACCAGTCCCAGAAGAGGCTTAGAATAACCAGAATTGTCACATGATGTGAACAGGCTTTATACATACATATCACACGCATAGTCTGGTTTATCATTTTGATATGCCTTTCTCTGTAAGGCTTTTGCTTTTTGCAAATATTACCTTTTTTCAGTATGATTGTTTGGATATCATGGATACCATGGTTATTGCTCACAGGGAAAACAGCACCTGAGGTACAGGAGAGCAATCAGACTGATGGAAGTATCCTCAGCTAGCAAACAGTAAAATAAAACTAGGGCCTGAGCAAAGAAAGGGAAAAAAAAGCCAGTGATTCTATACTTGGGTTGAGAGATGGGTTTGGGCTCCCATGATGGTGCTCTCAAAAGCTGTCCACAATATCTGCTGTTGGAAGATGAGAACTTGTTCTGTCCATGCTTTTTGCTGTCAGGGTATGGTCAAGCCTTGAACTGAAAGTTGGGATAGAGCTTGGTTAAGCAGCTTTTTGCCAGTTAAGAACAGGATGAAGGCGGTTTGTTTCTGTCTACAATATATTACGTGGACATATCCAAGAGACCAGGAGGATCCTGACATGTCTTTAGGCTCGATAAGGTGATAAAAGTAACAACTTATGCAGCTGAATGATCTTACGGTATATCTGTGTTTTATCACTGCTCTTCTGCACCACTTACACTCTCCTGAGAGCAGTCCTAGTCACTTGTCAAAACTATAGCAGATCTGGTGAGGTCATTGGGTGTTTATGCTGACAAACTGATGCAGAAAACCATAAACAGTGCGAACAACAGCCAATGGGGTGGGGGGAGAACAGATGGATGTTTGATATCACATGGAAGGCAGAGCCTGAGGAAGTGCTGCCACGAGTTGAGTTCAAACTGCCAGGCAGGACCTGAGCTGATGACAACTGGTCAAAGTGTCATCTTTCCCTGGGTCTATGATGTACTGGTCTAAATTGGATTTAAGGGATTAAGCTTTGATTTGTGCATATATTTTGTATTTTGTGGAATAAGAATTGCTATACTACTCCCAACACCCATCCAGCCCAGTTAATACATTTGTAAGTACATGTCACTGAGTTGTGTGCTTATCTTGTAGTGGTCTTCCAACCCACTTTTCCATCTGACATTACTATATATGCATTCACTATAGCGTGTGTCACCATATCATGGGATGCAAAGAGCCTAAGTGCATGGAAAAGGAAGGAGGAGGAAGAGGAAGCAGGAAAATCCTCACACCCTTGCTTAACTGCACAAATTTATCCTTCCTCTCACTCTTAGAAAAAGTTGGAAAGCTTCAAAGTTCCTCAGTCATCTTCTGTTATTACTGAACTCAAAATATCTTAATATTTCTAGGTGCAAATCTCCTTTACAGTTGTTCTTATGATAGAGGCATTTTCATTTTTTCAATCTTAAATAATTTCTGATGTCTAGATCAGGGTACTTGTTAAATGATGTGCATGATTTTTCAGGATTGCCTTCAATCACAAGAGTTCTGATGATTATGCAAAATAATGACTCAAAATTAAGGAAGATGCATTTTTAATCTTTGTTCCTATATTCTTCACACTTAATTAATTTTTTCTAGTCATGACTGATAATATTTTCAATTTGTTCAGCAAGAGAGATTCATTTGATCAGTTTCTTAGAAAATTAGGAAGAATTCAGGAGCGAAGTGCTACTGCAACTTTGAATGAACAACGGCAATTTGTTATTTTCCACAGGATCATCGACTTAAAAAAATTTGAACAATTGATCTAATAAGGTAAGTTTCAAGAACAAAAAGTTCTTCTTTATTTTTTTTCTTTTCTTTAATGGCACTTATAACTGAAGTAGAAAAAAAAGAATAAATGTAATTTTTTATCATTAAGATGTTTAGGCTTAAAAATGTCATAAAATTGATTAGCTTCTTCACTCAGGGGGTTACAGTCACAAACTGACTCATGTTAGACCACAATGAGCATGGCTTTCTCCTTTACTTCGGATTTGCCTGTCTCTGCAAAGGGAATAAATCACTGCAGAGGAAGCCCCTCATCCTTCCCCTCACTTGCCTGCTCTGTCTGCTATTTTTCTCCAGTGATTTGGGTTATTAGTCCACCCCTTTATAGTATCATTCTTACTGAAAGAACAGACTTTTTCAGACATGGGTCCATTTCTATCTTATGGGGTATGCTTTACTGTTGGGGCTGTATTGAAAACTCCCTGATTAGGAAATAGGATTTTGATTTCAGTAAGCTTTGGTTTGTGCTTTATCCTCTTGCACTTGGTGATTTTAAAGAAGTTGTAAAAGAAAAGACTTTTTTCTCTTTTCAAGAATATAGGATTTGTGAATGTATTGGTATTTATCATAAAGATTTTTAATAATCTTTGGTTTACTTTAACCATCAGAACAGTGCTTCCAAGAACACTTTAGTTGTAGTGTACATATTCATATAAGTACATATTCTAAGGTATGTACTGTATTTAAGTTATGATTATCAATTCATTCTGCAGATGGCAAGAAGCAGTAGACACTGTCAAAAAAAGGGTTAGAAACCAGCTCAGTTGAATTCTTAAATTATTGATAATAATCTAACGATACCTTTAACCTGTAGCAGTCACAGGTGAATGAGAAACTGTGTGCTATTTGAGATGAGTCCTGACAGCCTGTCCAGCACCCAGTAGTTGTCCAGACTGTGCATGGCACAGCAGGTGAAACAGTGATGAAGAATGTTATCTGCAATAAATGATAGATAGGAATAACTGCTTCCTGGGGATTATGAATATTTTGTGTTGTCATACAGCAGCTCACTTACTTACAGTTTTGTAATAGATACAAGTGTTTTAGAAATTATATATTAAAAGGGTGGAATTCTGAAAGACTTATGTCTGTGCTGGTGTGGTGATAATGGCTATCTGGGGACTTCTACAGTACAATGAGTAGTGAATGGAGCTTGGGGGGGAATCCAAGAAGTGATTGATTGTGCACTAGTTTAACTGGTTAATTCAATGCTTTTGGTTCCATACAAGGAAAGAAGGAACTATCATTTTTATTACCAGGACATCTAGGTCAGCTTTGTCCCTCAAATTCTTGTAAAACAATGGACTGAGAGTTGCCCAATATTGGAAGCCCCATCTTTTTCACTAGTCACCAAGGCTTGATGAACCTATGACTTTCTTTGGTCAACAAAACGTATACTCCTTTGCAAAATAAGTACTTAGGTAACTGTACACCAAAGTCATTATTTCTTTCTAGCAACTGCTGTATATATGTAACTTTTATGTAAATACTGTGCGTTGTTGTATGCTGCTCTTGTTTGTACCTGTTTTGAAAACTTTTATCTTATAATTTCTGATGATAACCAGTTCCTGAAATTTAAGATTTTCTTTGCAGAGGCTAAGAATAAACCAATAAAACTTAGAAGAACCTGATATAAAAATTAATAGTAATACAGAATTTTCTTGTATGCAAACTATATTGAAGCCAGAAGTGAATATTAATGTTGCATTAGGTTATGCATATTGATTACATCTGCTGCACTATGTTATGTTACGTAGTCTGGATAGTATTAGGTATTATAACCATACATACTGCCTTTAGATTTCCCACATCCCCCTAGGACTGGTAAAGGGACATGAAGTGTTTAGTTCAGTAGCTAAGTTACCTAACTAACTTCTGCAACTCTGAATCACCAGGTTAGAGAATTACCTCTCTTGACAGCAACAGTGCAGACATAGTCGTGATTTGGCAAAGGTGAAAATCTTGCTCAGGGTATAGATACACATACCTCTCTCATGGTAGCAGCACCCGCTAAGGGACTTCTTCCATCTGGCCATTCACTCTAGCCTTCCTGCCACCAGTTGACTCTATGCACCTGATTTTAGACTGTCTTGTGTATAAATCAGTGAATTGACATAGGTTAAAAATACCTTAGGGGAGAAAAATAAAAGCTGTGGCAAGTCCTTAAGCCGGTGTTGCCATAAAGAAAGGTAACCGTAGAGCTTATTTATGAATCGGTAGAACAGGTTTCAGGTAACATTGAAAAACTGCAGAACATAAAGAAATTACAATATAGTCAACAAGAGAAGTTTAAATCAGGAAGAATGAAAAGCCACCTTGATTGTGGCAGACATACCACAGAAAAAAATGCAGATGGAGGTATTGCTAGTGATGTGCAGTGATAGTTCATGCTGTTCTAATGGCTAGTTTATTTGTATGCTTGTAAACTAGGGAAATTAGTGGCTTGCTATCAATAAATAAAAGTGTAAATAAAAGTATTTAAATGGATACTGTCTCCCTCTTATATAATGGGAAAGGAATAATTTTATGAAGCCATTTAATGCAATTCTGAATTGGGGCTTAACTCATCACCATCAATTAATCATGAAACCCATCTCATTACCTTTGTACATACATGGCTTGTATCACTGTATGTAAGCCTTTTACATGCACAATTTGAAATTGTGGCCTGCAATTTTTTTTGGGGTAATCAACATGACTATAACTCATTTGCTGACGTTTCATTTTGTCCTATATCCTTCAGCTAGTAGGCTGCTAATTGAAAAGTGGATCTCTATTTTGTAAAAAATGAAACAGTCAGTTAAAGTTTTCCATCTGGTTTTGAGAGCTCTTAAAAAAATTTCATGTTCAATGCAGACTCTGGTAGAATGAGTCAAGTTCTTTTACTTCCCTAACCAGCTTAATTATGCCTTTCTGAAAAGCCAGGACTTTGGAAAATTATGGTCTGTCTGCTGAATATTATGTAGTTCCTGCAGTGGGTTATCATCAAAGACACTAAAGCTTTTTCATCTGCTGACCAGAAACATGGACACTTATTTCTCAGAGGTCAGCAAGATTTTCTGTGGAGGTGATCATTGTAGTACCTTAGTGCTTCACACACATTAATAGATTAAGCTTCACAGTGACTTGAATTTGAACTTAAACATGCAAAGATCTATTACCCAAGTTTAGCTGCTAAAAGTGCTCAGACTTGTGAGCTACTTGTGGTTTTTTAATTATGGTACTCACCTCCTCACTCAAGACAACTGTATTCTGCACATATTTCTCCTTGGCAGGATAACAGGCATGTACAAGTGGAAAATGTGAGTAAGTCAGCAGACTCTGTGGGGCAGACAGAAAGTGTGTGAAATATACTGAGGCACTGGAAAACATGATCAACAGAAACAGAGGAACCCGGGTTAGGACTGGTAAGGACTGGGGTCAGTGGAAAATTTCAGTGCTTGAATAATTTCCCTGAAACAACAAGATTTTGGAACCTGAAGTAGCAATAGAAGTCCCTGAAGTAGCAGTGTAAATGTGTTCCTGCTCCTTACCTCAAGTCAGGAGAAAATTGGGATTTGTTCAAGATGCATGAGGTGGATAAGAAATTATCTACATGGAAGATGACAGTAAGTTGTATTCAAGGGAGAATTTGGGAGCTAGAAATTATTACCAGGGTCCTTCAACAAATAGTTTTACATGTGACCTTATTTAATGTTTTCATTAGTGACCTTATCATAAAGTGAATCGTACTAGGGAACTATGCTCATGCATGACACAAACCTGGAAGACATGATCTATATAGAGGATAAGTGGTGTATCTCACAAAAAGAATAAGCAGACTTTGAGAACTGAAGTAGTAAAATAGGATTTTATAGAGGCTAGCAACCTAATATTTTAGTATTACCTGGAAATTGATCCGTTAGAAATGAAGAAAAAGGACTTTTTGTATTAGTCAGTAATAATAAGCACTCCATGTGCTACAAATGGGAAATTGTACCTACAAAGCTCAGCTTGACTTTGGTCTACAGAGCCTTCTATTGCCAATAGTCAGAATATTATATGTTGCCTAGTGGTGTGTTTTACGGAAGGCAGAAAACTGAGTATTAAAGAAAGAGAAAGACTAAAGCCGTTGAACAGCCTGGTGAGACACATGAATTCAAGAAAGGTGAGTTAGTAGCAAAGCAGATGCAAAGAATGTCTATTTGGATATATGAAAGCACACTGGAGTAGACTAGCAAATTTTGATTTGTTTATCCTCGTAAAATGTATGTAGAGAACATCTATAGGGAGAGGCTATCCAAAAATATGTAACAGGGTGGAAAGAATGTGATGGAAAGGATGATTAACACCAAGAGAATGTACTGCATTTTAAGCAGAACTGTAAAGAAATGTGAATTGGCCCACATTTTATTTAGACTGAAAATTTGAATGTTAATTATAATCAGAGAAATTATTAGGTTCTTGAATAAACTTCCACTATTTCCAGCAGAAATGATAGGGACTAAAATCCTTAATCTTGTCGAAGAATGAATTTCAGCCAATGAAGTTCCAAAAGCTATAAATACTGCCACACAGGCACAGAAAAGTTAGATAGTAGATTCAAGGACACAAAGAATATGGATGTTAATACTGGGATACAGAATATGAGCTTATTGAGTTCCTGCTCAGAGTTTTAGCTTCACATCAACATTCAATCTTTTCCTTCCCCCAAGTTAGGTTAAATTCAGCCCATAGCTGAATAATGTACCAACCTCCTTATTGCATTCCATGAGTTCTAATTGCTTTTGTAGGAAGATTTTGAAACAAAAACTCCTACTCTGAATCTTGAATTCATCATGTTCATTACAGGAGATCATTATTAAAGATTTTTCTTAGGAAAGAATATGTGTTATAAATTGCAGTTTCATAATAATATATGAATCTTTTTCCAGGGATAACCCTTGGCATGTACATATTTATTAACAGAAACGGTTATCTTGGACATAATGACTTACTGTCATTGTAGCAAATGAAAAAATAACCCCACAAAACTCTTAGAGTTTGTTACCCCCATATCTGGGCAAATTTGCAATGTTTGTGATTTTAAATTATACTCTTCAAAATCTAAAAAGTTTGGATTAGGCTAATCTTTCCAGTAGGAACTGAACAAATGTATGAAAAAGAAAAGGAGAGGTAGATGGAAAATTAAAGTAAATGAAGCATTTTTAATGAAAACCATTAAAAGAACAAATCAGGCTAAAATGTCACTGTCATTAAGCTATGTTTAGCAAATGTCAAATAAATAGTTTTACAGAACTTCAGAGCCTTCATGAAAGTCTTGTCTCATCAGCTAGGACAGATATTGGAAAATATTATTTTCTGTCACATACATTACTCCTCCCAAGTTTAATATAATGTGTTTATGCTGTCCATTACTGTGAAGGCAACCATTACAGACCTTTTTTCTTCCTTTCAGCCACATAGCTTCAATATACACAACTGCCATACAGTCTCATCCTTTTATGACAAATCTAAGTAACACCTATAATGCAATGCAGTTATGAATAAATCCTTTACTCAGCTATCATAACAACCCATATTTTGGGCTATTGTTCATCAAGAGAGGACTTGGTCACTAACTCTTGCTGTTCTTCTAAAACTAACTTATTTTTCATTCCCAATACTTTGAGTTGTGGCAAAGAGAGAAATGTACGGCTTTCCAGATGTACACAAACTGGAATTGTTCAAAGCACATTAGGCTTAAAAAAATTCTCATCTGTGTAATGCTTCAAAGTATCCAAGATAAAGAAAGTAAAATAAGAGAAACAATGCCTTGTTATTCCTATCTGTCAGGGCCTCGATCAAACCCACTGTAATCACCAGAAGTCAATGAAAACACATCCATTTACCTTCAAGAGTATAGAATTCCCAGCTGGTAAATTCAGAAAAAAATAATCAACTTCAAGTTCTGTAATCCCATTCAAATCAAAATGTACTCTTCTTCCCAGTCTTAACGTTCTCTAAAATCTTGTGATCCTCATCCCTGTGATTCAATGGTATCCAAGGAGTAAAACATCGAGACATCATTATTTTAACATTTTTAACTCCCAACTAATCCTCTTGTCAAAGAATCAGTCATCAAGCTCCAAAACAGAGGTAGAAGGTACTACTTAATACAGTTTGTACTGAGCTGGCTTCAACCAGTATAGTCCATCACTCAGACAAGCATATTTTAGTGGTAAATTGCAAGCAGTGAGCTCCTCTTTTTTCCCAGTAGTGGTAAAAAGGTGAGGAATGTTATTGGGAAATGCTTATGCAAGTGTGATTCGTTGGACCTTTTTGGGAAGTAATCACACCAGCCCATGTTATAGTAAAAGGGAATTTGAGTTTACATTGCCTCATCTTTAGATCTGAAATGGTGGCAATGGCACTAATTTAACTAGGCATTCTACAATGACAGAATGTAAATGTCATTTGCTGAGTGGTCTGTAACATGATTATAATTCAAAATTGCCATTTTACTTCTAAATGTTTTCTGTCTTCTTGGTATACTGTTATTTGTTCACTTATTTATCTATCATCATTCCCATTGTATGTTATACAGATGTGGCCAGGGATTCATCTTACCTTGTCTGAAACTAAGGTATCATCATTTTATATGTCTACATGAAGATGTTATGAATAACCTTTTGAGATGCCTACCTCTTTCTATGACTGTAATAGGAGCCTTGATGACAAAGTTTAAATGGCACCCTAGCTTTTAGATAGGTAAATTTAAATAAGATTAATCTTAAATTCAAAATATGAGACTTGATTGTAATACTGTAAGGTATCTAACATACTCTTTTTCACTTGATTTATTACTGTGTTCTGGTTGACTTCTAGGCTCCTACCAGATAAATTACACGTCTTTGTAATTTTCTCCTGCAGCCTGTTTGCAGACCTAAAATTACCCTGATGTTCTCATAAGCTGGTGTTTACATGATCAGGCATTAACCTGTAAAAAGGGTTGTTGAACAAGGCTCTCCATGTAGAGTCAGTAACTTCTAAGTATTGCACAGTGAACTTTCCCTTTATTACTTCTTTGCATCTTACTGAAAATACCTTCCTAACACTTTATTTAAGAACAGCACTAGCCTATGCCAAAAAATATTTGATGAAAGCAAGGGATGATTATTGGTTTAAAGGTATGGTAGTAAGAAGATCAAAAAATAATTATAATTCAAAGGGATTCTGCAAGATTATAAGGAGTCATCCTTTAAACTTAGCATTGCTCCATTTAATTTGATTGCATGCAAATTGTTGATCAATTTCCATTTTTTTATTGCATTAACTGTTTTTCTATTTTTTTAGAATTTGAGAGGTTTTCAGTAAGAGCAAATAACATAAAAGCAGGTTATGAAGTTCTACAGATAAAATAAACATCTGAAATAATTCAAAATTCATTTGCCTTTGAGACTTGTGGTTAATGAAAATTCTGTCATTAAGCCTCTTAATTTAAAAAAATATACTTAATTCAATTGGACCTAAAGTTTAAAAATAATTGTCATGCTACAGTATTAACTCCACACTGAACTGGAGTCTTCCCTCCTTAAAGTGAATACAACTTTCTTGAGCACTGATTAAAATATGCTAAATGATACCTACTTATAGGCTTTGTCTTTCTTTTCCTTTTAAAACGGATTTTTTATTATTATTATTTCTTCCTCTTTCTCTTAATTTAGAAAATGCACATGCTGCTTGCCTAAATCCCATCTATCTGTGTAGAAGGATACTTCAGAAGACTAGGCATTTTGAAGGATTCACCCTTAACATGTCTAAAAGCTATGTTCCTGCCATTAGGAAATGTTGGTCAGTAATGCTTTCCAGAACCCAGATCCCTATAAACAGCTGAGAGGATGTGTTCAAAATGCAATTCAGTTTGAAACCAATTGGGCAACTTTCACAATACATAATCCTCCATAGTCCTTGCCCATTTATACCAGATAAAATTAGCTATTACTGTCTTACAGTTATTGCCATTTTGATTTAGGGTTCTGCACGTTGGGCTTCTACAGCTCTCTGATGGTAAGCAATCCACACAAATGTGCAGGTTTTGTGAATTAGTTTTAAAGGATTGCCACAAATTATTCAGAAAACATAAGCTACTCTGTTCACTCATATCTGAATTGCTTTTCGAGTATTATTAGCATAAAACATAAAACCTTCAGTGCCTGATCTGAAAAGCAGAGAGGTTGGATTTCAGTTTGGGAAATAAGAGAAAATTAGAAGGTTAAAACAGTCAGAACTGAGTGAATTACTCCTTTTAAAAGTGCCTGCTTCTGGATTCAGTGCCATTTGCAAGGCCTTTTCATTTTCTTGTGTCTTATGTTTCTAGTCCCATAGATAGCTTTCTGTTTTATCTGTAGCAATGAAAAATTGAGGCTCTGTTTCCCTGAGAGATATTTCTTAAAACTTATATGAATAAATATCAAATAAGACACAGCTTTCTTGAAAGACATTGGAATTTGACATTTGTGTTTGAATTTTAAGAGAGCTTAGGAAGAGCCATTACCACCTTAGGCAGATATTGCTCTCTATTTCTGTGATAATGAGGTACCCTGTGTTTTCTGCACTCCCAGTGGAGATCTTGCTGAGAGGTGTCTTATTTGTATTCATTTCTATTGCGCCTTCCCAAGTTCATAGAATAAATAACATTGAATAGCTCTTAATTTCTTTTATCATTTGTGCACACGGAAACTGAACAATAGAAATGAGGTGGTTTTTTTCTGACAGAATGTTGAATGAACTACTGAACCAGCAACAGGTTACAGGACTTCAATCAGTGTTCTTGATCTACTTGAAATCCTGGGTAAGATGAAATGTACAAGTCAATGTCAAGGGAACAGAAAAGCTTGTGCACTTTGAATTTACAAGGAAAGACAAAATGCTTTAGTGGTCTTTAAAAACGGTATTTCTTAGAACTACTTAAAGGCTTTTGGCAGCATAAATCATGGCCGTGTCATCAATGACTTCAGTCCTTTTATTTCCAGTTGTCCTTTAGAGTTTGAATTGTCTTTGTGGAAGGAACAAATTCACTCTCATAACCCTTCTTTGAGCTAAGAGAGAGAGATCATGTCAATAAAGACTGTCCAGACATTTTTACAGTGGCAAGATTAAATATGATAACTAGCACAGACAGTTAGGGTGTGTTAGATTTGTGGACTGGATTGGCAGAACATGAAGGGGCCATAAGAAAAAAAATATTTAGTGGATTGGGAAAAGAAAGGATCATCTCTGCCATGACTGAAAAAAACAAAGACACAATTTCCATTTTGATTCATACACATAGTAACACAAACTCCAGTAACATATATTTGGAAGAAAATAGCCCCAACATATGGAAAAACAGGTGCATATACATAGAGGGTAAATAATATGAAATGACAGAGAAGATGTGTTAAATTGAAGTTTTGATATAGACAAAAAAGGTGTATTTATTTAACTGTTCTGCCACATGTGAAATTGAGCTCAAGGAACTTATTTCAAAAAGCAACGTATTCCTCTTGCACCAAGATAACCACTCACAGGTCCAATTGGTTTCGGTTCAGACCACCAGATACTGTAATGGTGCCTAATTCAGAGCTGTGGTCAACCATCCGAAATCAGTGGCACATGGTGAAACACTCTCTGCATCAAATGATGTTATAAGTAATTAGAACATTGATGGATCTAACCAAAAGATTAGAGAATTAAATGGTAAATCTAGTAACTCAACATAAGAGCCATCTCATCAAAATTAGATATCTAGAATTTAAGTAATTACTCTGAATTAATCATCCAGGTATTGAGTGTAGTATGTGGAGGACAAAGCCACCTCAGGTGATTCTTCCCCACATACCTCAGCTACATATTTGTGAATCCATTTTCTACACCCATAATTTAGACTAGACATGTCTTTCCTACATTTGTACTTTGTTGCTTGTTATGTTTTGGAAATGTTCAAGTTTTGGGTGATACACAGGCACACTAATACATTTGCAGAAATATTTTTAATTTGGCTATTATGTGCACTGTCAGCAAACGCACAAACACACTGTGCTCTTTGCCATTCACCTTCTCTCCTCAAAAATCAGACTTACAGTTCATGCATGAAAAGACATGGCATTGCAGTTGGACTGGTGTTATAAGGAGAAGACATTAAAGGGACAAAATAGTTTCATGACTAACTGACCTCCCTCCGTGATGTCAAAACCAAAAGGTTATATGCTTTGTTTTCAAAATCACTCCAAAGTTATTATTTCAAGATAGTTGCTTTTCCTGATAATACGAAGAGAGGGGAGCAAAAAGCCTTAAAACAATCAATACTTTGCAATAAGTTGTATGCTTAATAATTCCTTGGCAAATGGGGCAATGTTCTCTTCTCTGAATCCTGCGTTCGATCAATGTTTTTCTGTCCCTAACATCGTGCTGATTTAGACAGCCAGCTCTTATGTCTTTGTGATAGAGCCAATTGAGCACTACAGATTCCTTTTAATCACCCATAGTACATTTCAAATATCACTGTACATTTTTTCCCATCTTTTGCAAAAATATGTCACCTGTATATATAAAAGATAAAGGCTGACTGGACTCTTACTGCCCTTCTTATCAAGGGACATAACTGGGGTGTTCAGGAAACATGGTTTACAGGAAGACTATTCTTCAGCCATTCTGGCTATCAAAATAGTGTTATAAGGCTTCAAACACTCAGGTTTAAACTAGAGCAGGCCAGAATCTTTGCTTCACAGAAACATTTCTTATGGCTCTGTCCTGAAGCCTAGGGGAGCCCTTATCAAATATAAAAGAAAAAGTGTGCTAGGAAATGTAGTTTTTTAAAAAAAATTTGTTTCAATAAATTGAATCTTCTATCTCCAAGAAGGAGTTAATATATTACAAAATAATGATTTTTTTTTCTTTCCCTTCAATCCATACCTTTGTAAAAACTTAAACTGAACTTCTAAAAGTGTCTTTGAAGTAAATATAGCAAGTAAATGGAGACTTATTCCCCAAAAGGGAAAAAGTAGTCTGATTTATTTTGGTTTTCCAAAATAAGACAGGTTTTTTACAGTAATGGTGTTTAATTGTTGGAATAAAGAATCAAATGATATGGTGGGTTGTCCCTGTCTTGACATCTTCAAATTAACCTTTTTTGGAGGATGTCCTTCCATCAAGGATGTGTTAATGGACTCAGTATGGTTGAAATTAAAGGTATATTATTACAACACTGGAGGTTAGACTACATTTTGCAATGGTGGGGTGTTTTTACCCTAAACTCTGGGGGAAAATCACAATTCTTGTTAACTCAGCAGTTTTGTTGAGGGTGTCTACAAATGATCTGAATTTTGTCCAGGATTTGAGTGACTAAGCATAAACCAGATCGCTTGTTTGTGAGGCATATAGCCATGTTACTGTGTCCAAGATGTTAACCCCCATCTCTCAGCATTCAGTTATTTAATCTGAGCCACTATATGTATTTAGGGAAATCACTACATACAAACAAAGCTATCTGCCTTCTGGACAGGTCTGCCTCTGAGCTACAAAGGCTGGGGTGCAAGCAAAAGAAGTGAGATGCCTAATTTTTTTACTGCAGGAGTGAAATGGATCAAAATTGCAAACCAATTTCTTCTTAGGCTATCCCCAGTACCACAGCTGGAGTTTGCAGAGCTTCAGATGTAGTCCTTTGGGCCAAGTTAGCCCCTCTTTTTTTCTGTAGAAATTATTTCAGAGGAAGCATGTGACACATTCTTGACATCATGATTGGAAATGGAGCCTAGCCCCTGTTGTCCCGCAGTAGGGTAGGAATAAGTCCCATTGACCTAATGACACTTAGTTGTAACCTACAACTTTGCATTGCTTTGCTGTGATTCCTAAATAGACCAGGTCTGTAGCTGGATGAAAAAAGAGGCCAGAGAGGAAGAAAGAATATTCTTTATATTCCAGTGCAGTTTGTCAGTGTGAAAATTAAATGACTGTTTCTGATTAAGAAGGAGAAGGAGATTACCTATACAGCATACTTTCTGATTATTTTCTCTATCCTGGAGTAAAATATACAAGCAGGCATATTCCATATATTGTAAAACATTGCTAGAGTCAGGTAGGAAAATGGAAGAAAATCTGATGTACTTCGAGGTGGTTGTGCTTTAATAAACCTAAAACACATTTACACAGCTATCGAAGAACTAAATGACTGTTCTACAGAAAAACCTATAGTATTCAGTGTCTACTGATTTGATAATAACCCTGAAGAAGGAAATCAATCTCTCCATATTTATTGGGGTTTTTTCATTTTAGGTTGTGGTTTTTTTCTGAGATTAGACCTAAATATAAATAAGGAAATTAAAATAAAATAAAACTTAAACTAAAAATCTTCTTAAAAAAATATACTGCCATAAAACTTGAACTATGAAGCAAAAACCTACATAGCAATCATCTTGCTAAGACATGCAGGTTCACATTCACTTGTTAAAAAGTAATAATGAGCTTTGGTTCCAAATTCTTTGGGGGTTACAAAATTTTCACCAAATTAGTTTTAATGTAATTGATTCACCAAAGGGGTCAAAGTTTTTGAGGAGAAATTTTTTTCAGATTTAAAAAAAAATAGTAAATAGAAAAAAGTCTAGAATTATTTCCCAGTTAAAGCAAATTTGCTAGATAGATGATATCTGGGGATGTTTCACACAAAAGAGTAAGAAAAACATGAGAGTCTCAAAAGCAGCAAACATAGTAATCTTTTCACAGAATCACAGAATCACAGAATCACAGAATCACTAAGGTTGGAAAAGACCTGTAAGATCATCAAGTCCAACCATTAAAAAACAAAAAAAACCCCAAACAAACCAAATAGTAAAAAAAAAAAAAACAAAAAAACCCCCCAAACAAACAAAACAAAAAAACCCCCACACCACACCACACAGCACCATGCCCATCAAGCCACGTCCCACAATGCCACGTCCACACGCTCCTTGAATACCTCCAGGGAGGGTGACTCCACCACCTCCCTGGGCAGTCTATTCCATTGTGTTACCATATTTGTTAACATTTGTTTTCTTCAAAACAGGTGAAAAGATACTACTGCAATCATTGAATGTATAGCCATAGTCTTCTGTGGGATCAGAATTTTACTCAGTATTTCAAATTCAGTCAATAAACACCTACTTCTGAATTTTCTCTCATCTGAAAGCTGTCAGAACTTTATTTTTTCTAACAAAAAATTTTGGTTATATCGTTTTTTGAGATAAGGTAATGTGACCACAATTTCTTCCCAATCAATATTAGTGTATGCAAATTAATATGTAATTTCTTTTTCCTTTACTCATTAAGTCTGATATTAAAATAGCATTGAAGGAATATTTTAATTTCATGTCAGCTATATCCAGGTTATTTGCAACAACAGCCATGACAATAACATAAATCTTGGTCTCCACAATGTGTATTTTTTAAATCTTGAGTTACTAATTGAAGACCAAAATCTCTTGAAGAAGAGATTTGAGGATTAATTTTTAAATCAATTTTTAATCTGCTTATTCAGTTTTCATTACTGTGCAGTAGAAATTTATAATGAAAATTATAGTACTTAACCTTTAATAATTTTCCTGTTTTCAATATACTTAATCCCAAAGAGCCAAAAGGCATTATGCATCTGAGGTATATTCTAGGGAAAAAATATACAGCTCACATCACATAACATGTATTTTATTTTACAGTACATCTATTAAACAAATTTTTAAAATATTCCTTATAACTTCACTTGCCTAATGTAGCATATACACATTGGTTTTGTAAACATGAGATCTAAGTTGTCAGCATGACGCTGGGCAGAAAATACTTCCCTAGGAAGTATTGTGTCACTTGTGTCTGTCACATACTACAAAGTACAAGTAAAAAAAAAGTCTTACTTACAGCTAATAAAAAAGTTAAAGTTTTTAAGACAGCATCTGCATTGTTTCTTTTATATGAATTGAATTATGCCCAGCTGAACCAGCCAAGGACCTTATCTATCACATGTAGATGAGCAGGGATGAAGGGAAATTAATCTTTCGTTGTTTATTTACTTGACTCATGGAAGGCAACAGGACATTTCTTGTCTTTAAAAGGATCAAGTTTTCATACTGAGGATGGATTGACACAAAGGATAAGATTTTATGAAATGTTCTTGCTTTTGTGAGTGTGCAGAATTAGATTAACTGTGGTCACAACTGCTGGCTGCACAGGAGAATATTTTATGTAAAATCCACCAAAATTATTGAGGAGCCCATAATATTAACTTGCTTGCCTTTTTCTTTATTTTATGCTGCATTATTGTCTGAATTGGGCTTTAAAGTTAGGATTTAACTTCAGGGTGGGTGTCATTCTTGTTCATGTCACAGAGACGAGAGGGCAAGGAAATACTCATTTAAGTGCAGTTTAAATGGTTTTGGCTAAATAGATTTTTTTCTTCTTTTTTTGGAGGGATTTTTGTTGTCTTGTTTTAGAAGACCAAAGTGAAGGAAAGAAATACACTATTTCCCTCTCTTCTGCCTTGTAAAAATAATCTTTCATTGAGTCAAAGATGCCTTTGAACTAGGATATTCCAACCAAGTAAGGTGAACAAAATCAATAGTCTCACAAATAAAATAATGCTAATAATTTCAATAGTATTGCTACTAATTTACAAAACTTCTGTGCAAACAGCAACTCTATGCAGAACTTTTCCTTGTTTGTATAGTTTCAATTTTGTTTTCCTTTGTCAGGTTAAGGGAACCATCTTGAAGAGTCATTTTAGGTAGGACACAACACCTGCTGCCACTAGCCAGTGCCTAAAAGAGAAAGCAAAGAGCTTAGCATTGGAAAGAGATAGTAAAAACTGTGTGAACTCAAAACATTTACGTATGACTTTCTCTGCAATGCTCAGCTTATTTGTATGGGCAGATAACTACATTTATTACAGCGCTAAGACTGATATCACCAGTACCTTCTACTATTTTTAATTCAGTCCAGGAGTGGGACTCAGAAAACCTTAGTGAAGCCTGGAGGGAGGCACAGAATCAATGCATGCAAACCTGGCAGCAAAAGATGCGCAAAGTCTCTGGCGCAGATCCAGCCACAGTGCTGGCCAAGGACCCATTTCCAATCTCCAGCCTAGAGAAAGGCTGGAGCTTATGGCTTGCTTTACTATCTTTCAGACATTAGCTGCTCAACGCTCTGCTGCAAAAGCAGTTTTGATGCCCCGTGTTGCCCTAAGAAACAAAAGAGATACCACTCTATGTACCTGCATGTGTTTATTCTCTTGAGACTTAGTGTAGTGGTCAAGGATAGTGATCAAGGAACTGACTGCACATCAAGTCAGGCCCATGGCCACCAGTAAGACTGGCTAGACATCTATAGCATAGCAATATTGGCAGTTTTGTTGTTGTTATATTGTTTTGTTTTGTTTTGTAGGAATTCCTAGAGGGTGAGTGAATAGCTGAAAAATATTTTGAAAATGTTAAATTCTAAAAGCCAGCAAGTTCTCTGCAAACTTGACCTTAAACTTGTATGGATCAGCTGAGTCTGGAAGGAACATTTCACCATACATAGTATTTAAAGAGTTTCATTGATTTTTCCAAGTTGTTTCCCCCCCTCCCTCAATAGTTCTGATGCAACTGCTTCTGATTAAGAAGTTGTCCCTTTCAAGGGATATTGCCCTGTTCACAGATCTCTTTCAGAAAAGAAAGAACTTTCTTTTCTTAACCTTAGATTGTCCTTGCTTTTATGATGTACGATGTTAAATTGAAAGTAGCTAAGATGTATGAGCAAGGGTGACTTTCTTTTTGGAGGGGAAGCATTTTTCAGAAACTGCCAAAAGCTAAAATTCACTGAAGTAACAAAAAGTCTTTTCCATGTAGTTCTTTCCTTACACATTTTCTTTATCTTTGAACTGAAAAGAATAGCAATATTACTCTAATGCCAAAGTTTTGCAGTTCATTGATACCATGAAATATCATTCAAATTACATACAAGAGGTGTGCAATTATCTTGGTTGGTAAAACAGGTTCTAGATCTATTTTCCACTGAGTCTATGGGCATAATTGCACTTAACCATTTCATTGCTAAAATCCACTTCAAACACTGCATTTCAAAGTAACATAATAACTTCTTTTAAACCAAAATCTTCCAAAAATTTGTGCACTGCGATGGCACTACTCTGTGTTTTCTTCAATGTTCTGAACAAAGAGCTCTCACTTATCAGTAGAGGCTTAATCAAATGTTCTGCGTTGTGGACATGAAGATATACCTCACTCCACCTTGCACAAGATATTCTTTCTTGTAGAAAATATTTTCATATTTAGAGATTGAGCAAGAAGGAGAATCTCAGAACAATCCTTTACTTCAGCAGTTGGGTAATCAGTTAGAGATGAGGCTCCTCGATTTCAGTCTTTGTCAGAATGAATATTCACTTAACCCTGCAAAATGACAAGAGGCAGTTTGGTAGCTCAAGAGTAGGGTTACAGTGTCATGAATGTGTTTTAGGGAATCTGAGCGAGCACTTCTAGGCTGTGGAAAGATACAATTTTTTCCTAGGTTTGTTCAGGGTTCTCTTAACCCATTCCACAGGTCTCTTGTCCAACGATCCTAGTCATAAATTTATAAAATTCCATCCTAAAATCAAGTAGGTCATTAACTCTATCCACTCCTCTTGGAATGCAGTGGCAGAGCTCCTAATGGTTAGGAGGCGTTTTATAACTTCCAGCCCTAATTTATTTGTACTGGTTTATGCACTTTGGCTCATGCACTGATGTTAACTTCTAATTAAATAGACAATTTTCATCCCTAAAGTTTTTCACCCTTTCCTCCTCAATGCATTCATGTTCTTTTCCTACCTTTATTTTTTCTACTGTGGATACTCTCTACCCCAGAGTCTTCTGGCCTCAGTTTGCAACACCAGTGCTTTCTTCCATTGATTACTTTGGTAGACCGTTTCTGTGCTGGTTGCAGCTTGAATGAACCATTCTTTGAAGAAAGGTGATTGAACCTGTGTTTTTGCCAGGGTTGTCTTGTATGATGACTTTAACACATCACTGTCCCTTTGGGAAATGGCTGGTACTTGCTATTTATGTATCTCCCCTGGTACATCCCATGCATGCATGCATGCATGTGTCATTTGAATATGCTTTTGCTTCCTTCTTAGGACTAGTTAGGAAAAAGTCTGCTTTTGCATTGCATAGCACTGTTTTCTGCTTTCTGTGTCTTACTGAGCAGATGCCCTGAATGTTATAATCTCTCTGTCTGCATTATTCTGCTACTGAACATCGTGTCCCATCCCAAAATGACTCCAAAAAGACCAAGCTGCCAGACATTGTTATTCCTATCAGTTCCTAATTTTATCAGGTGAACAAAACAGAAAAGCAAACAGTCACATAAAGGTCTTCCCAAAGCTCTACCTGGATGAGATTAAGAAGGTGAAAAAAGATAACATTTATAGGCAAAAGCAAAATAGCTCTAAGTGGGAAGAATGGCAGAAGCAATGTGCTACACAGACAGTGGTACAGATGCAAACATATTCTTAAGATAACTTCCACAGTGCCCCACAGACATGTCTTGGCCTTAATTTGTAGAAACCTTCTACCTACTAAATGGAGAAGTCACTATCCAAGCAGAAAGTGTTCTTCTCCATAGGAACTAAGGGGTAGAATTTCTCTTGTGCTAAGTTTTCTTTACGGAATCATTCATTTGGCCTGTTTTAGTGTTATTTTCTAAAATTAGATTAATCCTACCCAAGATGCCTTTAACTATCTTGATTAGATCTTCATCATCTTTAAAGGGAGTCAAGAATGACTACATGTCTGGACTTAGTCAAATCCCATTTTCTGTGTCTCATTCCCCAAGACCTGTCTGCTTTCTTTTGGCTCAGCTGGCTTGTATTTTTGTCAGGCAAGACATGTTCTTACTTTAAAAGGAAAAGAAAAGAGTTAAAAACTAAGCCTATTAAAAGACAGTTGCCTCTTTGTCTTTCTCCAGGTCCTATCTGTCTGTCTCCGAGTTTGTATGTGTGTGATCTCAGGAAGAAATGTTTAAAGAAAAAGCTTGTTTTCAGTTGAACCTAATGAACATCCAGTCCTTTCAAGTGATCTATTCTTTGTCTCATTTTATTCTTTCAGGGAAAGATAGAAGGACACACATGCGCGCGCACACACACATTGAAATTTTTTTATGAAGTTACCTGCTTGCTGACATAAGGATGGGAGCCATTTTAGAAGGCTTTAAAAACTGAAATTCTTGGGCCCATGTTTCTTCTCAAAACCATGCAAATTTGTCATTGTCAACATGTAAATGGATTGGGAGTAGAATGAGATTCAGCAGCTTTGTTCTAACTCTATTGTACCCAAGGAGCTGTTTATCTGTGTTCAGAGCTGACTACCTGCATTTCACAGCAGTCAGCAAAAGTTTTTATATGTGGAGCACCTACATGGCTTCACGTTTAGGTTCTTTGCAGACACTTTGTTCACAGTTTGGAGGCTGCTAGGTTTTTTATGTATGATGGAAAAAGGTAGATAATGTATTAAAATAGCAGTTGGAACTCATTCTCTATAATGCTTCTGTTAATCTGAGCTTTTTAATTAAAAATCCCAAAAAACTCTTTTAAAAATTGGCTTACTAAAATTCTTGTTGACATTGATTTCTTAAAGAATATTTTTCAATAGAAGAGTAGATAGATGGATGGCATTTTCACTGTGGGGTGTTCTGTAAAAAGTGTGGTAATGTATGTACTTTTCAAAATATATCGTATCTCCTGTTGTCGGTACCATGAATCCTAGACCATTGCTAATATTACATCACTATTTTTCAGAAACATGTTAAAGAAACTCTTGCAATTTCTGGGAAAGCAATCTCCACAGGAAAATACTGAGCTTACCTTATTTAAGTATGGGGAAGTATTTCTTTCATGAATGGTATGAAGCTATTCTTTACAGAGCTTTCTAAGCCTTTATTGTTGTTATACCCTCAGGTTTTTAGCTGCAGTTCTTCATACTGCAGGTGCGATTTTTAAATTTGTTTCTGATTCATTCCTAAGACCACCCTAAACCATCTGTAAATAGGGCATTCAGCCTAAGTAGTCAAAAGTAGCTAATATTATTCTAGTCATATTGCTGCTTCTGCAGTGTTGACTATAATGAATTACTCTTAATATTTGTCTACAGAAACTTCCAGGTTTATCTTGACCAAGCCAACCTGGGGACAGGTGGATCATCTCATCTAACATGGACCTTTAGCAACCAGCTCTCAGGCCTAAATCAGTGTGTTGTCCACCAGTGTTGTACAAGAAGGTCTTGACGGCATTTACTGCCATGCTAGTTGAAATAGGAAAGTCTCCATTTTACAGCTAGAAAACTGAGGCAAACAAACATGAAATCCCAGATCCTCATTGGCATTTAGACCCCTAAAAACCCTAGCAAATCATTCTACTCTTGGGCAATCTAAAATTGAATAGAAAATCTGTGAGCGAACTGTTTCTTCCATCCTGTGACGACAGAGGCACCCTTTCCATTTAGGCCCTCCTAAAAGAAAAAAGCAAAGCAAAAGACTCAGCAAGGTTCTTCTCAGAATAATATTCGAAATTATTTTGTGTGAATCTTGAGGTTTTTCAAGCTTGGGTAACAGGTGGTAGTCTTGCTCCAAAGCTGAATATCTGCTTGCGGCACACAGCCAAGAGTCTTAAAACACTAATCACACACTACCAGCTGCAGGCAATCATATGGGTTTCCCCAGCTCCCTGAAAATGATAACCACAGTGTGGTGGTGTGAGTGTCTATTTCTGTCTGCAGAGATACGTGAAAGTGGGTTAAGAGCACACAGTACTTCTTTCCATATGTATTTGTTTTTCTGTTCAGTGAAGTTTTCATGTAAGCCTGCAGATAAAATATTATGGTTTTTAAAAAAAAATCACTCTACAGAATATATGAACATCAATTTTCTTATTTTTGTCTATCATGTAAGAGAACTTTTGTGATAAGAATTTACCATTTTTTTTCTTGGTATTACCTTTTCCATTCAGAAAGAAAACAACAGATAGAAAACCCTTTGAATGGGTTACTTCTTCACATTCATTAAAGGGTCAATGACTGGACATGGCATTTGTACAATGAGAAACACACACTGGTTTTGGGTAGATGCCTATAAACCACTGGATTGAAATGACAGTGTGTGTTTGGGTGTGCTACCTTCAACCTTTTTCTTCTTCAGAGGCAGAAAGGGAAAAGAAATGAGGGGGCAGGCTAGAGGAAAGAGCAGGAGACTGATCAGTGGTAAGTAAGAGAAAATGGCTATTATAAAAAATTACCACTTCTGAGTCAACAGAATGGGTTAAGGATCACAGTCAGAATCACTGTTAACGGATTTTTTTTTACCTTTATTTTCAATAAGGCATTTTTGCATGGGAATGCCCTATAAGACCCTCAACAGTAAGTTTGCCCAGAAGTGTTCTAATTAACTGTACCAAATGGTCTACTACGCTGTCAAGTTAATGTCTTCTATCTGGCTGTTCACTGGCCATCATGTATCATTGTTCAGCAAATGACAGCAGTCAGGTTATTAAAGGTGTAGATATTAAATTAACAACAGTGGTAAACATTGTAGCTGTACTTCACATCTCAGCAGAGCCAATGAAGTGGATGACACTGAATCCATGCTGATATGGTGCAATGACAGATGGGCGTCATTTAACACAATACATCAGCGGGCAACCCACATACCACAGCTGTCCTCCACTAAATGAATTAGATCAGGGTAATTAATCTGAGGCAGAAAGTATTACTAAAGTGGGTCCTAAGCGGAATTAGAAATGAATAAAATATCCTGTTAAAAAAGGGAAGGAAAAAAAGAAAAAAAGGGCTCAGTGCAGCATGAGTGTGGAAATGATTGCCAAGTATTTTAATTCCACACACAAAAGACAATGCCTTGTGTGAAGGAGTATATAATGAATGCCTTTTTGTTCTCCAGTATTTTATCATAATCTGTTTTGTCACCACATGCAACAAGGGAGGCAAAACCAGCAAGGGATCATGACCAAGATGATACATTTGACACAATACTCTAATGCAAGAAAATCCTTGTTCCAGATCCTCTGCTGATATTGACTGAGTTGTTAAATTTCTATGGCATTTTATCTAAGGGATTTGTTATTTCTGGTTTTGGCAAGGGGGGTAGCTGTAAAAAACCCTACACAATTCCCTTTCCTTCACACGATATTTGTAGTGTTTCTACATCATCATTGTTCTCTCCCACCTCCTCCACCTGTATTGGATCAAAAAAAGACTACAGAGAAGGACTAAAACAAGTTTGTCTTGCTGCCACACTGGTTGGTTACGAAACTATTTCAACACTTTTTATTACACATTGATGTCGATGTTCTATATGAACACATTGCAAGTTGTTTTTTTGATTAAAAACAAATCAATGTTGTGATGTGTGTTTGAGATCATAAGCAGTTTAAATTTCAAAGGCTTAAAGCTAGGGTATATAAATTCATCCCTAAATGTAGCCAATTTAAAGACCAGTTGTAGAAGGGAAAGAGCAACAAAGAGCTGCAGCCAAGAAAATTTCATTATTAGTCTTGCAGGTTCTGTATTAATTCCGTTCCACTTCATTTAGTGTATGACATCTGCAATGGAAAATTTCCCTAAAGAATGTCTCTGACAATGGCAAGCATTGATCAAGTATCATGTACTCGCTTGATTCTGCCAGCTGACTTGCAGCTTCCTCTTTATTCTTTTCCCTTTGCCTAAGAAAGCCATCATCCTTTGAAACACTTTCTTCTCTGTAGGTAGAGACTGAGATTTGTTACCAGTTTTAACCTGTAGGGTAAAAGGGAGATGGGGAAGGAGAATTATTTTGGGAATAGGTATTATAGCAGTGATTATGTTAGACTGGTGTAATGAAAACATATGCTGCTACTAGGCTGGTGTGAACCTACAGGCAATTCCTGAAATGTATTGATTTTTATGATAGTGAGGTTTAAAAACAAGCCACAGTACGTGTGGGAACTCTTCAGTGTATTTTAAAGTGCATCCGAATGACTAAATACATATTTACTGTTGTTTGGGTGTACTTTCCATTGTGAAACAAACCTTATTCTCTGTGAGCATTGCAAGCTCTTTCTGGTAGCCTCTCCACACTGGTAAACCAGAGCAGTCATATGAAAAGATTATATGGCATACGCTTGGAAATTCCAGCATAGCATACTTCATACATAAGTTGTTTTTCCATGTGTAAATACTTTAAGAGTGACAGAATGACAGGCCCTCAGTTATTTTTATTTAATACCCATACTTTTTCTACTTTTCTCTTACTTTTTCTTCTGTGGCATCATAAAAAATGTCCATCAAACCCACTAGCACTATCTTACTAATCCATTCCTGCTTTCGTTGTTGCATACTCTTCTTTGTGTTCCTGGAAACACATTTTACTGCCATGCACAAAACCTAGCTGCTCAGATCAGCTTTTTCTCTGTAGCCCTGAGCATGTAACGGATTTCCTCCACTGTTAGTTTCAAGATGCAGCATAACTCTTGTCTGTCTAGTTTTATGCTGGTGGAATTTTCCTTTGCACAGATAATCATGGCATGCCTTCCCTGACCAAAGGGACACTCCCATTTTCTTGTCTTCAGGTTTTATTTCTTTTCTGATTCCCAACAGAAAAACAACCAAAAATGCTGGCTGAATCAACCAGCATGGGAGGTTTTATGATGCCTCAGAGCTTATTCCTATGCAATATATCAGTGTTTTGAACCCACCCACACATGGTTTCTACATGAGTATGATATCAGTTTTATCCTTTTAGACCTTCCATCACTGATGTCTTGTTTTTAGTTACTTCACTCTCATATAAAAATCCTAAATATTATAACTCTTTGAGATCAGGGGTCATACACACCTAGATACAGTCATTGCTATGATTATGAACATACCCACAAATAAAGCATGGACTGCAATATAAAATAAATGTATAGAATATGTTGTCTGTGAATTTTGGAAAAAATTAAATGCCTTCAGTTTTTCTCTATTACACTTGTTCTGACTTGCAGAAACCTTTATGCCCATGAAAGGAATATCCTCTCCCTGAAATTATGCCAGCAATCGGGTGAGAAAGTTGCATATGTTTCTTTGTTGCATGAGACACTGGAAACGGAACGGAGACAATAAATTCACTCTCTGTAGAAGAACGAAAAAATTTGGATAGACATAACTTCAGTTTCTTCTGATTCGATCACAAGTTGAATTGTTAGTTTTGAGGTGAAATGCTACAAATGTCACATTACTACTAACTTCTCTGACTTGGCCTCCAGAAAATGATCCACTTTTTGTAAACATCTGAAAATTAGCATCTGTAACAAACTATAATCAGCTACATTGCAGAAAAATCATGAATAAACTAAGTTAGAAATAAATGATGATTTATCAAGGTGTCAGATGTCATATGATGATGGATGAACCACAAAGATGTAATGGTTCAGCTTGCATACTCATTGAAATGCTGCATGTCATCAGCAATATATTCCTATAGCTTCTTTTGAAAATGAGCTGAAAACCTTAGAAGAAACAACTGCCACTTTGCATGCTCCACAGTCTCATAGTGCCCAAACTTTCTGATGCAGCTTGTCTCTTACAAGTTGTCTGAAATGTCTAGTGATGGAGGTTTTATCTCCTATGCTGACTGCGCTGAAATTTGGAAGATGGTAGAAGTTTTATGAACTTTATTAGGTGTTCATGCAGTATCCAGCATAAAGGACTCATCATCACTGTAGCCTTTAGTTACTTTTACAACTTAAGAATGAATAATAAATATGATAATGATTTTTTATGAATATGAAAGTGAATGTTTCTCCTAATATCCTAATATGGCTTTTTTTACAGTGTAACATTGCAGTGCTCAGACCACAAGTACTAGACAAGGCATGGACATGTGATCTCAGGACAGAGGGAGATTGTATAGAGATAAAAAAATATAATATTGCACTTTTTTCCTTGTCTTTTCAAAGAAATAGTGACACTGTTTTCAGCACTGGTAAAAGCTGCTATATAGATGCTCTGTGGATTGAATTCCTCTGTTTAACTACAAAACCTCTTCACCTAAGACAAAAGCAACTTTTTTCATAAGATTCATCAGCCCCATAAGGGATTATCATGAACGATAGAGTACAAATCATTCTTCATTAGTATTTAATTCTATATATAGTTTGCTGAATCAACGCAGAAAAGGTTACAATGTTATGTGAGCAATGATCCACGGGGAATGGAAGAACTAATCAGAATATGATCATGTAAGATTTCACAATCAGCAAATGATAACATCTCAAAACTGCTGACTTCAAAGGAGGAAGAATGATTTCAAGTGGCATTGCTAAACTTCCACTGCAATCTACCTAGCTTTTGAGATTGCACTTCAACTTTTCTTCCTTCTGTTCTTCACCATCATCGTTACTCTTACTTTTATACACTATTTCCCATATGGAACTAGAGATAGTTTCTGAGCCTGCGGTTCCATGAGAAAAATATTTCTTAACCTGATTTATAACAAAGGTCCTCCTATTATATAATCTCCAACCTATGTTTGGGGAGAGAAATTTGTTGGCCAGCATTTTCCAAAAAGGTATGAAGCATGAAGGTACTTTATTCATTAAATGTAACTGTAAACATTTACGTTCAATGAACTTTGAGGAATGCTGAGAATTAGTTTTGTAGTAGGATATCACAGTACAATGGAAACTAATTTTTTAGGATCCATTTTCAATGATGTGTGTTATTTGATATACTATTTCAAGTTTCCAAAATAGCTCCCTATATATGCATAACTTCTTGAAATGCCTGCTGCATAGAAACGGAAAACTAAACTGAACCAAACCATTGACACTATTTCAGAAGTTTCACTGCACTTGCTAAGTTTCCAGGGCTTTTTCTTATTGAATCTATACAGTATTTCTAGACAAGTAGTACCATAATAGCACCCCGTGTCAGGCTCCTGTTAAATCTTTAGTAAGAACTAAACAGTATTTTCACTGACTTCCAGGCAACTGCAAAGATTAAAAAAGGCTTGTTTGGCCCTAAATCTCTTATCAGAAGATGTCAGGTTACGTGGTCATAACCCTCTTCTTTTCCTGACCCAGTTTGATGAGGCTAATTAATGCCAACATTACTTCCCAGCAGCCATTGCAATCTTAACAACTGTAAGTATGATAATGCTGCTTCAAGGCAAGTGCAAAGAGGCATGACTTTTTGTGTCCTTTTCCCTTCCTTACACACAAGCATAGAGCTAGTCTCAATAAATCTGTGTGATATATTTTATCATCGTTGACACAAGAACTGGGAGAGTGGGAGTTTCCCTGGAAAACAATATTTAGGTCCTATTGGAGATGCATGTGTTTTCATTCTGGGAGGTCTGGTCCACACATTTTAGTCTCCGTGGTGGGTAATCCATTTTATTACAGCGGGTGTGAATAAAGCTCACCTAATTTTCTGCTGCAGTGCATTCTTCTTGTTTCTATGTCTGTTGAAACTAAAAGGCTGCCTGCTGGGCTAGTTCAGCTCTGGTGTACTGAAGCTTGAGGACAGAAGTGTGCTGGAAAACAAGACATAAGGATAAAAAAGGGTCAGGGAAGATGAACAAACTAATCAGAACCAAGTACTTTAGTCACCAAAGGAAGCAACCCTTTATTTATTCTACTCAGGAAGGAGATCAGTAACTCACTGGTTTTGTCTGTCAACAATTATCAGGTCTCACTATCTTATAGCCTATAATAATGTAGATCTCAGATAAATCTTCAGTATCAAGCAAAGAAATAAATATTTTGTCTGTGAAACAGAAATAGAGGGACATTCACTGGGCTCCAACTCTTGCATTTTTAAGACAAAACCAAATATTAATCTGGAGCCAATCAATATGTTACTGCAGGGCATTCCATTGGCTTTTATGGGCTTTGAATCAGGCCCCTGATGAATGACTACTTTCTTAAGGAATTATTTTCTCAGCCCTTTTCCTCTACTCTTCCCCATCTTCTGTCTCTGTTTTCTTTAAAATAATCTTCTCATTATATTTCATCAGTGTTCTTTCTGGTCCACTGAAATCCAACACTGGAATTAGAATACAGAGTTGACAGAAATGTTTCATTGATTGCAGTGGAACTGACCCATGGATTTGTTTTGCTAATCGCAACATTTTTATTGAACTGGTTCTGTATGTTTCATTAGAAACAACTCAGCAAGGAAATTCTACTGGGGTGAAACTAGAGTACAGATCTGTTGAAGTTCTTCACACCAAAAATGAGGAAATTTGTAGCAAAGAATCAAAACATCATCGCTTATGTCAACAAGTGAAATATACTGCTGAAATGATCCTCAGGATTATTCAGAAACGTAAGAACAAGATCCACCACTGTTATTCGTACTAGCCTAACAAAATTTTGGCAATATGGTGTTATTTTGCACTCATTTTGAATGGCACCATAAGTGACAAGATGAGATAAAAAGCAGTTGAGTTCTTGAGATGCAAAACTGTTGCAAACTTTTTGAGAATTACTCTTGATTTATGTTATTGGAAAAGAAGAAAAATATTCCCAGTGATCATTTCCATGAATGGAGATTTTCAGACAATACACAAAAGTTTAATGAAAGACTTTCAGATGCAGTTAATTTTAAATTTAGAAAATATGTATATAAAAATAAAGAAACAGAATTCCACATCCACAGAGAGGTCTCACACTTCAATACATTACACTTCAGATATCCCTGTTTCAGACAGTAGCTTACACAGCTTTCAAATACATCAGTGAGTATTTAGGTCTTGCTGCTGGATAACGGTTTGAAACAACAAGAACTTTATTCACTAAATATTTCACAGAATGGAGGAGAAAGAGAAACATCTTCTGCCAGGAGAGTGGAGGATAAATAAATAATGGTTGAAACACAAAAGAATGCGCACTAAGACTAGCATGTTAATTGTATCATCTGATGGAGCCCAAATGTCATTAAAGTTACTGTAGGCTCCTATCAGAATTTCAGGGTGTAAATATTATACAAAAAATGTGAAAGTCCCTTATCTGACTTAAATAACCTACAGTCTATCATTAAAAAAACCCCAAAACCCAAAAAAACCCCAAATCAACCTGTTCAGAACCCCTAAAACCCCAAACCCTGCACTCACAGCAGTTGTTTAGGAATGAAGTGAGATATATTGCCTCAGCTAAGTGAACGGATCATGTTATACATTACAAGTTATTTGGCTTACCTTGACCATCAAATGTCCTTCCTGCAACCCTATGTAAGCCTTTTTCATTTTCCTACAGGGATTTCCACTTTCAGTTTATATGGATGAAATTTTTCCCCCATTTCTATCAGTGAGAGTTTTGCAGTTAGTAGCAAGTGAAAAAACAGGACTTCAGTTGGTATCTGTATGCCCTCCAATTCATGGCCTCTGATCCACATGAGCAATTCTGTTATGAGATAATTAAATGAGGCTGATAAGAGTCTATTCTGTTCTATTCATTGGTTCTCAGGCTGAAATCATCAGAGTGTAAGACTACCTGGCAGTAATACAGACACAGCCAGCTATTGCTCCTGGCCACAGGTATTTTCATACACGGTGAAATGAAGACTCTTACTGCTTGTCTGGAGGGCTTGACAGTGTCTTTTCAAGCTGCAGACTACAAGGCAGTCTGGGTCTTCAGGTGCAGAAGGAAGTGGTTGGAGCAGATTGTAAGACTGGCTACACCAGATCACCCCAGAGCTTAGCTCTGCTGCAGCCATCTCTCACTGTGGGTTTGTAAGCTGGCTGGTGAACTGGTACTGTGTATCCACCCATGAACTACCCCCAGAGGTCTCTATCCTCTCAACTGTATGGGATAAGTGTCTTGTAGTCACTCAGCCATTTGAAGACTTCGAGTGTCATACAGGGAAAGTTGCCTGCCCCTTTGTATTAAATGATGCTACTAGCATCTCCTTCAAATGCCTTGTACTTGTTCTTCAGGGGAGAATTGTGTGCACTAAAGCATTCAGCTGTGCTAGGCATTTGGCATTGTTTTCCAATGTACACACTTATTTTTTTATGTTAGAGTTGGCAAGGTTGAAGAAGTGCGTGTTGACCTGGTCATTTCCTTGCAAAGAACACAAGAGAAGTGTTTTTTTCAGGAAACAATTACACAAGGAAAGGGCAATGGCTTTTCTGACCTGTTCTGGTAGGGCACTTCATTCATATTGGTAATGGGAAGAAAGCCATGCAGTATTTGTGTGTTCGTAGGACTTGAATCATTGGTGAAGATGTGGTGTGATGTGATAAGAAAGTGGATGAAATTGATTCAAAAGAAAAATCATCAAAACACACTTTCAAACAGAGTTCTTAACAGAGTGTTATTCCTGTATTCCCTTTTATAATTAACATCCAGTTTTTATCAGACTTCTTTCTGAAGTCTAAATAAATGCCCCTGTTGTGTGGCTTCTGGCTTATATCTTGCAGAAGATACAGGTTCTAGTTCATCATTAAAAACAAATCCTAGTTTTACGAGGCATATAAAGAATAAGGCTGCCCATGGCTATAATTGAGTTACTGGTTTTTATCTCACTACAGTCTGTTGGATGTCTCTCTAGCTATAAAACAAGCAATTTTACAAAGACCCTGCGGTGAATAGAGCAAGACTTTTGGCTTTCTAGTTATTTAGTTCCCTGTTTTCTCTGCTTTTTTCCAGAGGTATCAGATGCAAATTAGGTTTCTACTTTCTCTTATCTCTTTGTTCCTTCCAAAGCTGAGATTGATAGCTTTAAGGAGATCAAAGTCAACTTTCAAATGTATCCCAAATTGATAATCTCCAGACTATCATACACCTTGTACTCAGAACAAAAACCTAAAATCCATAATGACATGCGCATGGTAAACATGGTTCTTCTGTCAGACTAAGTAAAAGTAGATTATACATGTTTTTTAGACTTCAAAGGCCTGTCCTTTAGGTCGGGTTTCTTTAAGGTCTCAAAGGCACTGTACACTCCCTTTTGTGTAAGAATAATAAAAGACACTACAGCAAGAACTTGAGAGGATCTTTTCCTGCTAAAGTTGCAGTTTCAAGGATAAACAGACAAAACATTTTAAGAAAAGAAAAGCAGGGGCATTTCTAGTTTATTTAAAGTAAATATAGAAGTATAATGTGCATCAAAACTAGTTTGTGCTTCATAGCTCACTGTATAAACTGTGCTTTGTTTTAGTTATGCTGTCTGAACAGGTTACCAAAACAGAGGCAGAAATGACAGGCCCTTATACTCTCTTCCTATGCCAAGAAAAACAAAGGAGAAAAATGTACATTTCTCATAGAGTGCAAAATCTGCAGGTCTAATCCAAAGTCAGTTCCCATTGACACTAATGAACAATGACGGTATTTCCTGATGTCGATATTTTGGACTGAACTGCCTGGCGCAACTGAGACTACAGTTGGGGCCCACAGAAAGTTGCATGACCAGGGACATGTCAAAACCATTGGTGCAGATCACACGTATCCACATGCCATCACTGCAGAGTGGGTCTCTGGCAGCGGCAGGGCTGCTTACTGGCTGGCAGTCACTGGCGCTTCTCTGTGCCCTGGTGAGCAGACTGTAATAACTAATCCCAGGTTTAGGGAGAGGTTTTAACATGCACTCTTTGGGAAAAAGTGTCAGGAAGAGCTACATCCTCCCTTCCAGGAATGCCTCTGATTTTTCTTTCACCCAACACTTATTTTGGAGAGCTCAAAGGCAGATGTTTGGAGAAGAAACAAATATTTTGATCCTTCCAGTTGTCCTTCTGTTCTCTTCCAAAACACAAGAATGTTTGTGTGTATGTGCATGTGAGAGAAGGAAAATAATCCTATTGTTCAGCATGGATAAATACTTCTGTGATTTGTACATAAAAGTATTTGCATGGGATAGTGCATGGTAATCTGTTTATGGGGTAAGAAATATGTTCTTTCCAACAACCTGCCTTCCTGGTATAGTACTGGGTGACAATTTGATCCTGTATATGCTTACAAAATACATGTTTTGCTATTCTCTGTTCAGTGCTGCAAGCACCTGCATGTTTCCTTTATAGGAAGTCTATTGCAATGCAACAGATCTTTCCAGACAACACTTCTGGGAAATATCAGAAACTCCACACAGCACTAAAGCTAGAAGAAATAGAGGAGTTTAAGTGTTTTTACACTTCAAAAACTCTTAGAGAAATATATTGTGAAAACACTAGATTGCCAAAAGAATTCCCTTCACTGACTAGTAAAAAAGCAGCAGCAAGAGCATGCCATCCTGCCGTTGCTAATTGTTGTGTCCCAACTCCCACATCTAAGGATAAGAAAGTGGATTGGTCTCTCTGGTGTAGTCACTCAGCTGAGACTGCCAGTAAAGGTGCAAAGTGTTGTCAGTTGTTATTACTTGGTATGTGTTATAACCTAGGTGTAAATGGAAAAATACCTGGGAATCAGTGACTTGTCCATGTACACTGAAACTGATTCATGATCATAACCACATTTGAATAAAAGCCGTATCTGTGCCAGGCTGAAGTGAAGAATGTAATCCAAAGAAATTAGTAAATCTGATTACCTCTGGAATACAACTAGGCACTAAAGAAAAGTTGAAAGACAAAGAGCCAACATTTTTGGTTTTAGTCCACAAGTGCATTTAATTATAAGAAGAGGGAAAGGAAGGAGTAAAACTTACATGAAAATACAGCATAAGGAGTAATTTTGTCACTCACCACTACCTTGACAAGAATAAAAGTCTGCTCCGCATGGAGTCCTTTAGTCTAAGCCTCTCCTGTCATACTCCAGAGCTCTGCAGAACCATAGAGGATGAGTAAGATGGAAAGAGGTAGGGAACTGAGCTCTTATTTTCTTACCCCAGGTCTGCTGACATCTGTCAGCAGTTACACAGGTGGGAGGAAGGGAATATATCTTGGATCTTGCCAAAACAGCTCTAAAACATCACCGGTGGGTTTGCTCTGCTGCTTCCATCTGTCTGTGCCTCAGTGCACATGCAAGGCATTTTTAAGCCACCTGCTGCTGATACAGTGGTTTCTTTTCTGCCGGAGTGGTATTCAGACTTACAAGATCAAAGAATTGATCAGAATTCAGTGGAAAGCTTAATATTATCCCTAAACCTTAACTTGCCTGTTTGGATTCCCATTAGACTAAACCCTGATGGGCTGGGACATTTTCTGAAGTACTCATTTTTCACCATAGTGACACTACTATTATAAATATGGATGCTGCCTTTGATCGTAACAAAATTATACTAACAATATGGATAATTTTTTTCCGTATGCTCACTCTCACTTAAGACTTGGACTGAGGTGGACTAAGGAAGGTTGAACTCAACAACACTTTGTTCCTTCTTTCTTTTATGCTAGTACAGAAAAAAAAATTGTAACAGGATGTTAATGTGTTCACAACAGGAATTGTGATGTGTGTCATCAAACACTTGAATGTTTCCAGTAAAAAGAGGAGAGGAATAGAACTATGGAAGATCTAACTGTTCTGTGTCTTCCAACTATTGCAGCGCCTGTTGTTGCGCAAACTGAGAGTTTGCTCAAATAGTGCTAGAAAAGGCCTGAGATAAATGAGAATGCATGACGAAAAGGGCACAGAAAATCATTAACATCTTAATTTTTTTTTCCCTGATAATTCAGTTTTTGGTTTTTTAAAAGGATAGATAAGAACTCGTTGGAGGAAGATCTTCAAACAGTAATTGTAAAGTTTAATACTTTCTGTATTTTTCTACTTATTTTAGGCATCACTCATCACTTAAGTCAATGTTTTGGCAGTGATTTCTATGGAAACAGGATTTAGCTTTTACTGCATAGAGATTCTCCGTTCTGTCAAACACTTTCAGTAATGACGAAGTAACTGGAATGGCGGTTTGTATGGTAAATTTACAATTATGAGTATGAAACAGAGAGTTTTATTTACTTGTAGTACTCCTTCTTCCAAATATCTTATTCAAAATTTTGTAAAAGATAACAAATTTCATGAGATATTTTGACTATTTCCAAGGGAAAGAAGATGCAAGAATGGTTCATGCCACCCAAAAATGTTTCTTACAGTGAACAAAAGTCAACCAAACCTTTATGAATTCTCTGATTGCTGTAATATACATAAAAGTTTTGGGGGATGTAGATGCTTGCGTATGCATACATATATGTCTGTGTAAACCAACTAAGAAAGAAAATGTAAAAATTCAATTACTACCATTTCAATATTTAAAAAATAAAATTATTTCATTTCAAAGTGTTGCTATTAATTTGGTTTGACATCAAGAAGTGAGACAAAAATAAACTGCAGGAGATTTATAACACAAGTATTTTTGAAAATATGAATGTAAATATGAAATATTACTTTGAAATGAGATATATTTAACTGCCAGGAGAAAACAATAAAACCTCCTCAGCACATTAATTTGTAGATAAAATTATACTTGAGGACACCTTCTCTGAAAGGTTACCATTGCTTACCCCAAAACTCTCCATAACTAGGCAAGACGTCGTCTGCAGTTTAACAGCCTTTTAGCAAAGCAACTTGCTGTCAGTAATGTTATCAGACATATTTTGAGTTTATGTCATGTTAGCTTACTGGTCCATCTTTGATTGTAACTGCTTGGAAATCAGGAGCCAGGAAGAACTGTTTCTTAGAGCAATCTTCCTCAGTAGCTTCCAGCCTGTTACAGCTTTGCTTTATCACTCAAGCTGTAAACTGTAACCCCTGTGATACAGAATCTAGCACCCTGATATCTGTGAGGACACCTACATAAAACAAAGGAGTACAGGATTAGTAAGAGCTAACCGTGTCACAGTCTTGGCCTGCTGTTCTTACAGTAGGTAACCCACCAACCATTTAATCTAAAGAGGTCACAGAACATCAGTCCTATTCTAACTTGAGGTCATCTATTCTTCTTGGCTGTAATAGATTATTTATATCTTTGGATCTCCCCTAGCACTTTGTTAGTACATGATATTGTTAGGTAGCTTACAGTAGTGAGACTCCAGAGCAAATAAACTGGTCTTGTGGTAAGCATTACAGTATAGACATTGCTAATTATTTATTTCCTGCTGTTAAGCAGAAAACAGGCTTGACTGCCCTCACAACAGCTGCAGCATTACAATGTGTGAAACACTATGAACTTTATGTGCTAGCTCTCTTGAAGAGCTCTGGGGGCAACGGGTATTACAAGCAGGTAGACTAGTTGTCAGAAGAGCCTTCTGAAGAGTCCTAGTGCATCAGCAGCAATTAATGCAGGTGGTATTTTAGACAAGGGAGCTAATGAGCTTTAATATACATGCAGGTGAGGGAGTGCTGAATCAGTAGAGCCATTAATGAACCTATGACAGCCTAATTAGCTACAATTTAAAATCTATGGAATCTAATCAGAAGAGCTGAACACTGCTGCAAATCTGTGTATGAATGAGTCTTTCTAAATACTCCAATCTGTTGCTTAGTCACTGATTGATAGTAATTGCTTTTTTTCCTCTATTGTGTATAGGAGAATGCCCAATTTTGTTCTGATAGAGG
Organism: Gavia stellata; assembly: GCF_030936135.1. Taxonomy (NCBI): domain Eukaryota; kingdom Metazoa; phylum Chordata; class Aves; order Gaviiformes; family Gaviidae; genus Gavia; species Gavia stellata. Next base: position 29,618,843 of record NC_082599.1, read on the forward strand.
AGGACACAACATTGAAGTTAAATGCCTGAGATGTTTGACTGCTTAAGTTTTAATCAGGAGAAGTTTAAAAAAAATCAAAGTAAAATTAATTTCTAGCCCTGAATATAGATGATTAAAAATACCCCACCAACTTTTCATGCATTTTGCTGGCAGAGATTATAGGCTAGTTAATCAACTCCAAATAGCTTATATGAAATTAAAGATAGAACTACAGCTGAAGTGGCATAAAATACACATATTAATATAAGAACTTCTTTATATAGGAAATTTATGAAACTCCTTAGATGAATGATTTTTAATACAACAAAAAAAGAATTTTCCTATAAAAGGAAAACAATAATATCTCCTGAATGTTGTTATTAAAAACCTCAAAAATAATAAGAAACCTATTATGAAACATTATATTTTCCTTTTCCAAAATCACTATGGGAAAAAGAGTATTTGGTAGTGCACAGCAGGGGAAATACACAACACAGCTGAAGGGTATGTCCAGTATTATCCATGAGATATGAAGTATCCTAAATGAAGGCTTAAATACCTGAAACACTATGAAATTTTCCTTGTGTTGAGGGCTCAGATCCTACTACTTTTTGCAGATAAAATCCCATAAGAATTCTCCATTATTAGCCAGCTAGCTATCTCTTGCAATAGTACAATAGGCAGACATATATTAGATCAGTGAGTAGGAAGTTGCTGAAAAAATGGGGATGCCTTTTTTGGCTCAATCTACCTATCCTTGTAATCCTTAGTAAACATTACTATACTGAATATGGGTATTAACATGAATATACAGGGGAAAAAAAAAATACATGACTAACATTTTAAGACAGAGTGTTCTGTGTCATTAACAACATTTTCATGTAGATACAAATATTTGAAAACAGAAAATGTGCAAAATAGAGTTTTCAGACATACCTGATGCCTATGGCTTGGAATTGCTATTTATTGAACCTTGTGTGCACAGTAGGTTGACCAAGAAGAAAGAAGGGGGGGGTAGGAAGGTAGAAAGGAGGACTTTAAAGACAATTTCCACCTTGAAGATGGCTTCTTTCTTCATGTGATTCCATGGTAAATTGAGACCACCTGATACTCTCAAGATCCCCGCTTCCCTCCCTTGTCACTCTACGGGTGAATTGGGAAATACCAGGGGGGAAGTAATGTACAGTATTTCTAAGTAGGAGCTATCAGCTCTGTTGCTTGCTTTCTCCACTGCCTCAAAGTGACTGGATTTCAAGTAGAAATTGGTCAAGAAAAGTGCTTTCTTAAAAATTTTAAGCTTTCTCCCTATAGCATATGTTAAGCCTTGGTTTCCCAGAGTTAGCATAAAGAACTACATTTTCAGCAAGGCAGACTTTATTGAAAGGAGGTCACATACGTTTTCTCCAAGACATTCTACAAAGGTTAGTGAGAAGCCGGTGACAAAAGGCTGTATTGAGACATCTGCTACCTGACAAACTCTTGGAGACAAACACAGGCTTCAGGCCAGGTGTGGACTTTGAATAGCTGTTTGTGAATGTCTTTTGGATCAAGATGCACTCAGTGATGACATCTCTTAACAATTCTGAATGAAGAATAATGCTGAGAGAATCACTGTCTGATCACAGACAAATCATGGACAGAAGAAATGGTGAAATTCATTGAATGAATAATTTGCTAGGGATTATTTCCTTGGCTGTAATCATCACTGCCACTCACGCAGTAATTTGCTGAAGCAGCAACACCAACTTTACTGCAGATGAACTTTCTGGTGCTATGTTTTTTTGAGATCATAAAGAGATATTGAAGTCTGATTTCACATATCCCAACTGCACAATTTTCTTCTTTTGGCAAAGCAAACAGCCACGTCTCAATAGGTTCCATTTTATACACATTTTTTACCTCACAGTTCTAGTTAATGAATTATACAGCAGGAGGAAGAAATAAATAAGTGTTGGGCCCAATCCTGAAGTATTTATTCATGTAAATAGAAACTTTGCTTGAGTTTTTTATGCAGAATCAATTCCTAAGAGGTTTACTATTTTATTTTAGCTTTCTTTGAAGTAGTGAAATGTTTTAATTTCATGGACATATATATTATAATAACCACATTGTCACACAGTATGCTTCAGTTGAGATTCATCTTTCTCTTAGTTCCTTTGCTCTCTATGATTATATATATTCACACATATATCTATTTATATTTACAGAGGTATTTACTGTGTAAAATGTGAGTTTATCTTTCCTGGTTTTACAGTACTGCTACTCAGAAGGCTCAATTGTCAGCTCATTGCTATCGCTAAGACCATAAATATTTTATACGTCATTTTTTTCCACAATCTTTTTTTCTGCACACAAAAAGATCAGAGCTTTTTAAACGTTTGGTCAAAATTTTCTGAGCCAAATCAAGAATGAGAATCCAGGGCCTGACCGCTCCTGGCCCTAGTGGGCGAAGGCAGGGATACCTAGAATAAATATTAAAGATGTCTGAGAGTAAGGCTTACTGTTCTTACTACCACAGAAAGGCTGACATGTTGGAATAGAAATGAGTACTTCTGGGAGAAGTCATGGAGTCTGACTTTTCTTTTTGTACAGCAACAGTAGGCATGGTGGCTTTCCAAGGCTTGGCGTGGATAAAGCAGGTAACCGATCTAGGTCTGCTGGAACACAGCAGAATCATTGCACCCTTTGCTGCCCCAAGCCTATTCCTAAACGCAGGGGAGGCTTTGGGCAATCTAGATAGTAAAGGAGTTCTCTGGGTTGACAAACCTAGCTCACGTTGGTGGGACAAAAATCCTGGTGAGAGACTTGGAGCTGGAGTATTTATAAGGATGAGGTTCATTTTACTTGCACTTGAAGCAATGGACTGGAACAAAGATCCTGAATGCTCCATCTTAGTGCTGCAACAAAGTAGTTGGTTGTTGTTTATTTGTAAAAATAAGTAAACCATGAACTATGGGGCTAACAAATATATCCGAGCTTACAGAGTCAATGGCAAAGCCAGGCTGATAACAAAAGGACTGACTCTGTTGTCACTTCCACCACACTGTATCAGAACCAGCCTCACTGAGGCCAGTGGAATGACATAGTATGTCATAGTAGAATAAGGCCCTGGCATGATCTTACCTTCCTACCTGGTCATTAGGCAATCCTTGGCTTCTTTAAAGGTACTGTGCTTCAGTGCAACTTTGGGTACCACCCTCACACACAAATACAGCTGAAACATACTGCACAAGATGACAGATTCCCAGTGAAACTCATGACTGGGCTGGAAAAGAATCTTTTAGAACAGCTCTATCACCCTCTTGAAAACAGGCTTGCAAGAAATAATGCAATTTAAAATATAATTTAAAGACAACAGCTATGAAAGATGGTGAGCTCACTGACATTTAAACTTGATGTAGCAGGGACCTCTCACATGCTTCTGTTTAAATGCATATTGGACATGCTTGTTGAATGGGGCCAGGGAGTGCAACATTATGAAGAATGAAGCCATTGATGAATAGAGCTGTCTTTATACCTCTCTAATGCAATACAAGCTACATAAAACTATTTTAAAAGGACGTCTTTATTTTTCCTTGTTTGAAAATGTTTTTATTTATTTATTTTTGCACAGTGGAAATTTTATTTTTTATAGTGTTTCCTGCTGGGGCATAGTTGAATAAATTTATTTTAAGATGGATGGTAAACTCTTTTCTTTCTGTGCATCTCTGGTGCTGCATTTTTTAATAAATCATTTTTAAGGTGGCTGTTTCAGTATTTTTCTTTTTATTTCCTGCTGTGCAGATGAGGGCTTTAATAAACAATTTTTTGAATTGGCTATTTTTACATTTTTTCTCCTGTATCCTGCTGTTGCAGTGCTGTAAGCTTGTTACATGTTCATTTGTTTTAAATAGCTGCTGTTCCTTGTTTTTTTAGAAATAATTCTTGTACATTAGCCTTCATTTTGAGAATTTCCTTCTCTAAATAAAACTGAACAGGAAAAGGCAGTAGAACAGACTTTAAAAAAATGTTAGTATTACAATTCACAGGAATAGCTAACCTGAGGACTCAGTTATAATAGCATGTAGCTATTCCATACTAAGTTACAGTGTTAACCACTAATAGCTTCAGGCTTGTCACATTTGAAGTAGTTTTACTAAGTTTAAGCTCATTCTAATTACATTGGTGTAGTTAACCACAGATTGAGTGCTTATGTGTAGTTATGACAGTTCAGCTGATCTATGGTAATGTCTCAGGATGTGCTAACACAACCATGGGTTTGAATGCTGATCTCTGTATAGCAAACAGTAAATGCAGTCATAGTGAAACTATTCCTAAATTTGAGTTCCATTGGTTACTCTCTTTTCAATATGACACAATTTCTAGAAATGTTGACATATTTTCTGTTGATTTTAACAACTTTTTTGAAAAATTGACCAGTTTAATATTTCATTTTGCAGTGAAAGTTGTTATTTTCATCCACAAAAGGGCCGAATAATTTGGACTATAATTCAATATTGCATATGAGGTTGGCAATTAATATGCATTTTGGGTAGGAATAAAAAGCAGAAAAAGGCAGGGTTTTTTTTCAAAGAAAAAATATTTCATGATTTATCAGAAAAAATAGTTAAATGAGAACTCTGGTATTCATTCAGTCCCACTAGGGCACTACCAGGATTTTTTTAGTAGCAGACCAATGCTGTCAACCTAGAACCGCTAGGAGAATGAAGAGAAAGGCATAATGAGATCACAAGGCTGATGTGAGCAAGAAGAGAAGACCAGAAATATACAACTATGAAAATAAGGAAAAACCATACAGATTTGGAAAGATTTCATTTCCATCAACATAATCATCTACAGGATTGATACACAGTTGAAGCTACACATTTTGGCTCTGTTAATAATTTCTGGATATCAACAAAACAAAACAGAAAGGAATCTCAGAAGTGTGATGTAGCCTAACCATTTCAAATACCTGTCTTAGAATGGGATGGTTGCTCTCCAGAGGCATCGCTCGCTACAGAGAACACCTTCAGAATGAGTGAATTTAGGTGAGACAAATCCTACCTTTTAATGTAATTGTGTGAACCTGGAGGCATTCCATGAGAAAGAAGAGCAGTTAAAGTGACTAGTGTTGTCTAAGGTTACATCTTAGATTAGGTCCATCTTCTATGTTGTGATTATACTGGTTCAATGAATATGAATGAAGTTTTGGCAATATTAAACTGAACAGAAGCTTTAATGTAGTTAGCATTAATAGTCATTTTAGATGGCTAGTCTCACTGCCAGTTTCCAATGGATAGCTTGATTCAACTGACTTCTGCTTCTCTGATGAGCAGTAGCTTATGATGGACCATAGTTTGCCTATTGAGGATGCAGAGTCTGGTTTTATCCCCTACATAGTTATTGTGTAGTATATAAACCAGTCCTTGAACCGAAATGGTCATAAACAGCACAGTGATCTGTCCTAACAAGTTTTCAGGCAGTAACTCTGGCCAGAGAAGATTAAGACAGAAAGGAAACTCCCTCACTGCTTGCCAGATATTACACAAGGACTTTGAATCAGAACATAAACATCAATACTCTCTATCTCAAAGGTAAACTCTTGCAGGCTTAGAACTTGAACGACTATAGTTCAATTTATTGACCCATGCCCTAGTCCGGCATTGTGTTTTATCTTTCTAAAATATATTTACCTACAGATTAAATCATACAGCACACTGAAGGGAAGATACTGTTCAAATACTCCTGTATTCATCATACTTCACTACAGTGGGTTTTCAAGTTCTTTGTACAGTGTACAGAATTGAAAAAAGAGTTTTCTCTTAAGAAGAGGGTCTGTTGTGCTAAAACATGATCACAGAACTTGCTTAGGGAAGGTAGCCAAAGCTTTGCCTTTTATGTACAAAACAGTCTTCATAATTGCTACTTTGTATTTGCAGAGAATTTGAAGAGTCTGTGAAAATAAAGTGCTTTTAAAAGGATTTATTAGCCTTACTTTCCATTTTAGTTCCTATCCTCATCAAATTAACTCCTCAAACTCATTTAATGCTGCATGGTCTGTAGGTAAATGAAAGCCATTTGTCTGTGTATCTGGCCCTTTTAATAAGCACAAAAAATGCTTAGAAATTCAGATTATGTGTACATTCTGGCATCAAATTAATGCAGATTGATAAATGGCTTCACTTGATGCCCAAATCCTGAGGTGATTAAAGTAAAATTCTAATTCAAATTTTGAAGCAGTTTATTTTCATTACAAACAGTGTGAAAGTTTGTGTTTCCCAATCAATATAAGAGGAACATTTCTACTGACATCTGAAGAGTAGAATAGCTGGAGGTGGAAGGGGAGTGAGAAAGAGGTAGTGATAAGGTTGTTCCATCAGAAGACTCTCATCTTCAAAAAAAGAAGTGGAAACAGGCATTTTGAAAGTCAAATCATCTGTCTGGACCTTCATTTAAATGAAAGTTCCAAAAAATAAAAAGTCAAATAATTCCTCAAAGCTGAACACACTGTTCAGGATAAACTCTTCTCCGCTTGAGCTGAAATGCTGTGATTTGTTATGTGGGCCTGAGTCCCACTCTAATTCCTATCTTTTGGTCTATAAAATTTCTTGGTACTTCAGAATGCCGCATTTTCCACATCTGTATTTCATGATTAATTTATTGGCAGAATCTCAATTTGGTTTGTTTTAGCCTATCTGCTTATACTTTTTATGAAATGAAGTGTTAGTTACTAATTATAATTTTAGGAGTCCACAGATTATTATATGTTTTGCTATGGTATCAATAGCTAGACATGCATAGAGAATGAATACATATGCTTTGATTCTAGAGGAAAACAAGAAAAAAGAATTGCTGTATTGGGGAAAATGTGTACATCGGTTCTCTGGGAAAAAACTAGTGCTTAAATATCACTGTGATAGGCTGAGGCACAAATGGCTGATTACTGGAGATCAGAGTATATGTCAAGTCAACTTTCTCTGACACTGCTAAAATTTGCTTTGTTTTTTGAAGTGTGAGCATCTTGTTTGTTTGGGACATGGTATTTTGATACCATTTTTGACTAGAAAGAAGCATTTATTATAGACTATGTGGGAAAATTTATCAACATATGAAAGAAACATTTTATGGACTTACTGAAATACTGAAGCTGTGACTACTGCCAGAGATATGATTAAAAATTTCCAAATTTTTCAAAGACTGGAGCTATCATTGCAAAGCAAATGAATTTTAGCCACTGATAATACCAGGCATTACCTTGTGCTGCCTCTATCTTTCTTTTTTATTTTTTGCCTCACTTGAATATGAAGATATCCTGTATGATTGAACTATCGAGTACTGAAGAGTCAGCATTGCTGATGCATTTCAAAGAGCTACATTGAGAACTTTATTATGCACATCTGAAAAGCAAAATCAGTAATTACAAACAACTTACAGGACAGCTGAATGTAGTTAAATCATTTACTTGCAATACACCCACAATCTTAAAATGCTTTAATATATAAAAACATATTCAACAGCTGCAGTGCTTTTATCCAACAGGCATTCTCTCTTAAGCTTATGGAAACTTTTTTTTAGGAAGGTGTATATGTTCCTTTATAAGCAAAAGGTAACCACAGGTGAAAGGATGTCTGTCTGCTTGATAGTTCCTTGAAGTTACTCTGATCATGGCCAATAGAGCAGAGAACTGTGTAACAGAATGCAGACAGTGTTCCCTTCATCATCTTACAAATCACTGTAGAAATTGCCTATGTGATCTTAAGTTAAGAGAACAGTAAGGCTGTTATGTCATAATGAACTGTTGAAATAGCATTAAAACATACTGCTATTAATGGATAAGAGAAGTCTGAAGATACAGAAATAATCAGAGGTGCGTGTAGACATCTCTACATATCTCTTGTTATGTTTACAAATGTCTGATTATCTCTGTATCTCCAGCCTTCTCTACATATACGTGGGTTTAGAATTTTATTAAAAGTTGTAAGAACAAGGAGAGTCACATACCTTTCACACAGGAAATGTTCAGGTAGAAAAAAATTAGTAACATTTTTCTATAGATGTTGATTCTTATGTCATAGTTTTAGTGTTGAAATTTTTTTAATAGCATGTACTGGTGCCTTCTCTGAGGGATACTTATTTCTGTTTTAAAGTCAAGCCTCTGAGCTCTTTGAAATGTGTGGTTATGCAGGAAGTAATCTGCTGGAGGCTTTGAGGCTTAAAGCCCATAACCTCGGGAGATCCCACGTCTGCCTTTCAGCCAACAGTGTACTCTGAAGCAGAGCTGCATTAGCAGCTATAAATTCAATCTCACTGTAGTTTAGCTACTCTATTCTTCTTCACTGGTAATTACACCATGGGAAATAACTATTTAAATGGAATCCTGTGCTACGATTACATTTTTCAAAAACTGATTACAACATACAAGACAGTTTTCAATTTAAACCTCCAAGATTTAATTCAAAACAATTTTATAGTAACAATTTAGACCTGAGAATGTACAGACATTAAAGTGAGGCAACTTACATTCCAGTTATTTGTACTGTTTATTTATAAAAATATTTCTGGTGTTTCTGAAGATTAAATTTTGCCAACCCATGACTAATCATCAGAGCTGGGTAAACATTTCATAATGAGCAAGTAATTTGAAAAACTCTGCCTTTTCAGTGAACTACACACATGTATGTTTGAAATTTCTTAAACTAGATCCTGATATCCAGACATTAAATTTTACCTTACTATGCAAGTAAATCTACATGGCCTTACCAAAACTCTGGTATAATACTCTGTAAAGTAAATGTTTAGAATTGACTGCAGGTAAATGTTTAGAATTGACTGATTTATTTTCCTGGCATATGCACCACATGCCCAAGAGCCAAATTATTCTGTTTAGTCAAGAGGCACAAGATTCTTATTGCGTACTCCAGGCACTTGCAGATACTCTGGGACCCATTCACAGAGGCATTTGCCAAAAATTCCTAGTGATTCTAGCACTCTGCTCTAGGGTGAGATTCATTTAGGCTTGTATTTGGGACCAGGGAATAACCTGCTATTTGCCTCACTTACTGTTGCTGGTTCACTGCCTTCTGAATACCTGCAGTCAGGTATTCAGATGACGAGAGTCCTAAAATGGGAGGTGATGAAGAGTTTTACAATCCAACAGTCATGGCGTGGCTGTCCTGATACACTCAGTTAAAATGTTAAACTTGGGTTCATTTCACCCATTTCTGGTTGCTAACCGAGGGATGTAACATAAAAAAAGCCATGGCAATGAACTATAGTATTTGGTAATATTGAGATTCAATAAATTATTTTAAAGAGATACTTAGAGCCCTTAAAGAGTCATATTTATTGTTTTACCTGATTTTAAAAAAATATTTCTTTAGATACCATAGACAGGAATGTATTTGGTTTTACTTATATATGATGATAAAAGTTGTTTTTGAAAGATGACTCAAATAAAGAAAAAAAGATGATTAGAGGAATGAAAAATAAGATAGTAAATATGATCAATAACAACTACTTTCTGAGAACTTCTGAAGCTTTCTGAGTTTAGTCATTCCTCGCATTACTACATAGATAAGGTCTATGGTAGCATAGTTAGGAATTTGTTCTCCTTTCACTTGAATCAGATTACTGACTTCAGTGGAGTATTTCTTGGTTTATACCATTGTGAAAGGAGAAATGGCTTGGAGTATCAGGTTTTACCATCTCATTGTGTGGCAATTTATTAATTGTAACTGTAGATAACTTTGTAATGGTCTGGTAGGATTAGTAATTGTTTTATACCTAATCACCAAAACATTATTTTTAAGGATTGGATATAATAATCTTCATACTGATTAGTTAATTGTTAATAAAAAGTAGTATTTGTCCAAAAAAAAGGGGAAAGAAGTATTTTATTTTTATAACTATACATAGCAGAATCATGTATTATCTTTGGCTTGAGTACACTGATAGATCATTTTCTACTTATCTATGATGATATGGGGTCTCAGGTAAAAAAACAAAGAAATAAAAATTAAATAGAAGTACAATGTAAACTCAAACATCGAGCAGCTGTTGTGTGAAAAGTATAACATACAATACCATTATCAGTAAAAAAGGTCACGGGCTTGATTCCTTACCCTTAACAGACCGATCTGACTAGACCCATCTGTGTCAAATCCTCCAGGCAAGGATATTTTATTGTTGAATGGCATTTGTCCAGTCAGCAGTGAAATGGGTACCAGCAAGAGCCAAATAAAGCAACAGGAGATCACTCATGAGATATCCTGGAGACCTTCTGGCTTAGGGGCATTCCTCAGTAGCAGATTTTCTCTACTTGTCTGTCATGACACAGCATGCATGGGTCCATTTGCAAAATAAACACATTCATTGCAAAAACTACTCTGAGTGAAGCTGCTATTGTAGGAGAGAATCATCATCATCAACCCCATATAAGCAGTTTCAGGAGAATAGCGCTTTACAGGTCATATGTAAAAATTTATCTTTATGGAGACTTTCTTGAAGTTTCTAAAATGATATTTTGATGAAGAATTAAAAACCATACAGTATTTTATTACATACAAGTACCAAAGTCATCAAAATTTTAGACTTCTTAATTCTACTCCATTCCTACTCTTCCGTATGGATGAATATTGGATGCGGAGATGAACGTATTCAACATAATTTGCTGACATGTTTACTCTCTCATTCCAAACAGAGTATTTTACAGCAGAGTTTTTTCCAAGACAATTCACTGCAGATAGAATGTATTTCTGTTTGCCTTGGACAGGTGCTTAACATCTTCACAAAGATGTTAGAGTCAAATCCTAATTCAGCATTAGGTGTGATTCATATCTACAACTTTTAGCACACAAACAATGGTGTTTGGGTTGGGCTGATGATTTTGTAGGCTGATATATCATTCATTATTATGAACATTATTTTCTAAACTCATTCTTTGTTTCATTAAAGAAATGTAGAATCCTCTCCAAAATAGGCTTTCAAATAGGAAAAATTAAAAGTTTGGATTCGAATGAAAGAAAACTATGGGAAAAGCTAGAAAATACAAACAGTTATTATAGTTCAATTAAGGCTGATGATCTGATCTGGAACGACTTGTTAAAATATTTCCTTGGTAGTCAGAAAGGTAAGGAAAAAATAAACAAGAGGAGACATAAATGCACTGAAGTTCAGGTGCACAGTGTAATTTACTTTATTAAAATCTGATTGCATTAATATGGTAAAAGATAAATAATAAAATTAAAATAAGCTAATTAGGAATAAGACTTCCACATCATATTTAGCCATGTCATAATATTTTTATCCATTTAAAAGTTAAAAGGGACAGTGATCAAGGTACTAGGCAGGAGTTCTCCAGTAAACCACAGAGAGGCTATGGTCATCATACTCTATTTTAATACTCAAAATATTTTGCATTCACATCTGGGAAGAAAGTGAATATCTATGATTCTTCTGGAAAGGAACATGGTATGGCATTGTAGTGCAGTGCTTTTCTTATTTATCTAAGTAAAGCCGAGGAGCAATTAATTTGCCAAAAGTAAAGTGAGGAAAACAATTTCTTCCTCAAACTAAGGTTCCTCTGTAGCTTACCCACTCAATATAAGGAAGAAGCATTAAAAGAAAAGTAAAGCCAGGGCTGAAAGTTAAACTGAATGCACTGATGTAAACAGAATCATTCAAAAGGATATACACTATAGGTTTTTATTGTGAAACAGGTGTTGGTCTTCTACCATTAAAAAAACTGTGAGTTAATTATGTTACGAAGTAATGAGGTTGTTAACTAAAACTTTGTTTGCATTACAGTTGACTACATAGCTTCCAGCATCGTAATAATAGTCCACCCTGAAAAATCTAAAAAATATCTAATTACCCAAATTGTCCTCAGGACAATTTATCTCTTTAAATAGAAACATAACAGTAGAAGTAGTTAATATAATGAAGGGAAAAAAAGTCAGATAAACCTGCCAATTTGAATGGATTCTCAGTAGTACATTATAAACCATGCCCATCTGCCCCCCCCCCCCCCCCAATGATTCTTCTTATTACTTATTTCATTAGTTTTCTACCACATATGAGCTGGATATCACAATATGCCTACAAGAAGGTCATTTAAGAGTCAAATGTCCCAGCTACAGATTTATTCCCTCCCTTCCACTAAGTATAGAGACATTATTGCCCTTACTCTAGGAAAGGTAGTCTCCTATCCTACTTCACAAAAATTTAATTTGGTATATATGGGGACAGTAGTCATTTGTTAGGATGACTGTAAAGGCACAAAGTACCGGTAAAGTTTGGTACTTTCTGCTAGGATTCATATAATTCTTTCAACAGATACAGAAAAGGCATTTGACTGGGTTGAGGGGCTTTATTTATTTATTTATTTTGAAAGCACTATATGCCTGGCACATGTCTTGTGGTCCAATGGTAGAAAGTTCATATCAGTTTTCTTGCTTATCCACTCCTCAGTTCATGATGAGTCTCAGTCACTCTTAAGGCTACAGTCCCAAAAGAACTGTCATCTAGATTCGCTACAGTAATAGGTAAGAGATATCAGAAAGGGATCTAGGAATCTGAGTGTGGTGTGTTGGCTCCAGTAACAGCATGCGGGGAAATTTTGGCATCTCCAAATGGGAGCACACTGTAGAAAGGGCCAGCTCACATCAGCTTATCTTGTAGTTGCCTAAAACTAGCAAACAAGGAGAATGGGACTGTATTTTTAATCACGACCACTCTAAGACTCCCTTTAAGTAAACTTGATCTTCTCCTGGGAGATCTGGGGTGGAAGGAGTAGACTACATGACCTCCAGAGGTCCCTTCCAACCCAAATTGTTCTGTGATTCTAAGATTAAACATGACTTTATAGTCCATTGTTCAAGATATTTAGCTAGGAAAGAGCAATCCTGAGTTCTAATTACTGCTCTCAAATTTCTGTTTAAATTAAAATATTTAAATACAAAATATGCATTCAATATAAAACTAGAGAAGGAAACAGGACAGAAGTCTTCTCCATATCAGTGGAATGGACTGAAGTTTTTGTCCTAGTCTCTCTGGCATAATCATATAAGAAAGATCAAAAGTGATATCCTACAATAAACTAAAATGGGAAAGAAGGATGCTTGCATAGGAGATGAAGAAGTCAAGTTCAAATCTCCTTCAACAGACCTGGTTATTCATACACTTGTTCATTGTTTTAGCCACTGACTATGCAATCAAAGGGGAAAAGTAAAATCTCCATTATTGTGCAAGGCTTAATCCTCTACATCAGTTCTAAAATATTTTGCTGTATTTGGAAATGCAGGAAAAATAGTTAGGGCAATAGTTATTCCGAGAATCTTGATGGAGTCTAGACACGACATATGGCACTTGCTTGCTTGGCACTATCAATCTTTAAGCATTCAGAGCAGCAGAATTTTATAGAAGGAAAACCCAAAACTTGTTCCTATTACTTGGTTCATCAAGGTTACACAGGTTTTCCTGTATTTCATTCTTCTGTACTGAAAATACGTCCAGGCTATTTACCATTAACAAGTTTTAGTTTAATTAATACCTTCTTTTAGCCCCACAGCTCTTCTTCATTTAGCTAGTTGCTTGTTCAGCTTATTATTCTTGTATTAATCAGCATTTTTGCCTTCCTAATTGTTTCCCATATGGCCAGTATCAAATGATAGACCCAAGTTATCTGCGGCCTTCGTATATTTTCTCTCTGTAGAAAGCTAGTAACTTGCTCAGAGAAAACTACCAAGTCAGTCTGTCATGATCTCTCTCTAGTAAATTAGCATTACGTTTTATGTTATTTTTCTATTTGTCTTAATTCTATGTGAATCTTTGCTGTACAATACATTCTAATATCTTGTCTGGTATAGAAATCAGATGGCTCATATTCTGTTTCTTAAATACAGGTACGATATAGTCATTCCTTCGTCATACAACAGTGTTGCTGACCTTACAAACATTTTAAACCCTTGTTACTGAATCTTTGATTTCATGTGATAGTTATTTCAGAAATCTAGTATGGTCATCACCTTCTGCCCATGCTTGAATATACTAAACATTTTGAATTTTCTTTCACCTGATGATGAGAATTTCTATTTCTTTAAACTCATTCCTATTAGCCATCTCATGATGTCCTCACAAAAAATAAGAAAAAGATAACTAAATTGTATTTAATATCAATGCAATATTCTCTTTGTATGCCTCACTTCTTCAGCCTCATTCCTCATAATTCATGTGTCTAACATTTTCCTTTGGTTTAATATACTTTATAAGCTATATCTCAGAATTTTTTTAGTAATTCTACACCCCATGGACTTCATGAAGCAGCTTTCTTTCCTAATGATATATTTTTCCATTCACAAGGGATGAGAAAATTCTCAAGGAATTTAAAGGATATACAAGTTCTTTGGGGTTTAAAGTAAGTATCAAGAGTTATAATGCAATACCTCTGATTAGAATAAATCTGAGAAGCATAATCTGATTAGTATATAACCTTTCAAAACAGTGAACAGCACTTTAAATATTTGCGACTGAAATTAATATCCAACATGCAAGATTCATATAACTAGAGTTTTATCCTATTTGTAAATATTGCTAAGGGATTTCCTAATGTTGCATAGTTTTCTTCTTAGCTCAAAACATGCTGTGATTAGTACTGAAAGGAATATGACAGTTCTACTCCAAAGCAAATTTTAAGGCACCAAAAAATGTCTTCCTTAGAATAAACCCAGATATTTAAAGAAGTGGGAAAACAGAATTGTTTTAAAGCAAAACCACACTGATAGTGTAATGGAAGAGACCCTGAACAAGAACATGATAGATGCAGGCCAAGTTTGTGCTCAGCCTCATTCCCATTACAATTTGTCATGCCAGGTTTCTCCAATGCACACAACAGGTTAAGCAGAATTGTTATAAGGCATGCAAGTGCCTGTCTTTCTTTTAATTGTGTATATCCCAGTGTAGTCCAAGACATGTATATATTCAAGGTGAGGAGTCTATACATAGCCAAAGCCTAATATTTGTAAAGCAATGTAGTTGGAAGATATAATTTATTGGTTTTGAAACCTTTGGGTCATTTCAGCAATGAAAAATATTCCAATTATAGGTTAAACTTACTGAAAATGTAATATTTAATTTCATTTTCAGATGGAAAGTAACTTTTTACCGAAAATTAAATCCTACAGAAAATTTCTATTTTGAGAAAAATACATTTTCTCTCAGGAAATGGTTCATGTGGTGTTTTCCTCATCAACTTTAACACAAATAACCTACTAAGGTATTTTTTTTCATTGCAATCAATAAAGAAATTATTAAAACCAGAATTGTTACAGTTTCTCAACATCTTTTTTTCCATTACTTCCTCTGCTGACCTTTGAACACATCTATATTTTTTGCCACTTAATATTATTTATTTGTATTTCAGTGGGGTCTACAAGTTTCAAAGTGTAGTGGACTTGCATTGTGTTGGACACTTTACTACTGTACAAAAGGAATATTGGGTTTGGAAAGTTACTCTTTATATGGCAAAGGCAAAAGTTGGTCAGAAAAGTAGGCGCAGAAGAGTTGCTAATCATCTGCCAAGTCTCTGGCAGTAGAAGGTAGAGAAACCAGGTCAGGAAATCAGTGTAATGTTTGATAGACTACACTTTGCTATTTGTAATGCTATTTCTTAGCACAGAGAATGTGCACTACCACTGGTCCTAGGTGTTAATTCTTTATTTTGCCAGTGCTGAAGTGCCTAGACATGCTTGAATTCATTCCTCCCAACCTTCTTTCCAATACAGAAACTTTTTGCCTTTTTTGAAAGAACTTCAATTAGAAGGAAAATCAAACAATACATATAAAAAATTCCACTCCACCAGAGTCAGAGATAAGGCTCATATTGACATGACTAGACACAGTTGGGTCAACACTCAGTGCTTTAGAAAAAACTCACTTTTCAGATGGTATGTGAACAAAGGAGAATTTTGTTTCTAAACTGTTAAGTAGTGAATCACAACAAAAATGAAAGAAAAAAGAGACAAAACCAGTCTAATCAAAAACAAAAGGCTTTTTATGAACAAAATTGTGTAGATCTTTTTAAAATAAAGTTTATAATTTCAGTAATTGTGCTCTGGAACATGTTTTTATTTCTGTTGATATGCAGCTTCAGTTATGTGCAGCTGAGCATCACTGTGCTGACCTGTTGAGAGGATGGTAAGGAAGCATTTCATACAAACCACTTCAGGCTTTTGTTATCCTTCCTTCCTATAAAACTCCAACACTAAAACCTCTGAAGTTTTCAAATGCAGTATCTAATGTGGAAATGGAGACCTACTCTTCAGTTCTTATTGACTAAGATGATGTAGATTCAATATATCAACGAAAAAAGGTTATTGTGATGTCAGGAGTGCAATGGTTAATGTTCACAAAAGTTCATAAATTGTATACTACTTCAAGGAACAATAAAATACATTTGTTGTGACAGCCCACATCTCTAATTATCTTAGAGAAATTTTGATTTGTAATACTTGCCTCTGTCTTAGTGATAACATAATGACAACAATAGAAGTGTAAAAATGTCCTTCTAGTGGTCTTTATGTTCTTGGTAGTCTGTAAAAATTTAATACAAATAGAGCTTACCAAGACACCTGGACCGGAAAAATCTCTGAACATGTAACTTGCACCCTACACTTTCTAGCCTCTTTGTCTCCCTTTGCATTTGCTACTGTAGTCCTTCTTGGTAAATATTGGTAGCTCCAACATATTTACTCTGTTTGCATCCTCCTCTCATCCCTCCGTAAATAAAGTATATAGATATCTAGTGTCTGTGTGTTTGTTTGTGACCTACTGTGTTACATACACTAATCTGTAGGAAATGCAACTCTTGCAAAGCCATCTCTTCTAAGAGTAGTTTGAGCTTCCCTGTGCTACAAGTGCAGCCTGCAACATTGGCTTGTTCATAAACTTAGCTGAGCTACATTTAATCTAGTTAGGTCAACTACAGAGAGCCTGAGCACAATAACCTTTGGTGAGGGCTTCGTACATCTGACCTGGATCCTGGGAACAGGTTCTTTTGTTGAAACCTGTCTCATTGTTGACTTATTACTGTTGGTACCACTTTTTATAAGCTCAAGTACCGAGTGTGATGTTCTTCTTTTCTTCTTCTTTTCTTCTTATCTTTTTCTTTTCCTTTTTTTTTTTTTTTTTCCCCACAGGAAGCATAGAAAATTGTGGTTTAAAAATTAAAATATTCAGGTAATATCAAAATAAAGTACAGCAAGGTTAGCAAATGCCAGAGCTGCAGTTCCTCGTGCAAGCTAAATTAATTATCAATGTGCATGTGTGCTAAGACAGCCATTATTTTTTAATGGGACTGTCATAGGTAAATTTTGGAAAGAAATATTTTGAAATCAGAAGTTGAAACTTGTAATTTGAAAATGTCAAAAGAAAAACCTTCAGCTACATACATTAAGAAATATTAACCAAACATACTTTGAAGTAAAAAATAGGTTGTGTTAATGAAAACGTAATACACAAAATCTCTCCCAGCTCTCAGAGGGATCTCTGCTCCATGACTCAGAGATGATGAAGGCCCAAGTTTTGACACTAAGACAGTTAAACTGAGATTTTAATCCTTCCTCAAATACCAAATTTCTTCTGGTTTATTCTTTAACTATGACAATGAATGTTTGACTTCAAAAACTCAACAGTTTTTATTCTGTAGT
Source organism: Gavia stellata (assembly GCF_030936135.1). Classification (NCBI taxonomy): domain Eukaryota; kingdom Metazoa; phylum Chordata; class Aves; order Gaviiformes; family Gaviidae; genus Gavia; species Gavia stellata. The sequence goes on from NC_082599.1 coordinate 29,636,506, forward strand.
TTGGGTTTTTTTTTTCATGAAACAATATATGTATTTATGTGTGTAATGAATATGACAAGTAAGTTGTATGCTGAATACTATCATGATTTGGCTGTATTATGAGGCTGTATGCATTAGACCATTAAATTATATCAATTTAATATATTCTGTAGTTTTATTGGTCAAGGATTCTCTCTTTAGGAGGGATTGCAGTGTCAGTATATTTTACAAGTTGGTTGAAGTGAAAAAATAGTTTATCTAATCAGCTTTAGAATGTTCCTACTACACTTTCAAAATAAATTTGTCTGCTATTTTGTATATTTTATGAGCTGCTAAATAATTTTGTCAAATTCTGTTCTGCTCACATAATAATTACTTTGCATTTTTCACATAGTACTTCCTACTGACTTAAGGGAGGTAGCCTAGATACCTTTAATGGTTGCTGCCAGATGTTGTGAACCATCTGAAAAAGAAATAAATACCAGCACATTACAAAGTTTCTTAACAGGGATACAGGGAAATGTATAGAGGTTTGGCCACAGGGGGATGCAAAGGCAGTAAATTCATTCTGTGTTTGCACTTGGAAAGACAATGGATCAGAAATAAATTTTGAATCCTGGCAAAGGTTTCAGGTATTTCAGGTCTTTCAATGACTTTTGTTCTATACTTCACTTTCTGCTACTTCTGGTTTGCAGAAAGTGATGGCAACTTGTAAGCTATGAGTCACCGAGGGAGAAGAAAATATATGGATTAAAGGAAAAAATTACCCTTCAAAGCTACTGGAAAGGGTATCACTGAGACCCTTCAAAAGAAGGCCCAAAGGGTTAAGCTTTTCACTTCATTAAGTTTAAGCTGTTCCCTGTCTGAAACCTTGCAAATTTCTGATAAGAGTTGTAAAAACCAGGTGTTTGTTCTAAAACTACCCTACCATAGCAGTGAATATTTCCCAGATAAAAATTAATGAAGGGAAACCTCATAAATGTGTCAGAAGAAGATAATTATTATTTCAGGTATAAGCCAGATGCTCTCTATTGCAAATCAAGTAGGAGTAGGAGTCTCAGTTTACAAAAGACTCCTCCAATCACGAAAAGGAAGAGTCTTCACAGGTGGACTCTAGGTAGTACAAATCTAACCAAGAAAGATCCCACCCAGTTCTAGGATGTTACACTATGAAATAGAAGAATTTATTGATACCGTATTCATAAGAGTATGCTGACATCTTGGCACATGAATTCTTGAGTGGCTCCCTAAATTGGCTTCAAATCATGTTGCTTTTCATTCTTTGAACCAGGCATATATTAGCTAACTTAGAGCCCTTCAACAGCTTGTAACTCTAGTCATTCTGGATAAATTTTATTTCAATCATAAAAAACCAGAAAAGTTACATTTTATTCAGACATTTCTGATCCAAGTGCAAACAATGGGCATTTTGAGTCTTTATGCATATTTGTATTTGCATAGCCAGAATATTTGGAAACAAAAGATTATCCAGTGAATTGTAACCACAGAGTGTACAATTTATTTATTATTATGGCACTGGAGACCATCTTGATGATTAATCTCTTCACTGTCCCACCCAGTCCATCTACAAGAGATTTTTAAGCTTGAAGTACACATCAGTGCAAACATCAAAAGAAAGCAAAAGAAAGCAGTCTTTTGGGGGATTTCCTTTGTGTCTTTTCCTTATTGACCCCATGGACATGTTCTTCCGGAGTTGGCATTTTGTTCTGGTTTTCCATTTCCACAGACAGCATTGCCTGTGTCTTGCAGCACTGTGCAAAGCTCCAAGTCTTCCCCAGTAATACTGCATGATCATCCTATGGGGCTGGAGCAGCTCACTGGACTGGGCTCTGCTTTGCAAGTGACAGGGTTTGCGCCAAGGGCCCCTTGGTGGCGTCCTAGAAGGGGCTGTAGCCCTTGGGCATGTTCCAACATGTCCGTGCCCCCGCTCCCACCCCCTTTTGGCACTCATCTGCCCTCTTGAGTTCCCACACCTCAGACATTGTTCTGCAGCCTGGTAAAGTGGGGACCCTGAACCAGTCTTTTACTTTTGTTTAATTACTTTCTACTCTTATTTAAAATTTAATTATTCATTCCATTAGTTTTTATTAAGAATGATTTAGCTATTTTGTACCTATGTTTTTATGGCTATACACATCTCATTTCTATAGTGTGTGTATATATATAAAAAACATCTATTTATACATATATAGATGTGTATATATATGTAAATGGTGTATCTATGTATAAATAAATATGTATTTTTACATATTTGTACACTTGTTTCTGCATACTATATATGTATATATTCTATGTATTGTTTATAGGTGCATATATTTTTATATCTGAGCACTTCCTTTTCCAAAGGAAGTGGGCAACCAATCACAGGGCTGTCTGAGAACATGTGCGTATGACAGTGTCAAGAAATGGTCATCAGCCAATCATAGAGCAGTACGATGTTTAACAAAGTGGCAGCTGCCTGCCATAACATGGTGGCACCTTGACCTAAAATGGTGGCCGAAACAAAATGGCAGTCCCCTCTGTATACAGGGGAAGGGCCTTCCGGGTCCTGTTAAACTGGTAGCAGGTGTCTGGTCCTGCCAGCCAATCACAACAGACCACGTGACTGGAAGAGGGGCGTGACTTCCAGCGCAAACGCTGCTGGGAGGGGGGCAGGACTTCTGCCGGAAGCTGGGGGAGGGGCATCTGTCACTTCTTATCGCGTATATTTGTGGTAAGTACGCTAGTGACACCCTTGTTTCCAACTAGCCCTGGCGTCAGTCTGCGTGCTGAACAGGCAGAGCAGACCTGGGTCCTTACCGCATTCATTGGCAGTAAGTGATGTCTCTTTTGACTGTAAATGAAATTATAGTGGTTCTCATCTGCTTCCTAGCACTCTTCACGTTGTCAATGTTCTGCCTCCTAAGGACATGTGGTCTACCTAGATTTCACATCAAACTGGCAAGGAAAATAGCACTTGCACTGACAGTGTTGATGTTCTTTCTGCCCTGGAGATGTGAATTTCAATCTAGCGGAGTTCCTGCCACTTTCCCTATGAACATTACTGTCAGTTAAGCATGGTAAAAAGGGATGTCAAGCAACTGAAACATAGCAGGAGTGGTATAACTGCAGTTTCTTGGACTTTTGAAAGGCTGCCAGGAAGATTTTCTCTTTCCAGAGTATATTAGCTCAAAATAGTATTTCTAAATTGTTCATGATAGGATTTATTCTCTATTCATTACACTTGCAATTCTTCCATTGACACTAATAGGAATTTGCATAGGTGTAAGGGAATAAAATAAGGTCTTGTATTCTGCTCTCCTTTTCTGTTCAGTACAATGTTTCCACTTTAAGGCGGAAAGATAGTAGATTTAATTTGTAAGAAGAAATATTTATTTTCAGGAGGAAGCAATATATTTCACTTACTATTTCCATTCTTAGTATTGTTTAGCAACATACTGTATGTGAAGGAAGAAGAGCTTCTTGAAGAAGTTTGGTCTTAAAATAATTATTTTTTAGGTATAAACTCGCTGATGATATGATGCTATGATTAATTAAGTTTATCCATGACCACATTTGACAAAAAATCACCACATTTAGTCCCCAGTGGAAAACAATATTCAACAACTTTTGAAGGATGATGCAGCTTGTGTAGAACCAAAACACTCAGACCATTGTTTAAAAAGCCACAACACAATGTCTGCACATGAATTTACCTTGTTAATTAATAACTGTTACTTTTAGAGAGATTTTTTTCCACACTTGTCTTTGGCTTAGAGGTAATTAATACCTTATCTTTTTGTCTGTCCTCCCCTTGTTTTGTTGAGAACAACTACTTTATCAACACATTTTTATTTTGTCATTGTGTGCAACATTAAGTACTTCCAGAGAGTTGTCAATAGCCATTTTAGGTCTTGCTGTGACAGCCATTAATCAATAGCTTTTTCTGTGCACTTCCATCCTTGCTATACAATCCTATGAAAGGCTTGTATTAAATTCCTTAAAGATTTATGGCATATCTTCTAAATGAAGATAGCTCAGGTTCTGACTCAGGTTTTATCCAAACTCAGTCAGCAAAAGAGAACAGAAGGACTACACTACTTACCAAGTTAATCAATGCTTTTCTTGATGCTGGATTAGTTTAGTTTTATTTAACTTGATTTACAACCTGGCCACAAACTGTCAGTCCACAGTGACTCAAGACTCAAGGATGTCAGACTTCCTACTTATGTACTACCTTGGGGATCTGTAAATGAGAAGTCCAACATGCCAGGTCTAGATAACATCAAGTCCTCTGTACAAGTCCATGAAGTCTGTTGAGTCAGACTTGCTCCTTGTCAGCAAAATAATCAGCACTTTCCTAACTTTTAAGAATCAGCCAGGCCTGACATCCTGTAGGCTACAACACATTTGAGAATTTTTTCACTAAGAAATGAATGCACCATGGGGCAACAGGATTAATTTCCCTTTCCTTTGATTTATTGTCTTTTTCACCTGTTTATAGTAAGGGTTGTTTTAATTTGTATTTAAACTCCTCTTTAACATTATTTTAAATATCCCACATGAAAGTAATTTTTGCTGAGTCCAGATCTTACAGCCAGAATGATTAGCTGAATATTCTTCATATACTGGTGTATGGGGTATAGGTGGCAAGGGTCTGGTAGCGGGGGGCGCTGCAGAGGTGGCGTCTGTGAGAAAAGTCCAGGGGCTGCCCTGTGCAAGACACAGCTGGTTCTGGCTGATTCCAACAGACCCACTGCAGTACTCACAGCTTAGCCCATCAGCCAAGCTGGTGGCACCTCTGGGAAAACATATTTAAGAAAGGGTAGAAAAAAACAGACAGGCAAAGAAGGAGGGACAAAAAAGTGTGAGAAACACCCTGTGAACAACAAGGTCAGAGAAGAAGGAGGGGGAGGAGGTGCTCCATGGCAGATACTCCCTCCAGCTCATGCAGAGCCCATGCTGGAGCAGATTCTTCCTGACAGGAACTGCGGGAGTTTGGGCATTTACCACGGCTAACCCACCACAGCTGGTGTTGATCATGATGGCCAAAATTCAAGTACTCATCTTCTGGAGACTGTGCCAAAGAATAAAGATAGTCTAGGCAGTAGAGAGGAGCAGGAATGATTACTGTGAACTTAAGGGAAGGAGGTTTTATGAAGCTGTCATAGGTGGCATGAGGTGAAAGGCTGTGGGTCCAATAGCACTGGGTGCATATTTTACAACAGGACAGGATATAAGGCGATAGGAAGACTAGGTAAGAGGGTGAGGGAGAGAGCACTAGTGGCGTTGAATAAATTAGTGGGGAATAGGTATAGACAAAGGCACTGAAACTCATAATTTTAGACTTAAATATGTAAATGTGCTCATTTTAAATACAAACATGTACAAATATACACACATATACCTACACAGACACACATATATATACACATGTATATACATATACTTCTTTTTTTTCATTTGTTTACCAGGACTCCAAAGTAATTTTATGCAGAGCTGCTCTGTCTGCAGTCAGTGCACAGCCTGTATTGTATGGGACTGCTGTGGCCCAGGTGCAAGGACTTTGCCTTTGTCTTTGCTGAGATTCGTGAGGTTCCCCTCATTCTGTGCATTCAATCTGTTGTGGTCTCCTTGAATTAGCAGTTCCACCCTCCATTTTATCACCTGGACACTTGCTCTGGTGTTACTGTGTGACACTGATGACTGTGCTTTCCATCCCACTGTCCAGGTTGTTAATGAAGATATTACACAGTACTGGCCTTTGAGGAATGCTGCTCATAACCAACTGGATTTTTAAGCAATAACTGTGATAATTCTAGCCAGGTGATCCAGCCAGTTTTTCACTGACTTTGTAGTTCACCCATCCAGTCCATATCTCTCCAGTTTGGCTACAAAGCAGTCTTGAAAAAAAGTGGGGAAAAGAGGAGCCCTGATATTCTGGACATACTGCACCAGCACTATTATGCAAAAAATACAACAGCCTAAAAAATGTTGTTATTAGTCTAGAATTTAGATTCACTGTTAAAGGTAGAAACTGCACCAAAATTTACCATACTGATGGTGGGAGCTTAAGAGAGATTTCACTGATTCATCTTCTACTGTAGAAAGGAAAATGGACACATTAAAACTCCCAGAAGCTATGTGAAAGCTACATTAACTAATCCTGAATAATGTTGTGGTTGGCACAATGTATTAATCGGGCAATATTACCAACTTGGTTTTACTGTCTTTTTATTCATCTGCTGTCAAATGGACTGACACAAACTATTGCTGCTTTCTATTTCTCTGAAGGTTTGTCACTAATTCTTTTTCCCTTTTTCCAGGATGAGTATAGCAATAAAAAATGTCTTTCCTTGTAGCGGTCAATTGATAGGTATAGAAAATGAGAACAGAAAAGGACCATTTTGAAAAATGTCACAAATAATTCACAAGGACGATATTTTAAGGAGCTCACAGAATTTCCTGCCAAATAATTATATGAGACATTAATAGCCTTGCTTTGTTTTATGACCTCTTCATACATGTTTAAGAACAAATAAAGAATTGTAGCCTTCCCCATTCTGTTAATATTTGACATTTTTTGCCTTCATTAACCGCCCTTAAAAAACTTCTTTGTACAGAAAAGAATGATATTGCAATGTAAACAATTTTTTTGTTGGTAGGTTTTGGTGACATGATTGATCTGTAAGTTAATTTAACTATGTTAAATGAAAGCCCATCCTCTTCTGTCAGCTGCAAGAAGCAATCATAAATACATACTCAGAGAATAATCAAAACGGATTACTGTGGATAGTTATTGCTGCTTTGCCACAGAGAGTTGTACCACATAGTGAAGTCTTACAGAAAATTAGTACATGAAATAAGGCTAACAGACCTGATTTCCTGGAAATCCATGCTCAGAATGTCAGCAGTGAAGAGACTGACGGAGGTATGAATATTGTCATTTAAGACACTGTCAGATGAAGTTTGGCTTACTAAGCCTAAAACAGTCAATGATAGAGAACTACAAGGTGATCTGATACAAGAGGGTAAGACAATTTTAAAGCAACTTCATTTTTCTTCTGGACTGTGAGTGCTTGACTGTAATATAGTGAACTCAGATTTATGCCAGAATTAGAGCTTAATGGTAGTGTGCATCATGCTGCTACCTTAGCGTCTACCATAAAGGACTATCAGGTACGAGAGGTCTGAGAGGCTTGTCCATATCAGGTGAAGTATCTACAAACTGAGGATAATAAAAATAAATTGTTCCTTTCCAAAACAGACTGAGCCCTAACACCAACTCCTTATATATGGCAGCTTAGACTTCAGTTTCGCATGAATTGTTGGGGTCAAAGAACTGAGCTTTACTGGCTACATCAAAGTCTCTGTTTTCACCTTTTGCTATTAAAAGTAAATTTCTGAGTTTAATAGGACTAATTAAAATGGATAAAGAATTACGCATATAGCTGGTTCTTATCTCAGTGGTTTGGTTACTTTATTGAATTAGATCATATTAGCAGCTAATTTGTATTTTGAAAATGAGTCTGCATGACACTGGTACATACCTGCAATGCTTAAGGATCAGGCATGAGAGAAAATTTCCACCCAGTGTATACTGCCTTTCCATTCACCATTCTGATGAGAAAAGAGTGCAGCTGTGTTTCTTCCTTTCTTCTGCTTTACACAAATACAGCTGGAATCTGTCCCAAAAACTGCCTCTCTTCTCTCCTTCAGAGCTGGAGTTACTCCCTGAGAAGTAGACAAGAGGAAGCAGTGAGAGACCAGTTTAAATACCGGCTATGACAGCATAGCCTTTTATGTGGTGTCTCTGTTTTCTTCAGTGGGGAAGCCATCGAACACGAAACTTAAACTGAACGTACCTCTCAGAACACATTACTTGAATATGAACACAAATTTTAAGCCCTTGTTCTTTATTATAGGATTTATTGTTTTTCCCTGTGCTACTGCCATTCCTGAAATTAATTTGGGAGCAAATTTTCTTTTCAGGAAAACCAGCTGTGCAGAGTTTTGGTAAGGTAAATGGAAAATAGGTGTCATATCACAATTTACTAACAAGGACAAATTGAAAGCAAAATACCTTAGTCTACTAATTAATTGTGCATCAAGGCTTCCTTTGAGCTTATATTCTCATTTTGTATGAGCATCAAAGGAATATGGAGTATTACACATCAATGACTGAACTGCATGCAAGGAACCAAACTAAGTGCTATATACGCAGAAATGGTATGAAATTAGCAAGTGATAATTTATTTATTAGCATCCAAACTATCTGGAATTTACATAACTCATAAAAATTGCAGTGGCCCTATGAGATGGATTTTACATCCTTATTTATGTTCCGTTTTAGATGTCATGAGGTAAGTGTGAAAGTAGAAAAACAAAACAAAATTATGAAGAAAATCTACAAATGCAATTGGCTAGTTTATTGGCGCAGTGAGGAAAAAGAATTACTAAAGTGGCAATGAGGGGACTGAAACTCAGAAGAAAGTCTGCCAGTCTTGCTACATGGGATGCTATGACTGATTTCAGTGGAATGATTCTTGGCTTTAATTTTCTTTTTATTTTGTAAGACCAAATATTTTTTCCCCTTTTAACTGGACATCTTGTTTTGCATGTGGAAAGTTAGAGCATTTATGAAAATAAATGATTGATTTTATTTCCTATATTTCTGACTTATTGGTATACTTTTTCTGAGAAAGCTCTTGTGAGCTGATCAAGTGAAAAAAAATAGATGAACTAGTGAATTTCTAATGAGTTCTATGAAACGACTTACTGTAAAGCTCAAACCAGAAATGCAATTCTAATAATTATCCACAAAAAATTCAGAGGACCTATCATTGAACATACTGGTTCCAAGAGAATAAATTATGTGTTGTCCTTAAGAATACATATTGTGAACTCATGGGGCTACATTCCAGATTTCCTGGAAGTTCCTGGATTCAACTTCCACTGAAATTCACTCATGGTTTTTTTAATAGCTAAAATGTTTATCTGAGGTGCATTCTATCTGGACAAAGTATAGCTTATCAGGCCAAAATTCAGTATCTGTGACACCTCCTTTAAGATGTGAGCCTGCTGGCATGTCTTGCATGACCTTTCTTCAGTGTTTCTTCTAGAGTATAAGACAATAGGACTCTTCATTAAAAAAATCTTGTGTCCTGCTGAGCAGAAAATTGATATACTTATGTAAACATGGTTTATCTAATGATGCCAGTGTGGTCTTTGTTACCCTCCTAAGTGTTCAAACATTGTGATCTTAATGACTTTCCTTCATAGCATGTAAATAAGATTTCTTTTATCCAGAATAAATTCCATTAAGTTTCTAAGGAAATAACATTCTTGCATGTGTGTTACTTAATGTGGTTGCCTGTGGTATTTTAATTAATGTACTTCTATTTTACCAACCACTTCATAGGCCTAAGATCTTCAAAGAGGACCAACCAGTTTCTGTTAACAGTGTATGTATATTTTATTTCTATCTCTTCAAAATGCATATTCCACAATAAAAATCTAATAAACATGAGACACCAAGACTGGATGAAAATGATGGCATTTTGTCATTATTTTTATTACAAGGGATTTGAGGTTGCTATGGAACTGCTTACCTATCCAACTGCTGAGGGTTGATTCTGGCCAGCAGCTAAGCACCCATACAGCCACTAGCTCACTCCTCTCCCTAGTGTGATGGGGAAGAAAATAGGAAGAGCAAAAGAGAAAAAAAATCATGGATTCAGATAAAGACAGTTTAATAAGTGAAGGGAAGAGGTAAAAAACCTGCAAATGATGCAATGATAATCACTTACCACTCTCCTACAAACAGACTGATGCCCAGCCAGCCTCTGAGCAATCACTACCTTGGACATACCACACGCCTCCACACCCCCCAGACAAGTTTTTATTGCTGAGCATAACGTCATATGCAACTGAATATCCCTTTGACCAGTTTGGGTCAGCTGTCCCAGCTGTGTCCCCTCCCAAATTCTTGCCTACCCTCAGCCTACCTGGTGCAGGGGCGAGGCAGAGTGAGAAAAAGTGAAAACCTTGACACTGTAAACACTAACACTGTTCAGCCACAGCCAAAACATTGGTGTGCTATCAACACTGTTTTAGTTACAAATCCAAAACATAGCACTATATAGGTTGCTATGAAGGTTAACTCCATCCCAACCAGACCTAGTACACCAACTTAAGAAAGATTTCTCCATTATATTTAACAGTGGTGCCACAGCTAATGAAACTGATAAAACAGCTGTTTCTCATCCTGGGTCTTCCAACAATAAAAATAAAAATAAAAAATCAGTCCCTAGATATTCTGATTTCTTTTCCTTCTTTGACTGACCAGTGTAAAGATCGGAACATGATTCTGTGTACAAGGCCTAGACCCCACATGAATGACCCAGCTGCTTGGGTTAGAGATTCATTCTCTTTCGCAGATGGTCTCCTGCTGCTCCCCATTACCACTGTATGATTTTCACTATATATTGGTCCAGCTGCAGCTGGACAGAGAATTGTCTTCTCTCCTCTCTTCTCCTTCCTTACTTTATAAAACTTTTAGTGTCTCATGAATAGGAAACTTTCGTGGAAGCTCTTGGTATTACCATATTCTCTCTTACTAAGTATGAATTATGTGAATGTGGATATGTATGTTTGAAAGACTGAACCGACAGTGTTGCCGCATCAACATCACAGTAGTTGAACCTCCCTGCTACTTCTCTCCTCAGCCATGATGCGTTTTGGGTGAGCTCTTTGGCATTAGAGGAGAAATTCAGCCAACTTCACAACAGGTGAAAGCTCCAGAAGCATCCCTAAAACAGAATCCTATAGTGCCCGGCCCTAGGACACAGGCCATAAAGTGTCTCTATGAAAGAGCAAAATTATAAAAGGAACATGGTCTTCCTGTAGCCTGAAAGAGTTGATGTCAATAGTACTAAAAAGATTTTTTAAAAAGTGGCAGCAACAATCTTTTCTATTCTGACTGGAGACAAGGAACAAGGACTACTTCTCCTCTGAGTGGGCATTGTTCAGGTCTAGCCCTGGACTTGGGTCAGGGTCACCCTGGGAATGGATTTATGTTCTCTTGTGTCTAGTTATTAACACCTATCTAAGTTGTCATCGATGAAGTATTGCAGCCTTTGGAGGCAAAGACCCAAAGCAGTTCAGCAGGGTTAGTGACCCTTACAACAATAAGAAAATAAGAGTGTAACACTTTAAAGATTAGTTTGTGATGAAAACAATCCTGTCTAGACAGATCAGGGAAAGGGTAATTTTCTCTTTTTCTTTTTTTTTTTTAAAAAAAAAAATCATTGCCGCTTGTAAACCAGAGTACACACCCTACTTATTCACAAGGAGCCACTGGATTACCTTGATACCTATGCTAACTACAACAGGTCATGTAAATTTGACAACTCCTTATGGCTTGTCTTTGTATCAGTCAGACTGTAGGAAAGAAATTATATTAATTACCAGTTTGCATAAAAGTAAAGAATTAATAAACTAGAACCTGAAAAAAGGAGTCTATCAGAAACCACTGTATTTCTTTAAAATTCTGGAAAATATTTTTTAAAAGAAGTTGTTCCAGGTTGAGCAAAACTTTTTATCTAACATGAAATGTAGTGAAACATAATGTTTATTTAAACATAATTTTCATTTTCAAACATAAAAACATTGTGAGTAACATGTACAATTAACAGGAATCAGAATGCAATTTCCACAAGAAATATGTATTTTGAATAAAAACAGGAAGTCAAAAGAGGTGGCTTGAAAATGTCAGTGACATTTTTGATTTTGATTTTTAATTCCTTAGAAATGCTGTACCTCACTGAAACAATTTTACAAAAGCTACATGATTTTTTAAAATGTTGCTGTAAGCCTCGGTTTATTTGTTTTTTGGGGTTTTTTTTAGAAAAAAAAAAAAAGGATGTTTTAGCTGGATGTTTTTCCTGAGCTGTAATGTTACTTGTACTTTATTTATTAGCTTAGCAAAAGAGTTGATTTTATATTCTCTAAAAATGAAACGACATGTCATGTCTAGGCATTGTTATCTGACTCATGAATATCACCTAAGGGACTGGGTTTGGTATTTCAAATTAAGAGTAGGGGGAAAAGGAGGTTTACAGACCTATTGGTTTGAAAATAATTGTCTTCATCACGGAACATTCATAGAATCATGGAAATACTGGCTAGAAGGGATGTTTGCAGGTCATCTAGTCTAACCTTCCGGTCTAAGCTGGGCTGATATCAACACCAGGTCAGGTCAGCCATGGCTGTGTCTCAGTTTCAAAAGCGTCCAAAAATGTCCACTACCCATCTATGTAACCTGCTTCAGTGCTCTACTATACTCACCTACAGAAGCAGGGTTTCCTCTTGTCCTCTTTGAATCCCCCATGCCACAGTATTTCCCTGTTCCCCACCTGATGTACTGTCTGCCATAAGGTAACATTCATCACAAAATGATTCCTTGCTGATACCCTTTTCTGTACCTGTTGCAGTGTTCCTGCCCCTTCTGATGATGCATCAAATCCTATGTATGCAATGTATTTTCACTAAGGAGGGTCAAGTTCTACTGCATACTTCACTGAACTCATTCTGGTAAATCCATTATTTTTCTTGTACTTGGGAGTCCAGAACTGGCTTCATTACTCCAGGTGTGTCCTCACCAGCTGACCCCAACTGACCAAAGGGATATTCCATACCATATGACATCATGCTCAGCAGTAAAAGCTGGGCAAAGAAAGAGGAAGAGGAGACGTTCGGAGTGATGGCATTAGTCTTCCCAAGTAAACACTATGTGTGATGCAGCCCTGCTTTCCTGGAAATGGCTGAACACCTGCCTGCCGATGGGAAGTAGTGAATTAATCCCTTGTTTTGCTTTGCTTGTGCATGCAGCTTTTGCTTTACCTATTATCTGTCTTTATCTCAACACAGGAGTTTTCACACTTTTGCTCTTCTGATTCTCTCCCCCATCTCACCGGGGGAGAGCGAGCGAGTGGCTGTGTAGGGCTGAGCTGCCCACCAGGGTTAAACTACAACACCAAGGCAGACCTCCATGCATTCTAGCTGCTCTCTCACTAAAGTGCAACACCGCCTCCTTGCCTTCCAGCCCTGTCCTTCCTGGAGATCCTGTATGCATCCATTGCAGAACTCCAGTCCTGTGACCTATCCCACCATTCCTCCGCCATCCTGATGAGGTTATAGTCCTGTAACTGCACACAGACTCCCAATTCCTTCTCTCTGTTCCTCATGTTACATGCATCAGCATATGGCATTTCTATTATGTTCCTTTCACATCCTTCTACTCTTCCTTTCTATATTCTTTTTTCTAGTCCTTTTTTAATTGTATTTTATATTTTCCCTTTTCATCATTATCATTTTTAAAAAAATTTTGGTTTGTTTCTATTGTTGTTTAACCTATCCCCTCCAGTCACTGAAATCTGTGCTTATTTAGAATCCATGTTCTTATTTCTCAAAAGACAAAAAATTTAAAGATTAAATTTTATATGTTACAAGTTCTATTATCCTCTGTCATATGTACATGCATGTTTTATTATTGTTAAAACAAACTCTGCACATATCAGAAGTGGTATGCATATGGCGCATGTATCCAAACCCTTTTAATTCTTTTTTTGTTCTGATCTGTAAGTCCAATTGATGGCCAGAACTTTTCACCACTTTTAAACATTCCTGTCGATACTTATGCAATACATTATGACCAAGATATGATACACTACTTTTAATGGTGATATTTTGCATGTTTAGTTCTTAGGGAGATTGAATGACCTAGTATTCACTTTTAAATTCTACAGCACAAATAATGAAGTTTCATTTAACTCTTAGTTTGAGAAAGTTTTCACAGTAAAACTGAGTAACTACAAGAACAAGATCTTTGTGATGTGTTCCTCTGTTTATATGAAGGCAGGTTAGTTTTTACGAATTTCCTAACAGAACAAATCTGAAATTCATTACTGACATTGCTGGCATAACTGTTGCATAACAACTTATCTTACAGATATTGCCATTATGTCAAGAGCATACAAATACTGTGATTATTATTCAGACTTTTACTGATAGCATGAAAAATAAAATGTGGTTTCATACAGAACCAGATTAAAACTGTCTAGAGCAACAACATTTGTTCAGACGAGTATTACTTTAAACATTAAATGTTTTTCAATTGTTTTTACCTAAAGATGGACAAGATGTCTGTTATATTAAAATTTAGCTCCTAGTAGAGTTATAAGATGAATTCAGACTGTCACTGCTCTTAAAGGGAACTTGGATACAAAAGCTTCTGTTAGTGTCAGCTTTGTCAGTCCAAGGACTGAAAGGTTTATTTCCAGTTTCATATCTGCTCTCTTTTATTTAAGTTGTTATTGTATTTTTCAGTCTGAAGAACTTCCTCTTGTACATTTCTTGCTCATTAAAAGATTTTAAGGATCAGGGAATGTAGGTGTTTTGGAAAGTTGTCAATCTTTTCTCTGAAAGTGCATCAATGACCTTTTATTTTCGTATAAATGAGCAGCCACAGTTTTGATTAAGAGCCACACATTGCTGGAGATCTAAGTTCCTTATCGATCCACAGGTCAGACCTTCATTGCTTTGTTCTGTTTAACCCTTAGAAATAATTCAATTTGTATGACACGAGTCCTGGGTGTTAACAAAGACTGTTTTTATCACTGGGTAATGATCCACTATGTGCTTCGGCACTGGTTGTTTCTAATGGAGAGATGATGGTGAATCCTTCAAGCTCATTACAGTTAGTGTTACAGAAATGAATTATTTTCAAAAGGAAGACCTCTATGGCGCAATTACAGTAATGGGGCTTGGGGATATTCCACCCCAGGGAGATATCCATGGTACTTGTAGGTCTGCCACAACTCTTCTGTGAAGAAATCACTGGTTGCAACAAGGGCTAGGTTGAAATGTTAAGAGGCCACTGCTAAAACAGTGGTTTGAGCTATTATCCAAACACTTGGCAACATTTAGCTGGAGTTTCAGACATCAGTTCTTCCCACCTATAAACATTCATCAGTATGTTTAACAAAAATATTTTATTAAAGAAAATATTTTATAAAAGATTATTTTTATTTATAATTATTTATATATAATAATATATAATTATTAATTATATATTATATATATACTATATATATTAATTATATATTATATTTATAATTATTTATATATAATAATATATAATATTATAATTATTTATAAAAGATATTTTATAAAATATTTTATAAAAGAAAAAAACAGTATAGAATGATAGAATGTTTTCCCCGTTACATGAATTTCTTCAGTGTACCTTTAAGTGCCTCACATTACTAGGACAGCTAGTTGCTTTCTCTGTCACTCACAGTTCAGGACTGTGACGTCTTGCTGTGGTGTGACCTGTTTCTCCTCTCATGGCCTCTTCTTCTTCTGACTGCTCCTTGCTCTGCTCTGCAACCACCACTAACCTCTCTCCACGGCTCCTTATTCTTCTAGCTTGTTTCATTAGCTGCTCCTGCTAGTCGCTACCATCAGATACTCTTCCCACTAATTGAGCCACAAGCTCTTCCCACAGGTACTCCTTGCCAGGAGGCACTCTGGCCAACCACTGCATTTGTTAACACTTTCTCTTATTTTGGCTCCTGGCAAGGGCCTCAATATCACTGAGGACCAACAGAGTGTGGCAGTAACACCACACACTTACACAGATGACTCTTAACTTGCTGGTGTCACTTTACAGCTAGCAGGTTACTTTTGAACAATATTTTCTACTTCTGTTTTTACTTTCCAGGCTGTACATTTTTCATGTCAATATTATGATGTTATGTGCTATACCTTTAGGCATAATTACCTGCTCCAGACTTCTATGCACTACTAAAACCAGAAACTTTTCTCCATTTGATGATACACCTCATTTTTGTTTAGATCAGAAATGGCTCGCTAACATAGTAAAACATCCATAAATGTAGGTAAAATAATAATACTACTACTAAAAAAATCTAGGCTTGCACACTCATCCATTTCATTTTTCTCCCCTTCTCTCTACCTTATGTCAACAAATTATTTCTCCATCTTTGGGCCCTCACTCCCCCTGAAATCTTTTTGGCTGTGAGGGCAAACTGCTTTTGCTTTAGGCTTCAGCTTGCAATGTGTGCTTCTTCTGTAATGTATCTGCACCAGAAGATGGGTTTTTGGTATGCGACTGAATAGAAACAAACTACAGGTTCTAAGTCTTGTGATTTCATCAGTTTCTTTCAAAGCCAAAGTAACTTGGCTCTCTTTGGCTGGAGGTCTAAAGAACAGTCCCTGGTCACCTTTGGGTAGTTAGCAAAGGCTTTGTCCACAGAACGCTGTGGAAGCATGAATTGAAAAGAGACTGAAAGCATTTATGAGAGAAAAATCTATGACAGGCTGCTAAATACAAGAGACTATCTCTGATTCAGGAAGACTCCGACTCACAAAACTTTGGAACCTGGGAGATCTCACTTTATGGTATTCACATACTCCTGCCTCGGCATCCACTACTGGAAACAAGGTAAGAACGTACCTTTACTTGATCCTGAAATGCAGTTCCTTAGTTCTCATGTTATGTAACGTATAATGAAGCAAAACTGTGTGTGCATAGGCTCATGTAAATTTTAGTTAAATCATAATTGATACTATAATCACATTTTCTACTTGGAATGCAAAACCTCCTGAGCTGATTCCTGCTACTGAGCTGATACCTATGAGCTGATTACATTACAAACAGGTGCAATGCACAGGAGGAAGGACCAAGGTTTGACTTGCTGTGATTACTTATGGTTCCAGAACCATACTTATGATGTCTTTACCAGCAATCAATTTGACTGGCTGAAGTTGCCCGTCCTAGGCACACACACCATGCATGTGTGCACGGAGCACTAGCTGTTTGATGATCTTGTGCCTACGTTGCAAAAAGGGCGCTCCAGAGGGTGCCCTGGTTTATACCACATCTATTCCATCAGGAAAAAAAACACATTTCAGGCATATCAGCATTACACTCAAATCTGTACTGTATCACTTCAAGTATAGACGCTCTGCCAACACCAGAAGTACCCCTATAGCATACAGTTGCCTCTGTAGACATATATTCTACGTCACCTGAATAATTACAACAAAAGAGGTGACAGGTTCATGGCAAGGAAAAAAAAAAAAGCTGATTAGGACACTAAAATTAAAATCAGTGGTATTACAGGCCATAAGGAAGCAATGTGTGAAGTGATGAAAGCATTTTGGCAAAGAAGTGCCTTCCCGGCTCCACTCACAGGGGAAGCGGTTATTGACACCAGCAGATAGTGTACACTTCTATAACAGGGTAAAATAAATAGAGCAGCTGGGAAAAGAATCTGGGGAGCCTGTCAATGTGTGACGAGGTATAAAAAGCTGAAAGGGAAATTTATACATAAGAGAGATTTATATGGCTGAAGAAGAAAAACTAAATAAGTGCTCATGTAAATACTGGGGAGACAACTACAGAGAATTAGTAGGATGAACTGTATGGGTAGGAACTATATAGGCAGTTTTCAGAATGAACTGCAGTGAGGAGAGATGTGAGACTACATAGACCGGTAAATTAAATGTGTCTGGGACCAGGCTATTGCAAAGAGACCAACAGACTGTGTCCACACCATTAAATTTTCTTACCTTCCACAAGAGGTAGAAGGCCACATTGTGGCCTCATCCAAACTAATTGGAGGACTTAACATGAGAGCACTACCCTGAAATTTCCTAATACAGACTTATTTGGGCTGGATGAAGTCTGGTCAAGAAATATCCTAAAAATGAATGTATAAGCAAAAGAGAGTTTCAGTGCTCAAGAATGTCCTCATGCCTAGGAATGTTCCCCAGTACTGCTTAATTTACTAGCAAAGACAAAGCTGGAGGGTAGGAAGCTTGACTAATGGGTAATGGGTGTGATGTGACCAATAAAGACACTACAGTTTTAGTGAACGGAGTTACTAAAAATGAAAATGCAAAACATATTTATAGAGAAAAAAAGATGAAAATATTTTAGATGAAAAAAGAAGTGGAGAAGTTGAATATTAGCACAAGATAAGATATATGTGATTTTGAAAGGTCTTAATTCTGTGGTTAACTCTGGCAGTGAGATAGTAAAAAGGACGGATCTTGAACATTTCAGACTTAGGTTTATAGATAGACATTTAGAAGAAGATGGAAGACAGAAGATAGAAGAAGAAGATAGAAAGACAGAAGGATATATTTAAAATAGAAAGCTGTTTAGGACACAAAAATGTGATGCAAGTGAATCGTACCTCTTCTTTTCTTTTTAAATATTGAGATTTTCTGTTTGGTAGAAGGTTGAAGATTGTATTTTTTGCTGCTGTGAATGGCCTATAGGGTCCCAAAACCCAAATACACATTAAAACCTATTTTTATAAATATTAACTATTTTTTGTAACACATCTACACTCACAATAAACTTTAAATAAATGAAAGGAAAACCAGAAGCATATTAATTGTGTGTTCTATCTACCACAAAAAAAAAGTCATGAAAAGATGGAAATGAGCTGTGAATTTTTAGCTATGAGCTAATCATTAATTTCAACTGCATTTCTGCTTACTCCATTAAAGCTTCCCACAAGTCATTTTAAAATACATTTTTTTCAGAAAAAAAAATCTGTTTATTGACTTAACATTTAGGCAAAGAAAATCGACACAGAAATAGCTTTTACAATAGATGTACTACTGAATATGCATATGTGGTTTGCGCTAAAAAGATCAAAAGGATCCCTGGAAATATAGTGAGTCAATATAAGAATGTCTGAATAGGTTAGAGCAGCAATCTGACTATAATATAATGTCTCATCAATAACAACTGGTCTGGTAATGGGTGCTCACAGTTCTGCATCTGAAGACCCTCTCAGTATCATGGATGCCTGAAGTTCTAAGTCAGTCACGGATCATTCAGTAATCCTCATCTCAACTCTTAGATCTATTCTTCAAAACTAGACAGAACATATTGGATCAGAACTATACTAATGTAGACAGATGTTTCCTAGATTAGAATTGTCCTGCACATGTCCATCCTGGGCAGAAGTGGTTCTTTCTCTTGCCTCTCCCCACATGCACATGTTCATGCACATGCAGACCATCTCTCAGATCATACGGCATGGAAAATTAAAAGATCAGTGCAGACTCATAGACATTTTATTTTTTTTCTTACTTCTGGCGTTAGAGAGATAGTTTTAATGTTAGCACTACCAGTACCAGCAAAGAAGTTGTATTAGTCATGAAGAACTAGGAGGAACAGAGAATGAAGACAGCAACCTGAACCACTGAATTCAGTGCACAGCAATTCCAAACAATTTTTTTCAGATATATTTATGCCCACACCCCCAGGGATATAACTTGTAGTGAAATCTGACCTTACTATCTTTTTTGATCTGATGCTACAGGTCGAACGATCCACAGAAATGTCCATTCCTTATGTTTATGCATTACAAGCCTAAAAAAATTCCCAGTACTCTAAAACAAACCACAGCTGCAGTTCTGATTTGTGTGTGCTGGAGAGGGGTATGGAAAGACTGGAAGACAAAGAAACTCAGAAAAAGCAGGGGTGGGGAACTCTGATTTTTTTCAAAACATGCCAAGATGATCTGTCAAGTTAGAGTCGGAATAAAAGAGTGACTCGCCTGGCACGTGCAAGGACATGACAGGAGACAACAGACATGTGAAAAGGAAAAGAGAATACTTGAGACAACTTAGTGGTGGGAAGTATGTTGCTTTAAAGGTAGCCTTTGTACTGAGAGCATCTGAATCATTGCCTTTGTCCATGCTCAGCCTCTCACACTAGAAGGATCCTTCCTCAAACATGCAACTATGCGTATTTGAAATCAAGGATTACTTGTACGTTTGGGGATATGGTCAAATGCTGAGCTGTGCTTTCTCTTTTTCTAAGGATGGAGGTAAAGTTACCACCTGAAAGTTCACATATTTACACTGTTCTGCCTATAAATCCTCACTTGTTCTTCCACAGTTCAGAAAACAAAATAGGAAACAACATCATTGCCATACCCAGATACATTGTTGGCCGTACACAGACAAATGCAAAGAGAATAACAAGCAAATGCTCACTCAAACACTGAGCCAGACTTAATTCATGTCTGCAACAGGGAGACATCAAACTCCTACACCTCCTTTGAAATAATAACTCAAGTAATCATGTGAAAAGCGATGCACTGAACGAATGTGTTTTTAGAATATTTTGGAAAAAAAATGTAACGACATTCTATTAAAATGTTGGGGTGTTTTTTTAATTGAAACAATTCTTTTTTTGTTAACTTGATGAATTCATAATGTTTACAGTTATCCGATCAAACTGGGGAGGTGGCTTTATTGCTCCAGGTGTTGTGGTGATTGGAGGAGATTATTATATTGGCTGTGAACCCTTCTCAGCCAGGCTGTAGCTTTCATCCAAGAGATTTAGACAGTCCAAATCTGCACAGTCATTCATTTCAATAGCATTCTCTTACAGTTTTATTATACTGTTGCTATGCTCATATCAATTAATATTTCTAAACGACTTGACAATATGCAGCTTTTTAAAGGGGTTAGTCAAAAGAAGATGAATTCCAAGTTCAATTAACTTGCTATGAACCTGGCAAAGAGCACACAAAGGAGTAAATGTAAGAATTTAAAACTGATTTGCTTTACAGTCATCCACTCTGGATGGCCTAAATCAAGCATAACAGCCACCAGGCAAAGTACCCCAGGATTTTCTGTAACCACTTAAGTCACCTGCTGTTTTACCAAAAGCAGGAGGTTTCCCACCTGCCATGTAGAAGCAGCTCATCACTGATCATAAGGATCCATATCTTTAGTTATAATTTGACTCTATAGCAAAAAGATAAAAAAGAAAAAGGAAAATATAGTGGATGCTAGAAACTAGATGCTGGAATTTAAATGGCAGCATTCTTATTTAATAGCCAAAGAACAATTCACACGATTAGAAAAAAAAAGCATTTTAACCTCCTTGTTATCGCTTTTACATTTTGCATAAATCTGGAGTTTATACTTAGAAACAAAAAATTATATTAATGGTGAAATAATACAATGAGTAATACCATCCACTGAGTTCCCAGATACTGGTACACAAATCCTAAGAGGATATGTAGACTCATATTAAGAAAAGAGTATATCCCTGCCTTTCTGGATTGCTTGTAAAGCCAGTTCTTTTAACAGCCTTTATCCTCCACGTTCCCTTACTAGATCACCGTGGTGATAGATAGACTACTGACAACATAGGAGTACTATACCCCAGTTTCATTCATAAATTGACATTTAAAATGATAACAGAAAAGATGCATGAAATGAAAGAATAACTTTCTATGTTTCTTCCTAAAGCTCATACTTTTGAGTCTATAAAAATAATCACTACTACTTTTAAATTCTTTTATAAAGTTGATTCCTGACAGTTTCTCACTTTCAGGGCATATAGAACCAGGATATTCAAGAGATGTTTACAAAAGCACCTGAAAGGTGAAGTCACTGAAATAAAGCTGTAATAAGCATCCAAATCAAACTCTTGTAGTTTGAAGGAACTTCAATACATAAGGTTCAGTTATCACTATTTGGAAATCATTTTTAGAAGTAGTTGCTGGCATCAACAAGAAATAAGTGAGATATGACTACTGATTAGTCGAAAGAATGAGCAACAGTATTAAAGCATGTGACAATTTATAGATCTACACCATATGTCACACATATTTACTGAGATAAACTGATGATTGATAGAACAAATTATAGTCTTCTTACACTTTTAACTGCTCCATGTCACCTTGTGCCCATTAATCTTCATTAGGGTGTGGCATAACATCAAATCTTCAAGAAATTGCCAAAAAAATCTTGCTATATTTTCCTGTAAAAACTCACCTTGCCACCTTGAATGCTAAGGCCGAAAAAACCAAAGATATCTAGACTTGAGGAACAACAAGTATCTCCCTTGACAGCTGAATGATTAGGTTTTTTCATTGTTTTGTTGAGTTTTTTTAATTTTCCTTTATTACTTCCCACAATCTGTTGCACACAGTCCTGAGATTTACTTTTCTCTTACCTCTATGTACCCCTATTTCTTCTCCATGTCAAAGAAAAGATATGAAGCTCTGTCCTAATCCCTCAAATTTCCCGAACAGTATGTGACAGATGGTAACAAAAGATGGAAAAAACTTTCACCTTTATTTACAGTAGATACAGTTGACCAGTGTCAGTGCCTACCCTACCAGTTTTTGGATCTCTTCTTATTCTAAGAGTAATATGGACTAAGAGTCTGGAATGATTTTGTTCAATGCTTGTTTCCTCATTTTTTACCTGCAAATAATAAAAAACAATAATGAGGGAACAACCAAAGACCAACAAAAAAACAGCAGATCTGATTTCACAATTAAACTACTCGTTCCATTACTTTGCAAATACTCAGTGGAAAGCTGGATAAGGGGATCTATTAATATAAGTCTGAAGAGTGAGGATTGAAGTTAGGGTAAGGGTTAAGATTCAGAGAGCCACAAAGTCTACAGCTCCAGCAACACTGCAGCTGGAAAAGGCAGGCCAAGGGGAGCATGGCACTGTACCAACGTTGTTCCCTCCACACCTTTCTCATCTGGACCACCCATGGTGCTGGGGACCTCAGCCTCAGCCCCCAGCTCATATTAGGCTTAGGGTTATGTCGTGGTTTAACCCCTGCCAGCAACTAAGCACCACACAGCTGCTCAATCACTCCCCCCCTGCCGCAGTGGGATGGGGGAGAGAATCGGAAAAGTAAAAGTGAGAAAGCTCGTGGGTTGAGATAAGAACAGTTTAATAAATGAAATTAAATTAAATATATTAATAACAACAACAACAACAACAATAATACTAATATTGTAATGAAAAGGAAAATAACAAAAAAAGAAGATAAATAAAACCCAAGAAAGACAAGTGATGCAAATGAAAACAATTGCTCACCACCCTCTGACTGATGCCCAGCCTGTCCCTGAGCAGTGGTTTCCCCACCAGCTTTCTCCCTAGTTTATATACTGAGCATGACATCATATGACTCCCAGCTTCTTGTGCATCCCCAGCCTACTCGCTGGTGGGATGGTGTGAGAAGCACAAAAGGCCTTGACTCTGTGCAAGCACTGCTCACCAGTACCTAAAACATCCCTGTATTACCAACACTGTTTCCAGCACAAATCCAAAACACAGCCCCATACTAGCTACTGTGAAGAAAATTAACTCTATCCCAGCCAAAACCAGCACAGGTTAGGGTTCAGAGAGCCACAAAGCCTACAGCTCCAGGGCACTGGGGCTGCAAAAGGCATGCCAAGGAGATACATAAAAATGAATTAGAAAATGTGAGTCTTCTTTATGTTCCTAATTTTTTGCTTCCCCTAAACACGAATAAGCATATGTGGTAGTCAGAGGAAATCCTCTTCTTTTTCTGGTACTTGTGATCCTTCAGTGTGGGCTGGCACATCTAACGCTACACCTTGTCATACTGTTATGTTCTGTATTTCTTTCCTGTGTCTTTATAGCCATTATTTTGAATTTTTGGCAGTATCTACATGCCTTAGCAGACAAATTCTTTAGTACTACTATAAATCTTGGTCATTTAAGGAATTATGTATATTTTACCTAGGTTGCATTACATTCCATTTATCGTGGTCCAGAGAAATGGTTCCTGACATGCTATTAGGAATAGCATAGTCATATCACGTTTGAGCAGCCTTAGACTGTTCTTCCCTTTTCATGAGGCCAACAAATTTTAACTTCTTCATCTAATTTTACTTTCTCAAACTGGACGTATACAGCAGTGCCTTACTTCTATCCCTATATACCTATTAGGTTTTCCTTACGATAGCCAATGGCTATTGCTTACCACCGATGAGTACATAACACAAGAATAATAGTAAGTATATTGGTACCACACTTACTTACCCTGTATCTTTACATAACCCCAACTCTGTGTTCAGGTTCATACCTACACAGACATATAAAACATACTGTAAAATAGTTTCCGTGGTCAGAAACACATTGCAGTGGTAATGCCTATTAAGTCATTAGGAAATAAATCAAGGAATAAACCAAAGAAAATACTTTCACCAGGGATAGAGTAAACTTCATTTATAAAATCAACAGTTGTTACTGCATTCCAAGGTTGGCTTTTATTTGAGACTATTTCTGCACTGCTGTTCCTCTATCCTAGTTGTTGCTCCCTCGTGTTCCTGTTCTCTCTAGATCAAGTTTTGATTTCTTAGTTCCAGAAGTTATGATAAAAATTATTTTACAACAAGAAAGTGAAACCAGATCATAGTTTTAACCAGTCTGATGCTTAACAAACTAAAGGCTCATACACGATTGTGCCTAAATGAAAATTACAGTTGATTGACATGCCTGTCAAATCACAGGTTCACTTACAAGTGCCAAATTCTGTCCCCAGAGGAGGGAAGTTTAAAATAATGGAAAGAGTAAGGTTAGGAAAATATGTTTGAACAGTGCCAGGCACATAGACAATGTCTCTGAATCCCAGGTTATTTTTGAAATCAAATGCTATCTTCTAAATGATTACTGCTGTCCAGATATTAAAATTTCAGTTTGTTCTCCAGACTCCCTTTTGACTAAGGAATACTCTGGCTTTGGTGAGATACCTGTCATTTGAGAAAGCTCTTAGCTTTCAGCTCCTGTTCATGTTTTCAGGTTCTGTGCTGGAGGTTATCTTGCAATATTTGATATTTTCCAGAGGAGCAGTTCACATATGTTTGGGGTTTTTTTATCATTCCTTCTAATCAGTTGTGTAGGTATAAAAACAGCAATAGATCTGAAGAAGCTGAAATAGAAAAGACACAACTAGGACAAAAAGAAAACACCTTGAAATATGTTTCAAAAAAATTTAGTGTCCGAATGTAGCAAGACGTATTTATTTTTACAGTGTATATTATGCAGCTCATAATGATGTTTTACATCCTAAAGATCAGACATTTTAGGTTTGTATCTGTCTGTTTCTGTACAGCCTAAGAAAACATAAGTTAAATTTGTTAATTTTTAAATGGAATTTTTTAAAAAATGTAGCTTTAAAGTCAAGTTATAGATGAACCAAATTAACCTCATAATTGAAAGAGTGAGACTAAAGACTCATAGGAAATTTCAGACTGTGGGATCACTCACTATTTCCTTCTGAGATAAAGTTAAGTTCTTTACAACACTGTTTTAGAGAGTTTAAAAGCTAGGGGCAATAAATAGAAAGTCAATTATACTGCCTTTCAAAAGAGTAAGAAAATTAACTGTCAGTTCACTGTCAGAGGCTGAGGTATCTCATCCTCCTGGGTGTGGAGCTACCTGTGCACAGATCTATGGAATCCCTAGGTACTCATTTTCCTTCTGTCCTATTTTTTCCCTCTCTTACGTTTTCTTTTATCAGACTTACATCAGCCTACACACAGATCTGGGTTTGGGTTACATCATTACTGGCAGCAAATGGCTCTTTATTCTATACAGTTTGAAATACACTTCTTGCTATGTTGAATCCCTTATTACCAAAGACTGTTGGTAGATTCATGTTAAGTATGGAGAAGCATGCAGTAGCCAGTATCACTGACAGTCATGGCTGATAAATATAATGCACCCAATTTAAATGGGCAGTATATGTCAGACATCTGTCTGGAAATGGCTTTTACTGTTGACAGAACCTAAAAAACTAGCCTAGATTATATAGATCTATAGTTCTTAATATTTACTTTTAGTGAAAAGTTAATCCCACCCTCCATGTCACACAAGAAAAAAGTGATTTTCTAAAAATACTGCAACTGCTTTCAAGAATAACAGAATTTTCTGTTCCATAACCAGATTTTCAAATAACATTTAGGAGGTGAGAAACACATAACAGAAGCATAGTAGGTTGCCTCTAACTGCTTTCCTAGTTGTGCTAACACTGTTCTCTTCCTGGCTTGTGATACACTATTATGAAGCATTACAGCATTTGGCAGGATCTTGATCCATAAAGGGCATGGCAGATATTCTTACCCAGTTGAAAAACAGTTATATTACTGATGGGATCAAGTGGAGGTTAAATGATATGCTGTCCTTTGTTTTTTTTAAAAAACCTAACAATTATATTTATATTGTAGGTCTTGCCATAACACCCTCTCTGTGCAAACATTTCAAAACCGTCACAGCCTGAATATAAATCTAATTAATAGCCAGCCAGCCAGACTAATAATAGCCAGATTACAGATATACTCAGTTATTCATTTGTAGAAGTCACTGTAAATTGGTACGAAAAATAGAAATGCATAAAGAGGGATGGTGAACTTTCACAAACAGCTTCAACTGCTGCTTTTTTAGTGTTCACAAGTGTTGCAAATGTAAACATTTAGGAATTGAAATATAGATTTGGGCTTGGGCGAACCTTTGTCTTCCACTCATTGTTCCCTGCAACACTGTTTCCAGCTTTGAGGGAAGTGACATAACTGTGATGCAAAACATTCAAGTTGTCCAAATTTCTTTTCCTCTGGCCTTACAAATTGCATTCTTGGCTGCATACTAATCCACTTCTGATGGAAAGAGGAAAGGTTTTCCTCTTGCCTCTCCTTTCCAACAGTTTTTCAGAGAAACTGGAGAGGTGGTTTTAATTCCCTTTGCCTGAGGAAGTCACTGAATGGAGAGAAGCGCTTCAGCTGCAATGCTATTTCGTGTACATGCAATAAGCATCACTGCTGATTGTATTTCTGAGTTACATTTCACGCTAGGCTCAGATACCACCCGAATGCTTCAGTATGCACCTTCTAGAACAAAGGCAGAGTTCAGGCAATGCTCTGCATATCTGGTGATCAAAATGGAGCTTTTATGAGAATGGGGTGCCTGGCTCCCAGGAATAGTGAGCATAAGAGAATGCCAGGGCAGCTCTGCAGTTCAAAAAACAAGTAGGTGCTAAGTACCTTCATGTGCCTCCAGCTCTATGTGGTTATCTAATCTTGTATATTCAGGGTTTAGACATCTAAATCCCACTGACATCAGTTTTAGGTGTCAAACTAAGCTTTCTGTATCTATCTTACAAGTTTTGCCAATGAATTAAAGAGATTTTCAAAAAATAGGATTTTCACAATGCTACTATTGAAGTCCATAGGAAATCTGCTAAGAATATCAGCGGAATGCAAGCTAAAGAAATGCTTCCAGAATCACATGCCAAAGGTCTTTTCATATTATTTCTAACACTTCCCATCATATGTCTTTTACCAGCACTTGAATATGGTGTTATTTCTCATGTTAAAATACTAATTGTTTTTCTACATAATTGCCAGAGAGTAAGAAGGTTGAATTCCTACAATCAGTGAATCTTTTTCCTCTAAACAATTTTCTATCTCTAGGAATACAGCAAAAATAAACCATTTGGCACTTTATGGTATTCCACAGCAGGAAAGCAAGAGAAACTTAGAATATGAAACATGAATCCTAACGATAATGGAGATGCATGCCAGTATTGCAGGTCGTATGCTGGAGGCTTTCCAGAGACTACTATATTCACTATAAATCCTACTGGTGACAGATATAGTCTCTTTTCTGTACTGTTTACATTTCTTTTTCATCTGTGTGTTTGTATGAGTGTTGACCGAATCATTCAAATGGGGATCTGCGTGAGTATCAAGTTACATGATCAAGGATACTGAAAATTTTAATACTACATTTACTTGAAGATGTAGAGGTTAACACTGAGGTTGAACCACTTCTCCACAAGAGAGACTCTCATTAACTTTGGTGGTTATTAATTTCTGTATCAAGCTCTCAACAATTTCAGCTGCTAAAAGCATTAGGAGTATTTTATGGGAAAAGTGAACTATCCCAGTGCGACACCTTTTTTGGCTTTTATAACACTTGGGACAATGAAATTCTGATCCCTGGCTAGAGCTCCTGTGTGACAGTAGATATAACAACTGCAAATTATACCCAAATATAGATTTTAGAAATACCGAGTATTTATAGTTTTAGATCAGACTAGATCCAGAGTTCATTCAAAGGTTGTTTATTTGAAATGTGGATCCAAATATTATATCTTGTGTACATTTAAACTCAATTTATGAATATGAGAATTTATGAATACAAGAAATTCTGCATGTCCTTAATCCAGATTTTATTGTGGTTCACTAATGTAAGCTATCGACTAATTCCCTCTAACAACCTGCCACATATTAGGTTTTTGATGCCACTGACCCCTGAAAGAGGTTATAAATCAAACTTTTATTGCAATTTTCAAAAGGTATCCAGGGCTTTGTAAGCACTATATGGTTTACAGTTCACACGAGATGCAATGTTGTTCCCTCTTCCCTTAAGTATTCCAGTTCAGAATGTCTCCTTCCATAAACAGAAAAAAAGACACATTTACGTCAGTCTACTCTTTCTTCCTAATAATCTTCCTGAAAAATGAACTATGGAGAAACTATGCTTTGACTGGTTTGGACTTAGTTTGAAAAACATTGTCATAAAATAAGCAACTCCTAGTCAGGACTATCTGTTGAAGACATACCCTCTGTTTAACACAAGACGAAATTTATTCATAATCTTAAAGGTTTACAGAATAAAAGAAAAAGCACTGCATGGGTGCACTCTTTGCTGGGTAAAAAACTAGCTGGATGGCTGAGCCCAAAGGGTTGTGGTGAATGGAGTTAAATCCAGTTGGCGGCCGGTGACAAGTGGTGTTCCCCAGGGCTCAGTTTTGGGGACAGTTCTGTTTAATATCTTTGTCAGTGATCTGGACGAGATCGAGTGCACTCTCAGTAAGTTTGCAGACGACACCAAGTTGGGCGGGAGTGTTGATCTGCTTGAGGGTAGGAAGGCTCTGTGGAGGGATTTGGACAGGCTGGATCGATGGGCTGAGGCCGGTTGTATGAAGTTCAACAAGGCCAAGTGCCGGGTCCTGCACTTGGGTCACAACAACCCCATGCAACGCTACAGGCTTGGGGAAGAGTGGCTGGAAAGCTGCCCAGCAGAAAAGGACCTGGGGGTGTTGACTGACAGCCGGCTGACTATGAGCCAGCACTGTGCCCGGGTGGCCAAGAAGGCCAATGGCATCCTGGCCTGTATCAGAAACAGTGTGGCCAGCAGGAATAGGGAGGTGACCTTGCCCCTGTACGTGACACTAGTGAGACCGCACCTCGAATCCTGTGTTCAGTTTTGGGCCCCTCACTACAAGAAGGACATTGAGGTGCTGGAACGTGTCCAAAGAGCAGCAACAAAGCTGTTGAGGGGTCTGGAGCACAAGTCTTATGCGGAGCGACTGAGGAAACTGGGGTTGTTCAGTCTGGAGAAGAGGAGGCTGAGGGGAGACCTTATCGCTCTCTACAACTACCTGAAAGGGGGTTGCAGTGAGGTGGGTGTTGGTCTCTTCTTCCAAGTGACAAGTGATAGGACAAGAGGAAAAGGCTGCAGGTTGTGCCAGGGGAGGTTTAGACTGGATATTAGGAAAAACTTCTTCACTGAAATGGTTGTCAGGCATTGGAACAGGCTGCACAGGGAGGTGGTCAAGTCACCATCGCTGGTGGTTCTTAAAAGTCGTGTATACATGGTGCTTAGGGAGATGGTTTATTGGTGGATTTAGCAGGGTTAGGTTTACAGTTGGACTTGATGATCTTAAAGGTATTTTGCAACCTAAATGATTCTATGATTCTAAAAGCAAGGCTTGAACAAGGTTAGCACAAAACTAGGAACATGTAGGAACAAGAGGATTGGCATATCCTCCCTATATTCATATGAATTTAAAATTCCACGAAAATGTTTTTTGAGACTGTTATCAATTCTGCTTTACTTCGTAGTTAGCTGGTTTTGCAGTGAAAAAGGTTAGTATCATAAAATATTTCTTACAGGATACAATGAACAAACAGGACATAGGATCTACCAGTAAACAAAAATCTCTGTCCAATACAGAGAATACAGTGTAAAATAGATATTCCAATGTAATTTAATTGGATCGCAAAGAAAATGTAAACTTTTCTAACAGTGCAGTTAACAGATGACAAAATCAGAATGTCCATTCTGCAGACGTGTGCATATTAAAAGTAAGTGTACATATATTTGTACTATTAGATCCTCAACCTTTTTCCAAACTCTTATGACTCTGAATTCAAAAAAATATGGAAATGAAAATCACTAGGCTTGATGGCACTGAAAGGTAAAATTTTGATTTTGACAATTCATCTTGCAACTGAGTAACATAAAATGTCGTAGCAAATATCTTGAAATGAATAAATATTCTGAAATGAAAAGTCACAATGTTCTATCAAAGAAGGTCAGCTAGGACATTTTGACTTTACTAAAATTATTTCAGCGTTCTTTAAAGAAATGTTATTGAAATCTAGCCGCTTAATTTTAATGAGGTGTCGTTCCTCAATGAAAACAATATTATCTCAGAACATTTTATAAGATTTTAGGTATTTTTTTTCATGTCTCTGATGCAAATGTGCATTTGACATTAACAACTCAAAATGGGAGACACAAAAGTGTGTCATATTGGCCCAACTTTTCTTCCATGGAAGGAGGTGGGGAGAGTAAGTTACCCTACATTTCACAAGCTACATACATGACTACGGCATCAAGAGACTTGTATTGAGCAGTGTCAGAATAGTGATGGTGAATTTACTCCTACTTCAGACCATATCCTATTACAGCCAATTATATGGGTTTTTTTCCCAACTCCAAAATGTACAACAGAGCACAATAAGGAGACCGAGGATAAGACCCTGCTTAGCACTCTGAACAAATTACACACAGGAGAGTTTTAAAATTTATCTTGCCTTTTAAGAACATCCCACCACAAAAATATTTTGCAGCTAGGACTGAATTAAATCCATTGTACTTTCCTCTGACACTGATGAAGGAATTGTGTGCTATGTTTTCATGACAAACACATCATTGGTGTACACACATTTAAGCTGATTATTTCATTCAGCACAAGGGACATTAAGGTTAGAATGATACAAAAGCACAAATCACACTTGATGTTGCCCAAATACCAAGCTTTGTGTGATCTAATCAAGATTTCATCAAATGTTTTATTAAACTCAGTCACGCGAGCCTTGCTGAAGCCAGATGATCTCTTATTATCAACTAGCAGTAAATTACACTCATTTTCGAACTGAATTTCAATGAAACCCTTCCTAAAATACTTGGAAGCTAGAAGGGAATCAACTTATAGAAATACAAAATTGCTGCTGTGTTTTTCCCTGGAAATTAAACGGTGAGCAGAGGAAATCTGTCAGGGACTGGGAGAATGAAGGACCACCCACTGCAGGAGAAGATCATGTTCGAGACCATCTAAGGAATCTGAAGGTGCACAAGTCCATGGGACCTGATGAGATGCATCTGTGGGTCCTGAGGGAACTGGAGGACGAAGTTGCTAACCCACTATCAATCATATTTGAGAAGTCATGGCAGTCTGGTGAAGTTCCCACTGACTGGAAAAGAGGAAACAGAACCCCCATTTTTAAAAAGAGAAAAAAGGAAGACCCGGGGAACTACAAGCCAGTCAGTCTCACCTCTGTGCCTGGCAAGATCATGGAGCAGATCCTCCTGGAAACTGTACTAGGACACATGGAAAATAAGGAGATGACTGGTGACAGCCAACATGGCTTCACTAAGGGCAAATCGTGCCTGACAAATGTGGTAGCTTTCTACGATGAGGGTAGAGCATTGGTGGATATGGGAAGAGCAACTGATGTCATCTACCTGGACTTGTGCAAAGCATTTGACACTGTCCTGCTTGACATCCTTGTCTCTAAATTGGAGAGACATGCATTTGATGGCTGGACCCCTCAGTGGATAAGGAATTGGCTGGATGGTTGCACTCAAAGAGTTGTGGTCAATGGCTCGATGTCCAAGTGGAGACCAGTGACAAGTGGCCTACCTCAGGGGTCGGTATTGGGACCGGTGCTGTTTAACATCTTTGTCGGCGACATGGACAGTGGGATTGGGTGCACCCTCAGCAAGTCTGCCAACAACACCAAGCTGTGTGGTGAATTCAACAGGCTGGAGGGACGGGTTGCCACCCAGAGGGACCTTGACAGGTTTGAGAGGTGGGCCTGTGTGAACCTCATGAAGTTCAACAAGGCCAAGTGCAAGGCCCTGCACGTGGGTCAGGGCAATCCCAAGCACAAATACAGGCTGGGAGGAGAATGGATTGAGAGCAGCCCTGAGGAGAAGGACTTGGGGGGTGTTGGTTGATGGGAAGCTCAACATGAGCCGGCAACGTGCCCTTGCAGCCCAGAAAGCCAATCGTATCCTGGTCTGCATCAAAAGAAGCGTGACCAGCAGGTCAACAAAGGTAATTTTCCCCCTCTACTCCACTCTCATGAGACCCCACCTGGAGTACTGCGTTCAGCTCTGGAGCCCCCAACATAAGAAGGACATGGACGTGTTGGAGCAAGTCCAGAGGAGGGCCATGAGGATGATCAAAGGGCTGGAGCACCTCTCCTATGAAGACAGGCTGAGAGAGTTGGGTTTTTTCAGCCTGGAGAAGAGAAGGTTCAGGGGAGACCTTATAGCAGCCTTCCAGTACCTGAAGGGGGCCTCCAAGAAAGCTGGAGAGGGACTTTTTACAAGGGCATGCGGTGGTAGGACAAAGGGTAATGGCTTTAAGCTGAAAGAGGGTAGATTTAGATTAGATATAAGGAAGAGATTCTTCACCATGAGGGTGGTGAGGGACTGGAACAGGTTGCCCAGAGAAGTGGGTGCCCCATCCATGGAAGTGTTCAAGGCCCGGTTGGACAAGGCTTTGAGCAACCTGGTCTATTCTATGATTCTATGAAATTGGGGTTATAAATGTTACTGATCACAACAAAAGTGGAGATTATGATGCTAGCAATATATGGTATGATCATTAATGACCAAAGAGAATTCACTTTGATTTACCAGTTACTCCTCATCTGTATTACAAGTAGTATCCTTTTATTTACAAGACAAATAACAGAAATGATTCCTGAATAGTGAGATAAATTGCATGCTAGTAAACAGCATAAAAATTACTGTATGTGTCCTCCATATTCAAGTTACATTTTCAGTATTTTATATGTAAGATGAACAGGAGAAAGACCTAAATATACATATTTAAAAGCATGAATGAGCCTCTCTTTCAGAAGGTGAGAAAAAAAATGCTCCAAAGAGGTGTTTCTGCAGCAGGCCTTTGTGAAACAGACCTTACGTTAACAGTAGCATGCACTACTGAGGAGTATCAAAGCTAGGAAGAGACTTGACTTGACTATCCACTGAACGCCTAATTCTGCACCTGAGGTATGCTGAGTGGAGGAATGCCTCTGTTAACCTGAAAATAAAATCAACATTTCTTATCAAGAGAGAAAGGGTATTTCTAAGCTCTGTAACATGCATGCCACAGTTGGAAATTATGGCATTAATTTAGCAGGAAGTACAACTGTAAGTAGGAATCATACTTAAAAAAAAATACCTCAGAATTTACAGAACTATACACATAGTAGGGATACAGCTTTCTGCGGCATATACGAGGGCAGACATGGTTCTTACCTGACACTGTTCGCATGCATGTCTGTAAGTAGACAGCCTGGTTTTCATCACTCCTTTCACACCAGTTAAACGTTTTAGCAGAAAGGCACTTTCCCTGGTAATGCACAGCTGCACACCCAAGACACACGTCAGTCAGGTAAAATGATCTTTTTACAATTGCTTCCTAAACAAGCCAATTATGTTTAGCTTGGCATACTACACTGGGCACGCCTGGCAGGGTAGGGATAGTAGGGGGCTGTGGGGTGCCCTGTCTGGGAGAAGACCATGAACTGCCCTGGGTTGATATCAGGAGGAGGAGGGCAGGAGATGTGAGGAGACACCAAGAAGATGCTCTTGGGAAAGACATGTGGGGGAGAAGCATTTGGAGGCACACAGCACGAGACATGCTCTTGGGAGGAGGCACTTCATGCCAAAGAGGGACACTCCTGATGGACAGCAGCCTGCAGATGACCCATGCTGGAACATTATGGGAGTTTCACTGTCATTCAAGTGATGAGATTCATCAAAAGGAGGGAATAAAACTGCATTATTAGCTTAATTATTACCATTATTCCTTCACTGAAAGAGGTCTGATGTACAACTATTTTCAAATATAAATATATTCTCATGTGAAACTTATGCTCCTGATAACCATAGTAAATGTTCAGGACTGCTTGCTCAATATTTTTGTTTACATTATGTTGCAATTGTTCTACATTTTTACAGTTGATATAAACTTGGTAGTATGTCTTGCTTCTCAAGTATCAAAATGTATTGTACAAAGCATCACGTAATGACAGCACTGTATTTAAACACTTAACTGCAAATTGGAAATTTAAACTGGACACTTATTTGGAAATTAAGTGTAAGGTACGAAAAAGAAGGAAATGGCTGATTTTAAATAATACTGTTAATGAGTAACTGATAGGCCACATAGCCTTTTCTATCCAAGTACACTAAATCATTCAAGTAGTGAAAATATAGCAGTCACTTTGACCCTTGCTGAGATATAATCACTTTTAGATCCCATTATGTTATACTACTTCCCACACTACAGATCTCTCAGATTGACACCTCAGTAGGTTGAGACCTCAGCTTCTGTAATAATCTAATACAGAAGTTACAGCAAGTTGACAGGAAAATGGCAAGGAAATAATCATTGACTATAAAGGGGGTCAGGACAGTGCAGCTTCCCTCAATACTGATTAAAACAAAACCAACCAAATATTTCAGGGCATTTATTAACCAAAATTCTTTTTCTTTCAAAATGCAAAGAGTCTGATTAGACAACCACATGAAGAAGGAGATGCATAATTTACTCTTGGATAAAAATTACGTAAGAGTAAAATCATACGGGGAATTTCTAGTGTCACAATTTTGCCCATATAGTCTTATCAATTAGCTCTTTCTCAGGGAAGAGTAATGATTCCTAAAACACCAGTGACCAAACCCTCCAAAGTTAAAAGGGAGGACCTGGAAGTCCTGACCAGGCACGAGATTTTTTACTGTTTGGAAATGCTCAAAATCTTGAAACATTGGCTGAGAATCTCTTCATGGATAACCAGCATCAGTCTATTACTTTTCTTAACATGGGATATGACTTGAAGATGTTCTCATTTCTCTGTTTAAATATTTTTCACTATTTTGTACTAAAATATCAGAAGACTAAATTTAGCATAACCTTAAATTGGGATACTGTTATGAAAATTGTCTGTTTCTTTATGACAAAAAAATCCAATTCTATGTACACCAATGGTAAGAATGGTTTGGGTTGGAAGAGACTTTTTAAAAATCATCTAGTCCAATGCCCTGCCATGGGCAGGGACATCTTTCACTAGATCAGGTTGCTCTAAGCCCCATCCAACCTGACCTTGAACACTTCCATGGATGGGGCATCCACAACTTCTCTGGGCAACCTGTTCCAGGGTCTCACCACTCTCATCATAAAGAATTTCTTCCTTATATCCAATCTAAATCTGCCCTCTTTCAGTTTAAAACATTACGCCTTCTCCTGTCACTACAGGCCCTGGTATAAAGTCTTTCTCCATCTTTCTTATAAGCCCCCCTTTAAGTATTAAAAGGCCACAGTAAGGTGTCCCCAAGCCTTGTCTTCTCCTAGAAAGAACCTAGAAAAAGTCTGCCCTTGTGCAATAGACTGGTTTGAAAGGTTATTTTCTTGTGGTTTTCTTTTTTTGTTGTTGTTAATTTGCTTAAGTGTTACTAACAGAAAAAATACTGCCAACATCTTGTCTCTTTTATTCCTTCAGAGATTAAATGTAGAAGTCAAACAGGTAACAGGTTAAATCAGTAAGTATAAGTTAGTTTATCATTCTTCCCTGATGGCAGGAATACCTCTAGATATTATGATAAAGGTAGAAATATTGACTGCAAGCCTGTAGTGACTGGGTGAGTCCTTCAATGACCATTCAACTGATCTGAAAAAGGTAATTCTCTGGAGGTAGATGATTCCTAGATAGTTAAATGTATTGGTAGCACTTCCACAGAGATAGAGTGAGAGGTAGGCAGCACAGCTGGAAATGAAGCAAAGCAGGCTGTTCAGTGTACCTGATACTGAAACAGACGGTGCAGGGGCTCATACCCAGTGTAGGCACTCAGAACACCTCTGGGTACAAATCTTTTGGAAGGAGGTTAAATAATAAACCCACTCTCCTCAAAGAATTGGAAATTATTAGATTTCCTATGCTCAGTGATAGCCAAGTGAAGTTTGCTTTATCATTAGAGGAAAAGGTTTATAGAGTAACTCTCACCTCAAGGTTGAGACTCACATGCTACTCAACACAAGTCCCATACTATGAGGGTTCTTTTCATTTGTTTTTAGCAGCAAATCTGAGCAAAAGGTAAAGATAACACATCACTTCTGGCAAAGAAAGGTGGCTGCAGGTTTCAGGTGTAACCTGCTATTTGTGACTAACTATGTGAAATAGAACTAGTTCTGTTTGCCTGACAACATGAAAGGGTCCATGTCTTATATATTTCTGAATTCCACAGTTTCAACTTGAATTTGTAAAGCATGATACTGCTTTACAAAATACAAAGTAGATGTTTTTTCAAGGCACAGCTATATAGGTATATATACAACTATATGTATTACCTAATCCAATAAACCCTTTCAGTTCAGCTTAACACAAACTTAATGACAACATTAAGTTTGAAAACAAGAAGGTGGAGAAATGATCAGTCTTTTGAAGAATTTAACACTATTTGTTTTAGCTTCTTTCAACTGCATACATAAATATTTAAAAGGCTCAGCCCTTACATTTAATATTTTTAATCTTTCTCTCTTCTTATTAGCTTTAGCAGAAAGAAAATCAGATTCAGGACAGAATTTAACAAGAAGTTTTTCTGCAACAATTTCCTAAAACTAAGATGCTATCAAAAAAGTTGGTTCTAGAGCTGCCATTTATGAAGAGAAGCTTCATTTATGTGAAGTGTGGGACCGATCTGAAGTGATTCTGATATGATCTGAAGTGCTGCAGATGCTGTACGTACTTCAGTAAATAACATGCAAACAACACTGATTAAGATCATTTCATTCATTTCAATTCTTTTTCAATGTTGATTTTCAATATGTTATAATCCCTTTTGTAATTTATATAACCTTGTCATGATGATGAGACAGTTTCAATCATCCCCTTTTTTGAGGTCACAGAAAATTTGACAGGAAAATGTGTACTTTTTTAGTTTCTGTTAACAGAAGAATCTACTTTGAAAGGGTCACTTTGACATGTAAATCTATGAGGTGTATGAGATCACTGATTTATTTTATTTAATGGAATCACATCTGTGGAAACAGCAAATTAAGTCATGATGAGGCCAAGCACCCTGAGGAGTCAGAGAGAAGGATGGTTATTAAGCAAGGAGCAGTTAGGAAGCAATCATGCTGCTTTCTCTTTCCATCCATATGACACATTTCAGACTGGCTCTGGAGCAATTGCCTCATCCCAGTGGCCGAAGTAACCATCAGCACACTGAAGCAACTTCTGTTTAAACACTAAGATCAGGTTCACAGGTGAACCCTTTCAGTGCAGATTGGCACACTGAAATGCAGCCTTAAATCTACATCTTTTCTTCTTGTACTGCTCTTGGACATCCACAGACAAAATAGCTTTTCACTTCTAAAACAAACAAAACCTTTTAAGAATGACAAAACTATTGAGTGTGCTATAGGTAGGGCTGATCCTGATACCATTGATATCAGCAGGAGTTTAGCAATTTAATTTCAGTGGGAAGATTAGATTGATTAAGCAATGGACATTAATAAAAATAGACTGTTATTACTGTGGTTTGAAATTAGGCAAGTAATCAGTTTCAGTGATAAATCCTGAGGAAACCGAAGTAGTTGGGTGAGCACTCCATATTTCCACTCCTGTTTTGTTAAAGTACAAAGAGGTTTTTTTTCCTTTGTTCAGTCAGAACAGAAGATTACAGAAATAATTCTGCTGTTTCAAAAGAAATAACTAGATAAAGAGATACACTACTCTCACATCCAATAGGAATTTGGTCTGGGAGTAGTTGTACATGTGGAGAAAGTAAAAGAGAAAGTGAAAATGCACTATTTTATTAGGACGAGAGATCTGGAAAGAAAACAGAATCCTTTCATTTAGACATGAATATGTTTCTTCCTAATGGATGATGGAAGTTCTGACTGAGAAGACAATCCAAAGAATGCCTTTCTATAAAAAGGATGATTTTAATTGTAAGCAGGGTCTTGATCCCAACATATGATCCTACCCACTTCAGGCAGCCAAGCTTACAATTTTACTACCAAATATGATCCAAAGAAAAAGATCATAAACTAATTCCTAGATATGTTGATGCTCCCTGGCATACACTGGTTGCCTAATCTTCTTCCAACAGAACCAAACAGTTCATAACTCTGGTTTGCCTGGATACTTAAGTACAGAAAGAATTGTGTTGCCAAAGCTTCACAGTGCAGTCAGGCTATACCAGGAAATCTGGCTGAGAGATTCTTAGAAAAAGACCCAGTTAGTTCAGTGAAGATAGGCAACTCCAGTTGCCTTTACTGGAGTAATTTAAATCTCAAAAATAAGTAGTAATGTCTATTATTTAAGTTTTTTTATGTGTTTCAGTTATATTTAGTGGAAAGCGGTGCTAGCCTTGATATTTTGTTGTATTTGTTTATTTGGTAGTTTCAGCCTCATGAAAGTTTATTTTACAACATGTATTTTGTTGCATCACACTCTTTTAATTTAAAATAGAGCAGAAAGCTCCATAGTGGACCTTGTTTCCTCCCAACCTCAGCTGCCTAATTCCTAAAGCACATAAACACTGGTCTCTTTATTCTATGTCATATTTTAGACATCTCACACTTACCTGCTGATAAATAGGAGTTAAAAGCCAAGAGATGCTACTTGTCTGATCTAGATCCTCAGTAGTTTCAAATAAACTTGGTACAAGCCAGTAAATTTGTATCGAATACACCAGCTGATGGTCTGGTCTCTAGCTGGTAGAGCATTAGGCTTATACATAATTAACACCATTCAAAAAAGCCCCTATAGACTTGATTTTTCTACAACATTTTAAAGTTGGGTAAGTAAGGCTGAAATTAATGGGGTAAGCACTGCTGTAAAACTGATGGCAGAAGATTACAGGAACATGAACTGTTATTTCCCTTCATTTGACCCATCTTTTTCCATTTCATCAGGCACTACAGGAAAGAGGCACAGGACCTGGTAACACCAATGTGCCATGCCAACAGTCTGGAGAGCTGCCTAAGCTGATTAAGGTTTAATGTCATCTGCTGCACTTAAATGACGCACTTCAGCAGCAGCAAAATAGGGAATTGCCATATTCCCTACTTCTCTACTGAATTCTCTACTTGAGAGTGAAGAAATTTGCAGTAAAATTTCTAAGGTTGTAATTATTATGACTAGAAATGTGTGTGTAAGCACTAAAACTGAAATATAAAACAAGGGTTAAGGGTTACAGGGTTAAAACCCCTGTATTGACAACATCGGACATTGTTTCCAGAACACCATTCCCAGTAGTAAAATTAAGAAATGTATTATGTCACGACTAAAAGGCTTGCACTTGGAAACATCAAAGCACAGATGACTGTCAGCGATGACCCTGTGTTCCAATACCATGAAGATGGCAGCAAGATTGCAGTTTATCACATATACCCGTTCTTTTCCTGTTAGCTGCTCAGGAAAACAAACTGCAAACATGTATTTCAAGCATATATGCCAAAAAAGGAAAAAAAAACCCCAGACAGCAGGCAAGCAATGTGGCCTAAGATCTGTGGAGATTGAAGTAAGCAAGATTCTGAGCCAAATTACGACCCTAACAGCTGATAACTACTAAAGGTTATAGAAGATCTGCCCAAAGACTGGTTTGTCATTGCTGGTCAAGAGGACCCAGAACTGTCATGAGGACTTGACTGCCAAGTCTCTTCTGCTGTGTCACACAGAAGTGATCCTGGCCAGGCCAGCTGGACACACACATCTTTTTGCATGTGAGAATGTGAATGCATTGAATTAACTCACATAAGGATTTTGCAAATAAGTATCACCTTCTCCTTCCATAAGATCTCAAATTTAGTTTTATACTACTTCTTTCAAATAAGTATCACCTTCTCCTTCCATAAGATCTCAAATTTAGTTTTATACTACTTCTTTCTATACATCACTATGCCTTTATTACTGATGATGTGTGTACCAATAGTGTGCAAGACATTGCTGAATTTGAATATGCCTGCATTGCTGTGTATCAGGCAAAATTAGGGACAATCAGAGATCTAGTCTGTGTTAGTTCCAACCTCTGAACGATCACATTCAACACTTAGCAGCAAAGTTGCATGTTTGCACTGTAGAAACCATGCAAGACATAAATTAGCACTCTAAAATCAGTGTAAGCTCGCAGAAAAGCAGAGCCTGCTAGCATTATTTATACTCACAGCCTCCTCAGAGACAAGATGACCTGACAGGTATGTACAATTCACCTGAGAAAAAAAAAAAACACTCAGAAAAAAAAACCACTTAAACACACCCTTTTGTACCTTATTCAACATTGAACTACTAAACCTGTGTATGTCTCAACATGTAAAAAAGCATATGACTCAATATGGGGGAGTTTGATTCTACTGGCTGCACACTTATTTAAACTTTTATCTTTCCTGTATTAGCATTGTTTCCGTCTTTATATGGTTGACAGCCGGCTGAATATGAGCCAGCAGTGTGCCCAGGTGGCCAAGAAGGCCAACGGCATCCTGGCTTTTATCAGAAACAGTGTGGCCAGCAGGAGTAGGGAAGTGATTATCCCCCTGTATTCACAGAATCATTTAGGTTGGAAAAGACCTGTAAGATCATCAAGTCCAACCATATACCCAACACAACCATGCCCATTAAACCATGTCCCACAATGCCATATCTACACATTCCTTGGACACCTCCAGGGATGGTGGACTCAACCACCTCCTTGGGCAGCCTGTTCCTATGCCTGACAACCATTTCAGTGAAGAAGTTTTTCCTAATATCCAGTCTAAACCTCCCCTGGCACAACCTGCAGCCTTTTCCTCTTGTCCTATCACTTGTCACTTGGAAGAAGAGACCAACACCCACCTCTCTGCAACCCCCTTTCAGGTAGTTGTAGAAAGCGATAACGCCTCCCCTCAGCCTCCTCTTCTCCAGGCTAAACAATCCCAGTTTCCTCAGTCGCTCCGCATAAGACTTGTGCTCCAGACCCCTCAACAGCTTTGTTGCTGCTCTTTGGACACGTTCCAGCACCTCAATGTCCTTCTTGTAGTGAGGGGCCCAAAACTGAACACAGGATTCGAGGTGCGGTCTCACTAGTGTCACGTACAGGGGCAAGGTCACCTCCCTATTCCTGCTGGCCACACTGTTTCTGATACAGGCCAGGATGCCATTGGCCTTCTTGGCCACCTGGGCACAGTGCTGGCTCATCTTCAGCCGGCTGTCAGTCAACACCCCCAGGTCCTTTTCTGCTGGGCAGCTTTCCAGCCACTCTTCCCCAAGCCTGTAGCGTTGCATGGGGTTGTTGTGACCCAAGTGCAGGACCCGGCACTTGGCCTTGTTGAACTTCATACAACCGGCCTCAGCCCATCGATCCAGCCTGTCCAAATCCCTCCACAGAGCCTTCCTACCCTCAAGCAGATCAACACTCCCGCCCAACTTGGTGTCGTCTGCAAACTTGCTGAGGGAACACTCGATCCCCTTATCCAGATCATTGATAAAGATATTAAAGAAACAGTGCAGTACTGGTGAGGCTACACCTTGAATACTGTGTTCAGTTTTGGGCCCCTCACCATGAGAAAGACATTGAGGTGCTAGAGCATGTCCAAAGAAGATAAACGAGGCTGGTGAAGGGTCTAGAGCACAAGTCCTATGAGGAGCGGTTGAAAGAACTGGGGTTGTTTAGCCTGGAGAAAAGGAGGCTCAGGGGAGACCTTATTGCTCTCTACAACTACCTGAAAGGAGGTTGTAGAGAGGTGGGTTTTGGCCTCTTCTCTGAAGTAACAAGTGACAGGACAAGAGGAAACGGCCTCAAGTTGCACCAGAGGAGGTTTAGACTGGATATTAAGAAAAATTTCTTCATGAAAAGCATTGGAACAGGCTGCCCCGGGAAGTGGTTGAATCACCATCCTTGGAAGTATTTAAAAGACATGTAGATGTGGCACCTGGGGACATGGTTTAGTGGCGGACTTGGTATTGTTAGGTTTACAGTTGGACCCGATGATCATAAGGGTCTTTTCCAACCTAAATGATTCTATGGTTTTTATTACAGTGCAGCCCTGCACAAACCTTACGAAAGTGCTTGTTGTGTGTGCTGGTTTTGGCTGGGATAGAGTTAACTTTCTTCATAGCAGCTAGTATGGGGCTGTGTTTTGTATTTGTGCTGGAAACAATGTTGATAAAGCAGGGATGTTTTAGTTACTGCTGAGCAGGGCTTGCACAGAGTCAAGGCTTTTTCTGCTCCTCACACCACCCCACCAGTGAGTGGGCTGGGGGTGAACGGGAAGCTGGGAGGGGACACAGCCGGGACAGCTGACCCCAACTGACCAAAGAGATATTCCATACCATATGACATCATACTCAGCATATAAAGCTGGGGGAGGAAGAAGGAAAGGGGGGACATTCAGAGTGATGGCGTTCGTCTTCCTGAGCAACCGTTATGCGTGATGGAGCCTGGCTTTCCTGCAAATAGCTGAACACCTGCCTGCCGACGGGAAGTAGTGAATGAATTCCTTCTTTTGCTTTGCTTCCTTGTGCAGCTTTTGCTTTACCTATTAAACTGTCTTTATCTCAGGCCATGAGTTTTCTCACTTTTACTCTTCCGATTCTCTTCCCCATCCCACCTGAGGGGAGTGAGCAAGGGGCTGTGTGGTGCTTAGTTGCCATCTGGGACTAAACCACAACATTGTGAAAATAATCTTGGTACTCAATTTATGTACAGTCCAGTCTAACAAGCTATAATATCCTTATACCATACAAACCAGTTAAACCAGTTAACTGGAGTCACAAGATCTTCCCCTAGCACACTAAAAACCAAGCCTCTTTTGGATCAGAAACAAACAGTTGCATGCAGCATTCTCCCCAGTCTTCATTTTCTTTTTCCAAATAGCAAGACTCCTAAACAATTAGGTATTTCAGAAGTGTTGCTTCCTTCCACTTGCATGCATTGGCAAAAGTCTTAACATATTCAACACTATTTAATATGCATTTACTATGGTCCTAATGCTAAAACACTGAAGTCAATAGAAAGTTAATATTTATTTTCTTTGGTTAAAAAAAAAAAAAGTCAAGACATTGTATTTATACTTCATTTTTGGCCTAGAAAGGGAGTACCTACATTAATGTTTCAGGGCCAAACAGGAACATGCTTTTGAAGTAAATCCTCTGAACCATGCTTTCTTTCATATTGCAAAGTAGTCTCAGAGTACATGAACTTGATGCAGAAGTTGTTGAACCAGAAGATGCACTCAGAGCACACTTAATGTTCTCCAGCTGCTAATGGGCATTTATCTAATGGGAACAAACTACAGCTGGTTCAAAGTAAAAATCATACATACTATAGCCATTGGTACCCCTGCACGAGCTGTACCTACCCCTAACAGGCACCAACAGGACGTAACGAAGACAGTGCCAAATAGCCTTTCTTTTATCTGATGGTGTAGAGAACATCAAGATCTATTCTGGTTTCTTCTCTTTGACTCCTTTGCCCTTGCTTCCTGCTTGTACACTGTAAAAATCCATGCTTCTGCTTTCTCCATACTGATTTCTGCAATGACCCTTGTCTGTCAGTCTTTCATGGTTTTTTTTTATTCTCAGTCTCCTCTGCTGTAAAAACCCTGCTGCATTAATGGCCTGGTACCAGAAATCCTTACTCCGCCAAAACATTCACAGCTTCTCGGAGGGTGCAGTGGCTGGGTGAGGACCACCCCAGCAAACAAGGCCCTGCAAAACCTGTTTGCAGCAGCTCAGCCGAGCTCCCCCTGCTCAAAGCTGGCTCAGTGCTCAAGCACACCCCTTACGCACATTAACAGACTTTTAAATTGATGACACAGTACATCGGCTTAAAGCTATACAGTCTTTTAGTGTTTTCCTGCATTAAGGCCAGATACTGTGATTAGAAACTGGAAGGTTTGGGTTGTCGTTTTTTTCAAATACGTTTTAATTGGAATTAATTTCCATCTCAAATTAGGTAAAAAAAAAAAAAAATTAAAACCAAAGTGATTATCCTTTTTTTCAACGCGAAACAAAAAACTTATTTGCTTCTAAGAAGAAAAGAGAACAAAGCTACCACCACCCCCAAAACCCACTCTCAAAAGAATGAAAACACTATTTATCAATGTAC
This sequence comes from Gavia stellata, assembly GCF_030936135.1. Taxonomy (NCBI): domain Eukaryota; kingdom Metazoa; phylum Chordata; class Aves; order Gaviiformes; family Gaviidae; genus Gavia; species Gavia stellata. Next base: position 29,680,846 of record NC_082599.1, read on the forward strand.
TGCCTCAAACCTGCAAGGCTCTTGTCTACACCACTTTCTTCCCGCAGGAAATCGAATTTAGAACTGCGGTTAAAAGAAGCCACCTCTGACCAAACGCGCAGGCTCTCCAAGGCCGCGCTTGCCCTCTCCTGCTGCCCTCCCCGGGAGCCGGCTGTACTGCGCACACTCAGCGCCTTGTGAGGGGAGAGGCCGTGAACTGTCCCGGGCCAGTCGCAGCCGGTTCCGAGACTGGTGTGAGCTCGCCATCGCCCGCCAAAACCTCTGCCAGTCAGGGGCTCCCCCGATCCGGCAGGCGGCTGCGCTGTGGGGTGGGTACAGAGCAGGGGGCAAGTGAGGAGCGCTGCAAGAGGGATGCCTTTGGGGAGCGCGGAGGGGACGCCCTCGCGGCGCGTGGTTGAAGGGGACGGGGCTGGAGCTGCGCTCCTGGAAGGAGGCACTCCGTGCTGCAGGAGAGGCGGCGCTGGGGGGCTGCGGCCGCGGGCGACCCACGCTTGGAGCAGAGGAGCAGTGAGAAGCAAGGAGCAGCGGAGGACAAGGAGCGAGCGGCAGACAGGCACCACACACCCACCCTTCTCCTGCGCCGCCTGTGTTCCCCTCGCCGAAGGGACTGGGGGGAAGGGAGCGTAACCTGGGGCGGGAACAGGGGGAGCTGCGATGAGGAGAGGTGTTTGAAGTTGAGCCTGAGGAGAGGTGTTTCCCACCGTTTATTTTCCTCAGAACCGAGGTCGGGAATTAAATGTTTGTTAATCGGCAGGAAGTTAAAGTGATGGAAGGTCTGGAGCCGAGGAAGTTTGCCCGCGGCAGTAACCGGTGGAGAACGGGGGCGATGCCCGTCGGGGGCTGGGACTGACTTTGAAACTCAGCAGCACCAGCCCCAGGGCTGCGAGATCCGGGGGGCGCAGGGCGCTGCCCTGGGGTGCCGGGGGCTCCCAGCCGGGATTCGCAGAGAGCGGGACCGCTCAGCAGAGTCGGGTCGTGGGGGGCGGCGGGCTGACGGTCTTCCTCGGAGCAATGGGCTGCTAAGGGAGGCGTTAGCTGGCGGCGCTCAGCGCGGGCGGGGTCCTTGGGCATCAGCGAGCAGCTGCAGGCTCTGCCCTGGCCGCGCTGCAGCCGAGCCCCGGCTGCTGTGGGAGCAGCCGGAGAGATGGGAGTCACCGCCCCGGCGGGCGAAGCCGACCGCTTGGGTGCAGAAACTGAGGTCTGATAGTAACGGATGTATTCCAAGTCTTGTAAGCTTCTGGGGTTTGCGTTTTGCAGGGGCGAGAGGGGAAGTCTGTGAGGAGTACTTACTACTTACTCAAACTGTGGTAATGTTAACCCCAATAGACTCATTTCCAGAGGTGAGGGGTGGAGGTTTACTGAGTGAGTGTGCACATTGTACAAAATTAATCCCTGTTGTCTGAGAGGAAGGGTTGAGTTTACAATTGATATATATTAAAGTTGTGATTCTCCTAAAACTACAATTGATAAAGGGATGTGTAGTCAAACAGGAATGTGAAGAGGCATGTTTCAAGAGGAAATGGAGGAGACAGCAGAGGAGACACATGGAAAGGGACATGGTTGGAGATGTAGCTGGAGAGGTGCACCCTGCCAAAGGAGGTACAGCTCTGAGGGACTGTGGCCTGTGGGTGGGTTGCTCACACTGTGGCACAGACACAGGCAGTCCTGCAAGGCTGTGGCCCACAGACAGCCCATGCTGGAACAGAGGAGCAGTAAGAAACAAGGAGCCATGAGGAAAAAGAGGAAGAAGCAAGGACTGACAAAAGGAAATGGTGTGGTTGACACGCTGGAGGGATGGGTTGCCACCCAGAGGGACCTTGACAGGTTTGAGAGGTGGGCCTGTGTGAACCTCATGAAGTTCAACAAGGCCAAGTGCAAGGCCCTGCATGTGGGTCAGGGCAATCCCAAGCACAAATACAGGCTGGGAGGAGAATGGATTGAGAGCAGCCCTGAGGAGAAGGACTTGGGGGTGTTGGTTGATGAGAAGCTCAACATGAGCCGGTAACGTGCCCTTGCAGCCCAGAAAGCCAATCGTATCCTGGTCTGCATCAAAAGAAGCATGACCAGCAGGTCAACAAAGGTAGTTTTCCCCCTCTACTCCACTCTCATGAGACCCCACCTGGAGTACTGCGTTCAGCTCTGGAGCCCCCAGCATAAGAAGGACATGGACGTGTTGGAGCAAGTCCAGAGGAGGGCCATGAATATGATCAGAGGGCTGGAGCACCTCTCCTATGAAGACAGGCTGAGAGAGTTGGGTTTTTTCAGCCTGGAGAAGAGAAGGTTCCGTGGAGACCTTATAGCAGCCTTCCAGTACCTGAAGGGGGCCTCCAAGAAAGCTGGAGAGGGACTTTTTACAAGGGCATGTAGTGATAGGACAAGGGGTAATGGCTTTAAGCTGAAAGAGGGTAGATTTAGATTAGATATAAGGAAGAGATTCTTCACCATGAGGGTGGTGAGGGACTGGAACAGGTTGCCCAGAGAAGTTGTGGGTGCCCCATCCATGGAAGTGTTCAAGGCCCGGTTGGACAAGGCTTTGAGCAACCTGGTCTAGCGGAAGGTGTCCCTGCCCATGGCAGGGGGATTGGAACTAGGTGATCTTTAAGGTCCCTTCAACCCAAACCTTTCTATGATTCTATGAAACAATTAGACAGCAGTCATAACGTCCACCACTTTGCGCTGCTAAAATACAGAAAGCTGCGGCTAGGAGGGGAGAGAGGAGAGATAGATGTTGGGCTAAACTGAGCCTGGGGAAGGGGCAGTGGGGAAGGTGTTCCCTATGTGTTTAACTGTTTGAGTATTGAGGGGAAAATATTAAGACAATCAGCAATTAAAAGCTTATCTTAATTGGCAATAGATCAAATTAAGTGAACCTCCCTGAGTCAAGACTGTGTTGACTGCAACACTGAGACAGGCAAAGAGTAAGAACAAACTATTTTCCCTCTTCCCTGCTTTCCTAGAGGTGTCTAAAACACTCTTGTCAGTTTTTTTGTCTCTGCAGGTAAAACGATAAATTCACAACAGTCTTCCAGGCAGGTAGCCAGTAGTCATCACTGTGATTTTCCCAATAAAAAATGAGACCTTTTCAACAGATCTGAAAATTTACTTTTGAAATAAAATATGCCTTTCTATCAGGAAATGTTTATTTTATGAAATAATAGGCTAGCTCTTCTATGTTCAAGAGAGGTACTTAATTCTCACAATTTTAATATGTATTTCAAAATTGATTTTACTCACTTTTTATCCCTGATATTTTGTCAACTTTTTTTTCTTTTTTCTTTTACTGAAAACAAATTTAATTTGTGATGAAGAGTGCCTTATATTTAGCAGAACTGTGTTTTCCCTTTTGTGCTCAGGTGAATCGATAGAAGAGTTACCAAAGTGTGAATATGAAATACTCTCACAGGTCTACTTTAGAAATAGCATTCACTCAGCTGCTAATGAGAACTCTTGAGGAGAAAGCCTTTCCTGTGAACGTAGTCAGAAAAATCAACTTCATATACTTGTATTTATGTCCTGCAGAAGTCTGTTTCTTATGTGTCTTCTGAATACCATGTCTAGCTTAGTGACAGAAACACGTTTATCTTCTTGTCAGTACTGCCGAGCCAATGTAGTTGCAGATGTGCAAGCTGTGTTCATCATCATCATCATAATTTCCAGATTAATTCTCATTTAAGAGTCTTTCCTCTTAGAGTTGGTAATTTAAACAGAAACAAAGCAAGCTGGATTTTGAAATCTTGGCTCTTGGTCTGGAAACTTTGTAAGTCTGAAAAATCATTCCTGGGCTAGGAGAATGACTGAATGAGCTGTGTTTATAGCTAAAGAATCAAAAAGGGCTGTAGAGGGAAGAACAGAGGCTGTATCTCATTCAGTTCTGTGTACAGTGAGAGTACATGAAGCTACACACTTAAAGTGATTTTTCATTGTCTTGGCTTAACTGAAGAGAATAGGTTGCGCAAGGGGTTGTATGTTGTGAAGTTGCTTTCCATGGGAATAAATGAACATTTTTCAAATGTCATTTAGGGCATATGCAATTAATTAACTTACATGTTTTTGGTACTCAGCTGCCTTGGCCAAATCCCTCTGCCTGAATTTGGTTAAGTTCTACTAAGTCCAGCTTCCCTGTTGGCACCAGAAAAACACACATTAGCAATGCATGTGTTCTACTGTATCTGCAGCTCTGTGAACTATCAGTCGTGTAAGATAGTCTGCTTCTTTACAGGAAAAACTTCTGTTTTTTTCTTTGACTCTATTACAATGAAATAGCATTGCATTAAATCAAACTGGGAAGAATAGCATTTGATGTCCTACAAAAAAAAGAATCTTAAGATACGTTTTTATGGCTAGCCAGTAACTTCTGTATTAAATAAACTAGTCATTAGGCAGAATAAATATACTCACTAAAAATGGAAATTGATACCTCAGGTTCTAGCATTCCTAACAGAATTGAAGGGTGGCATTTTCAAAACAGATTTTTTCTCAGATTTGCTCAGGACCTACCTTAATTTGTAAGTGGCCTACTGATTTCTCATGATAAATGTCCTTTACATTTGCTATTGCCAACCTGGCCTGTGGTCAAGTACAAAGTATTCCTCGACTCGTTGATACTGTAATCTTAAACCAAACCAGATGCAGTGGTGTAGGCTGAGCTATCTTGACTTTAGACAGTCAAAAGTGGGTATTATGGGTGTGCCAAGTGAATGAGCCTTAAAATGTCTGCACTCCTGAGGAGACAATAACCCTTTCTGGTTTGTATCCATGCCACTTAACACACTACTGAAGGCTTAACTAATTTTTCTTACAACTTACTTGAGCAAATGGATTAATTTCTGCAAAGTTGTACACAAGAAGGAATGCTTTGACTATTTAAATTAAAATCATAACTCAAAAATTGATTATAAGTGAATGAAGTCAAAAAGATGCAGAAGAAAGTGATGATTAAGGGTTACTAGATTATAGTTTAGAAAGGCTGGGGGGAGGTCTGCATGTTCTAAGCAAGGTGATAGCTCACAGAGCAAAAGAATTCGTGTGGATTCCTACTCTAATTTCTTCATACAGTTAAGTGAAGGTTATAATTCAGTCTGTTACTTACCAGGTTCTATATAGACTCTGTTGCCATGCTGTATCCTGGGATAAGGAGATGTACTCAAGAGGGAGTCTGTTTTTATAACAATGAGGGAGATATCAGCAGAGCACTTGGCTTTGTAATATTACACCTTTTAGCTCTCCATCCAGACATTGCTTAGGGATTGACTTCCCATGCCTGTTCTGCAAAGCACCCTCTTTTTAGCAGGCTTTTGGGTCGAAGCTTTTTCTGTTTTGTAAGAAGAGTCAAGCTGGGGTGGTTAATTGTACTGGTTCAGCTATCTTGATTAACATGAGGTGGTGTAAGGGGGAGTATGGAGGAGGAGGAATGATGATTAGTTCTGTTTTGCAATAAACTCTTCATTAATATTGATGTAAAAGTTACAGACTGCTTAAAAAAATACCTGGGTGGAAATGTGAAAGATGTAATGAGAGAGAATGAATTAAAGCCTGAAGAAAAAAAATCTTGATGAAAAATAGTAGACAAGCGTGCAACATCCTTAAGACTTGCTAAATGCTCACCCGAGTCGGACTCATTATCTCATCAGAGCTGAAGGTTGTTGAATGAACACAGAGTTAATATAATACGAGTCAATATTTTTCAGCTCAACAAAACAAGTGAGTCTTGAATGAAGTAAGCTTAGTTTAATCTTAGAAGACAATACACAAATTGCATGAAGTGTATATTAAAGACTTCTGGTTTTGTGTTCAGGATCTGGATAGTGTCTGTGTAGTTCCTGAGCAAGTATTGCATTGTGTCTGCAGTCACAGAACTGTATCCCCATGTACCTGCATAACTAGCAATCTACAACAGATGAACATGAAATAGAAGTATTTTGCATTTTTGAAAAAACAATAGCAGATTTCAATGCAGATTAAAGAATAAATCAACTCAAATACACCTAATCCTTCCTTACTCAGAAGAAAAGCAGGACAATTATATTTACCTTGCAAAATACTGTGCGTTTCTCTTATGATGAGAAATTCATTCCAGTTTCAATTCTGAGGTATTATTTATATAATCCCTAAAAAACTTATTTCTAACCAGAATGAAAATCTACACAGATCTACTAAGCTTATCAGAATGCAATTTAGGCTTTCAATATACTCTGTTGTTTTCTACATCTTGGGTTCTGGCCCCTATGCCGAGTACACCAGAACTGCATAAATCTTTTGAGTTTTTTCTTTAAACCAATGTATTTAATACAACAAACTAAATTTTATTATATCCGTTTAAATTCTGATAAAACAGCATTTTATGTGTGAAATCAAGGGAAAGTTCATATAATTAAAAATCCTAACTCCACAGAGCTGCCTAACTGTAAATTCAAGAATTTGAGTGTTCCTTTCACAGTGCAAGGTATTCAGTGCATCTCTCTGATCTCTGGAGTTTAGCTAATGAACTTTCAGCCAACAAACCACAGCATGTAAAACATGAGTAAAATATTTGGGACTGCTCAAAATATGCACTTGAACATTCCATTTAATCAAATAATCTTTCATAAAATATTTCATTTTTTATAAAATTTTATTTTGCAAGGAAATTAAAATGTTGAAATATTTTAAAATTTAATTTGTCTAAACCAATGTTTACATTTTTATTCTAAATTGATTTTCCACTTTGAAATAGACATTTTTAGTATTTTTATACAAAAATGTGTAGGATAAGTGAAAGAAGTCTAAAGTTTGGATTTATTTAAGAAAATGGTTCTGAAATTTTCTTATTCCCTCTAGAATGTCCTTTTAATGACAATTTTGAATTTTCAGATTTTTCTTTTAATTTGGGCAAAAAAATTTGAAATGTCAACATTCTAGAAAGTCAGTGTTCTAGTGGAGTCTGCAAATAATTAGTTCTAACAAACAGTGCTGCTGTACTATGATGCAATTGTCTAATGAAGTGCAATCCCATAACTCATTTGTTGATTCCCAAACATACGTAGAATCGTTCAGGAACAGAGCAGCTACAGACTTTTTAAAGCTGCCCATGGCCATATGACACTCACTAGTTCAAGTAAACAAGGCTTTCCATTCAATCGGGCTTTTCTTTGTAATATGTAGAGGTGCCAGGTAAGATCTTTACTGAATGTACTATATATAGATGTCGTAAAACATGCTCAGAGCAGTTTACAAACCTGGTTGCTCAAATGGGCCCAAAATTCTAATTCAACGGGGTTTTTTTTAAAACTATTTGTCCTGAATCAGGAACATGGAAATAACATTTTTAATGAATGAAAATTCCCACAGAAAGTTTTGCGTTGTCACACAGTCTGCAGACAATGGGAACAGTTCTGAACTATGTCTACTGAAAATACCTCAGCATCTATCTCAGCTGGGTTAGTATCTGCGTACTTCTCCGGTAGGAAAGTTGTGTTGCACTAGCTGAAATAAAGGTTAGTCAAATCTATACAGAAGAATTAATGCAGGAAGAAAGTAATACTGGAACAATCGTAGTTCAAGAAGACATGGCTTTAGGTCAAACTGAACTAAAAAGTGAAATGTTTTTGCCTGTTCCTTTGCCTGCAACATAAATTCAGAATAAAATCTGGTGTTCTTAAAAAATTGTTCTAGTGAGAAATTTAGTAAAAAAGAACAGTGTTTTTAAAAGAAAAATATTTATGATAAATGTTTCAAATAGGATTCATTTTACCTGATAGTTTCCATCCAAAGGTTTGATACCTAATCTTAGCTAGTCATTAGCATTGCCTCCAGAGTCCATGAAAGGAGATAACATCCATCAGATGACTCGTCTCCATTCTGGAGTGAAATCTAGCAGCTAGCTACCAACGAAGCTTTGGTTATGTTTCTCCCTCCCCAGCTTCATGGGACTAGCATTGCCTTTTGCCCGAGACAACTGTTCATTAACTTTTAGTTACAGTTCTGCTCATTTGGATCCTAAACCAGCTCACCATGCCTGGTGCTAGGCAAAGCAAACAGTAGCAGCTTATTGCCAGGGGTAGGATGGAACGTGAAGCCAAGCAGTCATAATTAGATCAGCTTAGCTATACCCATGGAGATGTAGCCTTATTCACTTTCTTAGGATCAGCTGAGAGTCTCCATAGACTAGAGAGAGAGTGCCTATGTAACCATCTTAAGACTATACACTTAGTTTTCATCTGACTAAAGTTAATTCTTTATTCCAGCTATCTCTGCTGTTCACTTGACTATTTTGCATTGTTTGACTTACAAAAAAGTATAACTTGATCTGGCATTATGTGTTATTTTCAATGTCCTTTGATACCGTATTATGTATTATTGCTAGCATTTTGGAATAATTTTATAAGAACCCAAGATCTGCATCCTGTCAGGGCCATGAGGGCACTAACAGGCCTTACTGGTCCTGACCAGAGTCCTCTGGGCCTGCTCCACCACGCTGCCTACAGCCCAGGACTAGGGCTGTTAGTCCCTGCCCCAGTGGTGCTGCAGCAGTGCGAGTCTCTAGACCCACTGTAGCCATGCACTGCCTGGCCATGGTCTGAGCTGGTCCTGACCCACAGGCTAATGCTTCAGCCTGGCCTCATCCTGTCCTGGTCCCTGCAGCCCTTCCCAGCCATTCTGGGGCTTAGTCTGACCCTGGTTACCCTAACCATGTCTGATCTTGACCCCTTACCTGCAGGCTGACATCCTGGCATGGCCTTGGCCTGTCCCTATGGAGGTACCTGATCCCTGAGGCTGCCCCAGCGGCCCCCCAGCCTGCCCTGCTCCTTTTCAGGAGGCAGTGACGTGGTCCCTGGCTGGCGAGGGCCATGGCCTGCGAACTATGCTATCAATCCTGGTTCCAAGTCCTTCAGGGAGCAGCCAGCTCGTACTGCTCCCTGACAAAATCCTTGGGTCTCTATCTGCAGAATTTATCAAAAATCTATTTACTATGATGTATGAAAAGAATCAGAGGAACTGTTCAGAAGTAACCTGGGAATTTTAAATATGTAAACTGATTGTAAATGCAAATTTATTGTCCGAATAAATATCCTAACTCTAAAATAAATTTAAAAATCAAGCAACAGAGCTAAGTAGCAATTATTATCAAGACACAGGATTAGCTTGCAATTTACACTAGCGTGATCTGTAGCTATCTATTGTACTGATTTGATTTTGAACATTAATATGAAAAATAGAAATTTTTCCATTTCATATAATACCACAAGGAGAATTGGGTCTGGATTCTGCTCAAAATTAGCATTGGTTTTCTAACCGCTATACACACAAGGACTCAATTACTGGGTTTCAGTCCACATGTGAAAAAGAATATCTATAACCAGTATTTCAGGATGAAACACTAACAAACCTACAAGGGTATCAGCAACATGGGAATTCCTCACCTGTTTCGGAAGTTTCATAAATTCTTTAGTCAGTCTTAAACATACATACAGGTACTGCTGAGTTATTTCTGTAAATAACCATGAATGCATCAGGCTGACAATAACATTTCTTAACAAATCGGTACTTCAAAATTGGCGTTTATCAATCCTCTCTCCCATTTTTCAATTCAACAGTCATAAAAAAATGACAAAAGTATCTTGCTGACTTTTAAGAAAGGCGATTATAAAGCCAAATATTTCTATTCTCTCAAGTTGCCTTATTTTTCCCCTTGGCCCACAACAAATTCTAGGACTTCAGGTGCATCTAAAACATACTATCCGTCTTCTCAGCTCAATATTTAGACAGAGGAACTCTGAAACAGTGCCAGCGATTATATAGCCAAGCTCTTAAATTTTTCCCTAGGTTATTTGTTTTGGAAGACTCTATGATATGGAGACATATACTCAGAAATTCTATAACATTTACCGGATAAGTGCTGATGGAGCAGAGTATTACTCCATCCTCTGGTAATTTCTTACCCAAATCTACACTACAAGGAAATTGAACATTGTTACTCAACTAATTCCATCAGTTTGGGAATTTCTTATTATACCAAACAGTGATCATCAGTTGCAATGCTTTCTATTCAACAAATAATTTTCGAAGTTAAAAATGCTAATAAGTCTGGTTAACAGCATAAAAACAGAGCTAAATTATGAGCATTAGAATTACAGATGCTCTCATTTGCACATAATCTTTGCAGATACTAACCACACTAAATTTAACAGTGATGAACCACACTAAACTCAAAAAATCTTTCAGAAATGATTTTACAGACTGACACCAAGAAAATATTTACCCCAGTGCAGACAAAAGTAAATGGGCAGTGGTCTAAGAAACAGGAAGTGAGAAAATGTTCTTATTCTTCTTTATAGGGGAAACATTGTCTTATCAAATAAAACAGTTTGTGGGACATATGGGCCATTGAAAAGAACTTGCAGTAAGTTTATCATAAAGTCAATTCTTAGTTCAAAAATATCTGGTTTTGTTTGAAAACTGGATGTTACTTAAATAACATAATGGGTCATAATGGATCAAAATGAAACTTAACTGTCTGTATAGTAGAAATATATTCTGCATGAACAATTCATGAAAGTATGGATAATTTTGTTTTTCATCGTGATTTGGAAAAAAGAAAAATGAAATCTTACGCAGTAGGACAGCATTTCCTGCCCACCTGTACTGAAAAATGCCTAATGGTCCAGGAGAAAAAGTGCTGCTGGAATCTACACCTTTAGCAAGGACAGTGCTAGTACAATGTGAAATTGGGCAACTCTACCTTGTCTTGTCAGCTGCTGTTACTGCTCAGAATGGGGGAGTCTTGGTCAATAGTTGCTGCAAGAAAGATGGGCTAAGGGAAGACAGTGGGAAAATTATTTACTTCTTGACTGCTGCCTCCTGTGACAGGTACATTCCTGCTGCATAAGGAGGTTGTGTTCTGGCTAGGAACTTCCAGTATTGCTTTTGTTTCTTTTGTCCAAAGGTAAATTTGAATTACTCATCCCTGGTGAGAAGGAATAATCCATATTTCCAAATTCTGCTGATCCTACAGCAAAAGTATCTGCAACAAGTATCTGCAGCATGCCATAATACTCATAGAAGTTAGTGGACACTTATACAAAATAGGACATTAATTACAGAACTGGAAGTGCTTTGTAGAAATATATGCCTCCATGAAATCAAGCCACATGTCTTAGAAACTTGAAGTCAGATCACTTTGTGAACAAGTCGTAATATCAATGAAAAGAGGGCCCAGCATTCAGTTTTATCTTCAGTTATCAACAAGAAGGGCTTGCTAATATGTGAGGTATTTCTGAATCTTCCAATTTGTATTTGAATTTGCTGGTCCTTTGAGGAAGAAATCATTGGAGTAATGAATTACTGCTTTGTTGCTTGATTAATGCCTGTAGAGCTTTTCTTAAAATGTGCTAAAGATTCAGAGGTGGTACATTAAACCCAGGAATTCATTAGCACTAATTTATCAATGGCACATGTCCAGTTTGACCTGAAACAAACCAAATCAAAATCCTCTAGGTTTATGAGAAGGAGCAAAAGCATTGTTTCAACAGGACTCTCCACTTATAAGATATAATTGCATTAAGTATTGGACAAAACCTTGTATTTCAGGAAAAAAAAAAAGTCTATTTAATAAAAGCTTCCTTTTATCCTAGCTTCTCGAAGCATTTATTATATTTGCCTTCCATTTTCTCTCTCAAAATCTTTTTTTTTTTTCTCTCAGCAAAGCATCTACCTAACATGCTTTATATGTGATATACAAATCTTACCTTTTATCAGAGCAAAAATTATTGGTGGATTCTCAATAACTTTGGTCAAGTTTCAAATTGGCATTTTTGTATGCCGTCTTTTCAAAACTGTTTTCCTTCATACAGTGCACAGTCTCAGATGACACAGCAACAGTGCAGCTGCACTCTGTCTGGATAGTTATCTCTGCCTTTTCTCTATTCTCTGACTCTCTTTTGACATTATCTTTTGCTGTCTCTCCTTCTTAATGCATTCTTCCCTTTTTATTACATTGTACTTGGCCTGTTTCTCACTCTCCTTCTGCCTTTGTCTGTTGATATTTCTATGACTGTCTTCCTTATACTCATTTTTTTCATTTTGTGAATATTTGTGTTGTAAATTTTTCACAGATCATTTGAAACCTTAGAGATTTGTTTCTGCTTTTCCTCATTTGTTCTCTCTTTTCTTATTCCAAGAAATTTAAAGTAAATTTACTATCTACTCTCCTTCTTATTTATTCTATTTTTACCTTCTTTCTTCTTAATATGTTTACAAAAGTAAACAGTGGCTCTTGCTGCTACTAGTCCTTGCTGTAAGTTCCTAAGTGCTGCCTTCACTATAGATTATAAAAACCAGAATGATGGTCTTAAATTTTAATACATGTATTTGTTAAAAACAACAGAACAGGGCTTCTGTCCTCATGAGCTTTGATAAAGGCAAAAAAGAGATTTTATTTTCCAGTAGTGTCCTAATGAAGAAATTTCTATTGCAGAAACAAGGGAAAGTTGTCTTGGATTCCTTATTCTACTTTTTTACTACATTGTATACTGTGTTTTATATTGTGCTTAATATTAATCTTCTGATAAACAAAACCTAACATTGACACAGAAAATACCTGTTACTCCATCTTGGCTTTCCTTTTGCCAAATCATAAAGTGCTTCAAAGCACATTTTTTTTGGTTATTTGTGTTTTCGTTTTTTCCTGGTATAGTTCAAGTTGTCTGTTTAGATGGACTTCTGTCACTTCCCTTGACATAACCAAATAGGTCTCCTGTTCAGAAGTAAATTTTTTAAGTTCATCTTATTGACCTGTCTATAAAGCCTTTCATACTGACAGTGCCTGTTCTTATCTGATGGTTATACTCTTTCATTATTTAAAAGCTGTTGCTTTTATATCCAGGCATTTTAATTCTTTAATAACATTAGAATTGCTACAGCAGCAGCAGCATTTTTGCTGCTCCTTTCTGAATTCCTGTCAACTTATTTATACACTCCTACAAATGGAGTACCAAGGTCTGCCTGCAATATTTTAGGTGTGATTTGCTATTCATACCCCAAAGAGGGACTTTTTGCACCTTTGTCATGATATGATCCCTCCTTTCAAACAGTTCCCAAATCATATTGACCTTTTCTTGTTGCAAATTTGCTTTATAAACATATATCTAATTTTCTGTCCATTGTGACTTGTAAGTCCTTTCATCAGTGTTAATTTCTAGATTACTCTCTCATAGAATGTCTTTATTTCATATTATTTTTTCCCACATAAATAGTTCACATGAAAAAGCCAGCTGCATCTCCATCCTGATATCCTCTGTCCGTATTTTGTCTGGATTTTATAGTTCTGAATCTTTGAGCTCTCTTTAATGCTCTCAGAATCTATGACTTTAGTGTCATCTTCAAATTTAATTACCTTGGTGGTTTGCCCCAGCTTTAAATCATTCAGTAGCATGTTTAAGTAAGAGCAGGTGTAACAGTGATCCTTGTAACACACCATTGCACACTTCTGTACACTGTATGCTGCTACAGTTCTGCTCTTCATTATCCTTCCCATTGTCCTTCACTACATTTTCATTTCGCATTTGCTTACAGCCAAGAGCATTGCCATTAATTTCGCATGACGCTACATAAAAACGTGTATGTATGGGACTTGTGTTGCATTTCTTTCATCCACTCATTTTATGAGCAAGTATAAAGTGATCTCTTCATTCATTGGATATGACCCTCCTGTTAACCAAGTCTCATGACTGCAGTTTCCTAAATGTACACTTATGGGTAAATTGTCACAGATGTGCTAGTTCCACTGAGGAACAAGCTTATGCCAGGCTTATAAGGTGATATTTACATTGTTACTCTAACCAGTGCAGGGAAAGGTGGGATATTTGCTGATATTCTATTCTGACAGCAAACTGTTAGGTGGAAAGATCTGAGAAGAGGACATATCTCCAGGTCCCTCCTTCCCTACTGTATAGCCAGAGAATGTAAATGAATGAACAGAGGGCAGTGTGCAGATTCGCAAGAAAAGAGGAGGGACATATGTTCTCTTCTCAAGAAATAAACTATAACTATCTCTTGTGATTTGTTTCCAGATCTGCTGCCCTTCTGAGGAGGCTGTAGAGGGTATGTAATTATCTGTGTCTCTCTTTCTTCAAACAGTGCTATAAAATTCTAGTCTTCTTCATACGATTTTCCTATATTTCTTACATTATATATGTTTCCCTAAGCAATGGAGTTAAAGATACAGTTCCTAAAGATTAATCTTGTCACTCTTCCTTTTTTATGACCACTGGTAGGTTTGCTTTTCACAGGTACTTTCTAATTCTCTATGGCTTAAACAATTTAAAGTGGTTCAGCAAGTTTGTTAGCTAAGTCCCTGAATACACTAGAATTGCATGTTCAAAGTCATTATTACCTCCTAATTGTCCAAAGCTGTTTTACGTATTCTGTATAGCACTAACTCTCCTTTTTGAAAGTTGAGCCTTAGGAGAAAGTTTGTATTATCTATTTTAACCCACTCCTTATTTATTAATGAGCTAAATCTCACTTGTTTGAACATCGGAAAGAGTTACAACTTAATATCTCAATAACTTCATTTTGCTCTTACAAAATACAATATTTTTATATCACTTTGTTCAGGGAAAATGTTTCTTACTTTGTTAAATTGAAGCAGCTTGTGGTATTGAATGTCACTATTTCTCACAATTTCTACTAATCCTTCTTGAGCAGGCTAGTTAAATTCTCTCCTTTGGATCATAAAATTGCCCTCTGTGATGATGCATGCTTGATTAGTTGTTTTTATCTAATAGCTTTCTTGGTACTTAATGTGCTTCATGACAGGTATGGTTTTGTGCACCTTGAGAGATGGTCCAGGAATCTTTCTTTGTTTCATCCAGTCTTGTTGCAGTCTTGTGGATGTTCAATGAAGTTTACCTCTATACTCCTTTTCCGATACACTTTTTATGTATTAAATACTTCACTTTTTATGTATTAAATAATGGGGGGTTTGTGCATTGGTTAATTTACATTTACATGCATATTAGTGTTGCGGTTAATGTGAATTAGTGTAAAACAGTTTATTTGCCAGTGGAAGTGGCGTAATCTGCCTAACTTGCTACATAGGAAAGGCATGCATACAGGTCCTCACATGTCCATATATACAGTAAAATATGGTACTTTGATATAAGTTATTTCTGGTAATTTTGTCGTTGGCCCAGAGCTTCAGCAAAATGTTTTGCCATCATTCTATCCATCACTTACCCCTTCCCCTACCACTTGTTTTCGTCCCAATGTAGACATTTTCTCCAGTGGTTTTAACATGAAAGCTTTTCAGAATTACTTTGTCAGGTTTCAGATATGATTCTATTCCCAAAAAACACTCAGTGATATTTTTTTTAATTGCTTGTATTAAAAGAACCTCTGTGACCTCAGCTGGGATTAAAATGTAGTTGTGGAAGGACCAGAAAATATACTGAAATGAAATCAGTTGCTGTTCTGAAGATCAGACAGTTAGAGAACCGAGTCAGACAAAGAATGGGAGAACAGAAGTATTACTATCTTATTTTACAGATAAAGAGCTGAATAATAGAGAGATTAAGGTCAGACAGGGAGGTTGTGGCAGGTCTGGGAACTGGTCCCAGCATACTTCCTTAATCACAAAACCATTCTTCATTCTGAAAGATTTTATTGTTTATTCTTCAGACATCTTCTATGGAGCTGAAAAAGAAGCAGAGCTTGGATCAAGCTTCAGATCCAGAGTGAGGATAACTTTGCTGTTTGACTTAAAGTCTAACTCCAGGATAGGGTCTCTACTGAAGTCTCTGATTTCATAGAAGTTCTTATCAACTCCTGGTGATCTGGAGACATAGGGATTTTTGTTCTATGTAGTTAAATTCAGGTCACAGTGGTTTTTACACATCTAGTTCCAATTATTTTTAGTAGGTGTTAGACAAGTAGATAAAAACTACTTTTGTTTTCCATTTCATTCACATTAATTTGCATTATGTGAGAGTTCAGTTTTCTCCATCTTGCCTTATATGTATAAGTAAACACATCTTTAGGATCTTAATGTCCTATTCTTCTGGCGTAAGTGGGAAGCTGCTGATCCGGAAAGGTCCCACTTATCACTGCTTATATTTTAACAGTCTGTGGATTCCAAGATCTGCTAATTTACGCCAAAGAACACCTTTTCAGATTTGTCCTCGTCTTCTGTCACTGGGGGCTTTCACTGTATCAGAAGCTATGTTTTGCAGTTTCCTAATGGCTTTAAAAAGGAACAGTAAATGTCAACAGGCAAAAAGGCCAAAAAACGGGGAGAACTGATGCTCACTAACAGATCCTTTGGGGATTAGTCATACCAGTTCTTTGTTTTTTCTTTCCACAGGCATTTTTACAATAAATGATACAAGATCTAAATGCAAGATAAATGTTAAAGGGTCTTTAGTCACTGCCTAGTCCAACAAATGAGTGAGAATTGAAGAAAATAGCATCTAAAACGTCTAAGCCCTTGAATTCAACTCTTCAGTAGTTTTAAGAAGCAGGTCTTTCTATTTATAGCTTTAATTATCTTGAATTCTATGTCTCCCATGGGTTATACAAAGAAGCACAAAAGATATATTTTTAAAAAAAAGCCTGTAAATGCATTTTGTTATCAAAATTACTTGTGTTCTAAATTATATATACTTTTTATAGAAATGGATGTTCCTAGTTTCTTTGCTAGTTCAGTCATTTATCCTGTAAGCTTTTTCCCCAGATTAAAAAACAACAGAAAAGCCCACAACTTGTAGATACTGAATTATTTCAGTTATAATAGCATTATTGTTCAAATACTACTTTTTATTTTCTGCTTTATTTTAGTGGTTACATAGCTACCCTCCTTCCGTAGCATAATATTTATAATTGATTTAGGAAAATGGAAGTATCTGCTTGACCTTATGTTTCTTTTTTCAATCCTGCCTAAAGATGCTCTTTGTATTTGTACAATAATTCCTGCTGATAGAGTTAAGCACTAAAAGAATTTTGAGTGTTTCAGATTCTTAAAGGTTCATCATGCCTGCTTTAATGAGAAAACATTTTATGAACTATACCATGACCTGTATAGTCAGGTGATGATTTTTCCTGTCCTTGCTTTTTGCATTCTTAAGAACAAAGCTTTTGTCCACCTGTGTTCATTTCTATGGGAAACCTTTGCATGTGATAGCCCTGCAGTAGTCTCCTTTGGTTGTTTTTGAATGATATTGAAAATAAGAGGCTCTATTCTTCAGGATGGAATTTTGGCCTATATTTTCCCTTTCCTTATTGTTACACACTGGCATATATATAAGAGCAGATATTACCCTCTGAATTTGGTCATATTGAGCAGGCCATCCCCCCTACCCTCTAAAACCACCCTCTAAATCAAGCCAAAAGAAGGAGACCCTAAGTAATTTTTGAAGAAAGCTGTCCACTGAGTCATTGAACTACAGATTATGTTAAGTTGAAGGAGACATCTAGAGGTTGTCTATGCTGACCCCCTGCTCAAAGCAGGACTGACTAAAACTAGAGCCGTTGAATTCCACAGATGGTAAGGCCCACCGGTCCAACAGTTCAGTCCTCCTGTCTTTTCCTGTCTTCTTTGCCCATCAAGACGTCAGGTTTCTCACCACTGCATATGAGAAGTAGCTTCCTTCTATTTCAAAGAGGGGGCAGGAAGTAAGCTTTAACTACCTTGCACTGCTCTAATGTAAGTTATGCTGGACAGTTACTCCGAG
Organism: Gavia stellata; assembly: GCF_030936135.1. NCBI lineage: Eukaryota > Metazoa > Chordata > Aves > Gaviiformes > Gaviidae > Gavia > Gavia stellata. Next base: position 29,698,548 of record NC_082599.1, read on the forward strand.
ATGCAGCCTTCTTTGGAACTAGCAGCATTTGAAGCATCGCCCCAGGATCCAGAGCTTACTTTGCTATCTGCTCTGCACAATAGTAGATCCCATGTCAAAACCTGACCTTGTAAATGGGGTAGAGAAGAATTGTATGGGGAGGCAGGGTTGGGTAGCTCAGGGATTTGTGTGGTATTGGTTTCTGAAGGCTGTATATAGTTGGTGGGGAGTGGGTCAACAGCCATGAGATTTAATATCATTTTTGGAAGGTAGGGTTTATAAGAGTAATTGGGGCAGGTGGACCTGTCTAAGCATCATACACTGCAAGTGGGACTCACTCATTTGACTCCTCTCTCATACTCCTTCCTCACAGCATCATATTTTATGCATCTGCTATTAGCATTACAATCCTGTTTCGCATGGTCATCACATAATAGATGAAACCATGAAACAGATAGAGAACATAACAGCAGAGATTAGTATTCTTCTGCATGGAAGGTGAGTTTCTTATGTTTTGAGCTACAGAACGAGGCAACGGGTGGGTGGCTACCCAGAAATGGAAAGGACAGTGGAGGAAACTTGATGAATGAAAATGTGAACAGCTGACTTGCATAGCCAGCAAATTTTAACAGCCAGTTCTACTGTACTAGCTACTCCTGCAGAAAGGCTTTGGCTTACAGGATTGAACACAGTAGCCAGGCTTGTTAAGAATGATTTCTGGCTCTGTATCTAATTTTTTTCTGGAGCTCAGAACCATGAAAGACAGGCTCTGTCTCTGTATGTTTTGCAGTGGGCACTGAGCACCTTGCAGGAGCAGGACATTTTGAATTTACTACTGCTTTATTGGTATCACAAAAACTGTCATGGCAACTAATAGCACTTGCACAGACAAGCAACCTTTTGTAGACACTCAAGCAATGGAACAAGAAAAACAAAAAATAATGTTATCCAACTGTCTGGCAGTGATCTATACTTATGAACAGTAAAGACTCTGAAAACAGCACTGGTCAGCTTCACGTACAAAAGTGGGTACCCTTAGGAAGTGTTTGTATGCTTGCTGTCTATCTGTCTGTCTGCCTATTAGGTATACTGATGTGCTACCTATATTGCCGACAAAATAAAGAAAATTAATTCTGGTAATTGGATATGATTGAGAAGTACTTCTTTTGCCCCAAAATCTGGTATGTAGACTTTAAATAGGAAGTGCATTGCACAGTTTGAGCTTTCATTGAATTATATTCTGAGAAAGGGAGTATTTTCTCTGTACTCCATATAAGTATCTTTTCAAAATCTAAATCTTAGTTTGCATACTCAACAGAATACAGGAGGCTGTGCAGATGGTCCCTCTCACTTTACAAGCTTCATATTTGTACTCTGGAGCCTAAAGATAACATGATCGCTTATGGCTAGGTGGGGAGAGATAAGGATCAGATGTGATCAGTACAGGGCTCAGAATCTCTGGCCTTCTACACAGCATCACTTTAAAATTGTTGTTATAGCTCTGCATCTTAAGGGCTGGCCATGGTGTGCACCAGTGGTGAATAAGTGGCTATTTCTGAGTGGGACAGTGCTTCCCTAACTCACATGTATACCCATTAGTGCACTTGGTCAGCATGGGATATGGTCTGTGACCAGCGTCCTTGCTTATAAACCATAGGAAGAGGTAAAATGCTTCTTCTAGGCAGAGATGATTCCGATATGCCAAACAGTGCATTAGTTTTGCTTCACCTAAATTCAATTAAAGCCTCTGTATGAAGCTTTTAAATCTCACTGAATTTTTTACACTGAATTAAGTATGGCTAGGTGCAATAGTCCCAATCAGGATTTTGTGTTCTGTTTCATAGAGGTGATCACACTATGCTTCATATTTCCTTTACCTGCTAGCATGCTGGATTCCTTCTAGTATGATTGTTTCTTTAATAGCATTCCTTTCCTATGGATGTGCAATGAAAATAAATTTCTAGGTATCTGGGAAATGACATTACCCTGCCTGACATAAGCCTTTTGACGAGGAATGATGGAAGACTGAAGGTTGTCTTTGTTTTTTATCAGAAGATAAAAATGAAGCAACTGAGCATTTTACAGTTTGTAAGCTGTAGCCCTTGGATGAAACAAGAATACTGCTGGCTAAAAGCAGATTTTCTGCTTTAGCAATTGTGTTTCCACTGATACCAAATTTCCTGACAGCTCCTGCTCTGGTGTATAAAAGCCTTTCACAGAGGTAAATTACTATGGTTCTTCCGGGAGAGGACAGGATTTCTTCACGTATTTTCAAGTGTTAAAATCTCACCAGGGAAGAGAACTTATGTCAAAATAAAATCTCCTGATTATAAAGTCAAACTCATGATTCTGAGGGGAAAATAAGTCATGATTTGTGATTGGGTAAGATTGGCAGCATTAGAGAGCTGGCTTTTGACACATTCAAAGTGGTAACTTGTGGAAAAGAAGATAGTGTAATCTGTAGTGTCTGGTATCTGTACCTGTAATATCCAATAGTCTGATACCCGTAGTCTGTATTAAGATGTATAATTACAGTTATTTTCCTTGTTATGTGTTTTACAATGCCCAGTTATAAACATAAACCAGAGTTATAAGCCTCTCAAATTTACTGACAGTAACATGTTCCCTCTTCTCCCAGTAGCTTGTCATTGGATGTTCAATTACTGTTGTAAATTCCTTGTTCAATCTGCTCTGTAGTCTTTTATTTCCTACGGGTGATTTCTTATTATTTACATTAGTTTGAGAGATTTAAATTTGAACTTCGTGACAAAATAGTGGATTACATTTGCACTGAATGAAGCATAGATCAGTAAGAAGGGACAATGTGGCTCTGAGTCACCGTGTTAGCTTTCAGATTCCGAAATCAGCCAAAGACCTGGCTTTTTCTCAGAGAAACAGTCACATAGTTCTTGTACACCCATATCTTCAAAAGAAAACCATGCGGTAGGAATAATTTTTCAAGATCCAAACATCCAACTAATCCAGAATGATTCCAGAATGATGTTTGCTTTGTCATTACAATACAGAATAAATTGTAGAGAATAAACATACAGAATAGATCATACAGCTTCTGTGTTTTTAAGCAATATGGGGAAGTAAGGCAGAGTGTGAAGCAGGACACTGTTTTCCCCCCTTATGGTTTAGTAGCAACATTGTATTCAGTCTCCAGTGTGACTAAAAAATCCTTCTAAAATCAAATCAGGCTGTTCATCAGTTCATCACTTGTCTAGACTAAGCCAGAGAACTTGAAATAAGATTGTTTGAATTACATATTTTAGGTTGGAATGGCATATCTTCATTTTAAGGTAATCTCATCTAACTAATAATTTAATGTATGTTTGAGTTTTACTTTTGCCCATTTGCATTACTTAGCTTCTTGTGTGACGTCTGGCTCTTATACACATTTTTCTTGACATTTTATACAGTAAATTACTTTCTTGCTTATAAAAATTATTCTGCTTCTCTACTCACTTTGGTGTGAGTTAGAATTAGCCAACAAACCAACCTACAGACTTAATCAAAGTCAGTAGAATTACTCCTGTGAAAGTGAGCTCAGAGGCATGCCCACTGCTCATTGTCAGTTTAGCCCTTTTTCTCCACATAAATCTTTTCACAAATAAGGATTTCTAGTTCAAGCTTTAATACAATTATTAGTTGCTATTTGTGAGTTCTTGCAATGTCAGCCAGCAATTTGAAATTCATCTGCTATTAATAAATCATTAATTTTGAATATTTCTAGTTGATTATTCATTGTTTGCAGGGAGGAGTGGTAGCCTGCCTCTGAAACATCCAACTGGGCCTTGTTTTGCTAGATTACTTCTATTTCTGAAACAGGGAGGTGACAAAGCAAATACTTTAGCTCATGTATAAATACCTTTGTAAGTGTTTGAATTTACATATGCAGCATGAAGAGCAAGTCTCTCTCCTAATCATACAAAATAGAATCCTATAGAATAGAATGTATTATATATATGCATGTTAGAAACACTGTATGCAGATTCATAGATGCAGACAGTCCACAAAAGAATGGTCACCCTTTTTTTGTATCGAACTAATTGTCTTTCATATTTGGTCACTAGTAGTATTTGATGTATTCATAGTCCATTACTAAGGGAATTGTTGTTGTTCATCGTTCCTTTCGTTTGTGGATGTAATACATCTGACCGAGGTCAAGTAATGATTAGCACTGAAAGCTTGCAATATTTGCTAATGCAGGCTAAGTATTTGATACTGCTTTTCCAAAATACAGTAACACTTCATTTGTGGCATCGTGAAATTCTTGCAGTCTGAATGCTTGACTTTGTAACCCTGATAATGTTCTTTTAATGTAGATTGTTGCTGTGTAGCTTCTTAGCTGGTTTTCTTTTAAGTGAGCTAAAAAATTACTGTACTGCTAAGTAGCATCCTGTTGACACCCAGTTGTTCCACATTCTTGGCTGGAACCTTTTTATCCATCCTATAGATGTTGGTGCCATTTTTTCTTAATTCTCATTGTCTATTTCTTACAAATGGCAGAGTTTGTTTAAATTACAAGCTCTTTGAAACAAAAACTCTGCTTTACAGTATGTACAATGCCTAGTACTTTCATTTTAGAGAAGTACGGAAAGATTTTTTGAACTTCAAATGATCCTTAGCTAGAAGAAGCATTTCTCAATAAAACATTACTTTTCTTGTCAGAGTTTTTTTCCTTTGTAATCTCCATACTGCAAAACTGAAATTTTACATTACAGTTTTTGATGTTTCATTTAAGAAAACCTTAATGAAGTAGTTTAAGAAAGAAGATTAAATTATTGATGAACTTCCATGTAAAACTGACCATTAGAATGTGAGTCAATCTTGTTGGTGTTAATAATAATAATAAAATAATAATAATAATAATATAGAGCCATTCTAAAATATAACTGTCACAAATTAAGCTAACTGGAACAGCAGTCAAATAAAGCAGATGCAGAAGTCTAAAGACTGCCATGATAGATATTTCAGATTATTGTGGACACCAATTTACATCTACTTTCCTGCCCCCCATGTCTGTAAAGATTAGAATGTGAAAATATGAAATAAATAGAAATGTTCTTTCAAGTATGATAACAAAGAGAATTTTTGGGATGTAAACCTCATTTCCTTGCTTCAGGTTCAAAGATAATGCCCTTTTGCAGTAAAGTCTGTTGAGATTCTCGAAGCAATTGTACTGTTATGCAATGACAATTAAAGAACTGAATTATTTTTTGTGAAATTTCATCAAATTGTTAGGAAAAACACCATTTAAAAAGATGAATCAAAATGCAAAATGTTTAATTTTTAAAATAAAATAGCTGGGTTTGGTTTTCTTCCATGTTCAAATTGTGCTTTTACTTGCAAAGATCCCTGCCTTTTAAATAACCCAGTTGGTGTACACTAATAAAAAGCCCATTAAATTAAATGGCCACTAGGCATATAGAATGTCCTGTTGCAATTTCAAGAGACAGTTTGTTACAAGACACCCTGCTATGTACCTTTTATTTTATCAAAGTAAAGGAGAAAAAGAAAAGATTGCAAAATGTGTTTATTTCTATGAAAAATATGTTTCCAGTGTACTAGGAAAAATTGATGTGTTGTGTGTTGGTTTTGGTTTTTTTTTAATAGAATGAAAGAGCTGGCTTATTCCATGTCTAGTACATTTATTGCACATCCTACAATAAATATATATAATCAGCAGAATCGGTCAGTAATTTTCATCCTCTGAACTATTACTTGTTTCTTTTGGAAGGTGGCAATTCAAGAAGTAATTCAGTATATATTGTATTAGAGTAAACTGTTTTAGAGCACATACTGTACTTGTTTGCCAGCAAACATTATTTCTGAAATAGGGGACTGTTTTTCTTGCAAATGTTTTTCTTTCTTCTCTTTAAAAATAATAAAAAAAAAAACAAAAACAAACAAAAAACTGGATATATTGAATACTTGTGGAAACAAATTACAAATATCACACTGAGATGAGTTTAGTACCCATGGTTCTCAGCAGATGTTCCCCTCCATCCTGCCTACCCAAGCAAGGCCTGTGATATTTTGTTGAAGTATAAAACAAGAAATAGGATAGACTATCAAACTAATTTTACTTTGTGAGATTTTATCAGAAGCTTAAATTTCCAGAAGTTGCTAAACCTCCTATCTTGCTTTCTGATACCTCCTCCATACTCATGGAAATCACAGTGCTGAAATTTACAGTTCTTTAAATTTGTCTCAAATATCCTGGTCCAATCCTGTTTCACTGCTTGTTTCCTGTTTCATCACTTCACACCTGGCCAATCCCATTTAATAATATCTAATTCTGAAAGATGTATAAGTTCTCCAGCTGCATGAAAGACTGTCTGTTCATCTGATGTCTGGTCTGTCAGTTCCTTTGTATGGCTTCTCCTAAAAATAAATTACCAGCATCCTCATTAATACCACTACCATAGAAAAGGCACATATTCAAATGAAATTTAATGATGATATAAGGAGATATATAAAATATATTTTTATTAAATATAAAAGAAAATTGAGATTGTCGCATGTAAAGACATAAAGCCTCAATTCTTATTTTAGCCTTTGGTCTCTTGATATAAAATATGGAGGGTGTAAAATGCCTACAATAAGGAAACGTAACTTAGCCTTGACATAGCAAGGTGTATGTTAACTCCTTTCAGACCAATGTGTTTGTATTACGTACAGGTGTTTTGAAAGAACTTTGCACTTTTAGTGTCTTCTGAAGTTACAAACCAATGTAAAGAACTACCAATTACAACAGGTGTATATCTGCAAACATTGTTGTAGAGACAGCTTTTCCTTTCTACCTTGCAGTTTAACATCTGGCAAGCTCTGCCGTGCCTACCTGTTGTTCTGAAGCCCCTCTGTTGACTAATATTTATTTTTTTCTGAGGACTGAATCATCTTGACACTGTCCTCATTCCTTTAACCAGTGGCTTCAGTGAGCTTAAAAGACAGTTTGTCCTCAGAAGTTTATGGCCCTACTGTCTTAAGTATTCTCATGTAGTTGTTTGTTTTTAAGTACTATCCCATTTTCTCTTGGTTTTTAACAGCCTACTGCTAAGCCAACCTAATGTATTCATGCAGAAAGTTTCCCCTAAAATACATTAAAAAAACAACACTGATAATAGCTACTTGCTGCAAATACTTGCTGTATAACCTTCATTAATTTTCTTCTGTTTATACTTTATACTCACAGTTTAGATCAAAACACCATCCTCATATGGACATTGTTTATTACTCGCTAAATATGCATTGAATGGGCTTTATATATTACATGATAATAGCACAGATTTCTTTTCTGCCATTCTTTTTCCAGTTTTGAATGACTCCTTGAAGTCTACAGGGCAATAGACTCAACCTAGTTTTGTATTAAAAATTTTTCTCTAAGAACAGGACAGAGAGTAACAACATCATACTTTCAATTTTTCTCAAAGATTGAGTTTTATGTGAGAATGGATGGATCTTGGCTGCCTTAACATTCCTATAGGCTCTTCATGGGACTAGGAGGGATGTGTGCTGACCCTGCTTAGGCTCAAGGAATGACTTTGCTCCACTAGGTAAAACTCAAGGAATTTTGCTGTTAAACCTGAGTAGGCTATGCAAAAAAGTTAATCTCGCTGTTGAGATCTTAGAGAACAAGGAAACAATTTTGGCTGAAATGTGAAATGATCTTAACAACAGTTGGCTTAAAAAGTAAAAGCAAATAGTGTTCTTCTGTAAATCATTTATGTAGATATAACGAAATTTTTCGGAGTACATAGCGTGATTCTCAGGTGCCGCCATGTTATGAAGTGTTAAAGAAGTAGCACAGCAAAAGTGTAGGAAGCTGTTTAACGGGTCAAATTTCCCATAACAAATCTTTTAGATGGGGTTTCTAGCAGTTCCTATTGCATTGAGAAAACAGACAAAGCATGAGAGAACCTTGAGAGGGAAAGGTGGCTTTCATGGCTTTATTTAGACATTTTACTTAAATATTTAAATCATATGTAAATTGTGTTATATGTATTTACATAATATTGTCTTCTTACAAGAAACATTCTTGCCCCCTCCCTCCATGTAATTAATGTGTAAAAGAAATTACTGATAGAAGGCAAAATGCAACCATCTGCATTTCTCAACGTTGTCATTTTTCAGGTAGAACTCACAGGTGTCTTTTAAACAATGATGAATTAGAAGGCACAATCTTTTTTTCCTACTCATTTATTTGTTAACTACCTCTGTGATAATAATGTATTTGCATATTTAATTTCCTCCATTGTAAATGAGCACCTTTGAACCACTTCCTAATTATTTTATAGTATTCTTGTATTCTTCATTATTCATGCATTCTGTTTAACAAATAAAATTCCTTTTCCTCCAAAGGACATTTGAAAGTATTATAATCCTATACAGAGATCAGTTATTTCCAAATACAGTATTAGAAGAGTTAGAAAGGAGTTCTTAATATGAAGCAGACATTAAAAAAACAGAGTTCTTTATTTTTTCTGAAGTTATCTTTCCTTTGCTCTTTTTTTTCTGTGTGCAAAATCTGAATAAACAGGCTGTATATGGACCAATTGGATTAATGCATGGGAATAAGGAAACTCACAACTTTAGAGTAGATGGCAGGGAACATATTACAGCAGTCCTGGCAGTGTCCTCCAGTCAGTGGTCACTAGTGACCACTGGTAATTTGTTCCGAGATTTCGTATGTTCTCTGATGAGTCTTTCTGTTTCCCTTGACCCTACGTACCCCTGTTGCTGAGTCTGCACATATAGCCAGCATTTTATTCAGCTGTATTGTGTGTGGCAGGCAGAATCATGTTCCCACTGAGGATGCTACCCAGACTGCATTGTGTTTATGCAAAAAAACACTACTTGGCTCATGGCTATACACATACATAATCACCTCCACTGATTTGCAGTCTTTACAGATCTTGTAAAGTTTCTTTTAAAAAATATTTTTTAGGTGTTCCTGTTGTTGCACTTACCTACCCTCTTGTCAGGTACCTAGACAATATTTTCAAGATAAAATAAAGTCCACTTTGTTTTTCTGCTCACTGCCCTTTTCACCTCTACCTTCTTTCATCCTTGACTATCTCTTTCCAGCATTGTACATCAATCCTCCACCTCCAAGATGCTATTTCTTCCTGATTTCTAACCTTCCATTACGTGCTCCTTAATCTCTCATACTCCTCTCTGAATCCTCCACACATTACAAGTAAACCCTAATCTCTATCATTCATTGCTGTTTCAAGAGATAGTATTGGACAGCCCTAAAGGAAGCCAGCGCAGCATTTCAGAGACTGGAAGAAAATGTATGGGTTGCACATCAGCAGCGTTGGCAATTCTACCTCAGCATCACTTCAACATTTAATCAACTACAAAAGCCATTTAATGCTTGGGATACTCCAATACTATAAATATGATCCCTTAAGTAATTACACAGCTTTACGTCCTGTAACATATTTGGTAACACTTTAAATAAAGTGTCTTCAGTGCATTTCAATGCATTTTTAATTTAGACTGGATACAGCTATGATTGCATGCTAGATAAATAACAGTTCAAATTTAAATGAATGCATCCAGATTTCACAACTAGCTAATAATTAAATAACTTGGGATATTGCAGTTTAAAGTATCAGTATATTTCAATGATTAATTAATAACATATAACTTTTATGAAAAACATCTTTCCTAATAGCACATTATCAGCCACACAGAGAAGTAGTGTGGAGAGGCCTATTACTTTGCCTCCAAATGCGGACTCTAGTAAAGATTATTTCTGGAGTGAAGAGAAAAATCTATGTCAACACCTGGGTTTTATCATCTAGATACCACCTTTTATCACCTGAAGATGAGTTGCCTCAATCTCTTATTTACCGGTGACATTCAGGATGTAATACCCGTGACATATTTGTGTCTGGTTTGTGAAACTCTAGTATGAAAATAAACAAACTGCTCTTAATTAAAAAGTCAAAGTGTTTTATTGTCACAATTTTTAAATTAAATGTGTACCTTTGTATTAAAAAAGCCTGTTCACTTAATACTTTTCTTTAGCTTCCCTTTTAATTTAAAATCATTAAAACCCTTACTTGATTATGAAGTAAAACTTCGCATTTCAAGATGAAATACCAAATTGAGATTTTATTTCTTATTTAAAAAAAATATTTAAAAAGAGTAATTATGAATATCGCCAAATATACATTTGGAATTGGTAAAGAACAAATAAAATTTACAGGTCACATTACATATTTCAGAGAGGAATTAACACTTCTCTGGCAGTCAGAGTTCTACCACTGTAAATACAGGCTATAACTGAAGAGGTACAAATGTTGCTGCACCTGTGAGCTCACAAGAATATATTTAACAATGTAATGTTTGAATAACGATCACCTATTCCGTAATTTGCACTACAATTAAGTGCTAATCGAGGACCCCTTCTAGTAGAACATTCCAATATTGCAAGCATTCACTAACTTCCAGAAATCAAAAGAAAAGGAAAAAAAAAAATTACCTCTTTCTACTGGCAGCCATTATCCAGATACCTGAATTAGTGATGAAATCTTTGGAAGAGTAAGATACTTACTTCTGCCATGCAAGGTACATTGGTACAGCATTTCACCTTCTTTAATTTTATCCTGTTATACAGAATCCTGATGAATTGCATCTAAGGTGAACAGAGGATTACAAAGCTCTATTATACAATATCATCCAAAGTTTTACACAGCTACTGTATTAAGCCAACAAAATAATTTTTTATTACGCTTAGGTTTCTTCATTTAATCAGTAAACATAATTACAAATGCTAATAAAATTTTCACTTTTGTGAAGCCAAGAAAACACAAAGGGCTGCATAGAAAATGTTATGTAGGTTTATATAAGCATATATTTATTGTTTTTTAATCTGTTTTTCTTAAGCAAGTACAATTCTAAAACAATCAAAACTATCAAGTGGCATAGGGATGGTAAGAAAGCTTTGTGGCAAATGAAGACTATAAGCTTATCTAGAAAGCCTGAGTAGCCTAAAGAAAAAGACATAACTGAAAAGCATTTCAGTTAAGCTCATAGTGGATAATAATAGATTATAATATCCATGCATTTTGGTATCCATTGAAACCGTATGCCTCAAGTTCAGTGAGAAGCTAATTGTTTAAAAGGAATAGATCCAATGTGCTGGATTAACCAAACAGTAGAATAAACACATTATTTACTTCTTTCTTCAATTCAAATGCAATAAATAGCAAAAATGAGGGAGATTTCATAACAGTCTAAGTGAGGCTGTTCCAGTGCTTTATCATCTAAACAATTAAAAAGGGTTTTTTATTTTTTCCTAAAAATGAATCTACATCAACTTATCTCCAGTTTCATCAGAACTGATAGAACGGAATAATTATTTTCCATGTCTTACACAGGATACTTCTTTTGCTGAAACTCTGATCTGCATTGCCTAATGTAATGTTTTTGTAATGGAAACATGTAGCTGACTCTCATTTAATTTCAAAGACATTATAACCCTTAGATTCTTTTCTGTACTCCTCCTATACAGGTCTCATTTTGTATGAGTGCATTTAAATACTCTCTTTGAACTGTAGATCTTTGCTCATGCTTTCATTTAATTTGCTCTTGCCAATTTCTTGCTTTCTCTCCAATTAGCCAAGATCATTTGGATTTATGATCATATTCTCCAAAGAGCTTGCAAACCTTGTTCTTTGCAGTTTCCTGTAAAAATGTCACTCTGTCATCTAAATTGTTGAAACTGTCAAGTGGAACTTGGCCTACGACAAACCCAATCTGTAAAACATCCCTTCCCATTTTGACAGAGTCATATTGATAATTCTTTTTGAGAGCTACTGTTCAGATTTGTTGTACATAAACCAGTCAGTTTGTTATAAAAATGCTGTTGATGTAAGTTACATCCGACCAGTATTTCTTTAGCTTGCTTAGGAGCCAAACCATTTGAATAATGCCAAAAATGTTGCAAAATCCAAATATCCAAACAACAATTCCTCCCATGCTCATTATATTCTGTCAAAGAAAGAACTTGGACAAATTTAACATCATCTGCTCTTGTCAAATCAATGTTAATTCTTTTCTCTTACTTTAGTATTTTCAGGTATTTATTTGAGTATTTAATAATTTTGCCCAGAGACAAAAAGGAAGATAATTTTTGAGTTTTTCATTCCCCTTTTCCCTTCTTCTAAAGATAGTTACTACATTTGCTTTCTTTTTGTCCTTGGGGATGACAGTAAAGACTTAGAGATTGCTTCAGAAAAGCATTCTAATGTGAATTTCATAAGGCCCTAGCAATTCAGACTGTTCTAACTGCATATTTTTCAGTCTATTCTTCTTATTCACACTGTGTTCTTATCTTCTGGATAAACTCAAGTAGCTAGTCACAATATAATGTTTCGGTAAAGAGTAAAGAAACTGGAAGACACTCAATATTTCAGCTTTTTCTGTGTCATCTATTATTTGCTCTTTTTCCCATTTGGTAATGGAATTATTCTTCCCTTTGTTTTCCTCTTATTTATAATGTATTTATAGAACCTTTTCTTGTTGCCTTTTGTGTTTCTTACTGATTGAAACTCAGTTTGTGTCTCAGCCTTTCTGGTTTTATTCCTACATACTTGTGCATTTTGTTTGCAACCATATGAGTTCAGATTCAATTATTATATTCCCCTTGAATCTTACATAATCATTATTATTATTATTATTATTATTATTATTATTATTATTATTTTGCATTGTAATTCAGGTAGATCCATTTGAAAATTTGTATTTTAAATGTAGCATTTATTCAGAGGACCCTCTTCTTATGCATTTTGCGTAGAAATGTACTGAGGTGATAAGGAATAGTCATCATTTATTTCTCGAGTCACACTTGTTTTTCTTTCCTCCTTATCTTTATTCTTGTTTGATATTTCTAGCCCTTATCTATAGTATTCTGGAAGATGCATGCATTACTAATACAGTAACTCCAAATATTTCACTGTTATTTTTCATGGCTGTCTTTCTTTTATCAGATAGAGTGCAAGTGAACAGTGAGGCTCCCTGAGAGTAACAAGGGCTAAAGATACATGTCCCTTCCTTTAGTTTGGCCAGTGGAAAATTCTCCTTCATTAGAACGTCAGTAATGAACTTTTTTCTGAAAAATTTCTTAGTTTCAGTGGGATTAGAAAACATCATGGGACATTTTTTCCCTCACAGAATGTCTTTGCTGTAGTTAGTACTTCATTACCACTGGAATGGTAATTTGTGTATTTTAAAATATTAATATATTTTGAGATTACCATTGCATTTCATTTCACTAGAATGAAATACCACTGCCTTGGTCCCTATAATGTTCTTCATGTCCCAAAGGGATGCACAGCTACTCCAAACATCAGGATGAAAGCAATCACCATCAGCTGAGACAGTGTGATCAATGCATCTTGGAGGAGCAAACTTCAGAGTAGGACAGGGAAGCAGGTAAGACAGTAAGTGTTTCACCGGAAATTTTATCGTTCAAGTCCAGATGATTTTTCTGTCGGGTGTAGATTAATCCAAAAAGTTTTCTCAAAAAAGATACGCCGTCACTGGTTTGAGGCCATTCTTTAAAAGACAAAGTCAGTACACATCTAAAAGTTTCTTGTTATTTCTTAACAATCTTCTTTTTCCTGTTTTTTCCACTTAGTGTATGTTATGTTTCCAAAATAAATATTGCATGTACCCTAGTCAAGCTGATTAATAGAAACTATCAATGTATTTTCTTTAAGGGTTCCTACGAAGGTAAAAAGTTGCAGTTCCTGGCCATTTAGGGTGTGCCCATGTTCACGATAGCATTTATTCTGTCCAGCAGTCTATCCACCTGTTGCAAAAAATACACTAATGACATGAACCAGTACTTAATAATCCAAACTATCAAGAAAATGCTGTTCCTTTTGCTCACAATCAGATAAAGTAACCATTTTAAATAAACTAGGAATTATCCTACTAGGTCAGGCCAATCTAGTTAATAACATATCTTCAAAAATGTGGAAGAGCATATTCCTTTCCTGTGAAGGAAATTATTTGTGGCTGCTATTTACCATCTTTCCACACACCACTTTCTTGTAATCCAGGGTTTAAAACTTCTGATTCTTTTCATTATGGAAAAACCCTTGTTGCCTTATGGAGGAATACAGAAAAAAAAAATGTATGGAAGGAAAACCTCACAGACATCCAAAAGGCTAAGAGCAAAAAGAAGTGGATGAGTCATGTTTTTAGGTGATTAAGATTAGACATTTTAAATGTTTCTAAAAGTAAGTGTTTGCTCCTCCTGGAAACCAAAAGGTTAGCTGTCTAGAAATGGAGGCAACCAAACCCAGTCATTTTTAATGTCTTGCCCTTTTTTCTTTTGTGATTCCTTCTGCCTTTCCATTTTCCTTCATATCTATTTTTATTTTTTCCCATTAGGAAAGGTCATCATGATCCAGCTGACAATACTTCATGGAAGAAGTTACAAACCAGTTGCAATAACCAATTCTGCTTTTTCTTTATATGTATATTCATTTGCTTTGATATCTGAATGATAAGACAAAATTAAGCAGGGCACACATAGGTGTTCTATATACAAAATCTATAGTGAAAACATTAAGATGAGAAGAGGTGAGTTGTTCTTGAGACCTGTTGCACCTGTTGCACCATCTGATGCATCACAAAAAGTCAAGCCATAGCTTCTGCATGACACATAATGGTGGTAATTATACACTGAGTTTTACATAGGCTCATATGGATAAGAATTTAATAAATGTGAAATCCACCAAGGTGATAAATTGAGAAAGTTTCGTAAGGGTAGATATCCTCTTTGATCTGCAAACACAAAATCAAAATGAGAACATTAGGAAGCATAGCTTTCAAGTAAATTGCTTCTCTGATAGCAGGTCTGTAAGTAGACTTAGTAGGGAAAAAAGATAAATTAAGTATTAAGGCAAATGCTCTCTTCTTGAATATTTATATGGCTTATTTTACTATTCTCCTGTCACTGCTGGTGTCAGAGAATCAGACAGCTCAGAATGCTGTAATGTTTGTCCTGGAAAATAGAGGTCATTTTATCTAAATGCTTGCTGTCCAAGAATGCCAAAGCAATACAGTCAGACCCTTTTTACCGATCACTGGAATAGAGATTATTCAGCCATTTAAACCAAAACAGGCTTTCTGAAAACAGCAGTTTGTATTTTTGCTCTAAACTTGCAGTGTAAAGGTTCAATAACTTACTGGAAATTACTGTGTTTTTTCCCTTTGGTTTAGGAAGCATCTATTGTGTCCCGTTCTTGAACTTCTCAGAAGTGCAAGTAAAGGAAGGACATTCATGGACCCTTACTTTGCTTTTATCTGCTCTTTGCTGAGGCAGGTTCTTGATAAATATACTGCACAACAATGCCAGATAGTGCAAATAGAAGTTTACATTCATTTACCAACCTCAATGTTAAAATTCCAATGATATTCACCAATCCATCACCTACTTCACTCTACCTTGTTTGAACAAAATTTGTGTAATGTGTCCACTTCTGCTGTATAAGCTGTTATATACAGATCATGTCATGCTCAAGAAGCTTTTTGTTAAAATATCATAACAATGACGTTTTGTTGACCATCTAGCACTGACCTTTTAAGAAGGTTCTAATTGTTGTAGACAAGAACTTTTAAATCAATTACTAGTTACAGTTTTTGTGGTAGTTTCAGGGAAATATACTGCTTTTCCATTTTCAAATTAAAATCAAACTAGGTGGATTCTGTGTACTCAAGTTCTCTTCTCACACCAGAAACAGACAGATTAGCTTTTCACACAGCAGGAAGACTCAAACCTTTTGCGTACCAGTTTTCAGAGATTTCATGGAGGAGAATTTGAGGACTTTCAAATGTATACAATGCAAGCCCATCTCATCCATAGAACACTGGAGAGTGAAAATGGGAAAAAAGGGATAGCATTTAAAAAACCTGGTCAATGAAGAAAGAGGAGATACCACTTTAATAAAATGGAAGTGAATTTGGGAAGAGGTAGGTTGAAGTTGGAGCTTAATTTTGGTTTGCCAAATATTTATAGAACCAAACTGGGAAATGTGCTTGAAAAACTTTGGTTGGCAATGATGATAACCTAAATATTGACATAAATAATAACCTAAATAATAACATAAATAATATCCTAAATATTGTCTCTTCTAAAGAGTCCTGTCTGTCTTCCTTCCATTATCTCTTCAAGGAGGGGGTCACCTCACAGTATTTACACCGTGCCAGTAAAAATTTTGGCAGGACTTTGCTTTTTCTGTCCATCAATCTATATAGATTTCTGTTAGGCCAAGCTCTGCACAATGCCCTCTGAACCCCTGCAGAATCTTCTTAAGTGTGAGATGTGGCTACGTATGTAGTCCCTAGTCTTGTAATAGACTCAGTCTCTACTCTTGCCACAGATTCCCCAGTTCCTACATCCCTGTACTACCTTCTGCCATTATTATTACAGCTCTCCGTGACATTCTCCCAGGTGTGTACAATCAGTAGCTCTAGGGAAGAAACATTCCCTAAGAACAAGAGATTCTACCTGTCTCTGTGCATAAAAGCCAAAATGATGAAAATCCACTGCCCTCTGTGATACCCAGTCATAGTCTTTTTAATAAGTCATGCTATAACCATGTGGTACTATAGTGCAAAAAAACAAATAGCATGTCATAAAAACTTTAGTATTCTAGCCTCACAAAAACTTTCATTGAAGTCCCAATGGATATTTGAACTCCAGGTAAGACATTTTAGAATTTTAAGCAAGTAACTGGGATGCAAAAGAACTTTGGAATACAGCATAGTCCTCTGCCCACAACAAAGTTGAGTATTTCCAAGACAAATAGAGAAGAAAAGAGAGTCATCAAGATAATGTATTCTGCTCAGTGAATATCACCAGATGATGAAGTTCAGGACATCTCTACTGAACTCCAAAGGTAATACGATTTGCTAGTGTATTCTTCTACTTGGAAAGAGAGCTGTAAGTAAAATGAAAAAAAACCCCAACAAACAAGGAAAGGATAATTGGAATTGCTGATATTTGAACACTGGAGAAATCCGAAACCATTGTTTTTCCACAACCAGCTAATATTGGATAGCATCTTGCACTGTATTGAATGAGGTACAGACATTTGTTTGTAATTAAAAAAGATTAATCTGTTCTTATCAATAAGATGATTTGCATAATAATAAACTTTGACTGCCAACCTCATTTCTTTTCCATGGATTAGAGGTCCTCTAGAATTATTTGGAAAATAAAAATGAGAGTTTCCTTATATGTGTAACTATCTTCAAAATAGATAAACACAGTGTTTATCCTGGCCTGAAATTGCCAGGTATGTATGTGTTCTTCCTCACTTATTTAGACATACTTAACACAACATCAAAAATGTTAATTCTTCAGTAATCAATCACATCTATATTAGAGTAAAGTTGTCTAGTCTTCAGAAGATGCAAAATCTACATTAAAACTAACAGCATGGATATTTACTTGCTTGATAAAGAGACTGCATGAATACTTTCAACCATTTTCTCTAGCAAAGATGAGAAGAACCTCATGTCAAAGCACAGTCCAAAATACCAAGTATAACTCCTGCAGTTAATGACCCACTTTCTCAGGCTGAATTTGGCATACAACAGTTTTCTGATATTTGGTGGGCAAGGAAGAAGTAGTTAATCATCATGAAGTAGGGAAGCCTTCCAGTTCTGGTTTGATCAGCGTATCAAGAGACCCCTTAGGATTTAGGTTTATATGAGAATACCTTGGTTTTAGGCTTAGAAATTAATTTGACAACAAATTATTTCTACTTGAGTGTTCAATTCAGTGATAATTCTAGACCATAATTTTCTGAGGAAAGAATCAGAATCAGTCAATATCCAAAACTTTCAGAAGTGCAATTAGTTTGTTTCTTGTCCCTCCCTTTGCAAGTATCTTTTCACATTTTGTTTCCAAATCAATTGGTTATATTTTAATTGTTTTATTTCCTGACTACATTAAATTTTAATTTTGTCATTTATTTTGTTAATATGAGAAAGTTAAGCAAGGTGACATTACCAAACACTAGATCTGCAATCTGAGATAGAACTGGAAAGAATTTCTGCTGACAACCTCCCAAGAGATAGATACTTTTGATTTATTTAAAGATATCTTAAGCATCTGTGAAATGGGTATTTGGTTGTATCATGACAGCAGCAATTGTGAAGATACCTTTCAGATCCCACTGGGCATTCCGACATCTGCTGAGACTTATACCAAGTTAGCAATTGGTATGATTTTTGTAGCTTGCAACTTTGATTGATAGGTTTTAGGAGAGATACTGACTGAGAGGTAAATGGTTGATTGTTATAAGAAGGGAATGTTTCCTTTGTTCTGTATGACAAACCCTCCATAAATATTTTACACCTTACATTTGGTCAAAGTTTTTACAATAAGCCCCGAGGCAATTTATTTATATTGTGTTCATTAGAGATGAATGTTCAAGTAAATGCATGATAAAGTGAATTTAAACCTTGTACACGAAATATTCACTTTAATATCATTCTGCATTGTTAATTTTAAGATTTTTACATGATTCCAGGAGATATCAAATTATTGCTCAGCAAAAGTGAGATCTTTTTCAATATCATCCATCTGCAGACCTCATTTTAAACTATTTTTTCTAGTAGTTGTGGCTTATAAAAACTTCACAGTTCTAACAAGAACAGATTGCACTCATTAGAAATATTCTTAATATTCTTGATATAATGAAGAATTCTCAATTCTACCAGTTTTTACTCCAAGAGATTAATGGTTGCATGTTTCCTGCAAACTGTGTTCCTTATTATTTTATTTGTCTTGTCTAGGTGCAGAATAATTTCATATGACCAGTCACAGGTATTCAACATCTCCATACTGGAGTAAGAAATATAAAATATCCATGGAAAAATTGACAGAGAGTATTGAGGGATTTGAGGTGTTGTTGGTTTTTTTTATCATAGAGTATAATTTTATTAAGTCAGATGTTAAATAACTCAGAAGAAACTGTATCATTTTATTGGTGTCCTTCAGCAAGCAGCAAAGAGATTGCTTTGGCTAATAAATATTTGGACTTCAGCTTCACAGAATGTAAACTTAATGAGCAGGTAATTTTAAGGGTTTTAAGGGAGAAAGGCAAGGAGCTGAATTCATAGACAACAGTTTAGTCCTTGCTTCTGTGAAGCAGTGAGTAGTCTAGCGCAGCCAAGCAAATCCCAAAGAATGCTTATGTTTAAGTTTAAGCACATGCTTAAGTGCTTTGTTGGAGAAGAGAAAGAATGCTCAGTAGTTTGTGGGATTGAGGCTCTAATGGGTAATTCCGGATAAATTAATTCATCAGTGAAAGCTGGTCAGATTAGTTTCTGGAGCCTAAGTGTTTATTTTCTACTGCTCCATTTCCTTGTTCTCTCTCAGAGGAGAATTGAGGAGATTTACTTGAACTTCTCTTTAAAATATCAAGTTGCGGCTGAGCAACTGGGCAATCTCAAAGCTTGCAATCACTATCTCTACAGAGAACAGAAGCACTTGTCTGGAGCATTTGCAGTTCAACTTATACCAGCCTATGCTTCGTTACCAAGAGTTTTTCAAATTGTTTGCGATTCAGATGAGGATAACGCTATTTACCTGAGAATTGATTTAGGTTTGAATTATTTTCCTCTCTTCCAAGGTTTTTGTGCTGGGTTCCTAAGAGCTAGAGTGTAGTTTCAAAGAGTTTTCTTATAAATGTGTCAAAGATGAGTGAGTATTGAATCGATCTCGTAATATTTAGTCTAATGGTGTATAATCACTTAATTTAATCTAGTAGTTCTTCATAATGGAAAGCTCCCCATACTATAAGAAAAGTCATTTATTAATCTTTTCATGTATCTGTAAAGAGAGTGGGATACAACTTCTCCTCAGCAAGAAATCAAGAGTCCAGCCCAACAGCAACTCACTTTTCATTGACATATGTCCACATAAGCACAGAGGAACCATTTGGGAATACCTGTAATAAGCTGCCATCTGTCCATAAAGCAGGAAAAATCTTCTTTGTTTAATTTTGATTTAAAGACAGGCTCAATCTCCGTGTGCCCACATGAGCTCTGTGGATGAAATAGGAGGTGATGACAAAAATACGGTGTATTGTGAAGAGTTACTGTTAAAATGTAAATCCCCCTGTATCTGAAGATGCCACTGCGGTACTCAACACTCTACTACTTATTTTGTCCTGTGTATAAATCCAGTTCTTTATAGGTATCACGCTTTCCTGAGCAAAAGGATGAGAAATAGCCTTTATGATGCTGGATAAACTAAACTATTAAAACAGAATAGTGTGGGGAGATTGGCTTCTCAAGCTGTCTCAGTGTTAGTGAGCGCTTAGTGTGAAATGTATTTGGCCTAAAACCAACTTGTTACAGAAAACTTCCTGGCTAATTCAGTTGCTATAAACCTAGTTAATTTTTGCCAGAACACAATTACTTACAAAGAAAAGCATAGTCTATTAAACACCTTCAGATAGCTACAGCTAAGTACAGCCATTCTGCATTTGGAAATGAAGGTGGAGCAAATTGCTGAAGGGATTGGATCTGTGTTTTCTTAAATGGTTTTCAGCAAAGACAATGCTCTCATGACAAAATTCCTGTTCTGAGACTCTGTGTTGTCCTGTTCAATTTCCTGTCACATCAGCCATGCACTATCATGTTACAAAAGGCAGTGTTACACAGCTTGATGGGCGTAGCCAGATGTGCTATGTCACGTCACGATATTTCAGCCGAGGAAATTTAAGAAGAGTCTGTTTTGAAAAAGAAGAGATCAATGAAATCTGTTTACGTTTTATCTATAAAAGGAAAAGGGATTTTATGTTCTTTCTTATCAAGAAACAAGTAAAGTGTATATATTCAAATTCAACTTATAAATTTCACAATCCCTGAAAATAAAACCAAAAGCAACAAGAAATACCTGTTACAATTGAGTTGCTTTTTTATCACTATCACTTACAGCAAAACAGAGTATTTGGTTTTAAAAATATCTATTGCCCAAGTTCATTCATAGGTCTCTTCCCTTCTCT
Organism: Gavia stellata; assembly: GCF_030936135.1. Lineage (NCBI taxonomy): Eukaryota > Metazoa > Chordata > Aves > Gaviiformes > Gaviidae > Gavia > Gavia stellata. The sequence goes on from NC_082599.1 coordinate 29,719,589, forward strand.
TTTTCTCCTCTTCCTTTATTCTTCTCTTCATCTTTCTCTGCCAGCTCCTTTCACATTGGTGACATCATTACAGAATGTGAAGATTATTCAGTGAATTTACTAGAAAGAGAACACAGAGGCATGTCCTTCCCTTCATGCAGGTCTCTCTGTCTTAAGGGAAATATTCAGTATTGTGCTAGAAATCCTCTAAACCAAGGACAGTGAGAGGTGTGCCAGCCTGCATTTTTCTTGCTCAAATTAGAGGTTAAGTGTGCATTGGAATATCAACAGAAACAGGAGATGCTGTTTTTCAAAAGTTGGTGTTCCCACCAATGCTAACAGAGATGTTTTGTCTCCCTGCAAGGGGCTCGTCCAGACAGAGAAGCTGGGATCCACCTTCTCTTTCTCCTAGATGTCTTCCTTAAGGTGCTGCAGCTCTGGGGCTCATGCAGTCCATGTTGTACATCATTTCAGATCTCTGACCCTGTGATTGATTGTGTTGACCCCTGCTCTATTGGTCACTAAATGGCACCGTAATGTGAATTTATGGGAGTCTGATTTAAAAAAAAAAAAAAAGAAAGAAAGAAAGATAACAGGTCCTGAATGCTTTACTGGAGGGCTCTGATTTTCAGAGGGCACTGAATACTCGCATACTTCACCTATTCATATCATTCTGAGCACAATAGGCAAAGCAGCAAAACTCACAGTCACATCAGCAAATTTCCATGGGTATTTTTATTATTGCTAATAATAATTTTGTATTTGACTCTTTATAGCCCAACTGAATTTTTTTTTCCTTTTCCTGTCTCCTAATCAACACAAACAAATGGATTTGATTTCCCAATTTTTTTCTCAGTTGTGACAATCTAAATTGGATATGTGTTAGGCTTCTTGGAATCAAACCTATCTGAGCATCGTCTAGTCAGATACCGGAAGAGCAATTTGAAAAAGAAGCTGAAATTGCAGTTTAAATTCCCCTGAATTTTAACCCTTAGCATCCCAGTTCTCAAATTCTACTTTGCAATTTTAAAATAGATTTTCTCATCCAATGTAAATTGCTAATCACTTTAATTCACTAAAATTCAAGTACGGTAACTTACGCACATTTCACTTGAACGTCAGTTTTTATTTTGATTGAGGAAATACTCTCTCTGGCATGCTAAATTCCATCTAATCCATCTTTCACTGGAGGATCATTATAAAGACAGACAATCATTTGTTCTCTTTGCTGGAGGAAAGGTGCAACACAATGATACCGTGAGGGCTGATAATCCACTCATGTTTACAGTTTAGATATTTCTCACAGAGCATTCTGGGACCAGGGGCACAGATGATGTTTTGACAAATGCTGTCCTTTCATACATATTCCCTGGATGCATTTGGACCAAAGTATCAGAGAAATCTACTCCTCTTATTCATTTCAGTAATTAGATTTAGAGGGAGTGGTACCACATGCGTGTTTATGGCAATCAGTATTAACCCAAATGGTGATCTTTTTCCTTTCTCCCTCCTCTCTCTCTGTCCCCACTTGAATTTGCTGCATACTGCCACAGCATCTGCCAATAAATAAATAAATAACCCTAAACACTCAAGCCTGCCACCTAACAGACTAAAAACCTGTGTATTTTCCTGATTGCAAAGACAAAAAGAAATCATAGTTGAAATTTGGAGATGAAAAGGAAGGAGAAAAAACAGTGAATGAAAGATGAAATGAGAGAAAAACATACAAATAAAATTTTCATGGGGAATTTTGAAACAAAAGTTAATTTTTAAAGGCTGAAAAAATTAAAACAAGGTGCTAAGCCATAAAATTTAATGAAGTGGACTTTTTAGGAAAGAAATTTAAAAGTGGCTATCTAGCATATTTTAATTTCATTAATTATAATAATAGATATCATATTTAATATATAAAATTACCACACACAAATACATGTATATGTGCTCATCATATACTGTATAGTGCATTGGTGCGACAGAACAAGCAAACCCTTTTCCAGGATTTAATGTCTGCACTTGCACATATCCTTATGATACAACTTCTATTTTCAGTTCCACTTCCATACATGACATAAGTAATGGAAATGCATGTATGCCATCAAAATACTTCCCTTCTGGGCTAAGGCCTGCCTAAGTATAAAAAGTTGTTCTTTCTTTTCATCAGCTTGGATTGTATTTTTCATCCTGATCTGCTAGCAGTTGAACAATTGATCATTCTTGTAAAATGACGAATTGATCTTGGTGAACTGTAATTAGACATTGAGCTAATTTTTGTATATGACACAGAAAACGCATGAGATAGATAGTACTGGCTGTCACTCCATACTGACTTGGGTCATATTCAGACCACTTAGCTAAAGAGAAAAGGTCACATATCTTTCTAACATCCCTTGACTCATCCATTTACTCATAAACAATGTGTTTTCACTAGTGGAGGAAAAAACCTCCAGTAAAATATGTATTTTTGCTGTCAACAGATCAGGTAATATAGCTATCCCTGTAGTCAGTTGTTGTTTTCATTAGCTGAGATTCTTGACATTTTAAGTTCTACACATGAAATTTCACAGTCTATTATCTTTATTAGGACCTGGAAGCCATGAACCTGTTTAAAAATCTTTTCTCTTTTTTTTTTTTTTTTTGGCTAGATTTAAATGAACTGAACAGGAAAATGACCAGCTGCTTAGATTACCACTCCAATCCTCTCATGAATTTTTAAAGGTAGGGATTTTCCAAGAACCAACATCAAATAAAGGATCAAATGCCTCCTATTACAGAATACAAATGTGTTGTTCAAAATCCCTAGAAATTACAGTCTTTGAGAACCATCTGGACCCACATGTTATGCAGAAGAGGAGAAACACAAAGGAAGTACTGATTAATTTTAATGCAGGGTGAAAAGACTTGTAATTAAATGCAGTTTTATTAAGTTAGTGTTTTTTCTAGCTCAAACCTTGAAGACTACTGTCACAGCCTAGACTTCTCAAAAGTAGATATTTTTCCTCATTTTTAAAACTTATTGAATATATTGATAGCAAGATTAATCTTGTAGATATGGCATAGATTTATTTCATGGGCATCCCTTCTGAGCAACACACTGTATTAGTTTAGTGATTCTTTCCATTAATGATTTGCAGTTTTTTCTCTTTATATACACATATTTATGTCCTGTTTAAGGCAGTTTAAACACATTTGCCTTTTGTCATGAACAGCAGAGTGAGACATTTTTATTAGCATTCATTCAATACACTTTCACCTATAAATTAAGAGCTTTAATTTTGATCTGGGTTGCTACTAAGTGAAAAGCTTCTTGTTTATCTGCAATGAATTGACAACACAGAGATCTACGTTTTCAGACACACTCAGTGATTCTTTTTACCATGAGTACAGAACAGTGAAAGGGGACAAGTTGTCTTAAAATGTTATCTACCACTCTTCTATTGCCTTTCAAGGGTCATAAATTGTTCACATACTTCTCTCTCTGATCATTTGGACAAAAAAATTAAATGACAGACAGCTTTAGATGAATGAATATAGAAATCAATCAGAATAAAAAGATAGCATGCGACTGTATCACTGAGTAGTGCATAGACTTAGTACTGCTCTCTGCACAGAAATGATTTTCTCCCAGAATTACTTTGCAGCCAATAAGAGGGCTACATTTACTTTCAGTGTGGTATTTTTGTTGCGTATAGAAACATACTAATTAGAAGGGTCTTTTTCTGATGCTTACTCTAAAATGCAGAAAGCAAATGGCATATGCACAGATTTCCTATTTCAGATATAAGGGAAAACAGATAGATGAAAACCTATGAAAAAAAAAAAAAGAAAAAAGAAAAGTAACCTGGAAAAATGAGAAAATCTAAAAATATGGAAAACTCATACCAGAATTTCCTATGATAAAGCCATAAGAAAGAAATAAAATTAACGATTCGTTGTCTAGTTAGTTGCTTGGGAAGCTACCTACTTTGGAGTTATTCTGTTAGGAAAGAAAGAGCAGTTAATGTCACTGAAAGAATGTCAAAGAAGAATGAAAATTTATCAGTAAGAAGGAGAATTACAGAAAGACAGGAATAGAAAGGATCATAAGCAGTTTTATTCTCCTTCCGCTTGCCACCACACAGGATGTGCTATGTGTTACAGATACTTATATCAATCCCAAAAGGCATTGGTCTATTCTTAATGATCTATAATGTTGAAGAATCCACAAGCTCTTCAGGCAAACTGACCTGGTACTTCATTATCCATTACCACTAGTTATTTATTTTTTAAAATATCTACCCTAAATTGTTGTAGCTGTAATTGAAGTCCGCTACTCACAGTCCTATTCACCTATGAATGGAGAACAGATTTTTTTCTTTGTCATTGTACCAATCTCCCAAAATCCTCTTAGGCACATTGTCTGCTGCAAGTTATTAAATACATGAAAACTACCTCCAGTTCAGGAAGACTGTCAGTTGAAAATAGTTAAAGGTTGAGAAGGTTTTGGGTGTATCATCTTTTCTTGTACTTACTTTCTTTGAGCTTCTGTTTCTGGCTATTACTAGAAACATGATAACAGGCAAGGTGGACCTTTGAGATGATTTATTCTTTTCCATTCTGATTTTATGCAACTTTGAATATATTATGGTATCCCCTCTCAGCCTTATTCTTTTATTTAGGTTTAATAGCTTCATTTTTTTCAGTAGGTAGGTCACGTTTTGTAGAACTTGATCATTCACTTTGTTCTATTGCAGGCATAGATTGCATAAACTGGTTCACACCTTCCTTGAAACACGGGTTTCATAAGAGAACTCTGTACTGAGTTCAGGTGAGCCGAGTGGAGTGGAAAGATTTCTTCTCCTGTCTGGCAGACTATCATCATATTTATTCATTCCACTATGCAGTTTGCCTTCTCTGCAATGGTGTGGTATTACTGTCTTGTGTTCAGTTTGTGATCCACAAAAGCCCAGATCCTTTTCTGAAGAAATGCTACCAGCCTGTATTTGTGCAGTTGATCATCTTGCATTCACCTACATAGAAATTAATTTTACTCTTTCTAGATCATATCTCAAATTTGTTTAGGCTTTTTTAATTCTAACCCTGTCCCCAGCATGTCCTCATTCAGCTTGGTGTCATTTGTAAATGTAATAAGGCCATTTTGTGTTCCATCAGCAAGATTGCTAATGAATATACCAAAGGGTATTATAATCTTCAGAATGCTACTCCACACATCTTTCTATGTGAAAGTGAATAATTGAAAACTTATTTTCTGGATTGAGCTGTCCAGACAGTTTTGCTGCAATGGAACAGAAGTTTCATCAAGAATCTTTTCCCACAGCTTGCTTATGGGAATGTTTTGTGAGATGTAAGTTAATAGATTAAAGTCACAGAATTTCTATTACTTCTCCCATATCCATAACATCTGTTCCTTTATCTTGCAGGTTGGTTTGACTCAATTTGTTCTTGACTGCTGTTCATCTCCTTACTATCATCCATTCGCTTCCAAATAATTCATTTGAATACATTTTCCAAACTTTTTCAGAACTGAAGTTGACTGGCCTCAATTCCTTTTTTCCTCCCTTTTCAGCACCTGTGCTATGACATTCTCCAATGCTCCACTACCTCCTCTTTCTCAAAAAATATGTTATGAAGCTGTTTTAGACGTTTCAGACATTCTTTTTGTTTTCCTAGGAAAAAGCCACATAAACTAGGTCCACCCAGATCTCTGAAGGAACTGAAGAATTACATGTCTGTGCCACTTAGAAAAATAAGTTAATTTTTTTAAAAATACATGGCATGCAGAAGTTCTGGAAGGTAACTTTTTACCTTACTCTCAAAATGACTCATGTTACCTAACTGTGAGCATTATGACAGCATTCAAAAAAATGTTTTAAAGAAATAATGAATCCTGAAACTGTAAAATATCTGGGTGAATATAGATTTCATTCACTTTAAAAGTTTAAAGCACCATTATTCAGCTCAGTTGCCTGCCTAACATAGGTAATGCAGCTCCTCCATTATGTAAACCCTATTATTTAATGTATTTGAGTAAAATACAAGCTTCATAAAAAGACTTTGTATCCCTTTGTAAACTTTCTTTGAAATACTGGAACATGGTAAGATATGATGTGACTGAACCTAGATCGATTCTGGAAAGGAAGAAAATACAGTTCCAACCTATTGTAAAGATATTGTCAAGCTGGTCAGCAAAAGAGTAGGTAAACAGGAACTGACAGTCATAATGTATTTTTATTCAGAAATGCTGCAATCAAACTCCTCATAAAAAGCTATGTGGAAATACAGATATTTTGGGATAAGAGGCAAACTACTGTTATGGATTGGATACTGACAAAATAAACGGTGTTTTCTAAACATGGAAATATAAAATATAGAGTTTGCTAAATGGTGCAATTTAGGACTGTTTTTAGTCTTCATTAATGATCTGGAAACAGGATGAATAGGGAAAATGAATGAAGCAAACAAAACTAAATGCTGGTTGCTTTTACAACAGTAATATTCTCTGGGGTTTTTTTAAGTTCAATCAATACCTTAGCCATTTTTTGAGCTTCAATTTCAAGAGAAGTTCATAAAAGGTACACATCTGAATAACTGTGTTTCATAGCAGGTCCAATTCTGCTGTTCCTTCTCATAATCAAGTTTTATACACACACTGAAAGTAGAAATTGGTTTAGAAGAACTGAAACTACTTAATGAGTCACTATGTGGTGACCCCTGAGGCATTTACTGTCAGTTTGTCTTGCTGCCTGTTTTGCGCCAGGACCCTTGCTTCCCAGATGCATACACACTACATGTGTATGTAGTATACAGATACACATTCATTCACTCTCAGACGTCTATTATGGTGCAAATCCTGAATTTTCTTAGAAGTTCATGCATTTTGGCAGAAGCGGAATGCTTTAGATTGTGAATGCTTATGGGTTGCAGATAATTGTGTTTGTGTGTTTGTGCATGAAAGTCTCAAACTAAGCCTTTGAATTCTCAAGCACAAGCCTACTATAGCGAGCTACAGCCACTCTGGGCTGGTTGTAAGCTGCAATAACAGCCTGACTGAGCAGAAGTTAGACACATGAGACTCTCTAAAGTGTAGAGATACGCACAATACATTTGTCAAAAGAACCAGCTGGGAAGCTGATGAGGCATTGTGCTTCTGCATATAGACTGTTGAGATTGGGGAAGCCTTGTCCTGTGGGAGATACTCTCTGAAATGCACCAGCTATTGCTGGAGGAGGCCTAGGGACACAGCTGTAACTGCAAACAGCTGGACAGCGTGAAACCAACAGGACTTTCAGTCCAGCTTTCTCAGACCTGCAGCAATCTCCTTGATGGGAAGGGAAGGCAAGACTAAGTAATGCTGGGAGGAACTGAGTGCATGAAATATTCAAATAGGGTAGAAGTATTAGTCTTGTTGGTTCTTAAATAAACCCCAGTGTTCAAACCAGCTATGGATTGCTATTTAGTCTGTTTCTCTTGTGATAGACATGACTGAGAAGATAGCTCACACTCTCTGCAAGTATTACAGACGCAAACTGTGAGGACTTTAAAATTAATCTTTGCACTTCTTCCTGCTGCTTTATGCAGGGCCAGTTCTCTACACTCTGATAAGAGAGTCTGAGGCGTACTCAGACTTGTGCTGGCCCTAGCTTTTCACAGGAATCTGAAAACACACTTGACGATTGGCATAGAATAATGATGTTCTGGCGGAACTTCTTTTTTATCAAATTCACTCTCTTTTGCCACAGTAGCAGCTGGAGTTGGGAAGAGGACTGTTGAAAGAATCACTTTATCACCCCTGTAAAATTAGGCTCATCCTTAAATCTAGTTAACCGTGGCTGGCTAAACCATCTTTGGAAATAGATTATACTTCCTATAGTCAGTACTATACTGTAGAGCTAAGCAAAATGCAGACATCCTAAAGAGCTCTGTAGTCCCTCTTTATCCTGCAAGCTGAGTGGCAAATTCTGTTCTTAGCCAAGCATGTGACACTTCAAGTGACATTTACAACCTTTGCAGGGTTATACAGATGTGACTGAGAGCAAAATCTGACTTTTTTTTTAATATTAATTCTACCCATCCTCAATTTTTTCACCAGCTTATGATGGAAAACTCTGTTTCACACAAATGCAGGGACAGAGGTGGCTTTGTATAAAATCAGCAGAAAGTCTTTCCTTGATTCCAGTAGGAGTTTTCACTTCTGCAAAAAGATCCATAGCTAAGGAAGGGGATATATTAGTCCTCCTCTTTCTTGAAGATGGTTTGAATTTTAGCAGTAAAGTAGCATTGACATTTACTGCCATCTCAGATATTGCATCTTCTATGTATAGCAAGAAACTTTTGGTTCATATTGCTGATCAGCAGATAAGTAGAACATGCATCTTCTCTAGATCTGTGCTTTCCTTTATCCAATATTCTCAGACAGAACTATTAATAGATGTCACTTAAACGCTTTATTTATCTGAGGACTTTCATATGGGCTATTACAAAAGGGAAATAATACTAATAAATTCTTAGTTTCCCTTATTGTTTTCTCCTAATGTATCTGTAGTAGCCAATGACAGGAATTGGCAGAATTGAAGTTTCCAGCTGCCGTGGCTGTATGTGTGTATGGTGCCTCATATTGATCCTGAGGGCCATGTTTCTACTATCAGTCCTGCCACAGATGTCAGGGTAAGTCTCATCAGGTGCAGCTCAAGCAGCATATTGCCCATGGTGGTGAAAAGTAATACTGTATTAGTAGCCTTCAGCTTCCACCTAATCCATAGTAAAAGCTGAGGGGTAAAGAGAATTTCCACTTCACAGGCACAAACACCTGTAGGTGGGTAACAATTTTTAAATGTTCTAACACCTGCACATATCCAGGTATGGCACTCCAGGGACAATCTGTGCATCTGCCCGAAGCATGTTTACAGTGTGTTGGCTTTCGGCTTTGTTTTGGTTCGTGTTCTACCTCGATATCACAGGTGATCATCCTCTGGGGGCTGTCACACAGGGGATTTTTTTGGTCACTTCTTTGAAGCATATAAGTGCATTACTCCTGATCTATGTCCCCCCTAACTATATAAAATTATTCTGCCTTTTAGCATTACACAGGGAGCAGCAAGCTTTGATAAGCTCTTTGAGCAAGATACCTATTGGGGTTATTGATTTTGTGTACTTTTTTATTTGGCCTGCTTAAAACAACTTTTAGCAGTTGACTAGGTTGTGATTTTCCTTCCCCCATTCCTCTCATGAGAAATGTTGATTTTAAAATCCTAAAAGAGAAGGTGTACAAATCAAACAATGGCCAACCTGCAAAAACAGTGTGATAGGTACTTACTTTCTGGAATATTTTCCCAGCTCTCATATTGAGAGTTAAAGCGGGTTTCTAATTTTTATTCCACTCATTACTAAACAGGAACACTGAGGTCACAGCAAATAAAGCAGTATGAGTTAATGAGAACAGCTTTAGCAAAAAGAGGAGGTGTTTCTCAAAGTACATCAAGTGCTTCACATATATTAAGAAACCCCAGCTGAATCGATTTAATAATGTTGGGATTTACACAATTATTACAGAGCCTTCATTATTCACCCAGCCTGCACATACCACAGCACAAATGAACATCTCAGTCTGGTGGTATTAACATTGCCATTTTCTAACCCATTCCCAGGCCATCTGCTACACGCTGATCATTCACTGCTTTAACATTTAACAGTTACCCAACTGCAACTTAGCAGATTTGTGTACTTTTGAAAACAGCTGGTTTAATAACTGCTTCAGAGCTTTTGGATAAAGAAATTATTTTGTAGTGCTTTACAATACACTTTTTTTTTTTAAAATCAGTGCCTCTGAGGAAAGAGTATAACAGTTGCTTCCACAAATTTATGAATTTGCAACTCTTCATTTTATTTCTTGTCACATAAGGAAAAATATTTGATTATTTATAGAACAATAATTCAAGAAATCTCTTTTACCATTCCTGGTTTATTTTTTGTCCTCTCTCAACTACAGAGGAAATATTTATATGCTGGGGTAATGAAAGAGCTTAATATGTCAATCTGTCTGAAAGGCTCCAAGCTGGACCTTGTCATATAAAAACCAGACATGTAGCTTAAAATACAAAATCATAGCATAATAGTAACAATTAAGGTAAATTAATAGTGAGCTTTGAACATAGTTGAGCTGTAACCCTGACTTTCCAAACTTGATGAGAATGTGAAAATAGTGTTCATTCTTCCACTGCTCTTGATGTCACATTTTATAACAAATATTAATTACGATGGACTGGAACTATTCTGTTTACTTTGTCTTCTGTATTTTGTAAATTATCACAATTTATAATTTCACCTGAAGCAGTTTAAATATAGCTATACACACATCTTGTTAATAACTGTTTGACTTGCTTATTCTAAATACCCTTCAGATGCTAATTAACCCTTGCTTCATAAACATTCACATAGTTGTTGCTGGATGCTGACATTGATATTTATATTAGAAACCAGAATGGAAGCAGTTAAAAGGCAAGAACTTAGTATTAATATGCCACAAAAGTAACAACTCATGATGTTTTTTTCAAAGTACCTCTTCTTTTACACAGCCATCAATCAAAGTGACAGCATCCGTTAGATTAAGTTTGGATTCTCCAGCACAAATTAATTAATCTGTCCAGTACTTCCTATCTCACCATTTCAATCAACTAACAAATAAAGCCAATCAAGACTTCAATTCTTTGCTGGTTAGCCAATAAGCCATGACAGCAGACTTGTGACACTACTTCTGGGATTCTCACAGAGCTTATTTATAGCAGGTAGCAAGTGTCATGATCAGTGTTCACAGAAACAAATGGGTTTACATTATGTTATTATTTTTTAAAACTAGCTTCATAATAACAACAAATGAAAAAGTGGAACAGCATACAAACAAATTTGAGAAACATTATCTGAAATGGAACAAAACATAAAATTAAACATCGCAGAAATCACAGAAAATGGAAGTGCTTTGGTGGTATGTAATAATAACTTTTGACTCCTATCATTGGAACCAGAGTAGTGAAGAGCGTAAAACTGAGATGTACAGTGATCTGCACACTGCTGGCCAGCAGGTAGGTTACACTGTGGAAATGTCCTAGGGATTTTCCCTATTCTATTGGAAAGGTTACACATTTGAGCTACATGAGGAAGAGTGAGAGCAGGAAGATTTCCAGCAGCCTATGAGAGGTTAGGAAGGAATACTGTGCCCTTGGGACATAGCTCAATTATTAGCACATACTAATCTGGTTTGGGCCCTTACAACTAGCACTTCCCAAGACAAAGCCAGGACAGAGTCATGGGAACAGTTCATTCCGGATTCTCCCACCAAAAGGCAACAGGATTGGGACTACATAGGGTTTATCCCTTCCCCTCAAGCCAACTGTTTACCAGCACCATCCCAGCAGACTTTTCACACCTAACATTAATATACAACTGTATGCAATTTCCCTGGACATAACACATATTTCCACCTCACAGGAACAAAGTCACCATTCTGGTAACATACAATGTTATCTTAAGCACTTTAAATTGATAAAAAATAGTAGTGATATCTTCTGTCCCAGGGCCAAAAGAGACTTAGAGCCAATAAGGCCAGTCTGTTTTAGAGGGAACTCATCCTAAGGAGGGTGGGTAAATTAATCAGTACCACCTGACCTTGGGACTGAGGCTTGTTTCCTGGCCCTCATTTATTTAGCTGTTCAAGGATGCCCTTCACCTGTACACTCTAACAGGGTCTTAAAAACACAATGAAGTCTATACTACTTTCCATTTGAAGCTAATACTATCATCTAATCTACATCCCAGTCTGAATATCTGGTGGAAAACTTAAGTAGCACAGCCTTCTGCCTTTTCCCCCTTGTCGTGGTTTAACCTCAGCTGCAGCTCAGCGCCACACAGCCGCTCGCTCACGTCCCCCCAGGCAGGATGGGGGAGAGAATTGGAAGAGTAAAAGTGAGAAAAATCTCATGGGTTGAGACAAAGACAGTTTAATAGGTAAACCAAAGGCCGTGCACACAAGCAAAGCACAACAAGGAATTCATTCACCACTTCCCATCGTCAGGCAGGTGTTCAGCCATCCCCAGGAAAGCAGGGCTCCATCACACATAATGTTTACTTGGGAAGACAAACACCATTACTCTGAAAGTCCCCCCCCCTTTCCTTCTTCTTCCCCCTAGTTTATATGCTGAGCATGACATCATATGGTATGGAATATCCCTTTGGTCAGTTGGGGTCAGCTGTCCCGGCTGTGTCCCCTCCCAACTTCTTGTGCACCCCCAGCCTACTCACTGGTGGGGTGGGGTGAGAAGCAGAAAAGGCCGTGACTCTGTGTAAGCACTGTTCAGCAATAACGAAAACATCCCTGCTTTATCAATGCTGTTTTCAGCACAAATCCAAAACTCAGCCCCATACTAGCTACTATGAAGAAAATTAACACTATCCCAGCCAAAACCAACACACCACTTGAGTCTGAAAGCTGAATTTTCTTGCCTGCAAAGGGCCTCTCTACCGTATATCTTTTTCTTGTTAGAATAGGAATGCAAAAAGTTGGATTACTGAACATGAATCCAACCTAGAGCTCTGTCCATCATCGGCAAGGACTTTATGTCAGTTTGGTATTGCATGAGATCTTCACAGTTTTTGTAAAGCAGAAAAAATTTTTACTACTGGAGATCAAAAGGTGCTTTTCAAAATTTATTGTATGGGTCTCATTCAAGCTCCAATTAATTCAGTACCAAAATTCGGAGGTAGCAGGATCAGGCATTAATACAATACAGATCTAATTCTCTCTTAATATAATTCCTGCCAGTGTAAAATTACATTGTAATTAAATTCCTAAATAAAATTTTAATACTTTAAATGACTTAAAACCAACAGCAAAACAACAAAGTATGAATGAGTAATATTGGGTTTCAAATTATTTTCACTTTCATGATTACAGTTCTGAAAATAATATGGAAAGCACTATTAAAATGCTTCTTTCATTTCAACAGTTTTCCAATAAAATTAATATAATTAGATACATTAGAATTTTGTAGATGTTGAAAAGTAGATTGATGATGAAGCATGAAATATTTAATGTAACTCTGGGTAAGAAATTACAGAGAAACTATATTACAAGTTAAGCATAGTTGATTTTAGAATTATTTATTTAAGTTCAATTTTTCACCCACAACCTAATAATGGTTGTAACTGTCACCAACTTAATATTTACATAAATAGAAATTAATAGAAAGCTATGTGTTCCTCACATCTGAATATTTTTATTTTATTCTGTTCTTTCTTTTTCTGCTCAGTATGTTATGACACATCTGTTAATGTGTTATCTGACTCTACTTGAACTATTAACTGAGGAACATTACTGAAATCCACCATTCTCCTCATTCTCTCTCTGGAAGCAGCAGCTTATAGCAGCTGAAATTATTGTCATAGCTTTTTTTGGAGTTTTGTGTGTTTGGGTTTTTTCCTGCTGTATTTCAATGGAAGCAATAAATGCTGTGTTGTAAATAGGAGAGAGATTGTGTAATATTGCTGCAGATAATGATATTTTAGGCTGTGTTATCATCTGCTAAGATTGGATGGATTCTACTGGAGAAAAGGAAATATCATTCATAAACTCATAGGTGCAAGAAATCCAAGACTATTTTTTAATTTTGAGTACGCACTTCATCCCACAAAGACTACTCTTCAGAATGATACCTTTCATTCATCATCGTTACTGTTTTTTATTTGTGATTCAGTTCGTCCCCATAGTTTTGTACTAATAGGAAATAAACACTAGCCATCTTTTGAATACATGAAACTCGGTATAATCCACTAATTCATTTCAGTCACCATTTCATTTCTGTATCCTCTTTGACTCAAAAATACATTACAAATGTTCAGTTGTCCCACACAGCAGAAAAATAATAACGTAGACTGAAATATTCTTTAATTACAAAGAATATACAAAGTGTTAAAGAAGCAGATGTCAGCTAGTGGAGACAATTTAATTTCTTGCATCTCAATGCTCCTTCCTGATACTCATCAGCCCCAAAATACTTAGTTCAGTCTTTTCTCAATGTAACTGGTTTTCCCGCTCCATGTAATGCTTTCTGTCTTTTCTTTCGTGTTCTCTGTCCTTGTCTTTTTTTTGTCCTGAATTTGGGAGGATCTTTTGAAGCTATTTTTGTCAGACTAATATTTCTAGTGACATAAGTAATATATGAATTATATACTTTTAAGAATATTGTGATGGAAGCTGCATGAAAAAATAAGTTGTTTGCCTGGTTATCCAGCAGTGACCCAGCACCTGCAGGCTTTCTGAAAATACTGATAGAATTTATTGATTTTACACTGATGTCAGTGCATGATTTGGCTTCAAAAACCAGATGAAATACTCAATGACTGTATTTCTGAAGTTAAGAATTCATCAGTTTGCCTTGTGAGTTAATTACATTGTTATAAATGTTTTAATCACAAAATCTTCCCTTAGTTAGATGTCAGAGACAGGGAGTGAGAGATAGAAGGAAGAATGAAAGAAATCTGTGAGATGTAGCTGATTTTCCTAGATGACATAGTTGCCTCTAATTACATGCATTGTTATTTCTGGTTTGGAATGTCCATCATACTATTTAAAGATGAATCCTGATTGCATGACTGCTGAATTAACCATAGTTCAGAAAGCTCTATTTCTTAGTACATACATTTTTTCCCCCACCAAAAGGCTGTAACACAATAAATATAATTAAATGGAAAAAAAAAATATTTTAGGGTTTGCCTTAGGCTGAAGAACAGCTTGGATGGCTTCTACACTGACTTGACTGTTCTCTCCATTCTAAACACTGTAAGCTTAGTTCTTTAAACAGCTTGTTTCTGCTAAATTCTGTTCAATATTGTAATTGTTTAAATACATTATACAATTACATATAGAAATAATTATTGTGATTTAATTTATGTATAAATATTCACATATTTGAAGCAAAATATCAAGAATCTTAAGAAGCAGTTCCTAGACATGATGACATTTTCTGTGACAAAATGTAAAGACTATCAAGTAAATAGAGATACAATCATTTTAATATATACTTTTACATTCCTTTCTAAGTGTTTTGAGGTACAATCACCATTGAACTCTGTTAGCCGTTGTTAGATGTGCAGTCTCTGCTAATTATCTCCAAACAAAAACAAGTTTTGTGTTTCTTGGATGAGTATAATGTATGTCTCTACTAACTCCTGATACTCTTGCTCATTCTACTCTTCTTTCTACAGATTTCTCTTCCCTTCTTCCTTTTCTCCTGGTTTGATTTAACTTTTTATTTAACCATATAGATGTAAGTATTTAGAAATTTTACTTGTAGTGTATATATATATATGCCTGTCCACACACACATGGGTGCTGTCCAGTTTTCACAGAAGCCATTAACATTTATTAGTTGTTTTACAGTCAGATTTACAGCTGTTCTAGTAGTATTTTTGTCTATTAATTATTTTAAAACTGTGGTGGATGACGTTTACACATTACTTCATTGTTCCATCTCTCTTTCCTAGTGTTTCTCCCACATTTTGCACATAAGGTCCTGTTTTCTTAGAATTGTATCAGTGTTATTGTTAGCAGTATTTGGGACTTTTTGCCCTTAAAATGCAGCAGTGTTTTCCTCAATGTAAACTTTTTCACACTGCTTTAATGGCATCCTTTCAAATTAAAAAACTGCTTCACACTGAGAATGTACAACAAAATATTGCAAAATAATGAAGTAAAGGTGTTTTCAGGTTTTAGAGCAATGCTTTGGATTGTGACACATTTTATCAAATTTCATTGGTTATGTCATGTTTCATATCTCTTGTAACATCAGATGCTGTAGGCTGAAGCAACCTGATGTGTGGAACATCAAAATGTACTGTACTTTATGTCATCCAAGAAATCTTTGACAATATTGTTAGCAAAAAACATATGATTCACTGAAAAAAACCCGCACTGAAAATACAGGAAAAATAAAATGTTTCTTCACTTTACTAAGAGTTATTTTATTAAAAAATATATCTATGGGCCTGGATTTATTCTGGTGAATGAATTGGTCGTAAAATAGATATGCTGAGAACACATTTGCTTTTAGGTGTGTCCCCTAGGGACACATATAAAGACATACTCACATTGTATCTTTTCCAATTTAACAGTATATAAAGCATGCTTCTAACAATATATGTCTTAATTTGGCTCCAGGAATTTCTCTGCAGCCACAAAAGATCCTGATTTTCAGATAAATTGCACAACACTTAATCTTTTAAATGTGAAAAGAAGATGAAAGGTATTTAAAGTGTGGTTTCAGAATTCCCATTAGAAATAGTATCTGAACTGAAAATAATTCTAATTGCTTCTTTTGATCTCTACTAGGGGAAGTAACAACACTGACAGATGAACTCTGGTGAGTCCTGTTGAAGTAAAGACAGTATCACCCCAGCTGCTTACCTTGTTTCTCTGCTTGAGGTTTCTACTTCCACAGCAGAGCTGACAGAAGGGAACACCTGCCTGCACATCAGTAGGTGTCTTGGCTAGAATTTGGTTCCTTGGCTTAAAAATACAGTTAAACTGGGTTTGCATTAAGATGCCAGACCCTGCACGGAAGCACATGTACTCTGGACACACGTTCTCCTTGGTTAACTCTTCTGTGGAAGTGGTAAAACTTAGCATGCAGCTGCTGTAGTAACTGAAACTGCCACAAAAAAATTTTAAGTTCCCTATATTCCACAGCCTGAACACTGGAGAAGAAAAATTTCCACATCTCCCAGTGTTAGCGTAACTACCCAATTAAATCTCGAATAGATAACATCCTCATTATGCTATCTGGAAAACAATTTTCAGATAATTTACTTTATGATTTTTCATTTTCCACACCTATCTTGTATGTTTCTGCAAAATTTAGATTCCTATCTCAAGGACAAAAGAAATTAATTGAAGAAATGTTAAAGAGTTTTGTTCATAAACCTCATTTAGGAAGTTTGTTTGTAGAACTGTCTCAAAGTTTTGTGGAAAGCTGATTTTAAATTTAAATAAATCTAAAAAATTCACACGCTTTTGTGAAAAAAAATAAATTAGAGTGAAGGTCTTTTTTGCCTCACAAACTGGAGAATTTGAAAGAAAAACTTTAGAACAACTAAAGGGTGTTTGCAGAGGGAGTCCTATTTTCAGAACTGATAACATTTTTTCTGACAAAAAGTCTATACACTGTGCACATAACAAATGGGTTTTTTATTATTATTTTACATCCTGCAGAGGAACGGTAGTCATGAAACTTAACTGTATAATATTATCAGTCATACCACCATCAAACAGGACTCTGATCCATAGCACTTAAATTCTAAGTTTAAACTGTGATAACAGAGAAATAGATAAAAATTTGCAACAATACAATGCCACTATCTAGGCTGCAAAATTAGTATGCATAGTAGAGTACCAAGAATCATCTATTATCAAGTTTTTCATTGATTTAACAGAAAAAGAAATATTTAATAGAGATGTTGAAGGAAGCTACCAAAAAGCATTATGGAAATTCAGAAAGAGTTTCTTCCAAAAAACACAGTTTTACAGAGAAAGAACTTATAAGTATTGGATGGAATCTGCGTAGGTAGATTATACTGCTTCACATCAAGACTGCGTCGAGGTAAAAGTTCTGAGTACCAGCTATATTTCTTAAATTGTTATAATGTTTTTGAGTATGAGGATATATTTTTTTTTTGTGAGGAATATCACAAGTTCTCCTACAATATTATTTATATTTCTGTCTTAACAGAAATTCTAATTAGGCTGTTTTCCTTACAGTTGCTGATGATGCATTACTGCACCCTATCATTGTTAAAGGTTATACTTGTTTTAAATGTGCTTGTACTCCTTGTAGTTCATTGGCAATTAATGAAAATTTTGTACTAAATACCTAAACATGGTCAAACCACTAAGAATACTTTTTTTTCTGTCTTCCTCTGGCCCACAAATTTAGAGAGGAAAAAAGTTAACTATTGTTTAAAGGGAAATCTGAATATTCAGCATATGAAACCCCAGGTCATCCTCCTTCTGCAGGGTCCCCCACTTGCAGTTGTGAAGTGGGGATAAAACAAATCAATTACAAGTTACCACTATTGGTTAACTCAAACCACGGCCAACTCCTATTAATCAATCAAGAAAGAATGGAGGTTTATTACATACAATTATTTCTTATTTAAACATAGTGGGGTAGTGTCTCGTCTCAGACAATTATACATGCAGAAAAGTTTTCTTGTTTTTAGCTTCTGAATGGAGCTGTTAAAGTATGAAGCAAATCGGTATTTGCATAGTGTGAACTACTTGATTTTCAAGGTATCACAAGACATGTGTGTTTCATGTGCTGAATGAAGTGATTTTTCAATCATATGGTTGCGTTGAAAAAAGTTATAAAAGCTTTTTCAGACTTCTACAATAAAGCCATTTTCAAGTGGCTTTCAGGTTTTAACTTATACATTATTAAACCATTTTCTCAAAATCTCTGAAAAAGGAAAAAAATATAGTAGCATATATCCGGACACACACACAAACACATTCAGAGAATCTGTCTGTTTAATTTTCAAGGTCAGCTTTGTACATTTGTTTCTAGTAAATGATAAGCCTTTGAATCTTTTATTTTTTCCCAAACAACTCCTTTATTTTTTCCATTTATTACCTTTTCACTTTGGGAATATACTTACATTCCTTAAAAATATTTTGTGAGCCTTTGCTGCAATTGTAAGGTATAGAAGAATTCAACAGAAACATCATCTGTTCACTTTGAATTGGATTCTAAAGGAATAAAGTGCTGTTTTTTGAAATTGAATTGACTTTTCTCTCCTGAAATTTACAATAACTTTATTTCCCTGATTGGAGAGAGACTATGGGAGAAACATGAAGCACTTTAAAAAGAAAAGGATGAAAAGAAAAGTTTCTTTCAATAAATAAAGCCAAGCTCTAAGTAATCTCTTGCTTTATTTAGTTCTCTCTTTTCAAACATGTAAGACTACCTTGAATTAAATTTTCAATAAACAACAAAGTATTTGTATGAGACTCTATTTCATAAAGTACTGTGGACAAATTCATTTGAAGAGATGTCAAAATTGATGTAGCTTCTAAGAAGCCACACATATTTATGATTTTGAATAGTTAAAAAGGGAGAGGATATTTTCATAAAAGTTGAAGCTTTTCATTGAGTTATTTTTAGAACTTTTTTATATATATGTATTTATTGCTCTGTATGGGATCACCCAGCTAAACTTGTTTCGGAGCACAAAGGTGAGATGCAGGGAGTTGTGATTCGACTCAGCTTTGTCTCACCTTGACAAATCCTTATCTATGCAGAGATGACCTGGGGGGAGCTGTGGAAACGGCTCAGCCCGGGGTTGCCTGAACACTGCAGAAACCCAAAACCCAAATGGAGCCGTGAATGATCCTTTAACAAACAAAATGCCCTGAGTACCATTCCACCACTATTCAGTAACTTTGTGTGCTAGACATCACTAAATTACCATACAGACTAAGGAGCCGAGCCATCAAGGCACCAGAGAGAAACATTCGTGTATAGGCCTGCCCCCATCCACCAAATCAGGGAATAAAAACCGTAAGGTTTGGGAAGAAAAATGGGGAGAGTCGTTTTTCCAAGGATACAGCTGGCCTATAGGAGATTCTTTCCCCCTTGTCCAGGACACTGTACAAGGTACCTTCCCAGGGATTGAGAGGCCTTACCTGAGAGAGAGGGTACATGATTAAGAAACATACGTATGGTATTTGGCATGCTTTAAGATCGTGATTAGTGCACTCTTTTTTGTAAGGTATTAATATCTAGCATGTTTGTGAATTGTGTATTTAATTGCAATAGTGCATTCCTCCATTGTATCCATAAAAGAACCTGCAATAGTGGTGTATTGGACCTGTGAGTGAAGTTCAAATAAATTGTTAATTTGAACCTGACAGTGAAATCTTTCTCTCCGTCACGCGCTCCAATGAAATTTCCTTTGGAAATCTTTTCTTTTTCAAAGAAAGTGTAACAATACAGGAAAAAAATACATTGGGGCAAAAATAATTATTTATTTTTTGAAGTTTCATTTTAACTGTCAGATTGAAAAATCAAGCATTTGCAGTATTAATAGTTGTGACTGATACTGCATTTCTCTTGTTTCCATGTGTTGAGGTGTGTGCCAATTTCTGCAAAGGTCAGGAGACATATTTCCTTCCACATTTTAGCCCAGTCTGCAGCATTTAATACTTGGCTGGAGGCATTCACTAGGACTTTTGCCTTTCTTTTCAACATCAACTATTAGTTACTGCCAATGGCAAGGTTCTTATCTTGTATGGCAAATTGTAGGTTCTTTTTCTTTCATCACAGACAAACAGGTCTGTTTGAACAGATATATAGTCCTTGAAATGAGATGCCATTCCTAAAACGTATTTTCTATCATGAAAAATTCTGTCTAATAAATAATATGTGAACATTTAGAAATCCCTTTCTTCTCTGAATGATTATCTTTTTTTTTTACTTTTACCCAAAATTTTTGGGAAAAAAGAAATCAGTACTATTTCTTCAGGTGGTTCAGGGGACAAAAATATCACAGTTTTAGGCACCATTCTGCAGGCCTGTTTGTAAGGAGAGGGAGCAAGTATTCTAAGTGGGTAGTACTGCCTCTGGGAGAGGCAAGCGATCTGCTGAAGGCAGAGCAGAGGGAAAGTGATCTTACCAGTCTGGCAAGCAACACCTTGCCTTGTCGAGTAATTACTGCTCTACAGGAATACAGCCACTCTTACAGGACTCTTACAGGTCTTTCAAAACTTAAAAATCTGCAATGCTCAGAGTCAAGATCTTTCCTCTCAGTAGCAGAACCTCATAGCTCTTTCTGGGTGCAGCATTCAGCAGGACCCATGAATGGCAGTTCTCTACCTGCAAGAGATTTAAGAGTCCTCTTCTGTGGAAGTACTTTACCTAGCAGCTGAGAGAAATGGTCATTACTGGATCAAAGCAGTACCTACTGAATTTTGCCTAACAGCTCTTGCAGCCTCTGGTGATCTGGGAGTCTATAAACTAGAAATTACTTTTGGCCTAGGAGATAAGGTCTTGCCTGCCAGATTCTTGAGATATCTCAGTATCCACTGAATTCAGAAATCAGGATAGAATAGAAAGAATAGAACAGAACAGAACAGAATAGTTCAGTTGGAAGAGACCTACAACAATCATCTAGTCCAACTGCCTGACCACTTCAGGGCTGACCAAGTTAAAGCATGTTATTAAGGGCATTGTCCAAATGCCTCTTACACACTGACAGGCTTGGGGCATCGACCACCTCTCTAGGAAACCTGTTCCAGTGTTTGACCGCCCTCACAATAAAGAAATGCTTCCTAATGTCCAGTCTAAACCTCCCCTGGCACAGCTTTGAAGTTTTACCATGCGTCTTGCCGCTGGATGCCAGGGAGAAGAGATCAGCCTCTCCAATTCCCCTCCTCAGGAAGCTGTAGAGAGCAATGAGGTCACCCCTCAGACTTCCCTCCAAACTAGACAAACCCAGAGACCTTAGCCACTCCTCATAAGGCATTCCTTCCAGCCCTTTCACCAGCTTTGTTGCCCTCCTCTGGACGCATTCAAGGACCTGAACATCCTTCTTAAATTGTGGGGCCCAGAACTGCACACAGTACTCGAGATGAGGCTGCACCAATGCTGAATACAGCGGGATGATCGCCTCTTTTGACCGGCAGGTTATACTGTGTTTGCACCCCAGGATGCGGTTTTCCCTCTTGGCTGCCAGGGCACACTGCTGACTCCCATTGAGCCTGCTGTCGACCAGCACGCCCAGATCCCTTTCTGCAGGGCTGCTCTCCAGCCACTCCTCTCCCAGTTTACACTTGTGCCCGGCATTACTCCCTCCCAAGGGCAGGATCCAGCATTTGGACTTAAATTTCATCCCATTAATCATAGCTCACTGCTCCAGTCTAGATCCTTCTGCAAGGCATCTTGTCCCTCAAGACACTTAATAGCACCTCCCAGTTTATTAGAGAGAGTTACTGCAACATTGCAACAATATGGGAACCTAATGGAAAAGCATGCAGGGTTTCGGTTCTCCTCAGCCATCGCTGTAATCCAGAAGCCTTTCCCAACCACAGAGGGTGTTTGTGGGATCTCACTTGCAGAAAAGGCTTCAACAAAATTCTAAAATAATTTTTACTGTTGTTGCTTCCATCAAAACGTAACAGAAATCATTACTTTTAAGATAATAATAATAAAGTGAATTCAAGCACACACCAGTTGAAACCTTGAGAATAATGTTGAAAGAATGGACTGTGTAAGAGCTGTTCATTATATTTTAGTGTTATGTTAATGGGGAAGGATGAGAAGTTTGCAAACAAATGGGAGGGGAAGGACATTTTAAAAAAAACACAGTGCAAGGGAAAAGGGGGTGAAATAAATCAAGGGGTAGTTGGACAAAAAGAAAGGACAAATTGTAGCAAATAGCTAATCTGAACAAAACAAGGTAAGTATGCTCAAAGTCTGTGGGAAGCTGAGATTCTGTTTATCTGTGCTTTGGCGGTAGTCTCAAACTCCTTTAGTGATAGCTTGTACTACAGATCAAAACAATGAGAGATGAGTTTATATTATGAAATTTCAATACAAAACTGAACTTCATCAAATGTCTAGTGTGCTGGTTTTGGCTGGGGTAGAGTTAATTTTCTTCACAGTAGCTGGTATGGGGCTGAGTTTTGGATTTGTGCTGAAAACAGTGTTGATACACAGGGATGTTTTAGTTATTGCTGAGCAGTGCTTACACAGAGTCAAGGTCTTTTCTGCTTTTCACCACCAGCGAGTAGGCTGGGGGTGCACAAGAAGTTGGGAGGGGACACAGCTGGGACAGCTGACCCCAACTGACCAAAGGGATATTCCATACCATATGATGTCATGCTCAGCATATAAAGCTGGGGGAAGAAGAAGGAAGGGGGGGGCATTCGGAGTGATGGCCTTTGTCTTCCCAAGTAACCGTTAGACGTGATGGAGCCCTGCTTTCCTGGGGGTGGCTGAACACCTGCCTGACGATGGGAAGTGGTGAATGAATTCCTTGTTGTGCTTTGCTTGTGTGCATGGCTTTTGCTTTACCTATTAAACTGTCTTTGTCTCAACCCACGAGATTTTTCTCACTTTTACTCTTCCAATTCTCTCCCCCATCCCACCTGGGAGGAGTGAGCGAGTGGCTGTGTGGTGCTTAGTTGCCGGCTGGGGTTAAACCATGACATCTAGTTACTGAGAGATATGTCCTAGACCGTTTTTTATTACGAAATAGTTTATGTAGTTTGGAACTCAGAACATCCATGTCTGCAAATTCCCTATTTCACACTGCATAAGACTTTCAGCTATAGCACTGTTCAATTTGATATGCGTAGATAGGAAGATCTGTGTTGGAAACTGAGTGCTTCAAGCCAAAGGGTAAATTCACATTTCAGTGGACTGGGACTTAGGTGCCTGTCTGCTTTGAATACTGTCAGGAAAGTTATCATACGCATGAAAATTCTTGAGCATCAGAATACAACTGCAACCTCAATATTTGAAAGGAGCATTAACCTAAGTATTTCAAAGAGCATATAAGCTACCATTTTTTAAAATATAGGTGATACAGATTACGTTCTCTTTAGGTATAATTTTCCATGTTTCATGAGCTTTTTTGGATTTACAAATTTGTGGAAGTTTTGAAAATTAAATGCTGCTATCAATTAAATGCAAACCTTGCTCCAAGCCGTGAATTAGGTCTTATGTTTATCAATAATTTCTTATTTTGCATTTGAGACACTACCTGACACTTTTCTTTTAGAATTTTGTTTTGGTTTCAGCTTTTTTGAGGCTGCATAATTCCACTACCAATGAGTGACTTGAATAATTCAGTTGCAAAATCAATAAATTGTATCCTGCATCACAAAAATCTAAGCGTTGTATAATTTTGACATGAAGCTTCAATCTGTAGGTTTTTAACGTACAAAAAAAACAATTCACAAAGTTAAGTCTCCACATATGTTAATAAGAGGAACTGCCAATACTTTTAACATCTTTGTTGTATAGTTAAAAGCACCATGCAAGCTACTGTGTGTATGTCACTTCATGTTATTTAGGCAAATTGTGTACCCCATCCTTTGAAATGAAGTGGTTCCATGCTTCTTGTGTCTTTAATAAAATACATATGATAACATAGCTCAGTGAAGAATGGAAAGACTCCCATCATTTCAAAGCAAAACCAAAAAAAGTCTGCTTGAAGAAATGTTCACTGAAGTTGGAAAGATTCCCAGATTTAAATGTTGTCATTCAAGCATTAAGTAGCTAAATGTGAAGAGTTCTGCTTAGCACGAATTCATTTTGAAGTACTATATGATACAAACACATATGCATACATTCATGCATTTTTTTAGTTTTGCATCATTTATGCTACATTTAGTTTGGAAGATGAAGTATTTTATACATGGACATATATGTATATCTGTTTTTTCCATTGATATTGGCCAATTTATTATCATCTTCTCTTACTGAAGACAACAAAGGAAAATATTTCCATCTATAAAGTTGTCTAATGTTGATTCAGTAGAAGCTATGGTAAAGAATATTAAAGTGAATAATGTGTTATCTACTGTGTTTCTATCAATGAAATGGATAGAAAAGAATGTGTATTTTACAAAATAATTCATATGCTTGCATATACAAGTACTGCTGACTCTAAAGTGACTACTCAGAGATTATAAAACCTTACATTTTTCTAATGTTCTGAAAAACTAATGATAGGCATTATTATTTCATGGTTAAATCAAGAAATTACTTAAAAGACTTAAGGCTAAGCACCATGTTACCTACATTTAAGTACTTAGAATACTTGGAATATAATTTGACTGGGCTTTTCCTTTTGGTGAAGGGGGAGAGTTCATAAGTTAGAGCTGCAGTTCAAAGCAACCTGGAGCCAAATAAGGAGTGGCTGAAAACTTGTCAATAGTTTGCAGAGGAGGTAGTAGGTCCCTCTACTAACACCATCAACTGTCTTCTAAGTAACAACCTTCAGTTTGTTCTAAGTCTGCTCAAGGGTCCTGGAATAAAATAAAGGATGAGGTCTCCCTCATCCTTGGTAAGGATCCAGATCGACAGTCCATGGGTATGTCATTTCCTGTTTGTTTTCCTGACATAATCTTCCTTTCACACCTTTAGTAGAAAGCCTTCCACGTGCAACAAGGCTCATACTCTGGTACACTCTCCAGAAAAGCAGGAAAAATTGAAATGCCATAAAAACCTAGGACTACTACAGGAAAATGGCCTGCTTTTAAAACTAAAATAGTCCCTGGTGCATGTTGTAATCGACGGTTATCTGGATGTGTACTGGTTCCAAGTTCCAAGAGAGCTACCAGGTTCAGCGCTCACGGGGGCACCGATGAATGTTTGGTTTCTGACTTCTGACCAGAGGGAAGGGATGGCAGAGAAGACCAATGGACCACTCAGTTGGAGCAGTTCTGGACACAGAGAAACAAAACTTTAAGCACTTAAACAGCTTTACAACCAAATAGGGATTGTCTGGGCAAGGCTGTCTCAGAAGGCTTGTTGTGAATCACTGTTTTGCATACAAGCACTTCAGTTCCATCCCCTTCCTGTTAAGACACTCATCCATACTGGCTCCATCTGCATCAGACCTACCTGTCATATTTTTGCAGATGCAAACTACTGTCTTGCATATGAGCCAAAGACTGAAAGCACGTTTTGTCAAAAAGAGACTTTCTGAGGAAAAGGCCGGAGGACAGACAGGTGGGCCTGCTGAAGCCAGAATCTGTGCTGAGCCCTGAATTATGCAACTATACAGCTTTGCAAAGAAAAAAAAGGAGTCGACTTAGAAAAAAAGTTCTTCAGCATGTATTTAATTTTAAAACTTTAATCTTGTTGACTTAATGGAACTTCAAAGAGATTTAAACATGTCATTGAAGTGCTTTGCTGAAGCACTATCAATACCAACAAAACTTCTTGTTCTGGAACCAGTTTATATCATGGGAAATTTTAGAGGACTTGAAATAAAATTTGAATGGCATGTTCTATATTGTGAAACCCAGGATTTTTCCTTAGTAACTTTATGGCTAATGAAAGTTCTTAATGTGCTTTGCCACTTCAGTAATAGAGATATTATGTTCCATATAATTTTTCCAATATCTCAGAAAATGCTATTTGAATTGTTCTTTAATTTATCTGTAGTAGACACCTACTGCAATCTTTTCTGGAAAAATAGGAGAACTTCTAAATGGTACTTCAGATACATAGATAGCAGCAAAGCAATTTAAACTATATAAAATACCTCCTATCCCTGCCCAGAAATATTTCTGAGGAAAGGTGTTTTTCCAGAAAAAGAAACATATCTTTTTTTTCAGTCTTCATCTACCTTTACTGTATTACGATATATTATTTTACATTGAATTATATATTCTAACAGAAAAGCTACTCAAGGTTAGAAATCTTCAGGCTGTGAAGGCTCCTAATCTTCCTTTCACAGAGGAAAATAATATATACATACATGCGTATATAATATACATATATATTCCAAGAACCATGAATACTGCTTCTACATCTGCTGCATATTCTCATGAATTTCAGTCCCAGAAGCAAAGCACTTATTCATTTCTCAATCTTACTAATATCAACATGTTTTTGTTACCACTAATATAAATCATCAAGGCTTATTTTGGCTTTATAGGTAATTTGCTTCCAGCTCATTTAATAATTTAGAATAATCAGTAGTGTTTAAAATCTTAGCAATTTTGAAGTTGTGTTACAATCAAAATGCATTTAGATTGCCATGCAATTCTACCTTACAAATCACCAGCCAATCAGCACCCCCGATGTTGTGAAGCACTCTTATTTTGCTCTAAGTGTTATCTCATGCTGCTCTTAACACATTTGGAAATTGAGAACATTGACTGCCTTTGGTGCCTGCCTCTATTCAGTGTGTTTAACATCTGAGACTTCACCACTATTATCTTCAGTTTCATATGGTATTTCAGCTGTTGCTATCTATGCAGTAGTCCTTTTCAGTTCAATAAATGAAGATTCTCTCACACATTATAGAGAAATAAATTATGAAATGAATAAATTTTGAAATGTGTGAACTCTACTTAGTGTCTGACTCCAAAGAAATGATGGACTTCAGCTTAGTTTTAAGTCTATTTAGATTTCAATAGGACAATCATAACTGCTCTGGCTAGGAAGCTGGGGAATGGATATGGCCTGCTTTTTCCATTCCAGAGTAAGCATGGAAGCAGCAGGAATTTATTCTGAAGCCTTCAGAATGACTCCTGCCTTCCCGTTTATAAACCTTGGCAGATCTGGCCAGTTTTGTTTACATTGTTTTGTGGGATCCAAGGTGGATTTAATCCTTTCCTCTTCCTGTGAGGTAATGCAAAAAAAAAATGCTAACCATTTCTCTTTTGAGATCAGTAGTAGTTTTGTTTCTCTTTTTTTACTTGAGTACATTCATAAGAAACTCTAGTGCTTCTATTAGATTTTTCTGATTTTTCTTTTTGTTGATTTTTGCTTTTGCCTGCAAAATAATATTTAATTTTTATTAGAAATCTAATTGTCTGATTTGGGGAACCCTATAAACTTGCAAAAAAAAAAGTCTGTAAGGTATAGCTGGCAGTACTGTATTTACTCAAGCTCAATGTAATCATACCTTTAAATAGTAACATTACTTATTTTAGATCACTAACAATACTAATGCAATTTGCTTAAATGAAATTTTGTTCTACCTAGTCTTCAGAAACTTTAATTCTTGAAAAAATAAGAGATTAATTAAGCACATCCATCTATTCCAACTGCCCGACTACCAGAATGAGCAGCAAAAAACCCCAACCCAACAACCAAAATATTTTTATTTTAAATTCTTTTTTCTTATTATGCAGTCCTGTGCTTTATTGCTAATGTTCCACAAATGTCATGGCAAGGTTTAATATCAGAGTTATTCATATCACAGAATGGAACATTTTGAATAACTTCAGTGAATGAACAAATAGTGACATGAATGAAAAATGTCACTATTTCAAGCTAAATCCTAACCAATTCTCTAAAGTCAACCTGGTTAGTGTGTATATTCTCCATCTAAAGTATCATCTTGGGTGTTTTGCTTTGTAGTTTAGCCAAGAGGACAGTACTTTCATTCTGGAATTCTTTTGTCAAAGTTTAAAAGAAAAGTGCAATGAATTAATTTTTGTGCTTAACTATCAGTTACTCTTGAAGGGGCAGGATTACTATTTCGCATGTAGAATGTTAAGGAGGTGCCCACAGCCTAAGTACATGTACGAATGTAATGTTTTGCTTGTGAAAACAGAGAAACACAGAATACAAAGCCTACAGCTACTCTTTTTTAACTTGTACCTTTCATGCAGCAGTGATAACTGACATAGATAACTCTAGGTGGTTCTGTATATTGCATTGTATAGCATACAGAACTATAAAGAAATTCAGTTTCAGCCACATTTTTCTTTCTCCAACCTATTGCCAGTTCTACATATCTCACCTACATAGGCCCATTCTCTCTTTAGACAACTCTTAAACTTCTGGTACATCTCTCTCGTACAAATCCTGGCCTCTGACAAAGACCTCAACCTGCTATCCATCTTCTGTCTTCCTGAGCTCATCCGATTTACATGTCACACCATGACTCTTCAAGTCTCCTCCTTGGCATCTCGCTGCAGCTTCTGAACAGCTCCCTTCTAACATTTGTCACCCTCTTCTGCTCACCTAATTCTTCAGACACTTCAAACCTCCTTTCTCATCCTTCACTCTCACCCTCCTCTTCCTCGAATGGCCACCAGTCCCCCTACTCCCTTGCCTGGTTTCCCTGCCTGGACAGAAGCCCCTGTTGGTCCTGGCACAGCTTATTTCTCAACCCCAGTTTACCATTCAATACCTTCCCCTGGGGCTTATAGTAATTTGCTTCCCCAGTAACTTCCCATGGATCCACCTCGTCAGATCATTTTTCCATTCAAATTAGGTGGCTTTTTCCAGACACCCTGCACACCTTGGATGAGACAGGAAGGGCACCAGGAGCATTTGAGGCACAATCTTACCACCTGTGTTTTTTAGATCAGGTACCAACATCTGACACTAGCTGCAGGAGCTCAGAGGTGGAAGGAAGTGGAAGTCCCATGGAGCCTTAGGGTGGGAAATGCTCACCACATAGAAAATTCAAGAATTCCAGCTAATAAAACATTTTCCTGAGCGTTTACTAACTATGCTGTTTTGAAGTTTCGTAATTTTAGCCAAAGTCAGGCAGATATTCACAAAGGTGGCAAAACGCACATCTCCAGTGAACTTCAAAATTCTGCTTCAGGGATTTGTAGTGCTTGAGCTTGTTAAAGACAGGGGTGCCAGAATTTTGCAACATAAGGAAAACTATATACTAGTCATTTTACTTAGTTGTCAGATAGGGTTTAACCATGTTTGAATAAAACTAAACATATCAGCCTAAAGCATACACTTGGCATGACAATTTTCAGCTTAGTTGGTCAAATTTTGGCAGAACTATAAGCAGCTGAAACACAACTCTTATAGTGGGAACCTGTACAATCCTGAAAGATGCATGTGTGAGTATGAAATGTATGCACACATACACACATATATAGGTACTCCATATACATCTGGTATGGTATAATGCGGCATGGTGTAATTTCTGCCTTAACTTGTTTCATAGAAAGGTAATAGTGTTTTTCCTAAAGCATCCATCCACAAGAAAAGCAAGCTAAAATGTGACAGAGAACAAATCTCTCAAAGTCACATAAAACAGATTAGAAGACCACTCAGGATTCTCCTAGTGTAAAATCCTAATTTAAGATAAATTCTGAAGATACACGTATTATTTCTGCTGTGTGGATCACTCTAGCTGCACATGTGATTTTATTACTTACTCTGTTAAACTGAGTAGCAGCTGTCCTCTTTTACACCTCTAGGGGAAAAAAAATCAGAATGGATTATTCAAAAGGTTTAAATCCCTTTGAGACATGGCCCTTCCAGCAATACTATAAATTCTTTTTCACTCCAAGGTTAGATGCTACGTTGGCCTTGATTTAAAACCCAGGATTCTGTGGAAAATGGCAATGATATCCAGCTCTGACAAATTGAATTGGTCTCAAGGTATTGAAGGATGACTAATAAATCTGAGACTTGATCCTGAAAGTTTTCTACACATGCATTGAGTCTCTTTCTTCTTGAGACATTTGAGATACTGTTAAATATTAAAATCATGTCATACCAGTGATCTATTTAATTGACTTAAGCCACGTTTAATATTTTCCTTCAGGATAGAATTGGAAACTTTAATGAAGTTTGAGTGAATATATCTTGCCTGCATGTTAGTAACAACTATAATTTGCTTTGGGTCAGCGCTACTAAACATTTCATCAACTAAAGCATACAAGAAAGAATTTTCATGTAGATAAAGAGGATTGCATGTGCCGGACTGCTGGCGTATTTCTAGTGTTAGAGAACTTCTTGTTTCTAAGAAAGGTTCAATGTATAGTCATGTTCCAAACCAGAATCACTGGGGTTTTACTGAAACCAGCAAATGTGAGGTTTATGTTTTGCCATCACATCTGTATTCAGGTTGTAGACTTTTCTATAAGGGCCAGTTGGTCATCCTGCATGCTAAACAAGCCGTCCAAAGGGTGTATAACGCAAAGAACTGAGTTTGCAGTGGAGTGAAGATCTAAGATTCAAGTAAGTTATTTGCAAGTTTAAACTGGATACTTATTAAAATATCATTTCAAATTTGGAATTGCTCTCTTTCCTTTTTAATTTCAGCCTAAAGTGGACTTCCCTTAAGGGGACTTCTTACTTCCCTTGGGAACTCTTCTTTGATCAAACAATATATAGAAACTGCTGCAATAATTGTGTGTACTGGAAAACATCTGAAGATGGACAGGGAATTACGTATCAGCCACTAGCCTTCCTGTCCATCTGCACAAAATTCCAACATAATTTTTAGTAACTAATGAAAAGCCAGTTAAAACAATTTTTCCTACCTACTTAGTTCCAGGTAACCACAAAAAAGCAACCTTTCCTCCAAGTCTTACCATCCTCTAAATAGTCCGTTTACCTCTTCTTATTTCCTTTCACCAAGCTTGATCTTTAATCCTTTTAATGGTGCTCTGTTCCCTATCACCTATTAACTACACTTACATTTTAAGGTTATAAACTGTGATCTTGTGCACCTTAAAAAATACCTAGATTGTTAACAGAAGAAAAAAAAAATAGTATATTTTTTCTGAATAAAAACAAAAGGAATATCATCTTAACTATTCTTATTTCTCTTTTAAAAGCAAAATGTCATTACCAATCAAACCTGAAATAAGCTTCAGTGTAAGGAAAAAAAAAAAAAATTACTTAAATTCTTCTGTTAACTTGTCTCAGACTATGTGCCATACCAATCAGGTCAACAACCTTGTTAAATGAACTCAGGAAAACTTTGTCATGAAATCAGGAATCTTTTCAAAAATGGAAAAGAAATTGTGCATTTCTAAGTCACCTGTGCGAAAAAGGAGACAAAAAGCCTCAATCTTTCCATACAGCTCTTTATTAATTAAAATCTGATGGATGTAGCTTGCACCTCGGAAATGCTCTTCCAGTTTTCATTTTTTTGCCTATTTAGTATTGCTATTGATTGTTCTGAAGCTGGTAAATTGTGGAAAGCCGTATAAAACACAAGGTCACTGGTAGGCAAATGTTAATCTCTTCTGTTACCCACAGTCAGACAGATTCTGAATGTGAACATCTGTTAGCAGAGAAATTCATAATTATAGCAGGATCACCTGCAGCATTTATCTGGACAGCGTGTGTCTCTTGCTGCTCTATTAGCCTGCTTTCAGAGTCCTCACCTAATAGCTATCAGAGTGTATCTGAAACACAATTTTGAGTGCACTCTCACAATAACACTTCTGTGACTTTAGAATCACAGCTCTGGGAATTTTGTCTGTGAAAGAAAGCCCATAATTTTACGAGGCTTGGAGCCTTACTTCCATAATATAAAGAAAATTCAGTACAACTGCTGAATCAAAACATCTGGTCTGTTTTCCCTCCTGTTGCCAATCCTGTTCTTGGTACTTAGTAGCTTCAGCTGTGGCTGATATCGGAGAAAACCCTAGCAACACACCAGCAGCTGTAGGAATTCTGGTGCTCAGAGGCTGCAGTGGTGGATGGAAATGTAATAGCCAGGGTAAAAATCCAAAGAAGCATCTGAAATGATTCGTCACATGCAGCATGGGTGCCTAAATAAAAACAAAAAAAGGCATAAAAAATCTTCTGTTCCAAGCACTGCAAGACTCATTCTACAAGCCCATTTTCCTTTCTGTTGTAATGAACACCATGGCATGAGGAAAATGCAGGCATCAGACCCAGCAAATTCTGTAGAGGCAGAAATGAATTTTGACTTTGAGGATCTGGGGGCAAGGCTGAATCAAAGTCACTTCTGCCATAGAAAATGGAGGGTTTAAAGGAACAGCTGCTGCTCCTGCTTTTGATGAGGAAGATGGGAAAGATGGGGGCAGAAAGTTTGCACAGTGGTCTGAACTCCTTTGTTGATAGCCTGCCTTCCAGAGTTATGACTTTTCAGGACATTTAACATGAAACAGCGTCATTGTAAGAAAGAGTTGCTCAGCTGGATGCTAGACCCGCCCAGACGCGGAGCCTGAGCTGTGGATTCTGACTGCAAAGCTTATGGCCCCGGGCCAGGCAGCCTTGCTCTCTATGTACTTCATAGACTTCTGACTTGCTTTCTTCTCACCCCTTGCGTTGCATAGGATCTTCATTACCTTAGATCATCTCACTGGGAGGAGGTGCTTAACTTTTGGATGTTGCACTGCAACTGGAACATGGAAAGAGGACTATTCTGTTCAAGTTCTTTCTCTACAAGTTAGACTGTGCACATAGTCCGTACAGCATGTTATACACCATTACAATGACAACAAAATAGTGGTTTCCTATTATGTATGCTCAAAAAGCCTTTTCAAAGGCTTACAGTTTTCAAAATTTTTTTTTAATGAAGCACAAGTATTGTTACTCAATGGAAAATTTACAATACTTATTGGTATAGCCCTATTTAAAGAGAAGGCTATATTGCTTCACAGCACAATCACTCAAGACATCCTTGAATAGATAAATGGACTTTGCTCTAAAAAAAATTAGCTGTTGGGTAGAGACCAAGCGTGGTAAATTTCATCCCAGGATCTCATAGCTCAAAAAAAATTATGTCCATCTCCTTTTCCAAGCTACAAGCTCAGTTTGGTTAGAATTAGTTTAAAAATAAGTAATAGGTGCAAAATTTACCCTGGAGCTGTTGTTTTGCTTTCTTTTAAAGTTTATAGGTGAATTAAAATAGGTCAAAGGGATTTTTCTTAATAATTGTAAAAAAATGTCTTTTTGAAGGGTGAAAACTGTAGAAAATACCTTGAGAGCAGAATGTTTCCTTCCATGAACTTAAAAATTGGGAGTTATGATGGAAACTTGTTTGTAGTCTTAGAATATGTCTAAGTGGCTGTCTAAGACTGATGCAAACTCTCCTGCTGATGATTTGCATTAGCCAGGTATTAGCCATCAGCCAGCAGATATAATCCTGTTCCCAAGCTGATCTGCATGGCAAGGTTTATTAACTTAGGCACTGTGCCACTACAGTGTGCCTATAAGATTTTTGGACCAGAGTTGGTTTCTATCAGCTCTGATCACAGTGGACTGGGGTCATGCATATTTGCTCTGTTGAAATAACTCTGCCTTTTATATAGTAGGCACAACTGCATATCTGCTATAAAAGGACCAGATAATGTTATTCTAAAACTACACAAGCGAAACCAACCTATGAAATAAATTGAGTGTCAGGAAAGTAAGTGAGAAAGCATATTGCTGTTATTAAGGGCAGTAACTCAAGTGTAGAACTGACTGGAAATTTTTGCTTTTAAAGCCATTGGAAAATACTAATTTAGCAAACCAGAAACCTTTTAATAAACTGCCAGTTTAGTCAATGTTTTAATTTGTCCACATCTTTTAGCCACAATATAGAATTTTCTGTGAAAATCATAGAGACTAGCCTTTAAAAAAAAAAAGATAGTTTTTCTCAAATCACTCATTTTAAGCCCAAAACTGTTGACTTCCATATAAGAACAGCAAGTATTCAGGTATAAAACTCTGCCAATCCCTCCTGTTTGAGCTAAATGACTTCACATAAATAAACATCTTTTCTTTGCATGACAGGCTATGACAAAAAGTTGAAGCTATCATGAGGATGTAAGAAAGACTTGTTCACACCTCTGCTGTTCCCGTGACTCATTATCAAAATGTTTGCCAATAATCTTGGACTACAGTGAAAGTCTCTTTCTAGTGTAACTGATATTATGTGATTGGACAGCTCCAGCAGACTGATTACTCCATCCAGAATAGACATTAGCCTGGTGCTTAATGAACATGCATGCAAGTTCAAGGCTCAGGTTGTTTGTTTGAATTTTGTAAAGGAAGAATTTACACTCATACTTCCCAGTTTTGCCTCAGACAGAACAAGATAAAAAAGACAAAAATGTCAGAAATATTGGTAGGAAAGGAAAAATGTTATCCACAAAATTGAGTCAATTATCTTATTCTATGAATAAAATCTCTTCTATGACTGTGTTGTCCACCTTACTAACCATTCCCATATATTTTCTTTCAAATGAATGTGCCATGTAAGGAAGAGCTGCAGATCTTGGGGAAAACCAGTATGCAATGTTGAGAAAAATGTTGCTATTCCTTTACTGCAAACCACAGAGACACACTGAAAAATAAAGAAAACTGAAAAAAAAATATTTGGTATTTGGAAGCAAATGGACAATCAGCAGTCTAAAATGCATCTCCAGGTGTATTATGCTTTGTTATTCAGATTTGGGCAGAACCTTTTGCAAAGTATTTCTGGAAAACAATACCATTCTGTTATTCAGTACTGTTAATGCTACCGTTGCAAACATTTTCTCAAACAATATAAAAATATAGTTGTGTAAGGAAGTGCTCTCATGATATGAAGTACGCTCTAAGAAGCTCTGAAATTTGCAGTATATGGGGACTTTGCCAGCTCCAGGTTCCTGGGCTATAATGACTTTTCCTGTGAGGTACCTCTCCACTGTATTTATAAAAACTGGGTCACTGTTCAAAAAACAGTGTAAGACTCATTCCACAGGGAAGAGACAAAATAAGAAATTTCATGGTTTTATACCTTCCTAACATGATGGCTTGGCAACTGTGGTCTCTACCTTCAGTCATCCAGTGAATGTCTAATTTAATTAGTCATAAAAGTCCTCTTAGCCATTTATTTACCCTCAGGAACTGGTGCAAAAGTTATGAGTCCTGACTGTGATTACCCAGCAACATGCTTCCTTGTTTTCCCTCTCACACTATGACTCACATTCTCTGAAGCATCAAGAAAACACCAAGCATCAGTACCTCCTGCATCTTGAGCAAAAAGTCTAATAATTCTATTAGTACATGAGTTAAAAACAGGATCTCCTTCAGGAGATCCTCCTCAGGTCTCCTCAGGTCTTACAGCAAATGCCCCTAGGTATATAGATCCTCTGTAAAAGGTACAGGTTTTAGATTGTGAAAAGGTTTTTTTCAACTATGCTCCAGGTGCATGACCTTCAGAAATGGGAGTGATTTCAGTTATATTGCTGTGCTTCTTGACACACAGCTCTAGTCTGTTCTTCTGGATAATTCTTCTGAAGTCCATAAGTCTTTCCATGTGGCACAGTGATCCTTCATGATCAGCTCTATGCTTTGAATTCTTCTCTGGGGCCTATAAGGTGAAAATGAAGGTACCAAAAATGTTGAAGCAATGAATACAGAGATGCCTAAGTATTTTATTCAGTCCAACTTTTAGATTGGAGTGGTTGGGGTTTTTTTCCGCTGTGTGGTGGAAACAAGTGACTTTTTCTTCATAAAGTACTTTACTCACCAAATGTCTGGAGAGATGAATGGAAGAATGTGAAGTGCCGTAAGAAAGCTAAGTGTCTGTAAGTCTAACAGGTGGTCAAGACTCAATAAAGGATTTTACCAGACTGCTAGAGTCTGAAGGTCTCCTGGGATTCTTCTAGAGCTTTGATTTCAGGAACTAGAATGATGAAGGAACCGGTGTTTTTCTAGAGAAAACAGCATGTTATTTCAACCAGAGTTCTACTTCATAACAGGGCTTCCTTGCAACAAGCTGATTCTCTTCCTCTGTTTCACTCACTCTGTTTATAGCGGACTGTCATTATAGCTTTAATGTTGAAACTTCAGCTTGCATTCCCAAAAACGTGTAAGAGCTGGAAGAATTCTAAAGTTACCCCATTTTTAGTGATAACAATGACAAAAGTTTAGAACCTTAGTCTGACCAGTATTTGAGTAAGAAAAAGCAGTTGGGAAAAGCTTTTTTCTTTAAATCTCACATAAATTTTCTTTACAAGCTCAAAGCAAATTAGTATAATACAACATCAAAAGAAAGTCTTAAATGTATTTAATTACCTATCTTTTAAGTAGTTTCTTTCACTTTCATTTTCCTTTTAGGTACTGTATCATGGCATATTTTGCTCATAATATTTGATGCCATGAGCAGTGCTTTCAGTCCTTGCACTGTGATTTAACCTTTTCTGTCCTCGACAAATCAGCTTCTCTGTCCTCAAAGAACAGGCATTTTCTCAGAAATTCAATTTGTGTTCCACCCAACTAGCATAACTGGTTATTTTCTATAAGCTGAGATTCTGGTATTGTTTATGCATTGCATATTAACCTTTTCTTTCAACCCTAGAGATTTTATTTATATTCCAGCAGAGCAGGTGAATGAGGCACTATATCAATGATAAGCAGAACTTAGGAGTTCATGAAGCACATGTAGGGTGTGTGCAGGGGCAACTGTCACAGTGTTCATAACTAGTTTTTTTCTGATGATATATACTCAGGAAGTTCTTCCTCTTTCCAAAGGGCATGTTTTTTATACGGCTTTGTTGTTGCCCAAGTGCAGGGGACAGATAATATTGCAAGCAAGTCTCAGCAGGCAGCCAGAGGATAGAAAGTCCAGGCTAAAGAATACAGGATATAAAATTCTTCTTTGGCCTCTCACAAACTTTTCTAAGAAATTTTTTTTGCTGAGTGGTCCTTGTCAGCCTCTCCAACCTTGTGGCAGGAACACTGGGCACAGGTCTAGTAACTAAAAAGGTATTATCATTGACAGAAGATTTAAGTTTGTTCTACATGGAAAAAATATATAGGAACCATACTCTGAAACAGAATTAACCTACTGCTGTTATCAGCCAAATATACTGTACTACCCTGTTCATGCTGTTGAGCTGGTTGTTCTTAGTGAGGAGGGAAAGGAAGTGACACTAGGAAGTATTTGAATTTATGTCAGTAGAGATATTTGTAAGAAGGACATCACTGGGTTCATTTTTCCTTATATACTGTTGCACATAAATTAGCTCAGTTGTTCTTCTGTTCTGTGGATGAACATTTTAGTTAGGGTACCTGCACTGTTTAGATGCAGAGCACTATAATCCACTGTTGAAAAAAGTGGCTAAGTTTGCAGGAATCACTGAAGTTAAATATTTTATTGCCTTGTGCTTGCAGTGTCTTTAGTGCTTGTGCCCGAGCTCCCAGTTACAGGATCCTCTGAAGAAGGAATTGAGCAAGATAGCTATAAAATGCTTCCAGGGGCTATTTCACAACATATGTGGTAGGACTCAAGGTAACAGGGGCAGAGTTGATTTTGGTTGCAACATGAAACAATGTGGACATTTATGAAGTGCTGGACCTTGTCAGTGACCACAGGAGTGTGCTGTCATTCAGGCTGTCGTCCAGAGCTCTCTAAGGCTATGTCCAAACAGCTCAGTCTGGGATGTCTCTCCTGATGTTTAGCGAAGTGCACATCCAGATGTATATTGACTTACTGTGGACAAGGCATGGGTGGTTTCTTCTGCTCCTCTTCTTCCCCATACCATGGTTTCCATGGGAAGGAAACTGGGAGTACAGGTCCTATGAGAACTGCAGCGTGTTACATTCAGAGCTCTGATCGGGATGACTGGCATTACAACCGACAGAGCAACCGGCCCAGTCTATGTATAGCCTCAGTTAGTGGGCTCAAACACAGTGCACCAAAGTACTTTGATATTGTAGCATCTTCTCCTGATGTCTACACTGCCTATTCTATGTGATGTCTGAGGAGCAGCCAAGGTGCTATAAAATCCTGTGAATGAACAGCAGTAGTGCTAAGCCGGACAGACCATAAAACATAACTTTCCCTAAGAGGTCTTGTATGGAATGTCACTTCTAACTGTGGAACCTGAATTCTTGGGCATACCTCAGAACCTCAACTTCTGTCTTCCTGCTTTGCAAACCTGTAACTGATCATTCTTTCTGAGTTTGGAATAAGCTTGCTTTGTTACTGCCTCTGTTTGATTAAAGAACCGCATTTGACAAATTCAAAAAATCTTCATTAGAAAATATGTTTTCAGGAAGAAAAACTTCAGAGAATTTCATGTCACAAAAACAAAAGAAATGGAAACTTCCTCTTCCTGCCATCCCCAAAGATCTAAAGGTTTCTCAGAAATTCAGAGCATTCCCCCCAGGTCTTCTATCCCCAGTAAAGACAGCCTCCTCTTTCCTTTAACACGCTGCCTAATGAAAAATAATAAGCACTCCAGCATAAAAGATTTTTAATCATCCAAAGTGGTGGCTCTGTAGTACAAATCAAGGAATTAGCAGCAACTGATTTTACATAGGAGATAGAACAGAAATGCCTTGGGGCAAATCAAAAGCCAATCTGTACATCTTTAAAACTGTGAGGCTGAATTTCATTCAGCTTACAACTTCAGCTTCCTTTTCATAGTAATTCTGTATGTAATGTGCCAATTTATTGAGTAAGAATAAATAAAAATGTACCTTTTATTATTAAATATTATGAAAAGATTAAACTGACCACGTCTTTCTTTTCTAGATCCTTCTTTCGATTTTATGCTGCTATTGTATTAAGCAAGTATTTGCTTTGATACCAGTGATGTTTTGTATTCTTTCATAAGACCCTTTTTCTATCAGGTGTGAACATTAAATGCAATGCTTTGCTATTGCACTTCTGCTGGTAGCTCAGGAGACAGCTGTAGAAGGGAAAGGGAAAGGAATAGAGGAAGGAAAGGTGAAAGGGGAAGAAAAAGGAAAAAGATCTTGAAACTTATGGGTATTGTAGAGGGTTGTCAGTATTTACTATGGAAAAATAATGAAAAACACATTTACATATGTATTATTACCCATACCTGCACTGGACAATGATACAATCTGATTTTCAGAAATTAAGACATTGAAAAAAGTCTTCATTTATGGGTAAGGTATTACAAGATCAAGAAACAATGAGCTGTGACATGTGTCTTTTCTTTTCTCAATAAATATTTGGAGAGAATGGGGCAATGTATCAGCTTGGAGGGTTAAGATTTTGTTTCCTTATTGCATTGCAGCTACACTACTGTAGAGGCTTTTCTGTGGACTGTGGGCACTTAAATAAAATTCATGGAAATATTTTGTTTCACCTGTATTGCCAGTCTTTTGCATCATGCAGGGACATACTGTTCTAGAAGCATTTTGCTTACTTGAAGCAAGAAAAAGGTATTTAATGAATCATTTTTTTTTCATATGTGGAGGTTTTGTGATATATAGTTAGTTACTGCGTAGACTTTTATGATGTAGTTTCTCATTGGCATGATGGTCCCACCAATTTCATCCTAAATTACAACTCATTTTAATATGATTCTGAATTATAACTCCTGTTAATTGTAAAGGGGAAATAAATGCAGGATAGCTGGGCAATTATGCAGCAAGTATTAAAGAGTCCACAGCCAACATGAGACTGTGATCTAGTCATGCAAACCTGGGTGTGGATCACCTCGCATATGAGGGGGTACATTTTTACACATCTCTCATTTCTCCATATTCTACCTAGAGTGACCCTGTGCAAATGAAAGCCCTTTGGATTGTTCTAGCAGGAGTTTCAATCTGGCTGTGATTATTGTCTAAATTAAAACACATTTTAATCATGCTGATGGTAGTTTTAGAGTGGGTACCAGTTTGGTCAAAAGGGATTTTGAGGCCAGTGAGAATCAGATCTAGGGCCCTTAAAAATGTGATCACAATGTAGGTAATCACATCTGCTTGTGCATTTACAAACCCACATTGCAATAAAATCAGGTAATTTACAAATATAACAAACGGATAACTGAACATGCAAGATTTACACATACAAATATTGTGGGTCATTATTTAGAAGCTTATTCAGAACAAACTACTACAATTCAGGAGATAGAGCATCTGGAGTTATAATAGATAATTTTACGGAAACATAAAATCTCAATAGTGATAAAAAAACCCAGCAACCAACAATCTGGATCCTACAAGTTGGTAGGTAAAGGAATATAAGACCAATATATGCAATTTAAGAATCCATGGTACACCTGCATTTTAATACAATAAAATTCTGGTTGTTCAATGCCACAAATGATGTGGTACAGATAGAAAA
The DNA here is from genome assembly GCF_030936135.1 of Gavia stellata. Lineage (NCBI taxonomy): Eukaryota > Metazoa > Chordata > Aves > Gaviiformes > Gaviidae > Gavia > Gavia stellata. The sequence goes on from NC_082599.1 coordinate 29,760,116, forward strand.
GATACATATGGGAATAACAACAATTATCACAGAAATTATTTTAACTGTGGGATAGACTGAGACTGTTTAACCTGGAAAAGAGACATCTCGGGGGGAGTATAGTAGTAGTCTGTAATTGTGGGTGTCACAGGGAGTAGTTATTCACAATACAAGAAAGAAGGGGCATCAAATGAAATTATTATATGACAAGAAGAATAAATATCCCTATATTTGTCTCATATTCTTCTCTGTACAACTACTCTGACCACCTCTGAAGAATGGTACTAAATCAAACAGATACTTGTTTTCATCCAGCAGTGCTGTTCTTACAGGGACTTTTCCATATGACCATTCCATGTAAGTGTTTGCAATAAATACCAATGACAAAAACCCCTCTCGTCTTGAATCATGCCATTGGTAATTCAAGAGTGTGCTAAGTGCAAAGCAGCACAGGATACATCAGATAATACCTTTTTGCATTCCTCTTATACTGTTCTAAGGGAAAAATATAGTCTGCTAAGTTTGTTAGCATGAGGCAGATAACTAAGGGTTTCTGAAGCACTTGCATTCATATAATGGCATTTTCAAGAGCAACTGTGAAATTTTAGTTTTACAACCGAGTGAGTGCTACAACAGGATTTTCAAACACATGCAGTCCCTCCTATAAACCAAGGCTTCTAAATTCACTTGTACATTAATTTTAAGCACTACGTTTTGAGAATTTTGCAATAGGACAGTTCTAAATATTATATATATCTGAGAACAGAAATCTAAATAACTTCAATTTTTATTCATTTTGCTTTCTGTTATTTTATTCGTTTAAATTTTACACTTTGGCAAACAATACCTTTGTTTATGTGAAAAATGCATGAGCATTAGAAGTGTTTATGTGGGTATTTCATACCCCTTTCACTGTAATGCTCGGTTTATTCTTAGATGAATTCTACCACTAGATTGTAATTAAGCCCATAGACTGCTTGATCTACATTTTAAATATCTTCTTGAATGTCTAGTTTGAAGGGAAAGGACATACAAGGTTGGCAGAATAGATTTTGTTTGGATTTTCTACAGCTGAAATATAAAAAGAGGTTTCACATACAAACTTGGCTGAATAATCCCTGAATAAAAAGTCAGGGATTTTCAAACTTGAAACTACCTCAGATGATACATATGCTGGTACTCCCTCTTTAGAAGTTTCAGGTCCAAAACTGAAGTCCATTGGAGGACTTGCAACTCTAGCTGACAACTAATGTGTATTTAGCTAATTAGATAGTATAAACCTTTCTGGGAATCAATGAGGAAAGAGCAAGTGAGCAGGCTGTGTGAGGCAGAAGCCTCCACCAGGAACATTATACTCCTCCTAGCAAAGAACTCAGGACACTGATGACTTGCTAAAATATGCCCACATGCACTCGCACCCACTCGCGCACGCGCATGCGCACAAGTACACACAGACACAATTCTGGTTCAGGAATAGTGATGCTTGATTGTCAATTTTAGGGCCCAGAAAGTCTTTGGAGGGGTGAGTGCAATATCAGAGAAAATGATATTAGGAAGTATACCAGTTTTAACTGGTATAAACTGAGGCTTTTCTGTAATAATTACATAATTTAGACTACAAGCATTATTGTTCTTGGAGCTGGACTGATTAGAAGAGAGGTTTGTTCTTTGTTGATTAGATTGTTAAACTGTTAATTGAATTAACAATACATTCTTAGACCTGCATAAAATGCTATGTCCCCTTTTTGTAGATAACGAGATTTTGCACGTAACAATGTTTGTTTCTTGGTTGCAAGACTCAAAAGTTTTAACTCTGCTAACTTGCTTTTCTCTTGACATAGTGAATCTTGATTCTGCTCAGCAATGATTTGAAAGCTGGAGGACAGCCTCTCGCCTCTCTTGTCCACAGTATAGCCTATCTCTTGATGGCTGAGGCCTTCTCCTATGAAGAGAGACATGTGTTTGAGAGAGACAGTTTTTGGTGTCGCACCCCTAGGAAAGAATCAGCAGAGGTTAGATTCATGCAGGTAAAGTTGGCATCACAACCTGTGGTTGTGAACAGAAGCATCTATAGCTGCTGTGATCTGTGCTTGGTGCAGTGAGGAACCTCTGTGTCATGCATAAATGATGATGTCTAGCAGACTAAGCCCGTCTGTGGACTTGGATGGTGTTCATGCCTTCTGCATTATCAGGCATTTAATTTTAAGGTCTTGAACTTGGTCTTCCATAACACAAACCTTAGCTGAGTACAGGTGCTGATGGCACCTCACCACTTGCAGTACTCTTTACCACAGAAATCTGTAGTTCTTTGATGCTTTGACATAGAGAAAGATGTCAACTGTATAAAATCTTACAGTCTGACATGCTATAAAACATTCTAGATGTTGACTTCAGTAGAAGCAAAGTAAAATTAATGACATCTACTAAAACACTTTCAGTGTAATTATTCAACATCTTTTTCTCAGACTCTCAGTATAGTACATCATATCGTGGAGAACTTTCAGTTTGCTTATTTGCTTCTTGTGATATAAAATACAGGAAACTCATACAAATAATTTTTTCAAAATAATCAGAGTCAACAGAGCATTTACAAGTGATTAAGGTGAATTAAATTTCATTGTATGCTGCAGTCCTAAACAAATTTCATACTCACCTGAGTTTGTTTCACAGCAAATCAATAATACTGAAGACTCTATTTGAATAGACAATATATAGTTTCCTATTCCTGTTCAGTGTGCATATGAAACTATCAACTTCAGTTAATGAGAAATTTTCCATAAACATTGATGGGTGGAAATGTTTTCTTTCCTGTAAGTGACTTTGCCATCTTGCATCTGCCATCAGCTAACAGCCTTGAATATCAAGAGGCAGTGTCCAACACCTGAGAAAGCCTTTCATGGTTTTCAGTGGGTTTTGGGCAAGTATTCAACGATTCAGTACAAACTAAACTACTGCCAGTCTGTTTTCAGGTTTCATTGCACCGCTATCAGTAGGATTAAAAAGTTAAAAAACCCCACTGTAGACGTTATTTATTATTCATGTGATACCTCTGCTGAATCAAGTGAAAACATGAAATATACAGCAAAGGTAATAACATACCACTGCCAGAATCCATGCTTTTCTTGGGAATCGGCTTGCCTATACTTTGTGTCTTTTTTATCTCAGGGTGCCATTAATTCCTGTCCATCAAGAAGTCTTCAGAAAGCATCAATGTTCTAAAAGATTTTCTTAAGGAATAAAAGAGGCATAATAATTTCCAAACAGTGCACAGATGTCATTGGGTAAAATAAGCGATGAGGAAATACTGGAAGATTCTAAAATTTCCTATCCAATTGTCAGTGAATTATTTGAGTTTATAAGCCATCTTGCATTTGTGGCTTCAAGGAGAATGTTCCCAAATGGTAATATGTGTTGAGCAATTTCATAGAAAGATGTGAAAATAAAGATATCTTCAAATATTAATATAGATGTAACAGAGACTTAAAGTATTAAAAATATATGGAGCAAATTTCCCACATTAGGTGAGATATCAGAATCTGGTGGTCTATCAGCTGAATACAATACTTTGAGAATTTAAGGAGGAGCAAGGTGAGTGGCTGCCTGAGTTTTGTTTTAGGTGTGCGTCTCCAGCCCTGCCTCTGGCCTTGCGTCATGGATACATCTTGGCCCTGTGTTGTGAGTAGGTTGTCTCCTGAACCCCTTGGATATATGCTGTATGCAGCCTTGTCTCTGGCCCTGTCTCCTGGATGGACTTTAGCCTTGTGCTGTAGCCTTGTCTTCAGTCTGGTCTCTGGCCCTGTCTGGTTTTGCTCCAGGCTGGATTCCATGAAAGGACTCTAGACCCAGTCCGTCACTTGCTTGTCTGTGCCTGTTGATGGACCCCATTACCAGCACCTGGCTCTGCCTGCTGTGTTCAGCCCGTGTGGGACTGGGTCCTGTTGGAGAGGACACAGCCCCAGGTGGAGTCACCCTTGGTTCCTGGCTTGTCCGCTCGTGAGGAGCAGCCCTGCTCTTGCTGCTTTCTGACACATACATTTGAAGTTGCATCTTCCTGGAAGGGTTAGAGCTCTAGCGAAGAGTGACGAGTATTTTTACTGTTACGCACAGGCAAGCACAGGATTCATGTGAAGATTTAAGCACAGAGCAGTCACAGAGCATCATGTGGCACTCCAGGTAAAAAGGTAATTTGTATATCCAGAGTGGAAAAACGGAGCAGCTTTATTTAATGACAACTGATGAACAAAAGTATAAAAATACATTTTTAAAGATAACATAATTGGTGAATTTCACTTTGTACATATGACTAGAATATGGCTTTTGTATTCCTTGAAAAAAAAAGGGGGGGAATCAATTAAGGCCTTCTACCATCTGGTTTATTTATGCATTCTGGAAACATTGGGAATCTTGAAAATATTTTTAATTGTAATCTTTTCTGAGCTGAGTAGGAAGAAATATTGAATGTGAAAAATCCATTTTTTAATGTTTTGATTTCAATCATTTCACACTATCTGATCCAGATTGCTTATTATAAACATGATCTTGGATTTGCAAATATATAAAAAAATGAATTTATCTGCCTCAGAATTAATTTTAATCTGCATGTGTTAGTTTTTTAATAAGTAGGCATAAATATACTTCTGTTGTGTTCTAAACAAATGCAGTTCAGTTTATGCCACTCACTTCCTTTCCCTTAGTAAAATCCGTATGCACCAGTACCTGCTTCTGACAATGTAAGCACGATGAAGCACGGCTGGAATTCACAGGTTAGCATAGCATTCATTCATTAAAAAAAAAAAAAGCCATAAATGAAATAGACTGAAGGTTCAGTGTGGCTGTAAAGGAGATACTATCCTGCAGTTTATTGCACTCTGAGCCAGGGAACACGGCCTTTATAGCGCTATTACCAATGAATTTTAAATCACTCCAAAGTTCAAACTTCACTGAAGCATCACATTGTATGTTGAAATCAGATGACCATTTTGGCTGGCAAATGCCATCTATATTTCAGAAAACATCCATGTTCTAATCAAAAATGAATTAAAAGACATGGAAACTTCAAGCACCATTTGTCATCTGAAACTCATGTTCATTAATATGCCTCATATCTGTAACTCTGAGAAAAGCTAAGTCAATTCCCAGATTACCATAACATTCAAAACTAAACAGTAACGCATTTTAAAATGGGTGTATTGAAAATTGAATGCCAACTGAAAATAAATGATGGTACCTTTTAAAATTAAATTACAACAGACTTTGTTCTTTGTCCTTTCCCCTGTTGTCATCTTCAGTTAGTCTAGCTGCCCAATTTTTACCATATTTACCCTATGACAAGAAGGGCTTAGAGTATAAAAGACGAAAACACCACATAATTTTTCATAATTAAATACTTCATAACAATCTTAACTTGTTATAAAAAAATCCATTACATATAAAGGAGTTTCTTAATTTTTCTGTTTTCTGTTTGTTCACTATATCCATCCCAATGAAATTTCACACACATAGCTCTTTTTTTTATTTGACCTTGTCCATAAATATCCTTATTTGATATGTCTGTACAGACTAGTTACAGGGCTTGTACAGCTAAATGTATGTGGTTTTTTGTAAGCTTGGTATACATTTAAAAACAAACAAATAAAGAAAAAGTTTGCTAAAAACAAACTGACAGAGCAATACAGTTTTTCACTATGAAATTTTGGGTGTGGGTAGGGAAAAGTAAGTAACTATGGAAAAAGAAATCCAAACCAGATATTGATTATATATTGATACTGAAAATTGAGATTTTTTTCATATATGTTAAAATATTCCTTTTTGCTAAAGTTATTCTCAAAATACTTCCAATCAAATGTCAAAACATGAAAAAACCCTCAATCCCATCATACCTGTATACCCTGCATACAACAACATTTAGCAAAATGAGAATGGGATTGTAAATTCCAGGAAAGTGGGAATTATAGGCCAGATTTTTTTAAACTCTAAATGGGAGATAGTTATATAGGAGATTTATGAAGTCCCACAAATTACCCTTCTACTTTTTTAGATATCTAAATTTTTTAAATTTTCCCAGTATTTTTATTTTTTACTAGCATAGTACCTAGTACAGCATAACTCTCACTACTATTTCACGTCCATAAAGCAGTAGTCTGCAAATATGCAAAGAATGAAAATAAGCTGTTTTGATTATTATTTACAAACTATTATTTTGGTGAATCTCATTCTTTTCATTTTCTTCAGTTACCATTTCCATTCCCACTTAATGCATTGTATCTGCTTGTACTATGAGATTGGCAGATGTTGTTTGCCTGGTGTCATACTCGAACAATAATAATTTTAGACTACTTTGGCACTTTAGCATAGAACATCTTTCTTTATTTGGCATCCTTCTGTTTTTCATTGTGGGCCATGTTTTTAAATGCAACCTCTAATTTTGCGCTGGCAATCAATTACAGGTGCAAGTAATTGGAGTATTTAGATGTCCAAATACCTGACTGCAGGCACACATCATGAAGTTAAACTCTAAACACTGTTGATTGTTACCAGAAAATGAGTGGTTTAGTTGAAGTTTCCTTTATGTGTTTGACCCAGAAAATCAAGATGTTGTTATTAAAAGTAAATAGAACATTTTTTCTTATGTTTAGAACGTATGCCTCCACATCGCAAATGTCTATTCTTTTGGTTTTTTTTTTTTTTTTTTGGCTATTCTCACAAAATCATATTTGTTGTGGTTTTCTGGTAATTGTGCCTCATGGACATTAGACATTAGTAATAGACAGTTACTGGGATTTTAATGGCTGAACAAATATGATCATAGTGCTTTCTTCACTTTGACCACAAGTCACAAAAACTACAGGGCCAGTCAAGCAAATCGTCTCCAGGTAAAATTCTTGCTTTTCTCTAAGGGAATTTTACCAGAAAAAGGACTGCAAAGCTGAGGCCTTCTAATAAAATTTAACTGAAGTGAAGTACATATGCATTAGAAAATGTTTTTCTATTCTTTTTTCCTTCCACCTTACTCCCTGTGAGTAGCTACTGTGCTTGAACTGAAATGTGAATTGTATCTTGTCGCTTTAGACATAAAAATGCTTTTCCGAACAGAGATTATCAATCATGCTAAATTATGTGGATGATTGTCATTGTGCACAAACATCTGGTAAGAAATATGTCGAGGCCAACACATTTCCCTTGTTGACTCAATCAAATGATTTGAACCCAGGTCTCCAGAAGTAAAAGGCTTTAAGTGCACTAATCCACTGGGTCACTGAGAGACTGAAACGAATTATGGCTGTTTTGCATTTTTAACCATAAAAAATGGTAGACAGACTTTTTTCCTGCATGTATAGTGACTGTTATAAATAAATATGCACATGCCATTTGGTAGACAAAAAGATTAATAGGAGACGAGTCCCTGCGTCAGCATTTACGGGCTGGAAAAAGGTAATTGTCCAATTACTGACTTGCTGAAATGGCTTTGGTCTTATGGGGCATGCCCTGGGGAAAAGTCACAGGATTGCCACAATAGATTAGCTTAGAATTTGGCTTCTATATCTTATTTTGACAAGAAACGGCACTGGAAATTCTGCTGATCTCCCAGAACATTGCCATACATTCACTAATTCTGAGACAGCTATTCCGGCTCAGGTCTCTTAGGAATACTAGCTCCCAGTGATCAGTGTAAAAGTAGGGCTTCAAATGTTACAGATGAATTTTAGTCTGGGTTTTAAACCTACACCAGGTTTCTGGGATGGCAGAATTTGAACTGTGGATCTTAGCCTTCCCTAATAACTTTTCTTACAGGAAGTTAATATAAAGCTAATTATTTTCATTTTAAGTAAAATAAAAAAAAACACAGGACAGGTGATTTTTCTGTTCTTTTCGGGTTTTGGGTTTTTTTGGGGGTTTTTTTGGATGCAAAAAGTATTGCTTAAGTGATGCATTAATAAACCATAATAAAAGTATAAATATCTCACAAGAAATCTGATAAAACCCATGTTTATACCTCTTCTGAATTTCTACATTTCCAGGATACAGGTTTTAATTCACAGTCCTTCAAATGAGTTTTTAAATTATGAAAATGCAGATAAATATTATCCCAATTATTAAAATTAATAAAACATGCTCATTAATTGTTTTAATTTTAATTATTGTAGAAGGGCCTGCCTACTGCCTAGAACAGTCTGACATTGAGGTGAAACTTCTCTTTCTAACCTCAGAAGCTCATACTGAGGGTAACAAAATCTAAAAAGCAACATGTACAAGGCCACTGGAATATTACCTAGCTTAAAATGAAGACACTTTTTCCCCTCAAAATCTCTGCATAACTTTATAGATAATTAAAGCTGATGTAGAGGACACATGACTGCATTTGTAAACTAAATCCGGTATGGACTTGGGAAAAGAGCTCAAATTAATTTTAATTCTTTGCTAAATCTTCCACTATAAGACCTCAGCCCTCAAAAATGTGTAAGCACATTTAATTTCATGCATAAGAATTCTATTTTGAAGTTTTTCTTTCAAAAAAGCCGTATCTGCTAACAAGTAGGCAACCTTTCCCTTTCACTTCTAGACATAATAGCAACTCTTATCACACAGGTGGACAAACGCTGGCATAGAGGCTTTTGCCAGCTCGCAGTATTTCAGCTCTTAAGCACATTTAACTACAGAAGCATTTCAGTGGATCCAACAGGTAATTCAGTCTTGGACTTCAACTGCTCTAACACTCAAACTTCTCCAGTGTTATATTGTTTTTTCACGGCACTGTTAGTCAAATTACAGAATCACAGAACCACAGAATGACAGGGTTTGGAAGGGACTTCTGGAGATCATCTAGTCTAACCCACCTGCCAGAGCAGGTTCACCTAGAGAAGATTGCACAGGAAGGCATGGTCATCCTGTTGTCCACCAGGACTCCCAGGTCCCTTTCCACAGAGCTGCTTTCCGGCAGGTCAGCCCCTAACCTGTACTGATGCATGGGGCTATTCCGCCCCAGGAGCAGTACCCTACACTTGCCTTTGTTGAATTTCACAAGGTTCCTCTCTGCCCAACTCTCCAGCCTGTCCAGGTCACTCTGAATGGCAGCGCAGCCTTCCGGTGTGTCCGCCACTCCTCCCAGTTTTGTGTCATCGGCAGGCTTGCTGAGGGCACACTCTATCCCTTCATCCAGGTCATTGATGAATCTATTGAACAGGACTGGACCCAGTACTGACCCTTGGGGAACACCACTTGTTACAGATCTCCAACTAGACTCTGTCCCTCTAATCACAACCCTCTGAGCTCTATCTCTCAGCCAGTTTTCAATCCACCCCACTGTCCGTTCATCTAACCCACACTTCCTAAGCTTGTCTATGAGGATGATGTGGGAGACGGTGCCAAAAGCCTTGCTGAAGTCAAGGTAGACAACATCCACTGCCCTCCCCTCATCTCTCCATCCAGTCATGCCATCGTATGGTTTTTGTTTCACGTAACTCCAGCTGCTTAAAAATCAGGAGCAAAGCTTAATCTGGTCATGGGTTTCCAGCTGTCATTGCAGGGAAAGGTAGTCACTCTGCCAATCTATCTTTTGATCTCAGGCACTTCCCTGCAGAAAGGAAGTATTTCCCCATTGAAGAGGCCTCTGTCTCTCCATGAACAGGTGAGAAAACCTAGATTTCAGGTGTAGATCAAATAAAAAATTTTTAAACTATTCTCATGCAAGAATTTAAAACAAAGGGTTAAAGTGTTGCTCAGACTCCTCTGAAGAGCTTTCCCTTTGATACAGCACATTCACTCTGATCTTCAGTTGAAAAAATAAAACAAGTAATCAGTACCTGTTCTTTGAATGACCTTTAAGCGGAATCTTTTGTTCTTTCTAATTGTGATTAACAAACAGATAGCTTCTGTTTATAAGTTGCTCTCCAGTTGCTTTTCCTTGTTCTCTGTTTCAAGTAAATCGAATTAAAACACTGCAGATTTTTCTTTCAGAAACAGTTACTGAAGATGAACTTCAGATGAAATGAATAAAATCATACCTCACAAAAAATATGACAATAATATCTGATTGTATGTTTCCTGTCTCTTTAAGATGTAAAGTAATTGGAACAGAAATCTTAAAAAGACTGAATTCCAATTGGTTCACAAACCTGTCCTCAAAAGTAAGTAGTGAAACATTTCAAAAAGTAAGTGGGAATTAATTCTACAACACATATTAGTTGATAATCAGATGAAAGGACAAAGACCTTCATTTTTAATATTTACCTCCACTTTTACTGAACTTGTTAGTTACCATATAGAAAAGTATTAGTTCAGAGTGCAAGATAGAGAGGAAAATAAAAAATAGACAAAAATGAAAAACTCTCAGTTGCAAGGAAATCCCAGGCTTTCCAAATATGACACTTGTTTCTTTTTCAAACTCTGAGCAGAAAAAATGTCAAAGTTAATGTTCAATTTCAGATAATTTTGTGGACAAGTAATTTTCATTATTCAGATATTGAAGAAGGTCACTTAAGTAGGTAATCAGAATAATTAAATTACCTCCCCAGAAGTCCCTGTACTAGACCATGTTCAACAGTATTCACTTAGGTCATATTATCTGCATGAATATCACTGAGTACATCTCCTGAAGTATCTTTTTTTTAATCAAAAAAAGACATCCATGCAATGGCTATGAAAACTTTCATACCTACAAGGTAATGGATATTCACTTAGCAGCAGACATGGCCCAGAAATTAGTGCAACAGGTACCTTCTCTTAAATGAAATTTAGTGTGTGTGAAAGGTAGCAGCCTCCTAGCCGTGCTCCCCTCACACAGTTACAGTGCTTTCCTGAACTCTGCCATTCTGCTCTGTGTGTCGGTTTTAATCCAAAATAACCTGGAAGAAGAGCTTATCAGGAAAATACAATTTCCATAGGCAGTCATTTTGTTCCTACTGTTTGACAAAGACAAAGAATATCCATTGCTGTAGTGGTGCTAGCAATGCACTTATGTACTGGAACTTACAGATTCCTAATTTATTGCACATAAGAAGAGTAAAATGAAGCAGTTTGCAAACGTAAAACAAGCCAAGAACTGAAAACAGATTTCCCAAATCTGAGTTCTGCATGATCATGAAGACAGTCTTTCTTTCCTATTGCAATGCATCAAAACCTACAAATTAACTCAGAAAATGCTGCTGTTCATTCAACATGTTTTATAAAACTTCTGTAGTATGAGTTAGGATTTCGATTTTAATTTCAAGATGTAGCCTATACAACTGAGAGAAGGTAGTAAGTAACACGGCTTTCCGCTCTGCTAGATGGCTGATTCAGTGGCCCCCTGTAACCCCTTTAGTGCCACTGCTTGCTACAAGTGTGGAGGAAGTCCTGGATTTCTGTTGAAGAACTACACATGGAAATTATAGAAGTGACATATGTTAAGGTATTAAAAGATTACTTTTGCATTACAAAGGACAGATGACTCAAACACTACATAGAAAAGGTAGGAAAATTATTAACTTCACAAGATTAAGTAGAAATTTCCAAACAAATGCCAGCTTTTAAATCACCTCATTCTTATATGCTTATGTTCATTTGCATTGTTTCACAATTAGTAATAGTATTTATTATTATTATTATCAAGTGTTTTACACTTCAGAGTGCATGACACATCTGAGAGTTATGGTTTCCAGCTTTACAGGGATTCCAATTTATCATTTCTTAATTGCCTGTTTGGAACAAAATCAAGGCAATTTCCCTTCCCGTCTGACCAAAATAGCATTCGTTGGCCTTGGTCTTCAGGATCCAGTGTTTGAAAGAAACTTACTCTCAGTCAAAGGGCTCAACAGAAGAACCTTGCAAGGTACATGAAAAATGGTACTTTGACCCAGTTGATCCTAAATTCACAAAAAAAAAAGTAAGTGAAACAGGGAATGGAAAGTGAAAAATCATTTTTTTAATAAGCAAAAGTGTTTTCTTAAGAAGAAAAACTACATGCAAATATTTCAATAATAAATATCTTGTATTTTCAGAAAAGCAAAAATTTAGTCCTTCAGAGCAGTGAGTAAGCTTACTTTGGTTTTGGAAAAAATCTAATGCAATGCAATTAATATTATTAGTGTACAAAATAGAAGCCCTAGGGCACAAACTAAACCAATAATTTTAAGGAAAGAGGAATAAGAAATACAATCCTATCCATCCTATCCATCATCTCCTATCAGAAGGGAACAACAATGAAAAAGAAAGTTTGAGGAAACAAAGCATTTACCTAATAAAATGGGTAACTCTCTAAAAAGACACATCAAAAGAATTAAAATCGGTTGAGGAAGACTAATTCTTTAAGAAACAGCACGATGATAGCCACATCAAAAGAAATACTCAGATGCTTAATGTTAAGCACATACTAAAGTGATGCACTGCATTAGAGCTTTGAATGTCCATACCATAACAATATCATAACACAGAGAAGCTACATCACAGTTGCTTGTGATAGTGTTTTACAATGCAGTGGTGCTTTCCAAATTGCTTTATGATTGAGAGGAAAGCCGTGAATCTGAATGTTATATCAACATGCCAGGCAGCTTTCAGTTGAAATGCTCTCAGCCACTTACAACTGAAAACTGGCAAGATTAAATAACTGGCATTAACAGCAGTTTTCCAGTACTGGAGAATACTGGTCTCATTAACATGATATTAGTAACTTGAAAAGATTAATTATAAAAGGCTATTCATATAAATGTTTTTTTTAAAGTCATATGAATAAACTTAAACAAGAAAAAGCAGAACTGTTGCTCCTTTGTGAATTGCCTTCTGGAAAGTAGACATGCAGTGGAGTGTATAAACACTGCGTATACTCATCAAAATAAGTTCCAGTAGTGCAGTATTGACAGGGAAACTTTGGAAACCACAGCTACCAGGCTAACTGAAGACAAACAACAAAAGGTGGATTGAAACTGTTTGAAAATAGCAGTCTCTCTAACTGCAAAATAAAGTGTAAACTTCTGCAACAGTCACTGCCTGGGCATCAGCTTAACCATCGATGCATGTGTTTAGTCCGTGGCAGGCTGTTTAGGGATAAAAATGAACTGAGAAGTCAAGAACAGACCTGCAAAAACTCAGTGTTTTCTCTTTAAGTGTGATAATCATCATCTCTTTTTCCATATCTTCCCTATAGTTCATCCAGACTTTAACCTGTTTTCTTATCCTCAGGTGACCTTGAGGCTGGAGCATTGCAAAGGATTCCTTTTAGGAAAGGACATGCCTGCAACTTAATTTTCCTTTCTTTTTTGTTTGTTTCATTTGCTGTGTTCTTTTATGTGTGTGTGTGTGTTTTAGCTTGCAGGTGGTGTTTTCTCTCTTTTCTTTTTTTCCTTCACCACCAGATTCATTATTCTGCATTAAGCTGCATTGAACTACATTTGTCATCTATTAGTCCTGTTACTGTCTGCATTGTTCCTCATTATTTACTGTTCTTCCTAATTTAGAATCACATGGAAATCTTGCTTTCAAAAGCATTATCCAATTCATTTATATGAGTGGTTGCAATACCAGCATTTCACTAATAACTTCTGTCTGATTTAGGAAAGAACAGCTTCGATTTCTCCTTTTGTCCTCTTGCAGAAATTCACTTTACTGAGTTTCTGTGCTGTATTTCTAGTGCGTTTTAGAGGTTAGTCTTTGAAAGAGAACTTATACAATTGTGTCCTAAGCCAGGTCCTGTCTCTCTCATACATACCTGCAGAACTATACGCTTTCACTTCTTAAAGAAAAGCAACAATTATCAGACTCTTGGATACCTGTAATGCAGAAACTGAAGTAAAGAAGAAAGGGGTTTCAATGAGTTAGTGAACAGAAAGATCTTTGTTTCTTTGGGACCATAAGGTCCATTCATAACAACAAACATTGTACTTACCATTAAAAAGCCAGCATTTCCCATCAGTTACTCTTACTAACTTTACCTGTACTATCGATGTGAAATAACCATTTGCCAACATGGGGAAGTTGGCAAACTGTGCCTGTGTTAGATGAAGAGTGTAACAATATTTGAGCTGTTTATTTATACATTATATTATGTTGACCTGTAAATATTCCATGTAGCAAATTTCCCAAGCCAAATTTACTCTGACTTGTTTCACAGGGTTTGAACCCCAACATATTTTGCTCCTACTTTCCTCTGGTGTCATGCTGTGTTTTAATTAACTTAGTCATCAAACTTTCAATTCCCTTCTGTGTTGTTTAGATGAGACAGATGTTTGATAACTTTAAAAAAGCAGGAGTCTTTTAGCAAGCTCTTCATATGGTTTGCTCTCCATAGAGGTATATGGTAAAATGTGGCTCGTATAGAGGGAGGCATTCTCACCGTCTTTGTCAAGGAAGGCTAGGTTGTGGTTCAGAGTCTGCTAAGGAATCCTGATGTATCTTACAAAAAATAAATTTTAAATGTAAATATAGTAAAATATTCTACAGTGCTGGCCAAATATTATGGGTTTTAAAGCTGACCTGTATTTTGATGGTGCTTTTTTGTACCTCTTGCACGAGGTCAACAACAAACTCATATTAACAAACAAGAATTTCTTGTTCTTTCTAGGAATATTCTAATTTGCAAAATTTTCAAGCCAGATTTTAAAAGGTTAAAAATGTCTTTGCCTGCTTGCCTAGAGGCAGCCAAAGGAATTCTCTATGTGGTTTCATCACTTGCTTACGCTAACAACTTTTTCTTAATTATTTTTATTTCAATTATTACCTACTGAAAGTATGAGAGTCTGTTTGCTTTGTGAAATTTACATGCAGCTATAAAGACACAATATATAAAATAGGAAGAACACATGAAATTTATTATAAAGCAGATATAACAATGCACCCATGCAAATATATGTGTGTGACATATGACTGACAGGACAGTAAATAAGAATTACGAAATCAGTTATCAAATTCAATAGGGATCTTCAATAAATGAAAACCCTGAGAATACATCAGACGACAATTTCTAATCTATTTCATAAACAAATAAAAGAGTTAAATTTTTCTGGTCATAATGATGATTTTAAAAGAACCCCTCTGTTCAGCTTTTAACAGAAGTCAGATTGTAAAAAAGCTCACTAGGAAGCACTTTTCCCTTGAGTTCTTTTGAGTTATGTGCAATCTGCAGTCTTTTAAACCAGCTAGAATTCAAGTTATATTAGAAACTGTCAAGAAAAAGGTAGATTTCATAGCTAGGCCTTGATTTCTCTGTTTTTAATGAAGTATGTTTCAAAAGCAGCAAATTGAGATCCTTATTCCCTTTAATAACTTTTATTTACAAGCAGTGCTGTGACTGGGTGACATAAAGAAACAAGGTTTATTCGCACAAGTGTTTAAACACAGCTAACAAACGAAGAGAAAAGAAGCAAAGCAGAATATCAGATAAACAAGAAAAATACATTCGTAACCTAGTAGTAAATTGGCAATTATGGATATGATACACCGGTCACTGTTTCATTTTTATTGTTCCCTCTTGGAGCTGAAAGACATACTAAACTAAGTTAAAGGCAAAACCCTTGGCAGTGGTTAATCTCAGATAACTTCTGAAAATAAAATTGTTCATTTCCCAATCCAGTTCCCAAATTACGAAGAAAATCTTTATCAAAAGGACAGGTACTTCTGGCAAGGTGTCAGCCACCACTGAAATTCTTTGCCTTTGAAAACAAATAACAGAACATAAAGGAGACCTGGCTGCAGCTGCAAGAAACAGAAAAGACCAAAAGGAATGAAGGATGGAGGTGACTGGTTTTCAGCTGTAGACAGCAGAAAAACTGAAATCCATGAGAGGTTTCATGGATTTCATCTGTGAAACATTAGTAACTTTAGACCAGTGATTTCGCCATGCCTCAGGTTCCCAGCTGTGAAATGGGAATGCAAGCATTTCTCTAGGCATGCCCTAAAAATGATATTATCCTCATTCTTCAGTCATTGTTTTATTCAGTGAGTGGTTCCGCTTGCAGTCTCCATGCACATAACCCATTAAAAAATGCCTGCTTTTCTCTGAAACCTTTTGTGTGTGCTATAGAGCTTGCTTTTTCTGAAACTGCAAGGGATTTAAAACATTTGTGGCCTTGCTTGGTATTTCTAATGAACCCAGCTGAGAGAGAACTGTCATTTTTGTGGGTAATGTTGCTTATTTCATAGCACAGGTGTCAATTAGTTAATAGCTTCCTCATTTAGTATCTTGAGAAAAAATGCCAACAACTTGAGACATGGTTTTGATGGTGCCTGGTAAAACTATGTGTTTCTATCATAGTCAGGTCACAATAATCCTTATCCTGATGTTATGCAGCTGTTGGCTTTTCTAATTCAGGTCAGAGAGTTAATATTCTGCTTTGCTTTCTGACTGGGTGAGATCCACTTGGCATAAACCAAAAATCAAGGCTGATATTCATGACACAACAGGGACTGAAAGAGCTGGAATATTAGGTTCAGTTTGAAAACTGCAAACATAAAATTAAATAATCAAAAAAGCATTGTAAGTAGTGTCCCTTTTAGCATATTTTAGGTTTTTTTCCATTTTAATGTTATCAGAAAGTCTCTCATCTTCATTTCCTGAGAACGAAGAAACAAGAACAAGGATTTATCTTCTCTGTGCCAATCATTTGGGGTGGTTCTAATGTTGCTTTGCTTATACGTCTCTTTTTAACATTTTACAGTCCTAGATTATTAACCCCATTCCTTTACATGGAACTGTTTTAATACTATATTGATCACTCTTCTCTGAACCCTGATAGTGAGAATAGCTGATAAATCATCAGAGGTATGGGCCACTGTTTTGACATCATCCAAGTATTTATTAAATGCTGCAAGAAGTGATAATAAAATGAATAAAAACATTGGTATTCTATACAGAAAGGTATTTTTTATATGATTTGGTCTTTTGCAGAATTATTTGACACTATTCATCATCATCAAATAGATCAGATAGGCACGTTTTGGTGTATTTTGGTGTTTTATTTTACAGGAAAGAATACTCTTGTTTTGGTTTGTTCCTCTGTCTATAAAATCTTAATGGTTACAATTTTACTTTTAAGACTGTACCGATTGTCCTGGTACTGAGGTCAATTTCACTTGTCTGAAATCCCCGGCATAATGATGAACATGTCTTTTAAAGATAGTTAATATATCTGCTGACGTGCAGTATAATAGTTTATTCACATTAAATTACATACTTTTGTCAGTATCTCAGCCACTTCATTGTCAGGCAGCTCCAGTATGAAAACTATTTATTCTCTTCTCTCCTTACTTCAATTCCTGACAGCCTCATTCTTATTACCTGAAAAGATGAAGTAGGAAGGTACTTTTGCAATGGTCTGGTTAGACGGGTACAAAGAAATTATCAGGCTTCAACTTGACAACATCCTTATCTGATGTAACAGCACACTCCATTCTCTGCTGTTGGACCAACAAAGCAAATAATTTTTCGTGGGTTTCTGGCTCTGGTACTTGAGACTTGCTTTTGCTTTTCAAAGCACGGGTCTGGGTCTCAAGCTGATGATCGGGTCCTCCCAGAAAGCCTCTTTTTCAGGGCTTGAATGGGCCCCATACTGGTGCTATGCAGCCTGCAAGAATTTTGACCTACCTGCCCCCAAATATTTGAATCCCTATTGCATACAGAAATTAGAATCAAACACGTATTACTTATGAATGATATAATACGATGAGCAGCCTCTCATTTCTATGGGCAAATAATACTCTCTCCCATTCTCAATCTAAATCAAACTGCAAGGTTACTAATAAAAATAAGTCATGACTCACAAAGTTAAGTTCTTTTGCATTAATCTTAAACTCTTTAGGAGATATTGGAGTCTCACATCATTAAAACTAATGTCGGTGGTATAGTCTGCAGTAACTATTAAATTTACAGCTGGAAGATAAGACTCATAAAAGAAATATTACTTTATAACCATACTAAAGATGAAAACATGTAGATACTGTTTACATTGCACAGTTGAGGCAGGTAATGGTTTACAGGGAAACCCTTCATGCTGTAGGAAATCCATTCTGTAAATAGTCACTGATTTTTTGTGACATTATTTTGTCAAATAATTCTGCAAGAAGCCTAATTGTATAAAAAATATCTTTCAATGTTTTTACTCATTTTATTATCACTTCTTGCAGAAGTCAATAAATAGTGCATACACTCATTTAAAAGTGTACAGTATATTTAACTGTGTTCTACTAGACGAACATGAATAAAATGGAGCCAAATTACAGCAAGTGTGAAATCTGTCCCAAGTCCATCACCAAAGTACAGGTAACAAAGTATTGCCCATGAATTTGCTGTAGCTCAGGCGCTATACTAGCCTGAGGAAGGCAAAAAATCCATCCAGAAACATGCTGAGGTTCCTATCTGAAATGCACTGTAGGAAAGGTTGCCTTTCAGACCTGTTAGATCCACAGCATGCATAATTATTCCCTTAGTACAGTAGCTAAAAAGGCATTTTTACTGGGGAGAAAAAAAAAAGAAAAAAAGTAAAAACCCTGTATCTTTCCTCATAGAGTAAGAATCAGCAAAGGGTTTTACACTGGTTCTTGACGTATGTCCCGCCTCACTTAGGGTGTATGTGTAGACTCCACATGGGCTGACAGGAAGGTACGACTCCAAGGGTTTCTCACCTATCTCTGAATATGGCCTCTCTTTTGGTCCTCGTAACTCATGGAAGGCCTGAGAGGGGATGGTGAAAGGAAGTAGCCTTGCTTTTATGTGAATTGCAGTGTTTCAACAGCCAGTGAGCAGTGGCTGGGCTGTTAAACCTATACATTAGAGGTGAGTTTATGTGGCTTGCAGTCACAGTCCCAGAAAACTGAGGCTGGATTTCATCTCCTCAGGCTCTTTCACTAAACATTTTGGATTTTTTTTTCATTCTAGTGGCATATTTATGAAGACACACTATTTGTTTAAATCAATATTACTCAAAAATTAATTTGAATTTGTGAGGCTTAGTGATGATATTTCCGATTACTAGCACAGTACTTATACTTTATATGTAAAAAGTATAATCAAAACCACTTAGGTGATTTGTTAAGGAAAAGCCTTAATGTTTTGTAACAGAATATTTCAACTAATGTTCAATTTTTCATTTTGAGACCCACATCCTTCAAATGCCCACAGAAAAAGAATCATAAAAAATTCTGAATATGCTTTGTGTATATTTAAAAAAACCCCAAACAAACACTGGAAGTGAAAATATTTACTTCAGATTAAACAAAAACTTTTGTATAATTAGAACCATTTTGGTTAGAAAAATGTAATTATTTTCAATCAACTCAGACTAGGATTAGTTTTTAAGGGGACTTTGAAGTTGAAAAGGGATTTAAGCCAAAATAAGAAAACCTATTATTCATGTAGGTTGAATGTTACTTACTTAATCAGGCTTCTAAGTTTTGCTCTAGAAGCAAAGAAAAAATATAATCTTCTAGATAACTACCTTTCATTTGTTATCTAACGTTTAATGCAAGCATCATACTGTAAACCACTGTAAACTACGGAGAACAGATATATTCTTTTTTTTCTTATAACAGTTTATAAGCAGCATTTGAAATGAATATTACAGGCTTGACAAAATATTTATCTTATATCCATATGTTCAGTCTAGGGAAACACTATCTTAAAAGATTTGATTCAATTTAGCTATACAATAGGGACAAGCTATTTTTTTATGAATCTGGTGATGCTAAGCAAGTGAAGAAGCAAATAAACAAACTCTTTTAAAGAAGCCTTTATGTTATATCAACATTGGAATGACTAGAAAATCTACCATCTTAAAACAATTCCTCTGCCTTTTATATTTTTGTCACTGCTGAAAAAGAAAAATCTACTGAAATTGCAATGATCTATTGAGGATTGCTGCACAAAGCAGTGTGTCTTTGGTGAAGGCATTTAGGAAAAGATAAGAGTATTCTCTTTCTTTTTAACTTTCCTCTTTGAGGCCAAATCATTACTATTATTCTTTAAATTTGGGCTTTTTTTGAATTGCTTACTTGTACTGGAAAGCTGCCATTACTATAATTGCTGTTTTTAAAAAAAAACGCTCAGGAGATATAATCTTATTTCTGTTTTTAGAACTCCTTACGCATATCTATGTGTTTGTTTTATTTTAAATATATATGAGATCATTTAGGAGCTCATCACCAGTGTAACCATATTTACTTCACATCACATAAAACTGGGCGTATTCGTATTTTCTAAAACAAAACTCACTACCAAAATTACGAGTCTTAAGCTTCTGAAGCAGGTGTTAGTATTATATTAAATTACTGTGGAAAAAATGTCTTTTCAGGTGAAATGGAGTTAAGTTTATTTAGAAATATGGTAGAATACATGGTAGGTCATACACTGAATTTTAGTAGTTGTTATTCTCCGTAAATATGGACTCAGGTATATAAATTTTCTATATATGAATGCATTACTCTCCACCACTTTCCCATGTTTAAAAGCTCATAGTCTCTACCAATTGAAGTTTCAAAATGATGTTTAAGGTCTCTTCGCTAGTCAGATGTAGACACTGAGACCTCCCAGAAGAATCTAAAATTTCAGCATAGGTCACAAAGTTAACTACTGTTATATTACTTTTACTTCTCTATGACAGTTATGATCAAGGAGAAAGTACAAGAAGGAGTCCAATGCCATATTTGGCTTTGTAAATGCCTCCAGAAGGTTGATAGCTAAAAAAAAAATCTACTTTTTTTCTTATTACTTGTCTCATAGATCATACAAATGAACTTTGGTTTGTCTCACTAGGGCAGTACTTGTTCTAAAATGTGATAAACTCAGAATGATTTTGTAATAAGTGAATTAAATATTTCGTTAGATATTCTAAAGGGATGCGTAAAACTATTCTAACATTAGCTAGACTTATGTATATATTAAATCATATACACTTGCTTAAGCTAAACAGAAATAGGAAGTATCCTGGTTTTCACTGATCACTGTAAGAATAGTCAAGGAAGATATTTAGTTTTTTTGTTAATAGGAATACGGAACTCAGAGCTCTACAAAAGACAATTTTTTTCTCATTCTAAAGTCAATTTTTAGACTGCTTAGAAATTAAGACAGAGGGGAATGAGGAATTTTTCAAAACATGAATTGTGTCAATCTATTCATTGATGGGAAGTTGCATTAGGAAAAAGAAAACTTTAAAGAGCTAAAGGACATAGAAAAATGCAGGCCATACAGCATTGCATTTTCCTGAGCTGAGAGGAAGCTAAAAGTACAGTGTGTGGAGCAATGACTCTGTTTGGTACTAGTTGACAATGACATGCAGAGCATCCTAAGCAATAGTGTCTATCTCACACAGCATCTGAAATATTCATAGATTCCAACAGTAGAATAAATTTATTGTCTGCTATAAGAGATATAAGAGGTTGATAAACTGCTTTTCTGACCTTGGAGAACTTTGTTGGCACATTAAAGGACTTTGATACATAGCAAGGTGCAGACACTCACTATGATTTGTTAGGTGCATTCTGCTGGGACTGCACTATCAGGTGAATTGAAAACAAAAAACCTGTCTCAAGAAAACAGCAGATTCTCTCCCACTGTCCCTGTGGTAATCAACACAAAGAGATGCACAGGGGGAAAAAACTGTGAAGTAACTTATTTTCTTGTGGTATTTGTTTTGTTTTGTTTTGTTTTGATTTTTTTTTAATATATTTTTTTAATCTTTTTTTTTTTTTTTTTTTTTAAACTACCAAGATCTGGAGAAGGGGAGATGGAATACTTTGTTCTCTTTGGTTTTCTGCTGTCTACGTACTTTCCACTCTGGTACCAACGCATCTGACCCATCCTGCTTTGCTCACCAAGTATTGCTCTGTATTGCACACTGGTGTTCCAACGAATGACAGCAGGGCCTCAGAGAGTCTAGACCTAAGATCCTACTGGTAGGGAAGCAGGGACTTGGTTTTCTACTATAGTACAAATACTCCTTAAATGTGGAGAATGGGAAAAACTTGGTGGAGGAAAAAAGTGTAGCGCAACTAGGATAAGGAGAAAGAGTGGCATTAATTACAGGCAACACAGGTTGTTTCAGAGCATTCATCTTAATATCCTCTCTTCTATCTCTATGGATTTTGTCTACTACCTTAGTATCAGAATCTTTTCATTCTCTTCTGGTTGGATAGCCCAGTACAGCTTACAGAAGTGGTTAAATTACCTGTTTTTCTCAACCTTGGGGACTCAAGAGTTGTAACTGCAGAGGCAGTGGCATCAGCACACAGGGCCTCCAGAGATCAGCAGTTTGCCTCACAAAACTGCCATCTGTAACTCTGAATAATTAAATACAACTGATAATCAATCAGAAGCATATGGTTAGCATAACAGAAATTGAACTGTCGCTGAAGTCAGGGAAAAAGTTGCTTCACTGAGGATTAAGAAGATTGGATTTTGGTTACCTGCACACTATATTGCATGTGAATAAAAAGAGGATTTTAGTTTCCAGTATAAGTAGTCTATTAATCCTAATAAATGCAACCATCTTTCCTACAGAAACATTTAATGTGAGTTTAGCGCTTTTACCTCATTCTAATACTCCTGTCATAAAATAGCACAAAAATAATGTAGCATCTTAACAGAAAACCACAGGGCCATCTTGTATAGGCTATTGAGAAAGATTGATTGTTTTTAGCTTGAAAACAGCAAGAGAAACATAAGAAGGTTAAGGGCTGAACTGTGATCACTTAACTCAAGCAAATGAAAGCAAAGCAGGCAAAATGATCCCACTTCTGAGGATCAGCTTGTGAGAAACTGGTTGGGGAAATATGAGCAAGGCAGTGATGATTCCTTTAAGACAATATACTTTAAATAAGCTGCAGTCATTGGCCTCGGTACAAACAAAGGACCAGGTTGTAGTATAGCATTCTTAAAGTTCACTGAAAATGCATACATGAAGTCCTGTAGGTTTTTATTGTCTAGCTTGAGAGATTCACCATGACAAGCACAGGAATTTGTTATCTAGGCTACACAAATCAGCATGGGCAGCGGGGAAATTTAAAGTCCTACACTGACTCCAAGACTCAGCAAACGACAAACAGTGACCGTAGTTATGGCAAACCAGGAGGAAAAGAATTGCTACCAAGGGCCACAGTCCCTTCCTTTACAAGGAGTTGCTTGTAGTTCTAGCAGCCAGTGGCAACTGCTGGCACACCTGTATTTTGATGCTGCCAGCTCATAAAGGCACAGTTTTGTCCACATTCTCCTTCCATCTTCCTGCTTTCTCTAGGAAGAGCCTACTTCAGTTGAAAGAAGCCACTTGATCTTTCAGCACACAGCTGTTACTCCCTATGGGAGTCCGTAGTCCAAATCACACTATTATTCTAAAAGATGAGAGAGGTACATAGCTGGAAAATTTGGTTAGCCCTACAGGCAACTAATATATTATTTATGTATGTAAATATACACACACACACACACTACATGAAATGGGGGTTTATTCAGTTTGAGGAATCTGTGTTGATAGGCACAGCCCTGGTAATACTGCATGTTTGAGCCCTAAGCTACTGAAAATGGCAAAGGGCTAGTTAAGTATGCCTTTGACAATGAATAATCAGCAAGGGATTGACAGTGAGCATAGGTAATTTTGATTGAATAGACTCTCTAGGTTCACATGGACAATTCAGAAGCCCATTATACTTGTTTAATGAACATAAGTAGAGTAATAGACACCATTCATTAATTCACTACATTAATTGAAGCCAGTATTGTTACCTTTTGTCTTTGTTAATTCTGCCATTATCTGACCCAGCTTTATATTGTTGATATATTTAATACTCTGAACTGTTTCATGTTGATTCTTTGATGTATTATAAAAAATTCAATACAATTTCATTAAGAACAGGACTGAAGTGGGATAAACAGTAACTCCAGTTCTGGTGCTATTTATATTTTAATTTTCAGTGTAAAATATTCTGCCTGACCTTTTAGAAAGCTCTATTGCATCAAATTAGGATGCTCTATTTCAATTGGCCTGTGTTCATATTGGCATTTCTAATAAACTTTGGAAAAGGAAAATATTTGTAATTTAAGCTTGACCATCACCAGATTCATGCAGCAATTGCAGACATTTTATGGAAAAGAATATATATCTTTCAAGAAAAAGCAAGAAAAATGGCTTGCGTAGCTTTACAGCCTTTCACGAGGTAAAATGAATAGGTTTTTTGAGCCATTAATACCTTGTCTATGTTTCTTTCTTTCTCTGACACTTTTGGTTCCAAACCTGAACTTTGGTGGCTACTGGGATAGTATGTGAATTTGCTCATTTCTTCATTTTTGGATAGTCCTGAGCCCTCTCTTTGCTTTAGCTGAAAAGACTGATGGCATGTTAACACTTCTGAGGTTATTTGTTCTTAAGTACATCTTCTAGGTTATATGTCATAATGACAAGCAGCCAGCATTGTAGGTGCCAGAAGCATTACAGCCCTGTAGCAGGGTTACAGTTCATAGACTAAATCAGCTCAGAAGATGTATGGGTGGTCCTATGATTGCTGAGTGCTCAGTCCAGGAGTTTAAAAGAGAGAATCAATGAGCCGCAACTGTGTAAAATAGGGGTCAAATATGTACAGCTGAGGCTCCGCATATATCAGATAGGGCTATGCTTTATCTTGTGGTGTGTAACATTTGTTACTGAAATGTAGCTGAGAAACACTCTATTAAAAGTAGATTGGTATTAATTAATTCAGATTACTGTCTGCTCTAGAAGGCAAGAGGATAGCAGTACAGTTCTGAGCCACCTTCAGCTTATTGCTATGTATCTCAAAATCTAAATATCAACTCAAAATTGCCAAGCAGATATTCAATCAAAACTCTCTCCTCCACTGACTGCCCTTTGGTTTTGTATCAGTGATTTTCTTGCCAGCACAATCTGCTCCTCCAGTCATGGCTTCCTTGCTTTTTCATCTGCATGACTTTCTACTCTCTGTTCCACTGGACTGTTGAATCTATTTCAGGTCTTTATAACTGTTTCTGGTTTGATAAATAATATTCTGTCTGTGGTCTTGATTCAGTTTCTTTGACATGAAAAGAAGCCTTCTACTGACTTGGAGAGACAAAACCCCAAATTCAGGTGGACCAGGGAGAATTCAAAAAGAGCCTCGTCAGCTCGCAAATGTAGCTTACCTCCAACACAGCACAGAGCAAGTTTGGAGAAACACAAATGTCAGTTCGAATCATTAAATCCTTTAATTCTCACACTCTGACAGCTGCTCTCTTTATTAATACAAGTCTATAAGGATTCTTACAGTGACATCCTGTGGGCTTCCATCCTCCACTTCTGGAGCAACCTAAACTGCTGCAGCATCCTTAACACTGAGTTGCTATTTTCCCTACGCTAGGTTGGAGGTGGTTTCACAGAGGAATTTGATCTCAGACCTACTTTCAACATACAGAAGCCATAGCCCATACCACTGATACATTTTTGAGGGAGAATATAGATTCCTTTACAATGGGTCTGCTGAGGGGGGTGGTGGTGGTAGGAAGGGTGCTTTGAGGATGCAAAACTGCTACAATGAGAAAGCTGGAACATGTCTCCCATGATCCTCCCATTCATGGAATGAGGACTCTTACTGCTGTCCCTCTGAGCATTTGTGAAGTCGAGGTTTCTGAACTAACATTTGGGAAATTGAGATAAGAACAACTTTAAACTAAGGAATGGAGAGAAAGGAGTTGTGAAAAGTTAGTGTACTAGCTAGCTACTTTGAATTTTAGCAAGAAAAGTAAACTTAGATAAATATGAATATAGAAGTAAATAAAGCAATACCATCAAGGAAGGAAAACAGCAGCTAGAAGGTACTAATATTGATAAGAACAATAGGAAAGGTAGACAGTATAATTTTTGAAAGGATTATATTTAATCTTGTAAGAAAATTGGATATGACCATTAATGCTGTTGTAGGCAGCTCAGAATTATGAAGGAAGAATACAGATAAAACAGGATTGCTGAAATGGGAGTGCAGGTTACTTAGCTGATTTTAAGAAGGGCCTGAATAATTTCATGAAAATAACTACTTTGATTATGATATGATTACTGTAAGAGGGACTAGATGCCCAAGTCTTCTAGCCCTATCTTTTAATGCTTTGTTAGAAGGGAAGCTATCGTAATTGGCATATGAAAAAAAATTTTACATTTAATGTCCTCTTGTTTAGTTTATAAGCAAGTTTTATAATTAGTCAAGAACATAGAATACTTTGTTGAAACTACATCTTTTTATTCAACTCCAACTATTATTTTACGAAACTTAATTAAATAACCTGTCAACATCTGAATTTTAAAACATTAAGAAATTTTTTTGTTTTTCTTTATACTGGCTGAAAAACTTATGTAAATGGAATAGTTTTCGTTTTGTTTTGTTTTATTTTCAGAAAAAATCCAATAAATGCAATGTACTGCAACATGAAGCAATGCAAGTGAGAGTAGTAGAATCTGGCCTTATTCTACCCCCTAAAAAAATATTAAAAAATTGCAAGAAAATTCCCTGATCATTAGGAATAATGGTTGCTATATAAGCCTTCAACAGACTGTTTTAAGAGTGTCCATCTTGCTTTCTTATCAGTGTTAATAGTCGGCTCAGTGCTTAAAAGCTGTATTACTATTTGCAACACTGGAATGCATAGTAGTAAATGTACCTTTTCACTCACAGTTAGTTCTGTCTGTTTTAGAGTGAGGACTTCATTCCACTGGGTCCGGGAAATAATTTTGAAGTATTGGAAATAGATTTTATTTTTGCTATGGGCCTTGAAGTTTAAGAAAAGAAGTGGATAGATAATAATTCTGCCACGAGACTCTTTTATAACTCATTTTGTTCCTTTAGCTACTAATGACATTTTATTAATATGTAGCTTTCAGCAGGACATAGAAAACCATCATGCATTTTAGCATGGAGTAAACAGTCTTTCAGATTAAAAAATAAAAGAAATAGAAAGCTTTTTTATTAAGGCAGAAAAGACAGCCAAACAGGTCACTAAATGTCAATAACCTTATGTTGTTTCAATGTGATTACGCCTGCCATGAAAGAAGAACGAAGTATTCTGTAAAGTGACCAGGGTATCAGGCTTTGACCTCTTTCTTCTGCTGGTATGTCTCAAAAATTTAATCATCTGCATGAGGTCTTTGCAAGAAATGTTTTCATTAGTGAGTGATGAATCTCTTAGTGAGATTTTTAGGTACTGTTCCTATTCGATAAATGGGTATTGGGATAGAGCTTGTTCGATTCACCACGCGTAGCTAATTGTTGAATGGTTAACCACCGAGTCTAAGCTAATAATTTAGCCTCCCTCTGTAGCAAATCAACATAGAAAGACATTCCTTCCAAAGAACAGTTTATTTTCACTATTTTAAATACCTATTTTGGGATAAAGAGCTTCTGGAAGTGCTTTCCTCTATTTGTCAGTAGACTAGAAGAAGCCCAGATCTAAATTAGTCAATTCAGATTAGATGCCTGACAAGATGGCTGACAGTAGATGAAACTCTCCCAGAAAAACCAAAGCCAAGAGATTGTAAGATATTTAATTCCTGGTAAAATCAATAGATAACAATAGGATGAAAAAAACCCTACGATAGTTTCTGGACCACAGAGCCCTGCCTAGAAAAGCAGTGTGAAAATATAAGCGTGGTTAGGGAAATTGAAATGGACTTCTTCAGGCCAGAACTGGACTCTAACAGCTGTACCATTTTCTCTGTAGACTTTGTGATAAAAATCATCCAGATCTATATGGGGAAAAAGAGTTATAGTACAGCAATTATTTTTTCACCTGATTAGGAAAGAGATCTTTGGAAAGACTGTATCAAATGCTATACCTTTCTCCAGAAAACCATCTGAATACATCATGGCATTTGAGAGTAGGTACACGAAGGTCAGTGTGTCTGTGTTCTTCTTCTGATTATGGACCACAGTAAGATCCATTTGAATTAACCCTAATAATGGGCTGTACTTGTGTATAAAATATTAAAAGCAATACACAAAAGATGTACTCAAAAGAAAACCCACCTAGGAAAAGATTAGATACAGCAAACTATAATATTTTCCTTACAGCAAATAAACCTGCCTTTAACTGTAGCAGCCTTATTGTACTGTTAGCTTTTAACAGTTACTCAGTTCTGTTCCCAGCTGAGTCAATTATTTCAGTATGGGAGCAGGACTGAACCCAGCTGCTTAAATTCCTCCCATTTTCACTTGACCTTAACTCTCACAAATTTCCACTGTTGCAATTTAGAAGCACCCAATTGATTAAAATATTTTGAGCTGGATCTTTGATAAGGACCTTGGAATCTGGCTCAAGGATACTCAAGCTTAATGCAAGGCATTCAGCCCAACAGGCCAGAAGTTAAACAAAAGAGTCAAACTAATTTTCATGCAAACTAACAAATGAAAGGGATTCCTTTCAGATCCCAAGCAAAGATACTAATTTTAAAAGCCTGCTTTTCTGGTAACTCACAGAACACACTGAACTTGTTGGAAACTTTGCTTTCGCAGAGACTCTGAAAATTAAATTGCTATTACTCATTTTAAATATCAAATCCCATTTTATGCTTAGCAGAAGTTAGAAGTTGATCGCAGCAGCTCATTTAATATAAAAGACATGAGAAAGAGGCACTAGCTCCTATACTCTAAAATTCTTTATAACACAGTCCAATTTAAATAATTAAGATTCAGTACTTTAGCTAAAGACTAAGTTTTATGGGACAAAGAAATTTCTTTATGCATATGAATAGGAGGGAGTAAAGTTCACTGAACTCTGCATTTCTTTCTACAGTGCCCCTAAAAATCCATATCAGGGCTATAAATGCTTTTTGGTCATGCATACTTAAGGTGGAATTCACATCTCTGACTGATAAGAATGTAAAAGACTTGAAAATATTTCCACACTTATTCAGAAATTGGGAAATCTGACCCCAACGCAGATTTAAAGTAAAGGGATTAAGAATTAGCTAGGTCTGAGGGGTGTGATGGAGAGAGAAAGACCCTTCTCTAAGTGCTGGCAATTAGTGCGGTTCTGTCAGTGTCTCTGCATCTTTGAGCATCTTGGCAGGCCCAGGGACCCCATCCTTCTTAGAAGGATCTTGCCAGTAAATTCACAGAAATCCACTTCTGCTCTCCAGTGCAAATCTTCTGTGTAAGCCGCGTTTTGCAGAACATGTCAAACATGAACAGTCCGGTGCAACATCAGTTCCTTTGAATCTCCCAATTTCCTCTGCTGCAATTACTTAATTTACAAATGTACATTCTGGTATAACAGTAAACATATATGTTATCATGCAGACTTATAGAAATGACAATAGTGGTAGCACCAAGCAGGTATTCAGAGAAATACATACAAAGTGAAGGAAATAAGCCACTCTGAAGGCACAGAATTAGGGAATCACTAGCATAGTGTCCCAAGAGGAGTTCACAGAGGTATCCCTGCTACTCATTTTCTGAAGCTGAAGGGACAAGTGATTTCTAATCCCTCTATTGACTGCCATCTAGGGGCCCTAAGAATTTTATAGTGCATATCTTTTCTGCCATCAGCTGTATTACTTTGTGTGTAGGGAATATAGACAGGAAATTTTCCTTTTCTGTCACCTTAACCGTCATTGCTCCAGCAGATGTCTGAGGCAGAAGCCTTGTAATTGTAAAGGCAATCCTGGATAATAAATAAAAAAAAGAAACACTTATTTAGAGTTTTCTTTTACTTTGCAACCTGCATACAAAGTAAAACTATAAAATAGACATGATTAGTATCACCCATGACTTTATACAGTAAATTTGTAGTACTGAAGCATTAACAGACGAAGAAAAGGATGGATTTTCCCGAGCTCTGAACACTCTCAGCTGTCTCTGACTTGGCCATAATTTCTGGATAATTTCTACTTCAGAAAATCATGTCTTGTGCTTTGGTCTTTTGGTGCCGTTTTCATTCACTGGGCTTTGAAACACCACAGCACTCACTCATCAAAAAAAAAACGGGCTTTGTTATCAATTTACACTTTTCACATTAATGATGTCAAACTTTTTTTGAGATCTTGGATTCATTTGGAAAACAGGTAATATTGCCACTTGTTTTCTGAAGATCATTGCATATCACAGCTCACTGAGTTACTCCAGGAATAATTTCCCTAGACGTTAAAGAGGCTGTACAGTGCTGTCAGTTTTAGTCAAGGCCAGAGGAATTGTTTTATTTTTTTGTCTTCTGTGTGATATATACATGCCCACTCACATACTTATGTATCCTGCATGTAGTTTTCTTTCTCTTAGGGAAAGGTCTGTCTATCTGTCATGAACTATGAACTTCAAGTTAGCAACAAATGATGGAAGTTACACTTTAAAAATGGGAACTTAAAAATCTCAGAATAGCCTTCTGTGTGCATTCTGAAAGTCTAAATGTGTTTGACACTGTACCATTATTTTTGTGTAAACCATCTAGCCTTACAATGCTGAAAGCCTTGTTAGATGTAATTGTCTGACCTCTTTTTCTTTTTTTCTTTTTTTTTTCCTTTTTTTTTTTTTAGATGGTATACAGGATTTAATTTTAATTGGTTGTTACATTGCAATTCTACTGTGGCCACCCAGAGATCTTTGTAAATAACATGTTACATCACTATGTTGTTCTCATTTCAGTCAGTAAATGCAATTTTAATGGAGTTTGTTTATTTATTTTATTTCATTTTGAGGGAAAATTAAGTGGGAAAAAAGCAAAGAAAACAGTGATGGCTTTTTAAAGATCTCATTAAAAAATAAGCATCTTCTATTCTACCCACCTCTGTGATATAGAAAACAACATATTTTAAGCAAAAGACTTATCTTGACTTCAAGTCCTTTCTTTCCTGATCAGTTAATGCCCCCAAACACAGGGCTCAGATATACAGAAAAAATTCAATCAAGACCTATGTGTGCCTCAAATATCACTGTATTGGTAAATAAATTCTGGAAAAAAAGAATGGCTTTTCTCTTATGGCTGTCTGCTTTGACCCAGACAGAGAGTGATGGAAGAAGACAAAAATGATACCTTCATCATTCCTGAAATTAATGCAGCCCAGAAGATACTGAGCTTAATTCTGTTACTTTCAATCTTTTACCTTGAAGCATACAAAACCACATGAGAACCAATGGAGCAATTCAAGGAGTAGAGTGAAAATTCACTGTGAGTGAGAATGACAGAATCTGGCACTCAGAACGAAGTGAATACTTGTAAGTAGGGCTCTACAAGACATAATGCACTGCTTGAAGCCTTTCTTCAGCTAGCTCTTAATACAGGTGCCAAGTGATACAAAAAATTTTCAATTCGAGAATCTGGAATGAGGACTGTGAAATTTTAAGGCACATCACAGTACAGGGATTCTGCACCCCAAATGTCTTATGAATGATGTGAATACATACACCAGAATAAGAAGAAATCAGTCACGTTTTTTAATAATTTCTGAGTGACTGCAAACTTTTTTACATGGTCTCAGACTAATGCCTAAAGTCAGCTATTTTCTTACAACAGTCACAATGTCAAGAAAGAGCAATCATTCTGTAAGGTATTAGACTGGAACTAAAAATGACTATGTCCTAGCAGGTCTAGCTTGTTATGTTGATTTAGGTGAGACACTGAAGTTTCCATCTTCAGTTTTCTACCTGTAAAATGAAACTAATCGTATTTTTTTATAATACCTCACTCCCTGCCTGACGTTTCAAGAACAGGAACTATTCCATACTATGTACCTGTACCTGACTGAGTGAAACTCCTGGAGCACATAAACGCTACTGTAATAAGTACGGTAATCTTAAAACAGTGTTGAGTGTAAAGGATGTTCAAGAGAGCACAAAACTAAACCACAAAAACATCAGAATACGTGTTCTTCACCTACTTCTGTGGGCTAGAGGTACCTTTAGGTGCATGGGTAGCTATCACAACAGTGCCTGTTTTCCCATACTAAATATATCTTTGACCAAATCATAATTCTTTTGACATGCCTTATAAGCCACTCTGTGTGTGTATGTGTAGGAGGGGAGGATTACTACTCAACACAAAATTCAGTTGTTCAGACTAAGTGAAAACATAGTGCTCATCGTCTGGTGAGTTGGGCAAGCAACAAATGGCCCCTCCCTTGAGGACCTGCTGACAAGCTACACTGTGTTTGCTTTTCTGGGCCATTTCACTTAAATAAAACTTTAAGCAGGTGATTTAGTTCCTTAAGTGAGTCTCAGAAAGAGATTATTCTGGCAGGTGGTCCTCATTGCCAGCATGCTTGATTGGTACAGTAAACCTATTCACTTATATTCATGCATAACTTTCCAGTTTCAGCCTCCCTAGACTACTGTTCTTTCAAGCACCACTTTTACACCCTCTTATGTAGGTGAAATTCAAGCTGGCTAGGACTCCTTTTGCATTCTTGTATTTAATTTTGACTGCACTGTAAATATGTGAATAGAATCCTACCCAATGATGAAGGCAAATATTCCACTCTCAGCTGCCTTAAGAGTTCTTCACCATGAACAAAAGGCAGCAGATGGGCCTCTTCGCTTGTTTGTTTCAAAGAGAGGGAGAAAGCAGAAGAGATTTTGTGATATTTTATCCTGTGTTTTGTGGGGCATTTGGGTACAGAGTTCTGAGTAAAGATTGCCTCAGACTTCTGCACCGCATAAACTGCTCGTGCTTGCGTCAGGAAATAGTTCCACGTGTGGATTCTTTCTTTTCCAACAGGAAATATTTCCAGATGATTTCTTGCACCGTTCCTCAGCCAACATTTCAAATATTTTGAGAAACGTCTTGTCTGTGGATTGTTAAGCCCTTAAAGCGTCTGATCCATTCTGTGTTTGCCAAAGCTGTTTGCTTCAGGTCAGCGCTCTCTGGCCCATAATTATAATAAAAAACCCAATCTCTTTGAGACACCAAGGTGAGACTCACCTTGAGAGAGGAATAAAAGAGTTAAATTCAGACATGTGACTGAGTGCAGTGGGCTAAGTATTGCCGCCCAAGGGCTGTCAAAAATTGGGCTCTACTCTGGACTCTGCTTCTTGCTTGCTGTTTTTTGGTTTATATAGCAATATTAATATTCATTTCCCCAGCATAAAGAAATTCACTGGGATTTACGCTCAGCTAAACTGTAGATCTACTACAGTTTTGTTTGCTGATGCATCAGATGCTTGGAGAAAAATAAAATGCTATTACTCTGACAATGAAAATACTGGCTGGTCTGTATTATGCTATTCAATATATTTTATCTTGATCCTGGAGGTACTCAAATATAGAATCACTTTTTTTGTCTGATGTACTCCATTCTCTCCAACAGTCATGTCCATTATCAAAGGTCAAAGGCTAAATAAGCAGTAACGGCAAAATAGCAGTATCTATCTGTCTGCCTAACCTCTAAATGTGTATTTAACTCACAGCCAGGTTTTAAAGGAGCTTAAGGGAGTTAGATACCTCAACTTAGTTGTTATTCATCTACCATTTTCCACCATATTTTTTGCAGAGAATCTCCATAACAATAATGTAGATTTTCTGTCTGAAGTTAAGTCTCCCTTGATATGTGTAGCTATGGTGTACCTGTGGGAAACTACAAATCAAAGCAAAATTCCCACGTGCTAGAGCTGGTAAGTGCGCTCTCATCTCTTTCTCTATAAAAATGTCACCCTTATATTCATTATCCATCCTTTTTCTTACTGCCATGTGGAAGACAGGAAGACTTCTTCCCTGTCCAGGGGTGGTCAGGAGGCCTTGAGCCTAGAGATCAAAGATAGTAAAGGAGGGGGAATAGATAAAAATAAGGGAAGAGAGAGCAAAATCATGAGATCCGACCAAAAAATTGGAGTTTATTTCTGCAAAAATATTTAATTTTACATTTTTTGATTGAGAAAAAAGTTTTTGTAATAAAAAGAGAGCTCACCAGAATTTCCTTTTTGTTAAAAAATACAGATAATTTTCTCTGGGATGCATAATTTTATATCTAAAGGAAGGAATTTCAGTTGAAACCAACTAAACTTGGCTAATTGCAAAGAATTTTGGGATAAAATTTTCTATCAGTAACGAATCATAGATACATTGTATCCTGTACTTTCTGCTCCAAGTTTATTTCCATATGGTGAAATATCAGCTGTCACTACTGTAGTTGATTTCTCAGTGAGTGACTTGCCCAGTGTCAGACAGGAAACATGAGGCAGAGTCAGCAAGAGAAGGCATTCTCCCAGTCCCAAGTGTGGTAAGTTTATTTTCTTCTCCCTATTTTTATTGACTGCATTTCTGTTGGCAATCCTCTCCTGGCTCATGCTATTTTTAAATGAAGCACAATTGTAACCTCAGATGTCTTTGCCCGCACTCCCACAAAGACCTCACGATCACTATTTTCAACAGAGTAAAAACCTATTTCCTGCTTAGCTACATGTTAAACCAGAATGTTACCTGCCATAAGATAGGCAAAACATCTGAAGAACAGGCTGTTCTCTGGTTGTCAGGGTAAGATGCTTGTGTGTCTGCCTTTCCTCCACTTCTCCTTATTTAGACCTCATGTATGTAACCATCCAAGCAGAAGATGGAATGGTTATTTATGAGAAAATTGAAAGAAAGGCATGATGCTATCATAGGAAAGTAGGGTTCAATGATTCCACTTAGAGCAGAGTATCAGAGAGAAACAGTGGTCACCAAAGCAAAATCCTCAGCTCTGGTGTGATCTTCTATAAGCTGTGACAAAGCTAAAAGTAATAGCTGTGTCAGGAGGGAGAGGGAGGAGGCCAACACTCGCTCACAGTAGCCTCCCCATGCATCACTGTCAAGCAGCCTGTAGAGGAAAAGAAGCAAATCCCCACTGTGAAATTGTTTCTCAGAGTCAAACAGTGGCAGCAGCAATGCAGTCTGCTGCTCTTGTAGAAAAGGTGTCAGCAAAGGGAACAAAGATAGCCCCATGAAAACAACTACTTGCTGAACCCGTTTAAACAATATCCGTGCAATGTTAGTAAAAAAGCTCCACAGCATAGAGATGGAGGAGGAGTATATTAAGCAAGGGTGGAGGTGAGGCATGAGAGAGAGAGTAAGACAGTGCTTTGGAAAAGAAAATGCTTCAGCTAAATTTTCTTGTCTGATCGCGTTGCCTATAACCGCAGCTGGGGCAGTGCAGTTGCAGGGAGCTGTGCCAGGCGCTCTTCAGCACACACTGCAACCCAGTGAGAAGCAGACCTCGGAAGGATACCCATCTGTTGATAGGACCAGGTTATACTCTGCACAGTAAATGAGAAACTGCCAAAAGCTGACCGGCCTAACTTACAAAAATAATCAGCAGTTAAGAGTACCATGAAAAATATTTCTGCTGGGCTCTGTTAGAGCTGTCTGTTTGCAACGCTCTGGGCCTCCTGAGCAAGCGAGGATGGGGAAAGTCAGCACCAGCCCTGGGCTCCCCATAAAGAACATATGGACTAACAAGTCTGTGTGGGTTTCTGTCGTCTTTAGGCCTGATAGCAGGGGCTATTCAAAGTCAGATACATGAGTTTGCAGGGTCATAGAGAATGACGCAGTGAACCAGCTTAAGTATATCTGTGCAAAAAACTGGTTTCCCTAACTTACATAGGCGCTGCCTGCCTTGCAATTACCAATTTAGAAATCGGGACTTGCTCTGAACCTGCCTTATCTGTTCATTATCCAGCAATTCTGGCTCTAAGAGGAAAGGAGGGTGTGATCCGGCAGGGTTTCCTGTGCATATTAAGGTGGCTAACATCTTTGAAATGAACAAGGCAGACTGTTTAGTCCACCTCAGCATTTCTCAGCTATGTAAAAGGATCATTCACTCCATGACACTGTAGGTTTTAATTTGAATTTATAGTTTATTGCTGTTTATCACTAGTCAGTCACCACAACTGCAATGTATACAAATGAAGGCAAGCACTTAAAACACCAGCTCAAATAGAATCACTAACGCTATGCCTTTTTTACTGCCCTTTATTTAATACTGGCATCCAATAAATAACTATTGCTAATAAGAAAAGTAGAACTGTAATTGAAGTAAATGTCATTCCCACTGAAATATAAATGATGAGTTTATGAGAAGACTATGCTGTCCTATGGGACAAATTATTATACACAGTAGGCTGGAGAATAAGAATGTAAGCTCCATGGGGGAAAAAGTGGCAGGATGCCTGCAAATTTAAAAAGTATGGAATTGCAAAATTTGGCCAGAATTGGATATTAATATATTTATTGTGCTAGTGCTTCTTTAAATGTTCTTTCCTTTCGTAGCTTACCTCTATATGCTCAGCCCGCCTTCTTGATCATGTTATTTTTGTTCCTTTTTTTTCTTCTGGTTGGAAGAACCTGAGAGTTAAGTTCACGAAAGCGTCTTCTCACTCCTTCAACAAATTAGTAAATTCACTGGTTCTAAAGTAAAAAATTTCGTTATGTTCTTTTACTTTCATAAACATACTTCTAGATGAGCAATCTATTCCAAAACAAATACCACATCCAGATTTATAAACCTGTGCTTATAAACTTAATTTCTTCCATCAGTGTTAAAATTGAGTCTGATAAACTCTCATGACAAAATATAAGAGTCAGCTGACTGGAAGAAATCCTCCTGTTGCCTTTGTGGGACAGGTTATTAATTTGTTGTGCAGGGTGTCTTCCTCTCAGTTGTGCTCATCCCAGCTGGACTAGCACTTAGGATTTTGGCTGGGTTACTCATTCTGCCAAATAACTGTAAAACCTTGATATTAATGACGTTTATATACCTTTACGTACACTTTATATACCTGAAAAAAATCAAGCTGTAACTACGCTTCATATATTTGTAAATATACATTCCTATTATCAAGAACAGCAATGATTTTCCCAAACATGAATCCAAAGAGCAAAATTTTTTTGCTTTTATATGCCTGAAAAGAGAATAACCATGAACACAAATTAAATGCATAGTAATAATGAATTTGAAACTTTTAGCATCCTTTTAAAAAATATAATTGTAAAAATCATAATAATTTAAACTATTATCCATCTAGTTGGAGGTGAATGAAATGGAAGACAAAGTAGAAATATATTTAAAATGCAATAATTTTTCATGTCGGGAACTCAAATAGTTATATTTTTATCACAGCTATAAAAGGTGAGGGTTTTTTCCATTTTATTTTTTACAGTGGAAGATATTGGGAGTGAATAAGGTCTTATATGTTCATTAATACAGTCTTTATTGGCTATTCCTAAAAGTAAAAATAAAATATGTCTAATAGGCACAGTTTGACTGTGAGTTAAAAATATTTTCATTTAAAATATCAAGAAATACAGAAGTACATAGCACTCAGAAATATTTCCTTAATAGCATGTTCTGTAGCTGAAAGACTGCAAAAGTACCATGTACTAAAATTGCAGTTTCCATGGTAACCTTGATTGTTTTTAACAGCAAAGAACTAAGAGACATAAAACATGACTTGATTGGCAGCTGCCCTAAGGCTGCATCAGCTCCTGTAACATAACCAAAATGCATTTTTGTTTATTAATGCTAAGCAACAAGCTACCTTTTTTTCTTGCTGCTGATTTCACTACTAGATTTTCAATGTCTAGTGTTTTGTAATAAGTTCTAAAAACAGTACTGACCCCTTTATACAGCAAAAATTGGAATACCCCTGAGATGTAAAAGGTAGAAGTGTTGCTACCTTTGACCTGTGCTTGCAAAAGTTTAGAGAAATATGAGTCCTGTTATTTTTTCTGTGTTAGTAATTAAATTTTTTGTACTGAAGGTTCCCCAGCTTCAACGTCTTTAGACACAGGAGTAAATTTGTATCCACTTTCCAGCATAACAATAACTTCCACTCATCACTTCTTATTAGTCACTCTCTCTTTTCTGTTTGATCCAAATCTCTGTTGTCCATATGGTGCTGCTTGATTACAGTTTCTTCCCTAGGAACATTCACATCAGAGACGAATCAGTTGTTTTAATAATTGCAAGTTAATTGTAACATTGCATTGCTAAGTACTCTATGTTTGCTCTGCTAGGGTATTAGATGACAAGATATATGGAAGAAATGTTATCTACCCCGAAAATAAATGACACAGGAGCCACCAATGAACAAACTCATCCCTATAAAATCTGTCTAGTTAAAAATGCTCTCCTGATAATAATTTGAGATAGCTATATTTTATTTATGCTGTTTCTGGATGTCTTGATTCCAAAAGTAGGCATCTCAAGACACTCCCAAAAGTGCCATTGTTGTGCTGAAGCAGGATTCCAACAAGCATCAATACTTATATGTCTTTTGCTAAGTGGTATTATACCCCCTAAAATCAGGAAGTCACATTTTTGACTGAGCTTAAAATGGAGGAAGAGTGGGAAGAGCTGCCCCTCATCTACCAAAACTCCCCTTGGCTCCTCCTCTGGGCACAAAGTCAGCTTTTCTCAAAAAGTGAGCCAGAGCTCCATTTCTTTTTAACTTCAGCTTCAATCTAAAAGAACTTTGTGAGTCAATGCTGATTTCCCAACCTGTGCTCTCTGCTGCTCCACTGGACTTCTTGCATAGCTGCCCGTCAGTTTTTTCCTTCAGACTTCCTATCAGAACTAACAGTGGACTTGAAGCTTACTCTGGTGTCGGTACTCCAGAGAGGCTGACAGCCAAATGGCAGCTCAGGCAGCTCAAGCACACTCTTCCATACATGTCTAGTCATACTCCAAACCTATTTCTGCTTCTGCTACTACAAGCCTATCTCTGTGACCAGACACTCAGGGCATTTTTTACTACTTGCTCTACTATTTCTCACTTGTAGCAGAGGTCCCTAATAATAATTTGTTTCCTTCTATATTCTCAGGTTACTTTATAGCTATAGCTTCATGGATTCAAAACTCTTTAAAATCAGAACAGCTTCTCCATCTCAGTTAATGATATCATATGCTAGGTTAAGAAACTATGATCTGAGTTCTACACCACCTTGCTCTGCCTAACAGGGTGTCATAAAACCATCTGTGTGAAAGCACTTCTCTGGTTAAGTTTCACTGCTTACTTCACTGTATCACTAATCCAATCAGGTTCACTCCTGCAGTCATTGTATAAACTTTCCAAATGAAGGAACCTGGAATGAAACATCAGAGTTGGACAGTTTCAGCATAACCTTCCTGCCCTTTCCCCACTTTGCTTGGCTTTTCTTAATCAAGTCAGCTACAGTTATGGTTCACAACTCCTGTGCCATTTCATGAGCACGGGAAGAATAAGAACAATCATTTATACCACCAAAACCATAAGAAAATCTATGCAACACTCAGTAAATGTAATATCAGTAAGCAAAACCCAATATGATGGTGATAGGGCAAAATACAACAAATGCTAAGAGTGAGGAAAAGAGGACACAAGAAAGATAACACAAGTTAAAAGATATTGAAAGACGATTTTAAAGGCAGTATTCACATTTTACCATGCAGTCACTGCAGAATCATCAGTATAGTGTCTATATCAACAGATTAGCTGACATAGCATCATCAGATTTACTACAGATATGGAGAGCTGTTCCACCTTGTGTTGGTGTATGACCAAGAAGTTTAAGATACACACATCAGAGCACAACTGAAAAAACCAGCATGGTAGTTCAAGGCCAGACTGGCTGGTGTGTATTGCCTGATGAGGAAAGAGTTTCTTCCCCTTCTGCTTATCACTGTTAGACTCTTCCCAGTAGTGGTGATAGTTTTCAGACTGTTCTTTTGCTGGAGAGGTTGGGGGTAAGGTACATTCCATATATTATTAGAAAGTTACATTTACATGAAACAAGTTGTTAAGCAAGTTCATTGCTGCAATATGATGTCTGAGGCTAGAAAAATCTGGTAGAAAGTAATCAGAAATCCATTTTGGCCAGAAAATCTCAGATTACCAAGTTTTGTCTCAGTGTCCCACTCAAAAATCTTCTAAATGCCTTTTTTTGTTCCAAATATTCAGAGAGACACAGAACTTTCTGGCAAGCTACAACACAGAGAAATAGCCAGTTCCTTGCATCTTGACAAGAAAATGGGAGATAGGGATTCCTTTTCTAGTCCCAGGTTTCTACAGGTCTATATAAGGAAAATGTTCTGGGTTGCAAAAGAATTTCAGATTGTGCTGTGATCTGGGCATCCTGTTGCACACTGGTCTCCCTTGTTTTAATAGAAAAGAAATGCAGACCTGGGTGGTGCCCCTGGTCAGCAATGATGATGCTCCCCTCTAGGTTATAACAGTGAACCCCAGAGTGGGCCACATTCCAAAATCAGTTTAGAAATGGACATAGTCTCTGTTGTCATCTTCTGTTTTAACTTGTGCATTAGCTCATTTTGCATGAGAAACAGTACACATGAGCAAAATATTTACCAGATTTGTGTCATACAGCTTACACTGACGTTCACAGTATCTTTTGAGAAAACAACTGTTTCACAGAATCACACAGAATCAGTACGGTTGGAAAAGACCTGTAAGATCATCGAGTCCAACCTGGGGGGGGGGGTGGGGGGTGGGGGGGGGGGGGGGGGAAACCACAACACAACCACAAAAAACCCACGCCACACAACAACAATAACAAGCCACAACCCACCCAACACCACACAGCACCATGTCCATCAAGCTACATCCCACAATGCCACATCCACACGCTCCTTGAATACCTCCAGGGAGGGTGACTCTACCACCTCCCTGGGCAGCCTATTCCAGTGTTTCACCACTCTCTCAGTGAAGAACTTTTTCCTAATGTCTAGCCTGAACCTCCCCTGTCGCAACTTGAGGCCATTTCCTCTAGTCCTGTCACTAGTCACTTGGGAGAAGAGACCAACACCCACCTCTCTGCAACCCCCTTTCAGGTAGTTGTAGAGAGCGATAAGGTCTCCCCTCAGCCTCCTCTTCTCCAGGCTAAACAACCCCAGCTCGCTCAGCCGCTCCTCATAAGACTTGTGTTCCAGACCCCTCACCAGCTTCGTCGCCCTTCTCTGGACACGCTCCAGCACCTCAACGTCCTTCTTGTAGTGAGGGGCCCAAAACTGAACACAGTATTCGAGGTGCGGCCTCACCAGAGCCGAGTACAGAGGCATGATCACCTCCCTGCTCCTGCTGGCCACACCATTTCTGATGCAAGCCAGGATGCCGTTGGCCTTCTTGGCCACCTGGGCACACTGCTGGCTCATATTCAGCCGGGTGTCGATCAACACCCCCAGGTCCTTTTCTGCAGGGGAACTTTCCAGCCACTCATCCCCAAGCCTGTAGCGTTGCCTGGGGTTGTTGTGGCCGAAGTGTAGAACCCGGCACTTGGCCTTATTGAACTTCATCCGGTTGGCCTCAGCCCATCGATCCAGCCTGTCCAGATCCCTCTGCAGAGCCTTCCTACCCTCAAGCAGATCAACACTCCCTCCCAACTTGGTGTCATCTGCAAACTTGCTGAGGGAGCACTCTATCCCCTCATCCAGATCATCAATGAAGATATTAAACAAGACCGGTCCCAAAACCGAGCCCTGGGGGACTCCGCTTGCAGAAGACCGTGTAAACAGACCCTGAACTATTAGTGAAGTAATCTTTGTAGGCTACTGTGTAGTGTGGAACTGTTTCAAGACAAAAAGTCGTGAAATAATGGGCACTGTCTCTTTAAGTAGTTTCTGAATTCTCTTCATGTGACTGAAATTGTGCATTTCAATATTTTCTTGATCCACAGGGATTAAGTCTTCACTAATCCTAATATTCACTGATGTCCTTGGTTCATGGAAACTTCTTTTTTTTATTGATATCTTGACATCTGTGTGTGTATATCTTTCAAAATGATTAAGAATGTCCCTTTTCTTCTCTATAGATGTAACAGAAAGTCCTGGCTCTCTAAGTCCTCTCCATGGGGTTTACATATGTATGTACATCCTGTGGTTGTGATCTGCAAATGCCTGATTTGAGAATCAAATATAGAAACATATGATGAATTGTACTGGCCAAACTTCAGAAATAAGAAAAGAAATATGCAAAATAGAGGGTGAATTGAAGAAGATACGATCAGTGTGATTCGTCTAGTTACAAATAAAAAAAATGGTACAACAAAACTTTACCTGATTAGTGTATTGGTTTATTACTGGGAAAATAGTTTCACTGCCTTGCTATTCACTATGGACTTTCTCTCGCCTAGTGATAACAAATTACAGCGGGTGAGAGCTCTGTTAGTTGTCTGGGAAGAATGTCTCAGTCTAGCCATGCTTTCTGAACAAAAATTATCCTGAAGTTAGTCTATCAAAGGGTGGTATAGTGTGCCACATCTGTGGCTACTAATGTGCTGAGTCTTTTCAACATAGCCCACTATATACATGTATATATATGCACTACATATATGTGTGTGTAAATGTATGTCTGTCTGTGTGTGTGTGTAATGTATCTACACCCTTTAGAGCAGTGGACTGTCAAGATCTGTAACAGTCCCAAAATTCCAGAGGCTTAACATGTTCCCTTCAGACAAGACCATTCTGAAGAAATTGGCTGTGAAATAAAGAAACACAGAATTACACTTTATTCCTGAAAGAAGTTACAGACTGGGAAAAAACTGGTGATTACAGTCTCAGTGTTCTCATCACCCATATGAACACTGGTGTCAGCTCTTTATGCTTTGTACTTTGGACCAGGCAACCCTTCTAGGTGTTTCCATTGATTATTGTATCATGGTGTTTTGAGCTTTCCAAGCAGATAATGGAGTCTCTTCCCACTTCCACTTTTCCCAGGGGGAATTTCCATACTACAGCTCTAGCAACCCCAGATCCTGAACAGAGCCATTCAAACTCAATGGTCCTGTTAGTGGCAAAGTATTGTTTCATTAAACTTCAGTCAGGAAATATAGATGGTCCCCGTGGGCTCAGCCATAGCTACTCAGACACAGGCTGCTCACCATGTGCCCTTTTCCCACAAGTTCAGGAAATTCAAAGCCATACTAAGCTCAAATGCAAGTAACGACCTCATACAAACACATCCCCACCAAACTGTCATCCCAGGGGAAATTGATACCCGCTTTTTTTCATTCTTTCTCAAACTTAAAATGAGGATTTTCTCAGATTGTGTGTGATTAGCTATCTTTAAAACAAAAAAAAAAAAAAAAAAAAGAAAAAAAACCCGCAAATCCAAAGAACTGGATCTCTCTTATTTTATAGAGTCATAGAATAATTTATGCTAGAAGAGACCTCTGGAAAACATCTAGACTGTAGGTGACCTTCCGTTCAAAGCAAGGCTAACTTCAAAGTTATATCAGATTGCTCAGGACCATTTCTGCTTGAGGTTTTAATACTTCCAAAGACGAAGGCTCCGCATCCTGTCCAGGCAGCTCTCGTGATGATTTTTTTTTCCTTCTATGCAATCAGAATTTACCTCACTAAAACTTGTGCCTGTTGCCTCTAAGCTCTTCACTGAGTACCTGCAAAGAGTCTGGCTCAATATTTTTCTGTAACCTCCCATACAATACAATTCTGTAACCTGTCATTAAATACTTGAAGACTACAATTATATTCCCCCACTTCAGCCTTTTCTTCTTCCATCTAAACAAATGGAGCTCCCTTAGTCTCTGCCCATATGTTATGTGGCCCAGCCCCCAATCATCTTGGTTGCTCTTTTCATTATACTTGCTTCAGTTTGCCAGTGTCTGTCTTGCAAAGGGTGTCTCAAGACTGAGCATTAACTACAGCTTTATTCACATTTTCTCCAGAAATCTGCCCCATAACAAAAAATGTTTCTTCATATTTTCCCCAGTATTTTTCTGGTCATGCAAACTACAAATGTTTCTAATCCAGCCCCTTGATTCTACTTTGCTTCATTGCAAGACTGCTTTCACATCCAAGACTCATCAGTTCATCTTTTTTTTTTTTGTTTTATTCCTCTGTCTTTAACACACATAAAACATCCCTAATCCCCTCCCTCCTCAAAAAACCCACTGGCAAAAAGACCTAGAGGCTTTTTCATTACTGAGCTGCTGTTTATTTATACAGTAGAAGCTATATAGTGTTTGGGCAAAGTGACAAAGCTACATGATATTAATATTAGGCTGTTCAGTGAGCTGTGGAACTGGCCATAGCCCATCAGCCACCTAATTAATGAAAAAATGTGAGAAGTAGAGAGAACTTGCTTCTGATATTGCAAAAGGAAAACAAAAAGGAAAGAAAGAAAAAGAAAAATCTTAACATAAATTGCTCCAAAAGTCTTCTGAGGATGCTTGAAAAGACACTTTTGTGTCACAGGCACTGTATACTACAGCGTGCA
Organism: Gavia stellata; assembly: GCF_030936135.1. Taxonomy (NCBI): domain Eukaryota; kingdom Metazoa; phylum Chordata; class Aves; order Gaviiformes; family Gaviidae; genus Gavia; species Gavia stellata. The sequence continues at coordinate 29,804,198 of NC_082599.1, forward strand.
CTGAGGGCTGAGTTATCCCAAATTACTTAGACAGAAATACTGTGTAAAATGGACACCTATGAAAAAATTCTGTGATGAGATTCTTTCCTGCTATGCTAGTTTGATATACTTTCTTCCTCCCCATATAAGATATGAATTTGCTTTTCATACATGCTGGATTCTCCTAGATCTACAATAATCCCAGCAGAGTTTCAAAGACTTGAAGCCATCCTCATGAAGAATGTAGTTCTGCACTGGCTTGGACTTTTGGCTCCCCCTGTGCTTTTTCTTTTGAAGAGAGCTCCTGACTCTTTTAGTTGCAGGAATCTGAGAAATTAGCAACTGCTTGTCAGAAAAAAAAAATCAAAGGTACGTAGTAAGTTCAGCTTCCAGGCCCATCACCCATCATCAGCAGACTGAAATCATTTGTCTTCCATGTATCTTCAGGCTACAAAGCAGTCATCTCTATACTGTGTAAAAAAAAAAGAGAAATTTCATTGCCTCACAGAAAAGCAAAATTGTAGTATAGAAGGGGACTTAGATGTTATTAACCAGGAGAAATGATGTAAGTAGGATGTAGATAGCAGATGAACAAGATCTATTTCTTTCATTAAGCAAGTAGAAAAGACAATATAACTTGTAAGAGTTAATATTTTTTCCTTAAAAACAAAATCTGAATTGTGTTTAAAACATTTTGTTGTTTCTCTAATTAGAATTAGTAGATCAAGATATTTTGTTAATTTCTATGATTCTGGTTTTTCTATTAATCATTAAATTATTATGTTAGTAGTAATTAGTAGAGCCAGACATTATGTTTTATTAGACAAAAGCTTTGTAATGGAAAAATACCATTTTAGTAACATACCATTTTTAGTAAAATACCATTTTAGTAAATACCATTTTAGTAACATATTTTCCTTAAGATAGCTAGTATGCCAGTGTGGTCCAACACTCAACTTGAGAGAAAGCTAGGTTCAGGTCCTTGCTTTACCTGAGTAATTTTGCAGCTTTGTAGGTATCACCCAATCCCTGAGAGTCTCACTGTGATTTTGCCTGAATGTGTGTAAACATGCAGAGATAAATTGCAGAGGAGTCAGAAAACTCTGTATCCAAAAAGTCTAGGATACAGAGGTTATCATGGACTGTCATTCAGACATCAGTATCTCAGTCTGCAGAATGTCAGAGCATACATTTTGTGCATTTAATTTGCATTAATATATTAGTAACATGTTGTTATTAATTATTAATTAACCTATAAATCCAGGTTTTGTTGTTAATGTCATGATCTGGAATTACACAATCACTTTTACACCTGAATGATTGCTTATCAGTCCTTTTTCATGTAGGCTTTTTCTGATCTATTATCTAACTGTCCAGGCTCAAAAACTCAATTTCCTTGAATGAATCTTGGGTCTATATATCTGTTTATATCTCTGCTTATATCTGTTTTTTATCTATAGCTATATCTAACATTGGCAGATTTTAATAATCCATATTATTTTACTGTGTTGAATAGCCATTTTTGTGTAAAGAAGCATGTCTTTAATGTCTTAGCCTATGCAGCTATTTATCTGAGAATCTGAAAAAAACAGGAAGACTTACTAAAACCAATGATGGCACAGTATTTCACAGATATAAGTAAAGACTGTCATGAGAAATTACATTGCAGGTACATGCTATTATCTCTTAAATGCACAGTGAAAATATGTCAGGGCAAGCAACCTGCCTCAGCAGATGGTTCATTATTTTTTTGTTTGTGTGCACTGCACATGTGTGTGTGCATGAACTCAAATTTAAAGCCATCTGGAAATTTTTTTAATGGAATCATTTTAAATGCAACTGAAGTTCTTGCTGGATCATGATCATTCAGTGAAGATTTTGTAAAGAATTTTCTTCTCAAGAAGAGAGTTTCTGTCCAGATCTCGAGAAGCATTCATCATCCCAGAAGACCCAGCTCTAGCAGGAATATGCCAGATCCATGTTCCCCTTATTCAGATCAGGTTCTAGAGCTTCTAGATTCAGTGTCCCAGATGAATTCTGAACTACTGGGATCATGGCTAGATTAAGTTGCTATCTCAATTTGCTGCTTTCTTTTTTCATGAGCTTGGTAACATCTTTTGCAAAATAGATAGTATCTTTAAATTTCTAACAATTTCCTGAGCTAGAAACCTTGGGAAATTATAGTGTACAGACTTGATTTTGATTCTTCTCATTTAATGTCTTTAAATGCATGTTGGAGAGGTTGAAGCTCAAGTCTGTTTCCTGAATAAATGTCACAGCGCTAAACAGTAGACTTAGGGGAAGAAGGGAGGCAAGGAGTACTTCCATTGTTTTTAGGTGTCTTTAAAGTCAAATCCAAACAAGAAGCTTTCAGGGCAAGATGAGCTAAATATTGATTAGTTAAATATTAACAAAGGTCTCCTATTTTTGCTACTTGATGGGCAATTAAACATCTTCCAATCTTCATGCAGACCTTTCATTCTTGGAAAGAGAAGGGGGCAAAATAACAAGAAGACACAAGCACAGAGGATTCCCTTCCACACTGCAAGTCCAGGTTTTTCAACAACTGAGGATTTTGTAACCAGTTAATACAGAGGAAAAGCCAAGTCTTTAAAAAGGTCTCAGATTTGAATAAGACACCTTTCCAAGCATGTTGACCATATCATTATGACTTGTTCACCCATGTTCTCTAAAGACATCCTCATTGACTTGCTGGAGTCTTTAGAAAGGATACCCAATAAATTGAGTAATATAATTTTTTATTATATGCAATTTAATGATATTCAGATCCCAGATGGTCCCATAGCAAAAAGGAGTATTTGAAACACAAAAGCAACGCATAGATCTGAGAATTGAAAGAGCCTGACATTTTTCTTTTTAAGTAAATACCATATTTTAATTGCTGCAGCCCCAAGGTAACCATAAAGTCATGCACTGACAGCTCATGTGGATTTTATGAGGCTGTTTATGCTGTTGTTCGTGAAAAAAAGTTTGTTTAGCAACTGCTGCTGCTCCTGATGCTTACATCACCTGTAAGCTAGAAAGCATCTTCCTAAATAAGGAAAAGAGTAAGAAATAAAACAAAAAAACTAAGAAAAGGAAATCCAAGTATACACTCGAAGTGAGGAGTTGTTGAGAGCATAAAGATGGCTCAAGTATGAGTTGTTGCCTGGCTGTGCCGGTCACCCCCCATTTTTAGTGTTATTTTGCTTCCATTTAAGAGAGTGGGAACATCCTTCTTGACTGCAAAGATAGATAGGCTGTGGGTACATAATATCTTCTTTTATTTTCTAATTTCTCCATTTGTAAAACAAGATTAATGATACTCTCAAGGTCTTTTTTATTAGCTTTTCAGGTTTGCAGAGCTTTTTGCAGTTTAATGATGTAGGCCTTGCTATATAACACGAGATCATGACACCATTGAGTATATGCATTTAATAAATATCATGTTCTAGGAATTAATGTCAGTAAGAGGATTGTTTTCTAGACAGTATGTGTGTCATCCTATGGATTTTATGAATTATATTAGCTAAACTAAATCTGTGATGTAATTGGCACTCTTTCTGGAAAGCAGTATGAATATAGTATGAATAATATTTCTGAAGATGTGATATGTAGTCTTTAACAAACAAGTATTTTTAGAAAGTACATGAACGCTGCAGCAGCAAACAGCTAATGATAACCCGAAGTTCTGTATTGAGATATTTAGATGTCTAATGTAATAGGACTGTCCCATTTTAAAAGTATTTATAACAGGTAGTTTTAAATTTCATTATGTGCTTTTCAAACTAAGATTTACTAGCCAATGTTTCATACAAACGGTAATACCTCTTCCAGTTGTATCTGATAGTTTTGCCCTAGTTGCTTCTATCTCCCACAGTTTAATGGGAGATACATCTATTATTACTTAACAGAGTAAGTACCGTTCATACCCTTCCACTTCAAAAAATACAAGCTTCAGCTTTCCTTATCACCTGAAACCATAGTCATATCTAGCTAGCAAGCTGAAGTATTATAATGGAGGATATTTCTAGGGCATAAAAATGCCAGTTACATCCCATTTAGAGTCAAACGGAATTTGAAGCCTTTCATTTATTCCTTTAAAATCTTCTGCTTAATGTGTACGTTTGGCATTATTAACTCACAACTTTTTCTATTTAATCCCATGATGATCAATTAACTAGGAAGGATGTGGTAGACCCCAGCTGTATGGAATGAAGGACATATTGTCCTTGCAATATGAGAATCAAATATATGAATATGTGTATGAAATAATAGATTTTACCTTTGGTTATTCTACCATCTTGGCCATGATTTAGAAAGGTATATAAGCACATGCTAGGATTTATACACATTTCTATCATACTAAATCAATGAGACATAAGCAAATCCTTAAATAAAGTTGAAGAGAGGTTAACATGTGAGACTTCACTTTTTGAATTACTCTTTCAAAAATTGAAGAAAGAAAGAAATGTACCAGACTTCAGAACTATCTAGTAATTGGAATGCCTGGAAGTTTTGAACTACTCATCTTAGATAAACCTGGGAAAAAAGAATTATTCACAATGAGTAATGATGGAATCAGTCCATATTTGTACTATTATATAATAGATTGAATAAAAGAAATTAAAACTTTGGAAGTATCTGTAATTAGCATTTAAGACTATTCTGGTGCTCAGTGTAAGTTAAGCTTCTGTATTTATGTTAATTCAATATTTATTTAATTAAATTATATATTACTGCTTTAAAAACCATGAAAGCATTGAGATTGTGAAGAAGTGACTAGGTGATCTTGCAAGAAACTTTTTGGCCTTCTTGAAGTTAATTACTACCTTTTGTGAAACCCACAATCATCATTAAAAAGCAAGAGGTCTGGGATTTTTTTGTTGTTCCGTTAACTTGAAAGAAAATCATATTATTATTAATTTGTGACTTCCCAGAGAATAATCACACCAGGGGTGGGAAAGAGAGCATTGCACAGCAGTAGCTGCAGACATGAAGTATGGAAGCTTTATTCCTCTGAAAAAAAAAGAAAAGATCCCTTGAGAGATGCACTTTTAAAAAGCTCTGCTTTTACAAGGCATTAAAGATTTTGTACTGTGCTATAAATGGACATCTGTTCTATAAGCTGTACCACGACAAGATGACAATGGTTGTCATGTCAAATCTCAACAGGCTACCTTTACTCATGTTCTCCTAAGTTAGGAAATGCCACTGTAGCAGAATGAAACATAATCTTTAATATTAGTTTCTTTGGTCTAGGCTTCAGTTAAATGCAGGAGAAGTGTAAGAAATCTCTGCCTCTCAGTGGATTTGGTTTAAGCCAGCCTCTCTCCTTGAAAGCTATTGTCAGCCAGGAGTTCTTCCAAGAAGAAAACGAGGTTATTTTGTGTTCCTGTTTCAGTCTTTGTCAGATGAAGAAAGATAAAATTAGATTAATATATATGCCTGTCTATTTTGTTGCTGTAGAAGGCTAGAACTACTGCTACAAGTCTTGCATCATATTTAATGTTCCTGGCTCAGAGACAAACATCCATAGGTTTTGTATGCATTACACAATGGAGCTACACAGTTCCTCAGGGGCGTGGCTTTGGGACTGATACAGCTCAACAGCTATATGTCCCTACCCGGAGTCTCTCAGCTTGAAGTACTTCTAGGATTTCTGCAGAAGCCTTAGTTACAATTCAGGAAATGCAGCTTTCCTTATTTGGCTCACAGATCACTTGAAATTGTGCACAGAAAGAAGCTGACATCTCAGTTTTGCTGTCTCCTTGCTGCCACCTCTATGCTGAATTCTGTTATTTTTTCTTTTCATAGAATCTGACATTCTGTCTTTAAAAATGGAATTGAAAATGGACAAACTCATCTAATAGTTTGAAAAGCTTGGTCTGCCCAACTTGCTTTTCTGTTGTTTCTTGTGGGTATGATAGAGCTATCACACTACTTGACAGAGATTTGCATGCATCACAGGAAAAAAAAAAGTAAATGATGACTATGGAATAGAACCTGTCTAGAGGCATATGGCCTCACTGTGCCTCTGTGAGATTCTTCTTTGCCAACAAAATGTTGTCTCCCAAAAACAGCTGCTTTCAAGACTTATGGGTTACAAAGAACTGGTATGTCCTCACCCTCATCAGATTACAAGGACTGCAGAAGTCAAGAAGTGGGGTAACTGGTGAAGACATTTAACTAGTTCTTCTCCGAAAAAAGAAATTTTCTTTTACTTTTCTTTCCTTCTGTTTTTTCTTCAAGACTGTCTTTTACAGAGAATGGGAAACAGCATATTTTGATGTCACAAAGAAGTTACTGCTGTTCAGTGAAGATTAGGTAGTCCCTGTTTATATTCTCCATTCACTAAACATCTGCAAAAAATGTTATCCCTGATATGCAAATCTTAAGTCTGGGTCTCCTGTTCTAGATGCAAATGGTAGAATGGACTCCAGGAACTGTATTGCCCTCTGCACCACAGAACAGCTTAGCTCTCTCATGGTCACAGCAGGTACATCCATAAACAGGCATGTGAGACATTGTTGCTCTAACTGCTCAGCATGTTTTGAAAACTTTCACGTGCATGAAAAACTGGATAGTTTGGCTTTTTCAGGAGGAATTAAACAGATTAATTTATTTTCTTTTTTTTTTTAACCTTTCCTCCCCATTTTTTTTCTTCCCCCCACAGGGATTTGTAAATAGCATCCACAATCCACCAGGCATGAATTGCAAATGTAATCACCAGCACGAAGAAAGGTTAAAAAGCTCAGAAGTGTTGGGATCTGATACTTTGGCAAACAAAGGCTGCATTGTTCAGGGGGCAGAAAGCAGAGCAAAGGGTTTTGTTGCACTGTGGGAAAGTGCTGATCATTCTTTAAACTGATGGTAGTACCATGAGCTCTATTAGAGAAGCCAGTGGACTTTTGGTAGTGTATAAATCCTGCCAATACTGAATCAAAGGGGCTCTCTGTTCACCTTGTAATTTCATATGCCTAATTCTTCATTTCAGCAGCTACTTACAGATTGACATTTGAGGTTTAATTGATACCTAGTGTGTAGCTAGAATATAAGGTCTCCCTTAGTAAAATTTATTGTTTGTTGTGCTCAGGAGAAACTTTTTTTTAATTTACTGGGTACTTCTGGGAAGGGAAAACATTATAATTGTCACAGAAAAGACACATGCAAATATGTTTCCCTTTACTTAATTTGCTGTTGTGATGGACAGACATCTCAATACATTTGTAATGGAGTCAGACTATGCAGAAGAAGAAATCAAAGATGTGCAGTTCATATTTTAAAGGCAACATAAATCAATGTCACTCTGCTGAGGTTAATATATTCTCATCAATCTACATAAGCTAAGAATCTGTCCCACAAACCATCTGTCACAACTGATACTATGAATATCCAGTGGGTGTATGACACTGAATGCCCAGTTTGCTTTAAATTATATATGAAGGCACTAGTTCATCGTTTTCAGACCAAAGATGTGCTTGAACTGAGACCAAATTGTAATGACCTTCAGAGAACTGTTTTTTTTCAGTAATCTAGAAATTTTCAGTGTGATGAATACCTGATTCAGAAGGCATGTCAAGGAACATACTTCAGGAGATGAAATTTGTTTGTACAGTAGAAAGGAGTATCTATCATATGTTTCTGTGCAATTTGTTTAGATTCTTTCAAAGACTTTCTTCAAGTAGTATTCCAAAATGTTTACATAAGATTATAAAGGTCAAAACCCATAACATGATACATAAATCCTGCTTCTCTTAATATTACCTCATGCTTAATATTTCCCCTTTAGTATAAAATTAATATTTTGCTCAAAGTTCGATATGAATTTGAAACTAGAAAATAATTTTTGCTATAACTATTGCTTTGTCATACTTTGTAATGTGTGCTAAAGAATACTTTCCAGACAAATAATTCCATTTTTACAATGTTTTGTGCATGAAATTCCTTAAGCTCAGAGCTATGTCTTTTAAAACCAAATTCTAAAAATTAAAAAAAAGCACTCTTTTTTTTTTTATGTTTTGACACAAAATATTTCTACTATTCAATGCAAAGTGTTTATACAGACATCTAAACCCTTTTAAGTATTTTAATTAACAGTATAAAAACCCATAACAGCCAGGAAACTTATAATTTGAAACATCATTTTTTTTCTCTTTTGCTCTCTTTTCCCCTCTGTTCAGTGCACTACAGAGTGGAAATGTCTGTTTTCTTTTGCTTTCCTCTTTTTCTTCTGAGCACCCAAAATCAAATAGCCAATGATTCTCATTTGTGGCTTAAAGAATTTCAAACAAAACTCAAGCACTGATGCATTAACATGAAGCAGGAAAAAAATGACAGCACTTCAATGACACAATATTGACAAAATACATGCAAACTATGGGACTTTCAATTTATGATCTAGTGATAGTGTGGGAATTCCATTTTTATCATTATTTGTCACATAAAAATATACTAGACTTTTTGTTTTTTCCCTTTTCCAAGAGAAATAAGATTTAGAAAAATGGTCCCATGTGTGTTGGAATGTGTACAATCCTGCTGTTCTTTTCTGTGTAGTTTGGGGAAAGGGGACACACATGTAACTCTAGTAAGGGGCTTGAAGACTGTTGATGTAGCACAGTACTCAGTTCATATTGGCCAAAGTTTTTGACAAATCTCTTGGTAGCATATTTTATCTTTGCTAGTTGTGTTTCTTGAAGTAGCAGGTATATGTGGGGAACAGTGGATTTTATATTGCAAGAAATCAATAAACAGAACCATGCAAAGAAAATTATAATTTTGTGGGCCATGGAATAACTGAATCCTTCATCTTATGCTGCCAGTAGGCATTAAATAGTTAGAAAGGATATAATGAATTTCCAGATCCTATTGTTTCCCAGTTTTAGATCTGTTTGCCCAGTGGCATTCATGAGGATATTTAACTCTTTATGGGGTGTGATCTTTCTCCTACTACAAGAAGGACATTGAGTTGCTGGAGCACGTCCAGAGAAGTGCAATGAACCTGATGAGGGGTCTGGAGAGCAAGTCTTATGAGGAGCGGCTGAGGGAACTGGGGTTGTTCAGTCTGGAGAAGAGGCGGCTGAGGGGAGACCTCATCGCTGTCTACAGTTACCTGAAAGGGGGTTGCAGAGAGATGGGTGTTGGTCTCTTCTCCCAAGTGACTAGCAACAGGACAAGAGGCAATGGCCTCAAGTTGCGCCAGGGGAGGTTCAGGCTGGATATTAGGAAAAATTTCTTTACTGAGAGAGCGGTGAAGCATTGGAACAGGCTGCCCAGGGAGGTGGTGGAGTCACCATCACTGGAGGTGTTCAAGGAACGTGTGGACATGGCATTGCGGGACATGGTTTAATGGGCACGGTGGTGTTGGGTTGATGGTTGGACTTGATGATCTTACAGGTCTTTTCCAACCTTAATGATTCTGTGATTCTGTAAAGCTTACATCAATTTATCCAATATTTTTAGTACAAATAACTCTGACCCTTTGTGAAAGCTGATACTTAAGAGAGTGTGCTGTTGTTACTGTCAGGTGTCAATATTCTGTCAACATCAATGGCATCAAAAAATAGGAAATTAGGTCAGGAAGTTGAAAACTGGCTGTAGATCAGTGCAGATGCAAGGGCATTTTGTACATTCCTTATGCGAATGATTACTCTCTCTAGAACCATTAGCGATCTGATGTTCAGGATGTCACAGGTATTAGACTGACTGACAGTGGATAAATGGCTAAAACAGACAAATGTCAATGATGGATAATAATAAAGTAACACTTCCGTTTATACATGATGGTCCATGAACACCTCAGCAGGACAGACTGCATGAATCATACTTGGGAGGAAGACATAAGGTAACTTTGTGCTACACACTGTGAGCCAATCAATTCCTAAATTTGGTTTGGAGGACCTCAGCCTGGTCAAAGATACCTCAGGTTCTTTCACAGTATAGCACTTCCAGAAGGCAGCACTATTGCAACACAGTAAGGATAACTAGAAAGGCCACGGACCGTTTAAGCAAGAACAAAGCAGCAAAGAAATGGAGCCAAGAGCATAGTTAAGGGAATGACTGTTCATGAGGTGTTTTTCAATAATATCTAGACCACAATGAATCAGATGATACTGCTGATTCAGTCATGCTTGACACACTAAGAACTCAGCAAACAGCAGTAGTTGCACTCGCAGTTACTTACTTGCTCTCAGAAACACTGTGCCTAACCAACCTGATTACACAAAGATTAAAAAGGTCATCAAGTCCACTGAAGAATCTGAGATGTGCAAATAGACAGGGAGAAAAGAAGGAAAACAGGCAGAAACAGAAAAAGAGTGCGTACAATCAACATAAATGGAGAAACAGAGCAGAAATGGAGACTGAAGTAGATAATGCAATTTTCTGCTAGATAACATTGCATTCCAGGAGAGAAACCACCAGCCTCAAAGTCTGTCCTCAGAGACACAACATGCAGATGGGAAAGAAGTTGCCTGTAGTTAGGGCATTGAAGGAAAGATGTTGATGTAGTAAAAATAATATGAGACATTAGAAAACTTAGGGCTTTCTTACAAAAATAAGAAACACAAAAAATAAAAATAAAGAGGGTTCTAAGTTATTTACACTTTACATAACACAATTTGGTTCAAACTACAGATTTCAGAGACCAAAAAAAAAAAGAAAACTATGATTGTGCTAAGCAAGCTGGCATATTTCAATGTTCCATAACAGCTGTGAAAAACCGAGAGTTTCAGTTTTCAGAAAAAGCAAATACACATACACGCCCAAAGGATTACAAAGTAAAAAAACTGCAATGCAGTTAAATAAAAACGTTTACTTCAATCACTCTTCCAAATTAACATTGAAGAGTTTGGGGTTTTTTTGTTTGTTTATTTTTTAAAACAAGCATTCTGCTTAGGATGATCTATGAAGCCAAACATCACAGCTTTGTGGGACACCATTAACTAACGCTCCCTTTTTCATGGCACTTTATAATTACCCTGCTCCTACTTGCAACAGGAGTAAAATTCCGATTAGGGGAGCAGTTCTATTAAGCAGTCTTGAGTCTCTACAGAGGAGAAATTATATTTGTGCCTTATATATGAAAACTTAGGACAGATGTGACTCACTGGAGCCCACCAAAATCATTTTGGTCTTCATAGAGCAGTCTCTGATCAAAGCTTCAGCAAGGGAAAACTTATTTTTATCTATTAAATCAGTGGTAGAAAAAAAGCCCATTCAATGCCCTATGAATTTGCAATTCACTTTAGGGGAACTTGCAGGTTGCAGACATAAAACCCACAATGCAATGTAGCTAAGCAATGCTTGGTTGGTACAAGTATGGCAACCTTTTAAAAACTCTTGAGTGAGCTTAAAGAAGTTATAGATTTGGCATTGTTTGAAGACCACTAAATATTCCAGGTCCCACTAGTCCTGTACTGTCCAAACCCTGGTTTCTACAAATTCTTAGTGCTAAACTCAAAGCAGCACAAGGTGAGGGAGGGAGGGGGTGCATGTGGCTGGAATTACAGACTTCTTACATAAAAGCAGCTTCAAATGTCAACATTTGCCTGCTTCCCAAGACAATAAATCTTTGAATTAACTGTGTTTGTGAGCACTTGTATTGAAAATCCAGCTCTACTTCTTGTCAATCACTTTAACAAAATGAAGTGAGGGGGAAAAAAAAAGATTAAAGAGTAGGAAGGCAGAAAAAAGCTGAACAGGCATATAGACGTAAGCGCATACAAAATTAAAACAGTTCAAAAATTGTCTTCACTTAATAGCAGCCCAAGGTTTTTGAAATAATCGCTGTTCAGCAACAGAGATAATGATATGCTACTTCACATAAATATCTAATGACTTCAACATGAGGAACTAGCTATAATGGAGTGTCATATTAAAATATAAAAACCACCAATGGAGGCTACAGCAGCAATCCAATCTCTAAAGTTCCATTTTATGGGGAACTGCAGGTTTGGTGATTAGTGATGGGTGCAAAAGCATCTTAAGTCACAGCAAACCTGATAAATACCATTGTGTGTAACCTTTTTAAATGCAAACAGTGAAGAGGAAGAAGTATCAGTGTTCCTCAGAAAGCTCTAGTGCCAAAAGCATCTTTTTGAATGTCAAAACACAAGTAAACATTGAAAAGTTGTATGAAATATTTTCCAATACCCTAAAATAATGTCTTCTGAAGCTTTCAAAGTAACACACACAGAGAATTACAATGTTTTCCATGTTTATCTTTTTTTATCATCATAGATGATAGGTTCAACTTCATTTCATATTCAAATATTGGTGGCTGAATAAAGGATGCAAGCCTTTCAAATTTGGAATATAAATATCAACTGTGGAAAAAATACAGTATAGTACAATAACATACATATAGGTGTTATTTCAAATACATATGGAGAAAATGGATATGTGTAAAACAGTTATATAGTAATATATGACAGTAAAGATTGTGAATTTCATGAAGTTATAACTAAAGTATTTGAGTACAATCTTATTGTCATTTAAAAAATGGTTTTCCTTACAATGATAGGAAAATAAAAAAAGGAGGAAGGAAGCAAAACTTTAGGGTCATTCAATTTCATTAATGCCATTATTAATTAAAAAAAAAATAACAGTGTATAACTCTTGGTTATTTTCCAGCTAAATTTCAAGCAAACGTCAAGGAATTATTCACATTGGATTATATATTTACATAAGAATACATGTTTTACAGCATAATGACCGGGAGCACCTTATGCTAGAAACAAAAAGATTAAGTCTTCCATTTGTCATACAGCGATGGGTTAATCTTTCCTAAATTATAAGATAGGAAGGGAAAAATCAAACGATTCACTTGACAAAGTGACACAGATCTCAGATTCAATGTTCCTTCACATTACATGGGCGGAAGTATGCAAAAGATGGCACAATGGCCAAAGACACAATGAAAGAACAAAGGAGCTGCATTAGCAGTAGTACTTTTTCTTCCTTAGAAGCTCTGTATCGTCAGGGTCAGAATAACAAAAAACATCTTGGGAGCTAGAAAGAAAACAAAATGGCTTGGCCTTCCTATTCAGTACTGCTTCTTGCTCTGCTGTATTTCTCTATGGGAAAGCATACTTGTCTACATGACCACCTGTACTGTTCTATCACTGTCAGTAGGACTTCTAGGGCATGATGAGACAGAGTCCAAAATCAGTATCACTATTTGAGCTGAGCAGAGGGTAAAAGTATCATTTCATGAGGGATTTCAAGAGCCTGAAAATTAGTTTCATTTTGTCTAGGAACAGAATTTTCAGAAAAAGAAAAAAAATCTGAAAATTAGTTAAGTACAAATTTTGGACTGAAGGAAACATCTCATTTCAGTATAACCAAAATATTTTCATGATTTCTTTTGTAGGATCCAAAACCCAAATGTAACTACTAACCAAAACATGTGTTTTGGTCTTGCCAAAATTCCCTCTACTAAAGAAATTCTGACAAAGTCAACCTTACTTTTTAACCAATCTAGACTGTAGAGGAACCACCTGTATCATTGAATCACATATTTCCAAATGAATCACTCAGATTCCTCTGATTAGTACTGCTTCATAACAAAGAAGTATGCTGCTTAGAGCACATGAATATGTTTTTATGACTTAAAAGACCAATATCAGGGCTCATAAATTGCAGCACTTTTTCTCACTACTGCCACCACAGTAGAGGAAACAGGGCATGATTACAATCTTCCATCTGTAGTTTCGTTTTTTAAAATATTTTATCAGCTGATGTAAATTAGAGATGCCGCCAGGTTATTTTAACTCACCACTGGCATGGTGATCTTGCTTACAATGGCAGCAGAGTCAGAAAAGTGCAAAACAAAATTTGAGAACATGGGCATTACTTGCATTGTTTGTGGTTTAGCCATTACCACTACGCCCAAATCCTCCATGATTTCAGGTCATTCCTGGGTGTACTGTCCTGTTCCCCTCGCAGCCTCACTGCAACATCTTTTTTACCATACAGCTGTTAATTTAAATAGTACAGAGAAACAACTTGATAAGACTTAAAAATTTTGATGAGATTAAAAAAATAAACAATCAGGAAAAGCAGTATAGTTTCCTAGTGTAGTGTCATCTGAAAGCATACCTTTATCCTGTTATTTCCTCTGCAATATGTAGGAATTTAAAGATACCCAGGAATAGTTATTAGATAGGCAAAAGTAGTCCCTGTTTTTTTACAGCTATATTACTCCATGTATCTAATATCTGACCCCTAGTAATAAGAAGCAGTTTGGGAAGACTCCGTGTACGCATTTATCCTTGGGAGCTGAGATTCCAAGAGCTTGAAATATTAATGAAAGATTGTCAGATTTCCCAGCATCCATATTAAGATTTACCTTTCATACCAATATGACACAAAAGCATAAAAGCTACACTCTGACCTTTGTTCATGTAATTCAGTTAAAGTACATCACTCATATTTTCTTTTCTTGGTTGAGTGGAGATCATCTTGTTTCATTTTAGGAACAATTTGCCCACGGTGTATTAAGTACCTTATTATGCCTCCATGAAAAGCAATATTGTGAAAAAAGAGGGACAGCAGAAGGAAATGCACCTCATCATTAAGAAAAAAAGGATCTTGTCTGTGCTCTGCAAGTTGATTGTCTTCACACCCAGTCAAAGACAGTATCATGTAATCAGTTTTTACTCAGAATTTTATGTCTCTCGACTCCAAGAAAAAAGAAACAGAGACCAGTTAAAAGATAATGGCTGCGATTAAAAGAAAAAAATCAGGTGTCAAAGGCAAGACTGAGGAAGATTGAACTGCCTAAATCAGAAAATGGAATCTAAAACCTCCAGTTCAGTGGCTGCCTGGGTTTCCTAGGCATTGGTGTCTTGCATTACGTTGCTGCTCAGATCTTAGCAGGCAGAGTCCTAACTCTAGTATGCCTCTTTTTGAGATTTAAAAATAAGAGGGAGAGATACCTATGCTACTTAAAGGCACCGACCTGTTCAGTGGTATGAATGCCCAAAATGAAGACTTAACGGTTTTCTTTTTAATCAGTGCCTGCAACTGCCACCCAGTTTTCCATAGCAGCCAACTATAGAGAAAAATTCTCTCCTCAGAGGAAGAAGATTCAAACCCATATTTCTTACCTCCCAGGTGAAGGATCTATCAACGAGACAGCAGATAAGAGTGTGTGCCCATGCCTCTGTGTGTGTACAGACACAAACAAATATTGGGCCTATTCCCCCCCCTCTCCTACTGATTTCTTATTTTGTTTTATGCTCTTGACATGTTGTAGTCTACATTTTTGATTATATCAATTAGATCACAAATTTAATGTAGCTAGAATTTTTGAACAAAAGTATCCCAAAGTCACATTCCACACTTCTGCTATTTTGTCTACAGTATCTAACCCTTATTTATATAGAAAAAACCTGTCATGGTGTGCCTTAGTTACCAGTAACCTTAGTTACCAGTAACTTTGGAAGCTTTTCAAAGTAGCAAGGTCAGAATAATGACTTACCAGGTCCTGTCGTTTCATCGATACAAAAACGTCTGTGTGTGTTATACAGATTATTTCAAGTAATAAATCCTGGACTATGTGCTACTTCAGAGTGCAAGCCTTTTTCTACGAGGTGAGGATTCAGTACTATTGTCCCTGTACCCACTACAATACCCTTGCCATTGTGCTAAGCAATAAGGTTGCCCTGTGACCTGTTTTAGAATGTAGTTGTCCATTGAATAAACGTTAATTCATCCCAACATCATCATTCTAGTAGACTATAATGAACTTAGGTTTTTTCTAGGTTGAAAGGAAGACAATTGTTTTACCAAATGGTTTATTCCAAGATTTAATTATGTTGTTAATCCTTTAAGAAGCACAGAAAATCCCCTCTAGCAATACAAATCCTTTGCACAGACTCAGACAACCCTAGTTGTTCATCTTTTAGACCAGCATTAAGATGCAATTAGCACAAAAATTGTAACTCTGGCTACCCTGCCATGCCAAGCTACTCTGGACAGGGAATGGACCATATCCATGCCACTGTAGTAATTCTTGGTGGGAAACTGGTCTATTGGAGTTGAACAGTTTTCAGACAAGAAGACCCAGCAGACTATAGAGGAGATAGTCACACTCAAGGTTCTTTAAGTCCTAAACTCAGCACAGTGTTCCTTATCATTTCTCTCTGTAAGGACTGTGGCAGTGAGCTTTCCGTCTTAGTCTAGCTTTGTTAGCTTTCCTAGAAGATAGGATAAGAGTAATACATATTCCCAAGCTTTTCTGAGAGAAATGAATATGGATTGGAGTATTTGTGCATCAGGTGGTACCTTGACTTCATTTTGTTAGGTGTGCATATTTTCTTAATAGATATTTAATGTGGTAAGTGGAACACTCATTTTTGCTAAGAAAATATACACTTCAGTTGTGTTTACACTTGTAGATGTGCTGAAACTTTCAAGACAGAAGGTAGACAAATCACAGACATAAGAAAATATTTTAAAAAGAATAAGTAACAAGTGTGGTAGGTTATTAAGAAATTAAAAAATGTCATCTGTATTGCATTTTTTCAGCCAGGTGTATTCTTTCCCTCTTAAAACAATAAGACTAAATCCTTAACCCAACTTTGTATGACATAATGCTAACTTTTCTCAATTTTTCCTTCTGCTTTTTAAGAGCTATTGTGGGCTAAACCTGGTAGGCAGCTAAGCCCCACACATCTGCTCACTCATGTAAACAAGTAAAAGTAAGAAAATTTGTGGGTTGTGATAAAGACAGTTTAATAGGTGAAGCAAAACCTTTCTGTGGAGCCGTTTCCAGGAAAGCAGGGCTTCATGACTCCTAACGGTTACTTGGTAAGACAAATGCCATAACTCCGAACATCCCTCCTTCCCCCTCCTTCCCGCAGCTTTTATTGCTGAGCATGACGTCACATGGTGTGGGATATCCCTTTGGTCAGTTGGGGTCAGCTGTCCCAGTTGTGTCCCCTCCCAACTTCTTGTGCACCTCCAGCCTGCTCACTGGTGGGGTGGGGTGAGAGACAGAGAAGGCCTTGACTCTGTGTAAGCACTGCTCAGCAATAGCTAAAACAGTGTGCTATCAACACTGTTTTGGTCACAAACGCAAAACAGCACCATACAAGCCACTATGGCTAAATTTAACTCTATCCTAGCCAAAACTAGTACAAGAGCTTATTATTTCTGCATTTGATTCCAATAAATATGTCAATGAGCATTAAAAACAGTGCTGTAACTGGACCTCTATGGTGTTTCTCCAATTCCTGTGTGCTGTAAAATTCACTCAGAGGATCTGCATGGGGGTGTAAGACAGCCCAGAAGGGAGATATCTATTCTAGTTATATCCTTGCAGTCTGTACTTGTGAGATCTTTCAAGCCCAGTGCCAGATCCAGCTATCAAGTTGGCACTAGTCCTTGGGTAGCACACTAACCAATGTTAACAGGCAGGACTTACAAGTGGTTTAATATTATCAACTGTATTGTCAGGTGAAAAGACTGAAACACTTAAAAGTTCTTTGTTTATGATTTAAATGAAAAGCAGAAGCTGAGTGGGACTCACCTTACCTACTTAAGCTTTTCAGGGTTTTAATTTCTACATCTGTATGGGTCACCCTATGCTTTTGTACAGTCAAAGGATAAAATTAGGCTCAATTAATCTGACCTATTTCATCTATATCACTTTTATATATTTTAGATATTTTCTTTAGGATGAGATGAATAGAGGCTCTTCTTTCTCCCCTTTCACCATAAAACCAATCTAGATGATCTAGATGGCAAACTTAGATGTAGTTGTCTATACTTTATCAGATGAATCCAGACACCAGTCAGGTCTCATGAATGATTTTGTTCTCTTTGAGACACCAACTAACCCTGCCATCTAACCTACTTCCAATGTTGAAATTCTTTAATACACACCATGTTTTTTGTCATCTAAAAGTGACAAAGGTCTCAACAAAGGATCTAACTCAATGAGATACTTTATCTATTCACATTCAGGCACAGACCACAAAAGATTTGGTTTTTTCTACAATCAGCAAAACACCTCTTTTATTTTTCCTCTTTTCTGGTAAATATTATAAGCTCACAGTGGTACTTTGAACATTTTAAATGCATTTGGGGGTATCTGAAAAAATAGATGACACTAGCAAAAATTGAATACACTTTTCAAGACCTGACCCTGTATCTAGTTATTCTCAATGACCATATATCATTCTTTGTCCAAATCTGAAGGGTTTAACCAAAGAGATGGTTTTGTAGGAGGGCATACATATTGATATCTTAGAGTCACAAGGCCATTAGGATTTGATAAGTTGGCCATGTTAAATGGCCACAGGTAAGCAATGATGTCTGTTATTCTGTGGATAATCTCAATATGTGATGTATTAACAAGCTCCTACTTTTTATTGGCTCAGTGCCAGCATATTCTGTGTTCCAGTAAAGCAATACAGGGAGAGAATGTCCTAGTCATTGTAGATTGCCACTGTTACTCATTAACCAAATGTACTTGTTAACCAAGTGCTATTAAAAAAAAGTAAGTTTCTTCCAATGTTATTTATGTAGGGAGAAATTCACCCATTTTAAAACCTCAGCAATGTATTGCTTTGCACCTTGGAGATGATTTCTAAGCCCTTGACAAATATTCTGGGGAGATAAAGGATATTAAAACTGGCCAATGATAAGAGATGAGATGGTACACTGAATCCTCAGTTACACAGATTTAGTGGTTATGGACTTTAACAGAAGGGCAGCAGCATTTATTCTAGGAAATTCTGTCTCTGAAAAACAAAAGGCACTTCTACAGAAGATAAACTTTTATTTTACTGTAACTGAAAAGCTGTCTCACTGTTGAAGCAGTAACTTTCACTGTAGGGATGAATATGTTTGCTGATACAAGCACCTAGACATTCTTTGTTATTGTAGACATGGTGAAAGAAAGAAATTTCACAGTTTGGGTTGTTTCTTGCCTATATATTTCACCTTTCTCTCAGGTATTATTAATGTTATTATCATGTATATTTTGTTGTTATTATTCTATTATTTTGCTATTATCATATATACTATAATCACACCAGCCATTTCATTAGTCATTGAACAGCAAGAGTCTCATGGGAAAACAACGTAAGTGCATAACAAAGCAAAAAGAACCGCAGTTAAAAGGAGAAAGCAAGATGAGAAATTTGATGGAGTATATCCAGGCTCTATCACTACCTTTAAGTCCATTCAAAATATGACTGCATTGCCTCTTACTTTTAGTTGGCTCCACAAGCTTGATTCTCCCTAGTTATGCCTAGAGGCCTGCAAAGATCCTTACCTTTGGCTCTTGCAGGCTTGGATGAAAATTAACTGGCTATACTGTTAAAACTGCACTCATTTTTGGCACCATTACATATTGTTTCTTTCCAGAAAATTAATAAGATGACTGTAATCCTGAAGACCTGAACTGTAGAGAAGGAAAGTTTTTTCACATCATCTACGTAAAACACCTAATTAAGGTACAGAAGTTAGGAAAGCTTCCTGGAATAAATAGATTTGAGAGTGATGACTTTTGCTAAATTTGGTGTTTTCTCTGAATTTTATTTTGCAATAAACTCTTTGTCCACTGTTTATGTATATGGGAAGGATATATCATGTCTCTCAGAGTTGTTTCATTCTTTCCTCACATGTCTTTGTGCTGTTTGTATTCAGTTCACGTCTAAACTTCACAAACACAATGTTTAGAGATTTACTTTCTTTCAAATAAAAACTGAGAATACAGAGAAACAGATAATAGCTTTGGGGATGTCAGGAAATGATCTGTCAGTAAGTATTGGCAAAAAACAAACTGCTGTTACAACTGAAAGCAGATGCAGGTCAGCAAAATGTTACTCTAGACTGTGTGACTAGTTCTCCACTCACTGTAACAGGAGCTTAAACACATACCTGAAATGCAGACAGCTACTTTGGAGATACGCAAAGTTAGGAGTCTGAATCTGTAGCTGGAAGAATTCTTCAAAGGTGTTCCTCTAACATTCTAACCTATCTCTGATAATAGCTGTAATGGGTGCTTAGGTATAGAAAGAGTTTAAATACAATGATTGTTCCTGAGGATATTGTCCCTGTCACCCAGTGATTAACAGCCATCAATAGATTTTTCTGCTAGAATTTGCCTGGCCCATTTCTTAATACCTCACCAATAACTACTGCCTTGGTCTACTCTTGCTAATAGAGTTAGACCAACAAACAATCCTTCTAGAATTACAGTATCAGCAAAGAGATGTCAACCTGTATAACTCCTCCAGGCTCTTCTTGATATTAAGCCATATGATCAAAGGTTTGGGTGATTTTTTTAATAACTGTGCCTTTATCCTGTATTTTGCTAGCTTAACTCTTTGAGCTGAAAAACCCCAAAACACTAATTGCCATGTTGAGGCCTGCTTTTCATCTGATTATCTTCCACCTGACTGTCTTGATTACAAAATAGTTCTCTTGAATTTTCCCAGTTTGAAACAACTAATTTGCCAGTCTTCACTACAGATATTCCTCTTCAACAGAATAAGAGTATTCCCCTTTTCTCCCTGACATACACACACAGATGACAAACCTTGTTTTATGATGTTTCTTCATTATCCAGTTGCATGTAGAGTTAATCTAATTTACCTATTTTAAATTCAACAGCTGTAAAATTAGGTGAGATGGATTTTTTTCTTAGGGCAGCAAAATGGTTCCTAGGATTATTGAGTGACAAATGTGTATATTTACCTGTTCTCCGAAACTCTGCAGCCAGAGCTGAATAACCTGTGTATTTTCAGATTTATGTCAGATGCTTGGAGTTACGTGCAAAAACAAAGCTGTAGCTTTTGAATTCCTTTGCATGTGCAGTCTCACAGTTGATGCAAATCAGCATTTGCAAATGAAAAATGTCTGAAACATCATTTGAAGACAGAAATATTTCGCTGCAGTGTATGTTGGTTTTCTGTATAAATTAATTTACTTCTTGGAAATCCACAACACAGCATAACAAAAGAAAAAAGAGCAAATTAAACAGTATATTTCCTAAATTCTGGTATTCTTAAATAGCATGATTAATTGTGATTTTTTGGTGTAAATTTGGCAAAAAAGTTAATATACATGGGAAAGTTTGTTAGAAAATCAGGTTAGAAACAAACACATCTGTACTCTAAAGAAGGTAGATAAGACATCTGAAGTATGTATAATTATATGTATATATATAGCACTCCCTACTTAGTTTAGATTAAGTGTTACATAATTTTAAAGTGTTAAAGTGCAAGCACCATACTAACTACACAGAATAAGACCTTATTCAAATGCTATGACTACATGTTTGATAAAGTTTTATTGGAAAGCTGCTCATAAAAACTTCAATTTCTTGGAATGTAATTTCAAATAACAGCCTATAGTGATTTTTAAAAATGTTAAATTAGAAATTGGCTTGTAAAATGTAACTTCTGCTTAATGCATAATTATATTTCATTTAAAACTTCCTGTAACATGTTGTGGTAGTATTTAAATAAAGAGGAAAAGTTATTAAAACAGTTCCTCCAGTGCTTTACAATTTTAAAATAAATTGTCTTCTGCTCAAATATGTGAACTATTTCGGCAGAATGTTTAAAACAGAGAACTGTTGGAATGCAGCTGTACAACAGAAAAAAGTTGCTGTGTCTGACTGCTGAAATTCTAGCGAGTCTGCTACAGAATGGCATTGACTATCTACAATTTGAAACAAAAGTAATTAGATATTGTCAATCCCACTCATTATAAGATTCCTTCATTTTCATTAGTGTTGTCTGTCTTACATTCCATTAATGTAATTAATAATAAGTAGAAAAATAAAATAAAAAAAAAATCCAATCTAAAAAATATTCACTTATAAATGCTGTACTTTCTTACATTTCCTTCCAAGTTTGAAGCTTTTTTACCTTTAATTTTCATTAGTGTTTTTTAAGAATATTAGCCTTGGTAGGTCTTAGAACATTTTTCATAGATCTCAAAAAACCATATATCAAAACTGGTGAAAAAGAAAAGAGCAAGAGGAAGAGAGGAAGAGGAAGAGAGAAAGAGGAAGAGAGAAAGAAAGAGAAAGAGAAAGAGAAAGAGAAAGAGAAAGAGAAAGAGAAAGAGAAAGACTGTCAGCATAAAAATAATAATAATAAAAACCACTGTGGGAGAAGAATGCCACAAATATTTACAGGGACAACAACTGTACATAGGGTAAATGACAGGAATGATATACAGTCTTGATTTCTTCCAATAATCTTTTCAATGCTACTGAACTTTCCTGATTCAGTTTTCAAAGAGCAGACACTGGTCCTCCTGCAAGTGAAAGGTATGCATTCTCACTCAAAGACCTTCTCTGAAGGAGCGCAGGAAGGTAAGAATGCCCTACTGTACGTAGAACAGAACATAGTATGGTATGCATAGTTTGCAGCTGCAGCAGTAGTAAATAAGACCACATTCTGTCCATGAAAGTATATTCTGAGTTGCAAGTCAGAATGGTAAAATTAAGTTTGCTCAAGTAAATAAGATATTTTCCAAATGATTGCCCAAGTCCATAGCGCTTAGAGATAATGTGAGCATGATCTCTTTTAGAGCTCAGTTTTAGTGTAATTACTCTAGGCTCCCCCTGCTTTCATTTTAAGTTTATAATTTGCCTAATACAACATGAGCAAAGATAAGTTTATAACTTTGCAATCTGCCCTGTGTAATTGATTCTATAAAGATGGAACATCTGAAGGGCAGACAGAGTATCAGAAAAGGCTCTGATAAGGGAATGTCAAATGCAATAGATGGACTAATTACTCAGATGCACCAAACCACAGTTTCTTTTATTTATTTCTACTGTCCATTTGTCCCTGAATTTGTGTTTGTGTAAAGGAGTGTCAGACAAATAGTTTCTGACAATTCCAAATTAAATAAATCACTATAGTATCAACCCTGGAGGGAGGGTTACAGATGCTGGAGCAAGCTTAATCTGAATCAACAGCCAGAGAGGAAGATTTACTCATTTCTTTTACACTTAAAAGTAGCTTACAGTTTCTCACATGGCCAGTAGAAACTGTGGGTGGCTGATAAGTATCGGGAAATTCTCTCAGCTTAAACTGCTTGTCAGTTTTTTGAAAAAGGAAAAGGATATAAGTATTGCAAAGAGTTTTGTGCTCGTTCATTTGTCTACACTTTTCAAAACTAATTAAACACAGAAACTTTCTATCTCATATATCAACTGGGTTTTTATAGAAAATTTAATTTTATTTACTTATTTATCATAAATCTATTTATTATAGAAAACACCCAAATCATATGTCAAAAGCAACAAATGATAATAAATAATTTAATGTTCTGTGTACTAAATCTGAAATGCACATTAATGGAGCACCAGCAAGTTTGACAAAATGCCATGGCATAATTATTTGCTAATTAGCTAGTGTAATCAAACATGTAGGATTTACTGCTACTTACATGACTTTTCATTGTAGAACTCAAAAAAGGAAATTACAATGACTTCATGCTGTATAGACATTTTTTTTTTGTTTTGGTTCATCTGCTTAGATAGTTTCACAATGACATTGTATGCTGAAGCACCTCATGTTTAGTGCCATCTTTTATTTCATTTTGAAATCTCTCTAGCATATGAAATACAAAATGAGAGAGACACTAAATTGAATAATAAGTGTATATTACAATTGTGTGTTACTATGTGCTAGCCAAGATCCTAATGCCAAGTCTTTATTGTAAACCACATTGATCTGCAATTACTACAAACTGTTAAGTTTTCATATTCACAGTCTTTGGAAATAAATAACTGCATCATTCAGCATCAGTATCAAATGTGTGGTATGGAAAAGTAATTCTGCCTAGAAATGTTGTAAACTGAAGAGATTGCTCTGAATTCTTACAGAATTTTTGATATTTAAAAACAAAAATGATAAATATTCATTTGTTTCCTTGTTCTTTAATGAAAGAAAATGTTTGTAGAAACCTTTGTTAAAAGAGAAACTTTTCTGAAGGCTTTTTTGATCTCTGAAAGAACGATCTGATAAGCTGTATTTTTTGGCTTGCAGAACAAGACATACAATTTCAACTCAACTGACTGATAGGGTTCAATCTAAAGATAAAAGGATGGCATCTTGAAAAGTGTATGCATTCCCAAACTGAGACACAAATATGTTGAGAGAATAATACATTCAAATTCTATTGTAACTTTTTGATGGAGATCAGCAAAGCATTTTACAAACAAGGAGGCTTCAGATTTCTTCTAGTATGGAAGAAAGGAACATTTGAGGTGAGTTCACCACACCACTGTACCTTTACTTTCTGCAGTTCACAGCCTATCTTTAGTAACCTACTAGTCAGGACAAATGAGATGGTGTATCCAAAGAAACAAGGTAATGTAAAAGCAAACAGACTGCAATTATGTATGTTGGAATGTTTTTAAATGGTAACATCCTGTCCTTAGAGAAAGGGCCAAGAAATCCTTAATATCACCAGTGCCACAATAACTGTACTTTTGATGTCTTCTGAACACTGGCGTGTCCGAACTGTAGATTGTAAGATCTGGATACTGACTCAGCACAACCACGTAAGCTCCTAATAACGCCACAGAGCCACCAACAACTCTTGTGGATCTTCTAATAAACACTGATATAATCCCACTTTATTCAGCTTAACAAGATCATACCACGATTTAATGCTTAAATACCTACACAATTACATATATAAAGTAGACCAGACCTACTTATATGTTACATGAGGACTGTGGGCAGTGAACTTTATCTCCACTCTGCCATCTAAACGTACCTTAGCAAGCAATTAGTAATTTATCCTCTTTTAATAATATTATCTCTTTAAGCTTTGAGGCAACGTAATTTAAAGCTGTGCTTTGAATCGAACAGCAGTTCTATAAAATACGATCTGCTGGGATGAAGCTCCAAACCTGATAATTTAAACCTTTTTCACTGCATGTATACATGTACTATATAGTGTCTGCCTCTTTCATTCTCCACTTTTCAAAACTTAAATCTTCAGAAAACCATTGCTGAGATTCAGAGTACATGTTGTATACTACCTAGACCCCGTAATACAGATAACAATGTACATTTTCAAAAAACAAGGGAAATCCCAATTAAGAAGCTGACACTTCTAGGCAAAGATGAAGACTTGTCTTCACCATGGCACAGAAACATGGAGACAGAATAGGAGTGAAGAGCATGGAAACATTTGCAGTGCCTTCTCTGATTTTCCAAGTTGGAAGCAGCCTCCTTATTACTAAACTGATTGTTTTACTGGCATATTCTGAACAGAACAGCATGACTCAGGCCAGGCATTCCTCATTCAGCAATAATGAAAACAAGTCAAGAAGACTTAGAGAACTCATACAGAAGAAATTTCATCACCCCCACTTCTGTTGCTGAGTGATCCAGAGGCCTGAGTTCAGTGACCGATTGCATACACCACCATATTCAAGGATGCATTGGACTTACATGTGGTGTCCGTACACTTTGAAATCTTCCTCAGAAAGTTTAGCAGGTGGAAAGAGGAACTTCAGTTAGAAAACACAAGCTGCCCACATGTTCAATGGAGAAAGATCAACTCCTGTAGGCAGCTCACAATTTTTTGGTGCTGAGATCCATCTGAAAGAGGATGCTTCTTTCTTTTGTCTGCTTTGTGAGCTTTCCCTCAAATATTTGGACGGCATGGCCCTGTTCTCAGAGACACTTGCTGGCCATAGTTTTTACAGCTTTCACTGAAAGAAGGGGATGAACATGGCAGTACTGGATGGCACTTTCCATAGTGGATAACACATTGTTTGTGCACAGTACAGTAAAAGCTTTTATAGAAATTAATAACTTAGGGCAAAATTTTGCCTATATGTATGTGTGCTTGACTTCCTTTGAAATCAAAGACAGCCATCTGCACATGTACCTATGAACAGAACTAGATCTGTATTTTCTTTATAGTTTTCTTTCTTCATAGTGAATTTTTCATATAGTAAACCCAGACTGAACAATTTATTACGATAATAATATAGTACCTAGCTCTTCTATAGCGCTTTTCATCAGCACATCTTAAAGTCCTTAAAGTTTTTTTTTCTTCCACTATGCCCTTATTCCTATACATTATTTGCAGGGGTTCTACTCACAATCAAAACTGTGCATAAGGCTTCCTGTAATTCAGAATCTTGATGAGTAATAGATAATTTTAAAAATGCTTCTTCCAAAAGGCATAAACTGGCCCCACCTGGGTGCAGATGTCCCTGAGGTGAACTCCTTTCCTTACTATACAATCTCTAGCAATTGACGTGGTACTTAACTGTAGACAAATTGATCTGCCACTTCGTGTGAAATATTCCTTGCAAAATAACAGAGTGGTTTTAAGCCTCAGCACTCTTTAAATGCTGAAAGATGTACAGTCTTATAAACTGAAAATTACACTTGTATCTAAAGGAGGTGACAGACATTTTTCCATCAATATTAGGTCAGGACAAAAACTAGATACGATGCTAAACAAACAGCAGCCTGTTTTCTAGGAAGGGGCCCTCAGAAGATAAACCTTCCATAAGAGAGGCTTTGTGGAACGATTCGTAGAAGGGCAGACCACAGTTTAATTATACTAACTTTCAAAGAACATATGATTTGAAACATCTTCAGGCTGCAGCTATCTGCAGTTTAATTGTCCAGACTAAGCTTGAGGTCTAGGAAGTCTGTATAGACAATGTAGAAACAACCAAGAAGGAGAGCTACCTCCATAGATTTTGAACAGGAAAAAAAATCACTAAAAATGGAGGCAGGGTGGATTGTTCTCTGGAGATGCTCTCTCTTCCCATAGCACTAATGGGGACAATTACATAGATTACAAGTCTAAGTTTTAGGTGCCTATACTTAAGTAAAGTAAGTCCCACCTTCAGTGTCTCACAATTTTGAAATGTCTCCTCTAACACTTCCCCAAAATGACCACTAAAAATATCACTCTGATGATTAATAGCGAAACCTTTGAAGTCAGTATTCCACAGCACTGGACCTACCACTTTAATTACAAAACTGTGTTTTTTAAAGGGTATTGTTTTATTACAGCAAAACCCAATGAATCACTGCTAAATTGTTTTGAATGCTCTAAATGTTGTGTGGACTCAATACTTTTAAAAACTTATTTTTAAATACCTTTGAGAGAAACTGTGAAAAAGACTTCCTACTGTAGAGCTGGTCACCATCCTTGGCTTTCTAACCCCTGAAAAACGTAAAGGATAGTTCTGCTATTGAATGTGTGCATTTTCCACAGCAGGATAATACCTTTTCCTATTTATAAACTCAAGGAATTCTACAGTAGTTACCATAACCTGCCTACACAAGTGAAAGCTTATTTCTTTGTGCTCACTATGCTGTGTCTCATTCCTTGATGCACATGGAAGGACATTGTAAATAACATTTTAACACCCACAACCCAGTTCATATTGAGCAGACATAATGTATGGCTAGCTCATTTAAAGAAGAAAAAGTCAATAAATGCATAAGAAATGTTAGTCATGTCTGTAATCTGCCACATACAGCAGCAAGAATCACCATTAAGAAGGTGAGGTAAAAGAGATAATATTACAGGTCTTACTTCAGTCACATTATTGCTTGTGTCATGCTAGTTTTACTAACTGTAAACAAATGGCCCCGTTCTTATTTCTGCTTTTTTCTATGCTTCCTGTTCTACCTGTATTACAAAGACAGCACTGTGAGCAACACACTGATTTTGACCACAGAAGACCTGAGCTCAAGCCACACAAGATGCAAGCTGTGCCTTTCACTCAGCTCTGCTGTGAACACGTATGATTTACTATAGAACGTATATTTCACAGCACCAGCCACAGGTAACTCTGTATGGACTTCAGAAATGGCAGTGTCTAAATGAAATTATGTTTCATATTCAGAAGCTGAGGTAATTATTGGAAGCTTAACTTGCATACTGACCTTGAGCTTGGCCCAATCTCCAGGCCTCACTGTTGCTTTGTTGCTGACTTCTTGAAGCAATAACACATATTAACTAATTCCCATCATGTTAACAAATTATCAGGGTGAGCAATCTCTGGAAAAGCAGACATGAATAAATTTAATCCCTTGTAGTTCCACTGAACTGAAGTAAGTAAAAGCTAGGTCAGACGATACATTGGTAAGTACTAAGAAAGAGAATCTTGAAATATATCTGGCCCAGGAACAATATAAATTTCCTGCAAAAAGGCAGTTGTAAAAACTTAAAAGAAAAATGAAATAAAATCATAGCTATTATGTAAGCTTTTCTAACCCTGAGAGAGCTGGCTTTTTACAAAATAATTTATTTTTTTATATCAAAGCATTTCAATCTCAACTTACATTTAATAGATGGCTTTAGTGACCGTATTTGTGATGGCAGAAACCTTAGAGAACACATTGCACCAATGCTGTAGCTCATGAAGAAACAGACGCAATGTAGTGTATCATGACAGACTGAAATGGAATTCCAGCCGTGTGAAGGTAAATTTTCCAGCTGTGCTAGCACAG
The DNA here is from genome assembly GCF_030936135.1 of Gavia stellata. Lineage (NCBI taxonomy): Eukaryota > Metazoa > Chordata > Aves > Gaviiformes > Gaviidae > Gavia > Gavia stellata. Next base: position 29,832,667 of record NC_082599.1, read on the forward strand.
ATTGGAATAACTCACTCATGACTGCTGCAGAAGAAAGTGTCAGTCTATATCTCAAACTGTAGCTATCAAGCACTTTATACTGCTACCTGCAGCAGACAGGGAAAGATTCTGGAGTAACAAGGTGAGATTAATGCATTTCTGGGAAGTAACTTAGAGTTTTATAATATTTTTTGCAGTCTTTTTTTTTTTCCCAATAGTTTTTGCTCTGAGTTTATGAACATTTAGATATGTTTTTAAATAGCTGCACTACTTCATGTACATTACTCATGGCCATGATATTCTTTTTTCCTTTTAGAGTAGCTGCTGGTTTACAAATGTTCAACATGCTAGTGAAGTTTGTGCTACTATCATGAGCAATTAATGAAGTCAGTGATGTTCACACAAACATCACTTAGAATGGGAACAGAACTACATGAAGAATATTTACATGGGAGGATGCCACAGGATGATTGTAGCACAACTTGGGATTTCACAAAGTGGACTCTCAAAAAAAGTCAGTCACTAAATCAATAATGCATTATGTTTTTACTTTGAAAAAGAGCAGGTGAATTTCGTGTGAGTGAACTTGTAGAATCAACAACACTGATTTCAACTAAGCACATTTTTTTCCTATTCACCAGTTCAGAAGTCACACTGAGTCTCTCAGGTCTTATTCCTGTGATTAAAATTCGTCAGACATTCAGCTCCTTTGCTTGTGCTTACAGAAAATGGGGTTTCTAAATGGTTTTCCTATCTAATGCAGGCTTAGAGTAGTTTGGATGCCAAGATCAGACAAATACAAGTCTTTGAACACGGCCACAGGAACTTGAAATGTACAAAAATATCAACAGAAGATACCTATTACCATCAATGAGTTCAGATAATGTTTCTCCCTTTCCTTTCTTTATTCCTGGCCTCATGATATGTTGCAATACACAGAATATGAGGCATTACCTTCAAAACTAAAATTAGCATAATTATAAACAGAAGAACTGCAGAGAGGAAGGATGAAGAATGCCAAAAATCTAATGGTTCCTACAATGTAGGTAAATAGGAACTTCCTTATTAGAGTATGCATCCTATTATTTTCTCAAGGGTATTAACTCTTTTTGAAGGAGCAGTACTCTGTTTTCCCAACTCTGTTACTACAAACTCATTCCTGACTAGACTTTCTAAACTGATAATTTCCCTTGGAGTATTTTAGATTTCATGCCATGTCAGAAATCACCAACTTAATTTTAATTGGTATCTGGTCTCATCATCACTGATTTCAGCCATAAAAAATCATCAGATAAAGTGATCCTGTATTAAAATGGTGGAAAAATAGCTGGAATAGAAATATATTCTCACTAAACATATCTTACTTTTTATATGCAAGTTAGTAGTGTCTATAACCATAGAAGTGCAAATATACCAGGAAAAGGTCTACAGTTATTGGCTACACATTTGCTTGGTTGTGTATTTATACCTATGAATCAAACCAGAACATTTTATCAAATATGAAGGCAAAGAAAATTCTTCCTCTGCTCTTATGCAAGAAATACATGAAGCACAGACAAGATAGACCCTCTGTGCCTCACAGCTACTCCCACTTCTCTCCTTATTACATACACATATGGGTGGTTTATGTAATTTATCTTACAGTGACTCAACGAAAATTTGCAGTACCTTGGTGGTTGGTACCTTTCAGTCTGCCTAAAATTAAAGGAAAATGTCTCTTCAGGTGATATTGTTCCTTCTGTGCTCTCATCCTTTTTCCAGCACCCATTTCACATACCACTAATCCCATAATTTCTGACTTTCATCTGGTCTCATAGTGACTTTCTGTAGGAGTTTAAATCCCTTCAGAAAAACTGTGCAGCCACTCAAAAATGTCACTCCTTCCTGAGCCAACCAACCTTTTCAGACACCTAGAAGAGGCCCCTAGAATAAGTGACTACTAAACCTCTAAAAAGCTGGAATCCAAGCCTATCTTTGCAATGGCATATAAAGTCATTGAACTGTGTCTGTTTAAACAACTTTTATTTCAGTGAAAATCTTCATTAACTGTTTGGCAAATTCACTCAGCTTCTCCCAGCTGCAGGACTGGATAGAAAATGAACTCTAATTGGACTTTGAGGTAGCAAATTTGATACTCTACAGAAGAAGAACTATCTCAAAATTTGCAGCTGGGATTTAAGTTTGTTTTGGTTTGCTTAATTTTGATACTTCTTTCACCACAGATGTCAAAATCTTGTGAAGATTTGAAACACATGAAAATGATTTATTCCAGACCCAACCAGCTTTTCACCAGCTGTAGAAAAGTCAAATTGGATGGAAGAGGAGATACTCATTTTAGCATTTCTCTATATAAATTTAACTCAAGCATCCATGACAAATATTAGGCTCCATTCACAGACTATTTATAAAAAGCAGAAGGGAATTAAACTAAACTGCCAGAAAGAAGGTGCATGCCTACAGAAATCAAAGCAGTGATTTAAGAGTGTGTTACAGCACCTGGTGACAGCAAGTATGAATAACTATGTCCTTGTCTCAGTCTTTTGTACTGCTATTCATTATCATGCAACATGAAAACAAAAGATACAGAGATGGAAAAAATTCTCAAAAGCCTGGCCACAACAATGAACTGATGCAATTACTGTGCACCCGGGTCAAAGCAGCCTAGCAGTCTCGGAAGAGGAAACGTTAGGAAACCTAATGTTAGAGTATAGGTTCCTTACAAGATGCTGCAAAAGCAGCACCTAAAGCAAAAAAATGGTATGTGACTGCAGGACGACTTGCATACCCAGAAAATTAGCTGCATGGAAATATACATTCTTGCACACAAAACATGTAGCATTTATACAATAACAAGAATTAAAAATTCTATTTATATAAGTCTCAGATGCCATGGATTTATAGAAATGAAATACATTTTTAAAATACACCTGATAATCCCTGCTGTCCTCTTCTATGCTTTTTCAAGTTTCGTCATGACCCTCTTGAAATGGGAGTGATGAGACCTGAGTGGAAGATTCACTATATGGGTGCACTGTAAGTAGTAATGCCATGGCACAATAACGTATCCTGGTTTAGTTTTTGGCTTTAGTTTTGGGGTTTTTGCCAAAATTGAACACTCTGTTTGAATGTATTCCATAGAATTCCCACAGTAATGCCAAAATCTCTTACACAGAAATAACTCATTTGGAGAACAACACTGAATATGCATAGTAATGTGGAGATCACCTTTATAACAATGTCCAAAACAAAATTAACAATGCATTCACTCTGCTAAAGGGAAAGCACAGGGAGAGGTAGAGAGGGGTAGTTTGCATCTAATTAGTTGATTACAGTTATTGTTCAATATGAGAAAATGATTTATTTCTGTTGCAGTCTTTCTGAAATGAAATAATCTGTATTGGAGGCAGTACGCACTTCAACACATTCACAGGAATAATTGGTACAGTGTTGTCCATAATATTTCTATTGGTATTTTTTTTTTTTTTTAAATCCAGCCTAATATCTTACTGTCCTCAATTTAACAGTCATTTTGCAATGATGTTGTAACTTCATTGAACAGTATTTGTCTTTGGTCTTAGGGAATTTCAATGAGAGAGTTTAATTATTTACATGTCTAACTGCAATTACTAATGTTTATTATATGGCAGTTACCTATCATCAGTCTAATCTGTTATCATTTTGCCAGTAGATCTTTCCTAGATCACTAAAGAGTTTTGGATCAGCACTGAACTCTTGGAGTTGTGTACTCATTCATGGTTAAGCCATGGTTACATTGTCACTTTAGTCTAATGTAAGCCTGTACTGCCACTTAACGAACTGGTTCCCACCTTTTCTCAATGGCTCAGTCCCACCTGATCATGTGTGTCATAACAATGCTTGTGCAGTTGTCTAATGAGCCAAATCAAGAAAGCTGAAGACAAATCAAGATGAAAACTAACCATCAGTTTGCAGCCAGGTGATTTCCATGAACTGGATCACTGCACAGGAACATAAGGAATATTTTGGAAGAAAAAGTGGGACCCCTTCATGTCATGTTAAAGCAATGACAGTTTAGTTCCATCAATCTAAATAGAGGCCATCCCACTGATATATGTTAATGGTGAGGATGTAAACAATGAAGATATCATACATTAGTAATGCTAGAACCTAGCATGTTGGCTAGTCAGGAGAAAACTCTATTACTGCTGTAATTGTATTTCTTGTTTCAGACAGAAGAATAGCTGGAGTTATAATAGCCCTTAAGGAACATGGTGAAGGCATTAACTTCTGAAAAAAAATCTGACTTTTGTACATTGCTCACTTCCTTTTTTCCTCTTTTTTTTTCTGACGTTTGAAACTTCTCCATGTATTAAGCTTGATTGCACAATCAGCATTCTGACAAATCCCAGTTTCTCTCTCCATTCCCTTTCATCTTATTACTGTCCATAAATAGAGACAAGCCAGGAAGGGGAGATAAGTATATATCTATAATTATAACAGTATAAAAACAACTCTTGAAACTTATTAATCACTGACTAATCTTCAATACTAATTTATCCCAATTGTCTAACAGCAGCTCTTTCCTTCTCTGATCTTTCCTATTCTGAGACCAAGACTTCATGATCATATTCCTGACTAACTGATGCAGCAAATTGATATTATCATTTAAACTACAGCTTCCTGTTTCCCATTATATGACAAATGTCAACTTTCTGCATAATCAGGAAAATACACATCCTCATTTGGGAAGGGGAAAGAGAAGAGGAGAGTATTTTTCCTAAACATGGTAACAATGTCAAAATGAAACTGTTTGCACTGTTGTTATATTCTGTGAAGCATGAGAGAGAGAGGGGAGATAAGTGAGATAGGAGAGGAAAGGAGCAAGTCTTGGGCATGAATATTGTCACCTTCAACACAGCTAAGAATACAAAAGATGGATTCCTGGGACCCCTATACCCAGTCTTACTTCTGGCAGCGGGTCTCTAAGTTAAATAAAATTTAGTGGGTTTCCTACTCAACTAAGGAAATCAGGACTCGATCATAAATAAATAAATGGTTTGAGACCAAAAAATAAGACATACTGACTACCTGTCACTCCTCCTGAACCTATGAGTTTAAGCAAATGAATCAAGCTTGTTAGGTAACTAACGTGTCAGTAATAGATGCAAGTCCCTGGCACAGCCAGCCCTTAGTTTCTGAGTTATTTTCCTCTTTCTTTATTTTGAAATCAGGGAAATATTTATCCTATATAGTTTCCACTTGGTAGCTTCAGAAACATAAAAAAAGATTGTGTGACCCACTGTTCTCTACAATGGCCCATAAGTCAAATGGATTTGACCCTTCTCTACTGCTTTTTGGTTTGTTGTTCATTTATCTTGGTTGTCAGGGCTCTGTATTTCTTGGTGATGATGTGAAATGTGAAAATGCATCCTCTGTTGTGGCTGCTTTTTATTTTTTAAAGGATAAAAATAGATTGAATTTCCAGACTTTTCCACAAGAAAAAAAGGGAAAGAAACAAAATGATCCACTGAGCTTTATCAACAGGATGTGTTTTTTCAATTCCCTCCCTCCAAAAACCACTAGAAAAATTAGTGCAACAATAGTTTAAGCCACCAAAACGGAATTGTGTTCAATCTGCTAGTATTGTGCACGGGTTCAATGTATGTACACTAGGCTATTAAAATGCTAAAGGAAAATATACTACTGTACCATATGTATTTCAAAGTAAAATCTTGCCTTTGGTCAATTTGTGTACTGCCTTTCTGTATTGATTTTTGTTACAATAAATTTGTTCCACCATGTGTGTTCCCTCTTAAAAGTGGTTCATTGAACAATTTCAGCTCCACACCAGTAACTCAGAATATTGTGTTTGTTTCTATCTTTTTCTGATGAGGAGAAACACGAAAGATTAGACTTATCATTTTTGAGTACTTCTTTTCTGGAGGCACAAGTCTGACTTGTTACTTATGAAAAAGAACAAACAGTTTATCAAAATATTCACTAGCATGCGATGTGTTAAATATATTTCAGTATGTATTTTAAAAAAGTTGGCAGATGCTGAAATTTCATTCAGAAGAGTACCATGAATTTTTGACTCAGAAAAGAAAAATATCTTGGTAGTCAGCTATACAAAGTTAATAGACCGAATTATAGCCTCATTTAAGCTATTATAAATCCATAGCCACTGCTAGTGAATTTAAATTTAGACTAAGCTTAATGACAGGAAAATTTGGGTAATACAGCAAGGAGAGATGCAATTCACATGGTAATCAACAGAGCAGGGAGATTTTGATGACTGCTGGTTACCTGAAGAAGATGATATATATGAAAGGCTGGAGCTGTGGCAGGACAGGCCATCAACACAAGTTCCAAAGTATGTGCACACCTCCAGCTATTGAAACTTCACCCCAGACTTACTAAGTGGGAAGGAATGCTGTTCATCTGCTCTGGATGCGAGTTGTGGAAGTCCCCTTTTACTCTCTTCTTCTCCAATTCCTATATTACAATAACTATGTCAGTATTGCCTATTAGTCAGAATTTAGTAAGCTGAGTGTCACCCTGCCAGAATATAGTATGTTTTAAATTCAGATCTCCATCTTTTTCCACCAACTTTATTTATATACCTTCGGCCATTTTAATGATGGAGGATGAACTGCTACTGTGTGCTTTGAGGGAGCTTAGGGTAGAGCCAAAAGAGGTTGATACTGTCACTGTGAAGTAATGAGGTCAGCAGCCACAGCTCTGGAGATCAGTCCAGTTTTAGAGCATTTACCTTATCCTGAAATTTCAGTTGCCCTGCCAGATATTCAGTGTATAGATTTATATATATAATGCAATTAATTAACAATAAATGGCCCCTGCTAGGTAAGAATGCAAACTACTGACACTTCACATGAATCCATCCATCCAGAGCAAGAATTTTGATCATAAATTACAATACTATGAGGTCTACTAAAAAAGGAAAAAGCTTTCCTTTAATTTTTGAAGTAGTTGCCTTATCAACTTTTGAAATTTCAGTATGAACTTTCAGTGAAAGATGGGAAAAATTGAACAAATATTTTTGACTTCAAGCATTTCTATTTGAAGAAGACACAAGCATTCAAATGCCCCAACATTTAAACTGAGGCTTTATATAGTACGAACTATGAAAATACGGTTCTCACCACAGAGAAGTTTTTGAGTCATTGGCTATAAATATGTTACAATAAATTTTAAACACAACAGCTAGTAAATAACGATGCTATTAGGTTGCATCACATAATTTGACAAACAAATCAGACACCAATTCCAACAGAAGAAACAATTTGGGGGTGAAGCTAGGAATATCTACTATACATCTAAATCAACAAGGAAATTTACCAAAGAAGCAACATCTCATCCTAAAAGATCAGCTTGTCAGTAATTTTTTGACAAACATTTTTTAATATTTTGATATTTTCTTTTAAACCAAAACTAATCAGGGAAATGACTGGTTTTTTCAAATTTGTTTTCGGTATTTATATGTGTTTGCAAAATTTCTTTTAATTTTTTTGAAAGCTTCATTTTTCATTTCAAAATAGCTTCTTGTTTAAAAATATAAATTTGTTAAGAAAAGAAAGGGATCAATATTTGCGATCAGAGAGAGATAACTTTATGGTTACATTTCTGGGCAGGTACAATTTTGAACCATCCAAATTTTCTTGAAATAAAGAAACCAGCTCTTACTCAGTTACACTACAGCCAAAGTGTTGACAAACTTTCCACACAGTCTTTGCTATAACTTCTCTTAAAACCTTTAGTAGCTGATTTTAACTAGATGCTTACGTAGTTGTCTGGACATATCTCACTGTAGCATAAATTGGTTTCTGTATTTCATGTCTTATGCCATGAAATACATCAAATGCATGTTTCTTAGTTCTGTCATTGCTGATTTTAGCGCATTTTCAACAGAAAAGGGAAAGCATGAAAATAAAGGTAATCAGTGTAATAGTTGTATCAGATATGTATATTCACATCCAAACTAAGGAATGCAAGAGACATAGCTAGCAATTCAAAAATCTCATTTAAACTGTAAGGACGTTGATATTCCCTCATGTGGATTTTATTAATTTTCTATAATGCTTTTTGTCAGTTCAACAGGAACAATATAAAAACACATCAATCTTTTTTCTGTTCTTTTCAGTCAGGTGAGTTCACAAGCTCATTTTCAGATGGAGCAGGTGGGTGTACATACACTGTGTAAACAACACATTCTTGGCAAGGCTGTGTATTGCCATTATCTCTTCTAGACACCAGACAGAGAGGAAAACCAACTCCTGCTTCTCTTAGTGCCAGACACCTGTTCATTTTTCTTCCATTGCATCTGCTTCACCTTCTGCTGCTCTATCAATTGCTCTTGGGCTGTGGCATAATTCTCTTCAGCAGGAACCATTCCAAAGAGTCAGGAATTTCTCTATGTTTCTGATCAAATGTACCTGCATCATAAGAATGATCTTCAACTAAGGTGTCACCATAAGAAGCATCCCAGGGAGAAAAAACTCGCTGACTTTCTAGAAGCAGTACTGTTCACCATACAATAAGAAATCAGAACTCTAACCCACACAGAGGACTGAGAGTGCATGACGCTAATAGCTAAAGCTAAAAACTTGTGAAAAAAATAACAGCTTTCATGGAATATTTAGACCTCCATATAGAGAAAATAGGAAGGAAAAGACCCTTAAGGCAGAGTAAAGTAATCAATCTGCCTTGTCACTTGGTTGTTAATGCAAGCAGCACATACACATAAATGGCAGCAAGTTTTGTGGTTTTGAATTGCTATATATTTCCTTTAATTAAACAGTTCTATTTCTAATTTATTAATCAGGTGGCAGAATCCCGAACCTTATCTTAGTTAAGACAATTCCAAAAATCTCAAATTTTGAGCAGATGATAACTTGTTGAGGCTATGATGGTGTTGGGAAAAAGGAAGTTAATATTTCAGTTTTGTTCTTTGCAGATATACAACATGGTGAAACACCTAAATAGGCTGCCCAGGGAGGTGGTACAGTCACCCTCCCTGGAGGTATTCAAGGAGCGTGTGGATGTGGCATTGTGGGATGTAGCTTGATGGACATGGTGCTGTGTGGTGTTGGGTGGGTTGTGGCTTGTTATTGTTGTTGTGTGGCGTGGGTTTTGTGGGGTTTTTTTTTTGTGGGTTTTTTGGTGTTGTGGGTTTTTTTTTTTTTGGCTGTTTTTTTGTTTTTTTTTTTTTTCTTTTCTTTTTTTTTTTTCTTTTTTTTTTCAGGTTGGACTCGATGATCTTACAGGTCTTTTCCAACCGTACTGATTCTGTGATTCTGTGATTCTGTGAACATAACATAATTATGCACTCACTTGACTTATTAAGGAAAGCATCCCATCAATTTGGCATTTATGTATGCTCTTAAAGCAGTTGGTTAAATTATTTCAATGGAATTGACTCAAACATGAGATCAAGAGCTCTACATCATGTTTACTGATATTTTTTAATATTTCCCAAGCTACACAACACAGGTGTAGAGGTTATTTTGTTAATCAATGGTAGAATAAGTTATACAGTTTCTACTTATAGCTGATGGACAATTACTTCTTGATTTAAGTAAAAAAACCCAAATAACTTCTTCATATAAAACAAGGACTAACTGTGTAATTTTTGAGATAGCTACTGTTCACAAGATCTAAGAATGGTTGGTATGTTATAAGGGTACTTAAAAAAAGAGTAGAAAGCTGGGGATAGATTTGTCTGTTCTCATTCCGACTATGCTTTATGTTAGCCTGCAATCAATCTAGTGAGTTCACTAAAATGACTTGTCAAAAAAGATTGTACCTGTTAATAAGGATGTAAAAATTAAGTTTGTCTAGTTCCGTTTTGCAACAGGACTTGGTTTTGTTTCCAGGAAAGCTTTCACATTTTGATGTGCTTTAAACTATTTTAAAACAGTTGTTAACAAATGATTGCATCAGCTCTCTAGAGGAAAGAACTTATATGCAATTTGTACTTGATAAAATGGAAATTTTATCATGTTTGTGTTTTTGTAATGCAATGAAATGCTCTTTAAAAACTATTTTTAATTCTCCTTTCTCATCGGTTCTTGTGGCTGTACAGACTGATAATTTCTTTTTTTAAACTGGCTGTTGTTTGATGTTTTGTTTTTTAGGAAAAAAAAATCTTCAAGCTTATTTTTCTCATTTAAATTTGCCTGAGTATATTCAAGCCCTCTATTAAAAAAAAAAACCCAAAAACAACACAAACCAAAAAAACCCCAAACCAGTATCAGTACAAAGCAACAATTCCATATAAAGTAACTGGACTCACTCTATCTTGTGGCTCTAGAGCCCCAGATGCTACTGCATCTGTAAGTGTTTGCTCTAGCTAGGAGGAGCCACTCCAGTGCCAAGACACTGGGCACCATATCCAAAGATACAAAAGTCAGTGTTTTCTTTCCCTCCATCCCTTTGCTTTTCACCTGTCTTTCCAAAACACCTTTACTCTACAGCCTAGGCAGAGAGGAGGAGGGGTAATCTTACTACTAGTTGTGAGGTACCAAGTACAAGAGCCAGGGTAGGTAGGCATAACAGGGCAGGGGATGGATTCAGTAAATGAACAGAAAATGAGGAGTACATTAATAGAACAAAGAAAAAAAAAATAGTCCAAATCCTTCTGTGCTTCATTTTTCTCATTTGTAAAAGTCTTTGTTCCCTTCTTATATGCATATCCAACAGAGAAAAAAGATTTCTGAAGGTAAAATCTATAGTGCTTGTGAAGCATCAGCTGAATTATGAGTTATGAATGTAATAACAATAATTAAGCTCATAAAGGTCCAGTGCTGGGATGGTGCAATGTTCATGAAGTAAACAAGGTTTACAGAATGGCTATTAGTGATGCATGAGGTTTTAAGTAAATATTTAAAGACAAAGAATCTGCATTAAAATTGTGAAGCAGCCTTAATTTTGGGACTTCTGCAGTTTTGGATTTTTGAATTTTAAACTTCATAATGTTCTTTTGACAAAATTTGTGGTTTGCTATGCAATAGTTAGCAGCTCTAGAATCTCTGGAAATTATTTCATTAACATTGCATTATCTAAGTGTGAGAACTACAAGACAGTAAAAAATCCTAGCCAATAAAAAGAAATAAAACTTGGCCTTCATTACAGCAATCTTTATTTTAAATATTATTTAAAAATTATTAAATTTGCAATAAAATAAGAAAAAAACTGGTATTACCCATAAAAATTAAAAATATAATTGAAGCAAAACTTTCATAGAGAGCTCCAATCTCAGTTATATTCAAAAGTTGAATGACCAAGGCTGAGCAACCTAATTTATGTTAGTTCTGCTTTAAGCCAGAGAGTGAACCAGATGAACTCTACTATTCTTTCTATGATCTATGAGGCAGATGCTTCCCTAGCAAGTAACTTGTATCCAGTCACTATTTCTGAACATATCTATGTGGTGAAGACCAACCTTTAAACATCTTTATTAGACACGTAAAGTGTCCTTTTGGTGGGTGTTTTTGTAGGTCTTGAAGATAAAGACATATTTCTACACTTTCTACTTCACAACTAATTCATAATTATGAAGAGTATCATTACTACAGCTGGTTGACATCATACAACAGTGACATAATTTTGCTCTCTGGTTTGACCAAAGAGAGCTGAGAAGGTAAGTACTGTGTCATTGGAAGTAGCTTTCAGTGTCTGTTCCGGGGGATACAAAGCCATCTGGCTCAGTGACCCAAATGGTTGAGGACAATCTGAGAAAGAATAGAGACAGCAGAAAACCAGCAAAGAAACAGAAGAAATTGAACATCAAATTGCATTTAAAGTTTTCTTCCTCTGGCCGAGACCACACTGGTGGGCTACTTTAAATATATTCTGCCTTGCATCATTAACTTATATTTCTCCATTACAATGTAATGATGATTTACATTAATTTTCTTCCCTTTCCATGGACCACAACAGACTAGGTATACCTGACTGTGAGGACTGAGCCACTTGGACCATGTCTCCATTAAGAAATAGAGAGGCTGAACATAAGCAGACTTGCAGAACAAAATGCTTGGTGCTGAGGACTCAATATCCATGCTACACACATTTTAGGGGATTCTACTTCAGACTACCTCTAGTCTGACCCTGTAAACTGAATGCTTATTAGCAGTTGCACTGCTTTCAGTGCATTCTGAGATCAGACCTTCCCATTTCATTTCATCCAAAAAGAAACCCAGTTCATGTTCTTAGAGACTGCTCATGGATGTGATACAAAGCACAATGAACAGAGATGATCAGCACATTCATTTCAGAAGAACATTCATTCTCTGAACTAAAACACTAACACAGATGTAACCAGAAGCTATGCAAGCATTGTTAATATGGAACTAAGCCCAAGTAACAGCCTCTACAATCAGAAAGCTTTATTAGTGCAGGTTCTGGCTCAACACTATGCTAATCACATCCACCTGGCTTCTGGCCAGCACAAAGTGCAGGCAGAGGTCACTTGCCTCTGCCTACAAAGTACCACATACACATTACCTAAATATGCATTTGTCCTTCATATGGTACAATTATGTTTATTGCATTACTGAATGAAAATTTTGCTAGAGTTTAATGTTGCCTGGAGGATGACGATTCAATTTTACAGCAACTGTAGAACGTTTAAATGTATTTGTTGTTCTGCATTAAAATTGAATTTGTTTAAACATCTGTTTTCAGTTTAAGAAGAGGAGGTGAAAGATCTGAATGATACAGATTATTTGAGTGAATTAAATCAGGAATGTGGATGTCAAAGGTCCCTGTTCTCCGCTATGGAAAGCTGTCTTGCTGATTAGGCAAAGACATTTCTTGAACTTGACCCTTCTACATTTCAACCCTATATGCTAAACATATGCAGTTTATGGGACAGCAGTTTGTGGGATTTGTCATTTCCCTCTACATCCCAAAATTTTATTAAGAAGGTCTTGAAATGTTAAATAGCAGTGAAAATCATAGCAGATTTAATGAAATTAATTTGGTTACAACTGTCCCAATCAGTTTTAAAAGAAGCCACTGTTAATAGGCAACCTACTGTTTTAACGCATTGCCCAAAAATCTCCGAAGAGCTGAGTACAGTACTGTTCTATTTGCATTAACAGAGAACATATGTTGGCAGCCAATTTTTTGTAGCTCCCTTGAGTGGTTCTGTAAGTCAGATTTCACTGATAATTGCTTTAATAAAACCTATTTTAACATAAAGGGCTTGATTTTAGAGGTGGCCTACATTTTTCTGTGTTCTGTCTTATGCAGACAGATATCTGTACAGGCACTCTATACACTAATGGGACTGCCATCCTGATTAAACAGATGCTTAAGTGCTTTATCGGGTCAAGGTCCAAAGTCTAGGTATACAGGTAAAAGATTTCAAACATGTTTAAATTCTGTATGTGAGCGAAAGAAGGAATGATTACCTAAATTTTCAGAAAATGACCATGGTCATGCCCATCAGTGTACATGGACTAAACATGTGCCTATAGATAGAGTCTACACTTCAGCCCTGATGTAACTTCTCATTCCTCTATATTCACCACCTGTTTACACAGCAATCCTGTAGCTAGAAAAATTTAAATGAACTCAGACTGAGCTTCTGATATGCCAGTAACACAAGAATTGACTGTCCCCACACACACTGTTCACCTCTGTGGCATGCTGAGCTCTTGCTGGATACAATGTGAGAAGACAAATAAAAGATTTTAAGTGTATGTGACTTTGAGCCTGATGAATAAATAAACTTTTAATCTTTCTGTCTGTTAATATCTGAAAAAAGAAAAGCTGTAATCACAGGCATAAAAGAACAGTTATTAAAGATAACATCCAAACGTGGGTATAATTTTTGTTTAGGAGCCAAGAGGGAATCTTAACAGGAAAGAGAAATCTCCCTGTCAGCTGACACCTTTTCTGGTGGAATGACCAAAGATTTCTTTTGCCCTTCTCCCCATCGTGACCTGTGAAAGAGAAAACAACCTTCCCATCAGAGCCTGCAGTCAACAGGTGGAGGGAAATAGTTTCAGTCCTCTGTCTCCAAACCTTTGAAATCAGAGGATGCAGCAGGGAAACTATATGAAGCCAAATGATCCTAAGACAGTGTACAGAAGAAAAAGAAGAGAATTCACAAGACCCTTACTGAGGTTGGACAAGATAGGTCCTAATGACTTGAGGAGAGCCTAAGAACTGATCATGGAAGGATGAATCTTGCCAGGAAGGAGGAATTAAGATTGTTGCTAAGATGTTGAAACATGTATTCTTTTTTGTGATTCAACATACTGCAGGAGCTTTATTGCCTTTTAGTGAGGCAATCATAAAGAAACACACAATGCACCCTCTCTAATCTCCTGTCAGTTTTCTGGGGGAGGGACATGCCATGATTTACAATTGACAAACCACACGGACAGAATGAAGACTTGAAGGAAGGGAATCTTCCTTCCTGATAGAGATGAAACAATATTTTACAAGCCTCTTTCCTCCAAGAGAGTTTTAAAGCCACATACACTTAACATAAACAGGTTTGTTCCAGAAGCAAGCCTTCTTTTAATTGCTAAGGCTTTGTATTCATAGTTAAAAAGTGTAAATAGCTCATTTATGTTATTGCTTACTCTTTCCCCATCCTGTTATTCACAGATCACTGCCTTTCCTCTCTTCATACTCTCCTTTCCTCTCGCAATGTATTCTCTCCCAGGCAAATAGGGCTAAAAACCTGTTCCATGCCAAGCAACCCCGTTGGTGAGCATATTGTTGGCCTGTAATTTGTTCAAAAGTGGTGGATTGCTGAGGCCCTTTCAAGCAAGCAGCATGAAAATCTTCACAAATGAGCCTATGCCATTAGTAACAAGAGCCCTAAGGGAGCCATTGTAGTGATTGAACGTATATTATGGACCTCTCTCTGTAATTTAATTCTGGAACCGGGAATCTTAGGTAGCATATGAAGAGCTGAAGAACTGCCCCACCACCCCCGCCTCTCTTGCTCACACTAACACACAGAAGGAAATCAATGGGAGAAATGTCTTTGCAGTAGTGAATACAAATTCACATTGGCATTTATGAAAACTTGTGCTCCCTGTGGGGATGAAGAAAGTGGCTTAGAGGAAATTAGAACAGCCTGACACTGGGGCAGTCTCCCACCCCGCAATACAGGTCATGATTGACAGGGCCCTTGTAAATAGAGAATTCAAGAAGGAGGAGGCTTTTAAAATTACATATAAGATGACTGAAATGACATTTAACATGCCAATTTAAGCAAGAATGCATTTTCTGAATTATTCACTTCCTAATGTGCCTTTGCATCTCTGCTGCATTTACAGGACATTCATTATAAGCCTCATCCAGTGGTTCATTTAAGGAAATCTGCAGAAGTTCAGTATTTAATATATATAATGGATTTGCATATGTAAGAACAGTCTGTCTACAAAGTACTGAATTGCACAACAAATTTACATTAACGTTGGATTAAATCTTTGCAGAATGCTTTTATATGTAAATATAGCTGCCTTATAAAACCAAGTGCACAACTATAAGATAAAAGAGAAAACATTATTACATATACCTATAAAACTAATCTGCAGAACAACTCAATGTTGAAATTGCAGGCTTCCTAAACTATGAAATGATAGCAGAAGCAAATAAAAACTATAAGAGCAAATGAGATGACTTCCAGCAAAGATGTCAGATATTCTGAGAAAGTTAATCTCTCCCGGACTGACAACATTTTTTGTTTGTGGTAATTACAGTCAGAGCTAATAAAAACAATTTCGATTTGTGGTAGAGATCAGTTACCTCATTCATAAGAACAAAAAGAATCCTGCATCCACATTTGCATAGAACACAATGAATCAATATCAAATTTGCAGGGCATATGTTACAGCTTTCATAGCAGTTATGCTTCAAAAGGTGATTTTTCAACCTGGTGTGCAGTGATTTAGAATTCTAATGTATTTGTCTCAGAGTATATATTTCTCTTCACTTGTCCCACTGGACAAGCACTTGCTTAGGGGATGCAATTCAGAACTATAGCAATATGGACGCTAACAATTTTGTTTGGAATACTTACCTATTAGTAGGATACATTTTTTAAAAATAATTTTGTTGACTATAGTAGCCCTTGATACACTAGATGTTGGAAGGATTTTTTTCGAACTGGAGCTCTGTTTCATGCTGGAAGCACACAGCAGAGGAAGCTATGGTCTTCAACACAGTAAGACTAAGAGGAGGCCCAATAAAGCTCATGTCTTTCCCCCTGCAAAATTCATGTAGTCTTTAGTTTTGTGTGTCATGGATGATATGAGACAGTTCAGATTTAGGTGCTTTTTGGTAATAAAGTTTATTTGAAGGAAAAAAAGCATGTTGCAAAAAAACTGGTTGCAAAATTTGAACGTAGCCCAAAAGAATGTTCTCAGAGCGACCATGTAGCTGGCTGGGCTTCACAGCATTTGTTCTGGTTCCTCAATCCCGTGATGTAATCTGGACTGTAAGATCCTCCAGAGTTTCTTTCCTGAACTCCTCTCTCTTATTCTTGATATAGCTGGCATATTCTGCTGCACAGCTGCCTCTGTTCTGATTCCACATAGCAAGCTGACACTTGCAGTGTATAGAGAACAGAGGAGAGGCACTGAAATGTGATGGGCCTGACAGCTTCAGAAGGAACAGCCAAAGAGCATGATTGGAGAGGTTCTTGCCATCCGCATCAGGCAAGCATTTTGGAAGCAAAGGCAAGGGGCAGACAGAAGCTGTCAACTTATACACACAGACATTTAAGATTAGTAACTAATTTGCTTGGTGTTTTCAGTTTAAAAGCTCTTCATGTCAAGTTTGGACAGTACTTTTGAAAGTACTTTACAAACCACTTTTCACTAAATTGAATGGAAGTATCTGATCCTTATAAAATAAAGACACCAAGTAAAGCAATCCACTTAAGATATGCAAGGAGTCACTTCCCACTAAGACAAGGTTAGCAAAACTCTCTCGTGGTTGGTGGAAGGACTTTTCACTTTAGCATGTGTCTTTTGACCAGGATCAAGGCTGCTGTCTGGTATTAAGTTTAATCACTGACAACAGATACAACATCAACTGCATATGTTATCTCTATTAGCTGCAAAACCTCATTATTTACTTGTTAATATTCCAAGATTCATAAATTCAATCCTATTTTATTATAAACAAACATATCTAATTAATGTCTTAAAGCACAACTATCTTATTGCAACATTTAGAATAATATATTAATGATAACCAGAAGATTATTATAATTATTGGTTTTTCTATTATTCTTTCTTTGGCTATACTGTACACATTATTCCTAGGGATTTCTACAAGCTACATTATTGATTAATATTTTACTATTGACTCTGTGACCAGAGGCCCAGATTGAGATCAGAGCTTTCTCATGATAGATACACTATGAACACGTGTGAAAATGTAACTCTCTTCTCAGAGGCAATGGTGTATAGACATAGGTAAGTAAAGGAGAAAAGAGTAATAATCAATTACACAGACATTATGTGCATTTTTTCCAGATAATCGTATTTTTCAGACCATAACATAAATATCAACTCTTTACTCTGTTCTTCTAGACAATATTTATCAGCTGATTTTTTTTAATGGATATTTCTTTCAGGGGTGGATCATCACCTTTCAGAGTAACATCAGAGCTTTTGCTTTATTTCTCATGGCATTTATCCACTTACAACTTACAAAGTTAAATTCAGTTCTGAGAAAAATAGCACTTGGTACATTGAGTTGGTCCTACAAACAGCAGATTGGGAAGTGTAGACATATTGTAAACCAAGAATTTACACCTTTTTTTCCAATTGTTTGTGAGCAGGAGTCTGATTTTTACATTGTGTTGCATGTAAACAGGGGAAGTGCTAGAAAGTTTAGATCATGCATTTTCTGCTAACATTTATCCATGGAAAAAATCTGGGACAGGTACATGTATTAACCAGCCCAGAATTGCTCTGAGGCAGGGAATGATCAGTAAGGAGTGCTAAAAAGATAAGAAAGATCTGGAAGTAGTAGTTCTGAAAAATTGCATTGTAGCTGTAATCCTATGTATAACAAGACAGCTGATACAATAAGACAACACTAGAAAAAAGGAGCACATGGCAAAATTTTGGGTAGAAGTGAAATCAAGGATTGGAATGAAATTCCATAGAAATTGATCTAACAAAAGCAATCTCTGAACATTAAATTGATAGAGCTGTGCAGCTCTGTACACACAGCAAAACATCAAGAAACAAGAAGAATGAAATCTAAAAGATAAAAATGACGGCAGAAGAGTATTGATGGTGTCACCCTCAATCTGACAGAAAGTGAGTATTTGGGCCAAGTGCCAAGTGAAAAGGGATTTGGAACTGTGAGGAGGAAACTCCCTATTTAAACCTAATCTAGCCTGGACTTAGAAGGATCTTTCTAAATAAACCGGAGTAGTTTACCTGAAGATCTTGTTTAATCATCCCCAAAATGGCTCACGTGTTAACTTCCTATATCAGACATACAAGACATACAAGGGCATGAAAGTGGCATAAAGTTACTTTTGTACTCAGTCATGTTTTTGGGGTATTTCCCACTACAGTACAGTAGTGGGAATTACAGGACAAATTGTCATCATTATGTACTAAAACACTTCAAGTTAGAGCATTTTATCACATTACTTTGCTTGTGTTCTTCTCAAGAAAGGATTATCTCTGTGCTCATTCTTCACTACACCAAGAAATAAGATAACCTAGAAAGTCCTAAACTGTGTTCCCTCTGGATCATTAAACAAATGCATCAGCTATTGCATAAATACTATAACTTAATTTGCATTTGAAGTATTTGGGCAAAATCTGTGAAACCTGTATATATTCCATGTCATTGCTAGTTAAGATATATTAATTGTATGATATTTAGCCAAGACCCGCAGATTTGCTTGGTACGCTTTTTAGTCACATTTTAGTAACTGACTGTTCCATGGATTTTCTTGGCTTCTGCATTCCTCTCAGGTGGCTGGTTTCTGAAAACTTTTGGACAGTCTGATGAATTCTTTTTCCTGCATTCTTTCCCTTATGCATCAGCTGGTGTATCTTTTCTGGATTTAGCTCTTTCTTTTTTGCAGTAGAAGAGAGAAATGGTCCATTTCCTGTCTGTTGTCTGAAACGTTTACCTATTTCTTTTTTAACTCTTTTGCAGAGAAATATACTTTCATAAGAACATAGAAATAACCATATTGACTGAGACTAAAGGCTAACCTACTAACCTATACCTGACAGTGGCCAATTTCCAAGAAAGACCATAAGAACAAAGTGAACAAATAGTGCGCACAGTTTACCTCCTCAGCTTCCAGAAATCAGTGTTTCAGGGAATTTCTGAGGAGAGATCTTATCTGTATTATAGCCCATGACAGGTGTCTACTAATTTCCGTAACCATTCTTTTAATTCATCCAGAATTTATCAATGAGTTCCCTAGTTTAACTACCTAATTTGGTTTACTTTAAACCTACTAAGAAGTCCATCTGATGCCCTTCATTTCTTGAATTGTTCCCCTTCTTAATCTTCTCCATGCTCCTCCCTATATTACAACCTTTTTCATATTCCCCTCAGCTGTCTGTTGTTCAAACTGAAGATGATAGGTCAGTTAACCTCTCCTCTGATGGAGAGAGATTAAATCAATCCCGTCACTTAATTACCTCTGTTGTCTTTCCTTTCACCTTTTGCAATTCTACTCTTTTTTTAAATTGGGGTAACCATATTTCCACCATATTGAGGATGTTTGAATGCTTGTGCTACAGTTATGTTTTAGATTTTGTTCTCTAATCTTTCCCTATTAATCTATAATGTATTCTACTTTTTTTTTTTTTTTTTAAACTACTGATGAGCACTGAGACGAATACAAGATATCTTTTTGGTGTGTAAATCAGTAACTGGGAACAGTGCACTATGTAGATAGAAATTGATTTTTTTCCATGTGCACTCTTTTGCACAAATTTACATTTTTTTAAGTGCAATTTTATTGTCTGGTATTCTTCACAGTAGACGTTGTAGGAAGTTAAAGCTTCTGTTAATGTTTGAACTGATCGAAAAGCCAGTTCGAAGGAAAGGAAGGACAGAATCTTCATTACCTGTGCAGGGTTCTTGAATCAAGATCTAAAGCAGCAGTCATTAAATATATCTAGATTAACAGAAAATATGAAATGAAAGATCCCTTTAGATCTGGACCAGATCTTCAGTACATTCATCTGAATATCTCAAGTAAAGTCCACGCTCAGACATAGTCAACACAGGATCAAACTATTTTTGAAATTAGTAGTCACGCCACCAGTATTAGTATTTCCTTCCTCTTCTGTGATTTATCTAGGTTCTAGTCAGATACATCCACAGTCTATAATGACAGCAGCAGATACTCAACCGTTGAACCCAAGCCATAATGTACCTAATAAATGTCTCTTTTCTAAAAGCTGTAAATATTACCATTAATGACTTTTTCCCCACAATTGTTTCTTGAGCTTTTTTTATGCCTTTTAGACACAGACCTAAACAGCTCAAGTTTGGTATTCATTTGCTAGACTTCATGGGAAGTAGGCCCCATTTTGTGCCCAATGTCTGGCTGAGAAAGGTAGCTGAAATATTGAAATAAAATGTAGAAGTTAGTTATTATCTCTCTACTTGGCCCAATCTGAAACTAGAAGTAACAGAAATATTTAAAAAAGAGAGCCTATTCTTCCAAAATATACCACATAATTTTGCATTTTCAAAGACCATATAAACTCTGGATAAGCCTTTTGAGTAAATATTACTATTTTTTATGCTGAAAAATGTAAACGGATTATTAATAATGTGTTCAGAAATCAAAGGAAACAACAAAATAACCTTCTTAAATGATACGAACACTTTCAAAAGTCTAAGCTGTTGTTTAAGCCACAGATTAGTAAATGGGATGATTTGGAGCCAGAAGATCACAGAACGACATTCTACCTCCATAGTTTCATGCATACAGAAATGTAGTAATGTGCAACCTGGTGTCCTAGAGAGATGTAAGACGAACTCCAATTATTCCAGGGGATCCATCTCATTTTAGACCCCTGCAGGCCCCACTTCCAAATAGTCTCTTTTGTTCATACTATTTTGTGCTGTTTGTCTTTGTTTTAAAGGCCATCTGTGAAATATGTTATTAGAACCCATATAAAAGCTACTGTAATCACTGGGACTGTAAATTGTTTGGAATCAGACCCTTATTTTCTAATACAGTACATTATATGTACTAATACAGTACAGTATATTTTTATATACATTAAGAGTAGTTACTGAACTGCTGCCAGAAATGGCTGCAACCCAACAATATTGAAAAAGTCACTGTATTAAGGAACATATGATTGTCACTCATTTTTTAAAGTTAAATTCTGATTGGTGCCTTTTTGCTAGCTTTCCTGCCACCGATTGATTTCAAATAAAGCAAGTACCTAAAAATACTATTCTTTCATTTTCTTTCCAAGCAATTTGTTCCTTGCTGCTCAAACTTCTACGCTGCAGCTCTGCCAGATCTTTCCATAAGTTTCTGAATCTCAGAAGAGTTTCTTAATTCTCAGCTAATCTTGCCTACATGTCTCCCAGGTTTTGTAGCCTCATTTATCTTCCTTTTCACTGAAGCAGTGCAACCAGGAACTGTCACACCCACCAATAAATCTCACCATAATTATGTTAAAAAAACTGGAACATAACTTCTTGCCTAGGAAGATTCTTGGTCCTTTCCTTTTCTTTTTTCTTTTTCCCCCTCCTCTTTCTGTTAACTTTTCCCCCTTTAGAAAAATTACTGACAAGAATCTCCAGAAAATGTTGTGAAGATGAGCAATGACATTTCTCCCTCAAAACCCACAGATCTCTCAAAAGGTTTTCAATGATGTTTAAACCTACTTATGCCTGTGATTAGAAATTAGAGATTAATAAGGATTGACATGAACATTTCACAAAGAATCTGTAATTATAGCTGCACAAATGAACGGGGGAAAAATACAAAGGAACTAGGATGCCACTCAGATGTCTCTTTTTTTATAAAATTAATGAAATATTTCCAATTTCTCTTTCAGGGGCTAATCAGAAAAGTATTCTGCTGGAAAGAATCCAGATGATGGCAAATATGCAGGATTTCTAATACAATATTTGCATTTTGACAGTCACACATTGTGCATTCTGATTGTGTGCATTTTTTTTTTTTTAATATAGTTTGGGTCAAAAGGAGATATTATTAACCATGAAAAGGCCAAGATATATGAATAATAGCTACTTAATCAATGCAATTCATTAAGTGAACAAAGGCAGAAGCAACCTTGATAAGTCTGTGATATAGATACAGAGGACAACACTATATGTATATGTAAGACAGAGTTTTTTATTTCTGGATGTATCTTCATATTCATTGTCCTCCAGAAGACGTACATCAGACTTTGATTCAGCTACGGTTGTTTGACCTCACACATTTACCACACAGTATTCAGGCAGTAAACTCCAATGTGATTACAAATGATCCTTCACATCTCCAACCCCCATCTGTCCACTGACTGCAAGGATAAGATGACAATGAGGATTAGCAATAATAAATAGCATTTTTCCTTTACACCCACTGATTTCAAAATGAATTACAAAAGAACAAGGAAGGAGAAATTAGGCAAAGCCACTCCCGTTATTTGCTCTAAGCCTCACTGTGGTTATAGCCTGAGAACTGTTTTCATGTTCACGCTCAAGTTCCCAGACTGAGTGACTCCAGCTGACTGCATCCATGATATCCTTTGGAGTAGAAATCAGTGTGAACCGTTGAGTCCTGTGCCTGGGTTTCCTGACCTGGAGAGACAGATGGCTTGCATCAGTTTAGACCCAACATGATAGCTAATGTGTAGATGATGTGGAAACCTGGATATTTGCCTGAAGAATGATCTCAGTACTGCCAATTGAAGACCGCCAATATAGTCTTCAATCTTCAAACTTTGTTTGGAAGAGCATTTTGCAAACAGTAAAAATACCCATCCTGAATCATGTTAAAAACCCATCTAAGCCTACTTCAGACCAAAAAGAACCCCCAAACCCCACCCCCCAAAAAAACCCCAAAACCTAATAATCCTGGAAATAATTGCTTTTGGACATTGGAAGCTTTGACATTTATATGATTTTTAAATCACAAACCAGGGGATACTCTGGTAACTCCAAATATACTGTTATAGAAAGAATACAGGGACCTTATTTGAAAAGTAGAGGTATTCAAACAAAATTCACCAAATGGCTCAAGATTATTTATGGTTTTGTATATCTGGCAACAACTGCTATAGAAACTTTAAACAGAAATTATATGATCTTTAATGAAGGCTCTCTCATCCTTTAGAAAACTATTGTGTAGACAGGTACAGATACACTTGATTCATCTTTGAGAGCATGTCTGCCTGATGTTCTATATTACAGCAAATGACAATCTTATCACTGATGGCAGCAGGTATTCAAAAAGGTTCACACAGGAGACAGAGAGAGAATTGCATGCACTTTAAGAAGCCTCAGCATTACATCTATAGTAGTTTATATGACATTATTTTTACTGATTAAATGAAAATAACTATCATTTACAATGAAATGACATTCACACATTCAATTTTGTATGCACCACATAACACCTACTTTTAAAAATTATTACGATCTTCTTTAATACCTTTAAAAGACTGCCGTTTTCAGATTTTGTTTTGTTAGCTCATTTTTATGTACACCTATAAAAAGAATTGTGGTTGGAAAATACAACTTGAAATCACTGGATTATTTGAGTAGTGATAAAAATTTACTGCTGGGTACCCAACTATCTATACTGCTTACTGCAGGCCACTGAAATTAATAATGTAATGGCTTATGGTTAATAAAGTATTGGTACTGTTAAGAGACAAATTACTGCCAAAAGAAAAAAGATTTGTCTTACAAACATAGCTCATGTAATAGTTTACATATTAGGTAGGGCAAAAATCTATTCAGTGCCAAAAGACTTCCATCTTAATATATCTTCTCCCTCAGGACAATTGTGAATGTATTTTCAGCCATTCCTACATGTCTTTTTCGAAATAACAACACCACTTTTATTATTTTCATAGTGCCAGAGGGAATTACTTCTTATTTTGATTGCATGTATTCATTAAACCAGCTTTTTTTTATGGTTAGGAGAAGTATTTTCTTGATATCATAGCACAATCTTTAACCAAAGTTACACGGGCAGCCTCCTTGGCTGTGATAGATCTTTTCTCCCTTCCTCTTAAGGTTTTTCTTCTTCCTTGTTTCCTTCACATTTCTTCAGCTCTACTGATACAGTCCCCAAATATGTCTTCTGTGGCTCAAGTTTATATCGTCTCACCAGTCCAGACATACTGACTCCAATATATACACATATGTATTTCTATGATTTCTTATAATTCTTCCTTCTTCCATTTCTTTTTTACACTTTGAGCATGTCAGCCTCTCTATAGTTCTGATATCTCCTCACAGTCTCATAACTGGCTTTTTTCACCATTTCCGTAATATCAAGATACGTTCCATGACTCGGCTGTTCACTGGAGAGCAAGACATCTTATTTGGAGAGTGGCAGGATGAGAGAAGCCCCTTTCTCTTTCTGGGCACATAAGTACACAATCCATTCCGTATATACCTCTAGAGTGGACAGAAACTGTTTCAGCCTATTCACATTTTGCTGGTCTTTTCATTAAAATGGGAACTAACTGGATAAACTTTGTTCTGTTGACGTAACAGCCAGGGCCCTGAGGGCATGGCCAGACCTGACTGTCCCTGCCTGGTCTCCCCTGGGGCCTCCCCCAGCCCCCTGCCCATGGCCCAGGACCCCGTATCAGCCCCTTGGGGCTGTCTGTCCATGCCCCAGCAACTGCTCAGTAAGGCCCGTCTCCAGCTCCCCACAGCCCTGCCCAACCTTGGGCCCTGCCAAGTCAGGCCCAACCTTGGGCCCATGTCCCAGCCTGGACTAGTTCTGTCCCATCCCCAAGGAGCTGCTCGATGGCCAGGGCTTTGGCTGTCCCCGGTGCCCCCCTGACTGTCCTGCTCCCTGGCTGGGGTGGTGGGATGGGACAGGCTGACCTGCCCTGCCCTACTACCCCTGGGGAAGCCCCCACAGTCCCCGCTCCTGGACCCCAGGGAGCAGTCGGTCCCCACTGAGCCCTGACAATAACTAGGGACTAGAAATCTTCTGTAGCAATGGCTTCATTTCACCTCCTTTGCCTCCAACACGTCATGGTGGGGGAGTCATACTCAGGGCTTCCTGTACCAGAGACAGGGTCTCTGTACATGTCAAAAAGGTGCCTGGAAGTCTTGGAGCTGACCCACTGGTAATGCGTGCCAATCACATATATGTATATGCACATGTACATGCACATTTATCACCTATATATACCTATGTAGACACACACACTGCCTATATAATAGATAAATATGGATAGATGTCTATAAACACTATATTAATTATACCATGTTATCTAATTTTTATCTAATTTTAATCGCCATAAGGATGCACACATGCTAAATAAAAAATAAAAAATAAAGAGAGACAATAAAATAACAGAAAATCAAGCAAACCAAACACAGAGTATCATATTTGGTCCATAAAAAGGAGAATTCACCAGAGCTTGTCAATATTCAGTTAAGAAATCCTGTAGCATGGAGTGTCACAAACTCACTGAAATGAACAAGTCTCTGTGTAGGCTTAGCAGTCCACCCGTGGACTCTACACTGCACCATCAATAGGGAATGAATGCTTACAAAGTGACGCTATCAGCAAGGGAAGTATTCGTACTCATGAAGAAAAGAGGGGACTTAGGGAAGGAAATACTCGTACTGTTACTGCATATTAGCTTAAAATTCTTAAGGGACTGAGTCTTGGCCTGGACTGTTGGTATGTGGGGAGTATTAGATATAAGAGTCCAAGAAGTTGTTAGTAAGTGCTAAAGAATGAACTTAACTGCATATGTATTCTGGAGTTCATTCCTGTGCTATCTCATTAAGAGAGATTTTTAGTATTAACAGCTTTTCTTATTTTTGAAATAGCAACCGTCCCTGTACAGAAAACATAAACTCTCCAGTTACAATGACCTTAACAAAGTGAACCCAGTAAAAAGTGCTTCAACAGTGTAAGTGCCCAGGAAATCATCTGCAAGTAAGTGACTGTTAACCTAATTTACTCACTTGTGGTTGTTATATGTTTACTCTAGCAAAGCAAATTGTCAAAGCTCCTTTACTGTAAAACTGTGGTGAATAGCAGCGTTACAGAGCTGAGCAGCTGCTCTGTGGTAAGATTGCTGAGGAGTCCCAGGGAAAAGTACGTGTCTCCACTCTTACCCTGTAATGCTTAAGAAAAATAAATGAGAATCCTTGAGCCTAGGACTTGTACAATTAATAAATACACCTACTGGTTTGAATGAACTTCTGGGCTTGCATCTCATACCCGGGCTTGGGGTTGTACTTCATTCCTCAGCTAATCTGCATTTCTTCTCCATGGAACCTGACTGCTGGGTTTCTACCTGTCTGTCTTGCTGTTTTAAGGCTGCATCCTGGTATTTCAACATCCACAGAAAAAGGTTTAATGCTTATAGATTGTAGATTACTTTCATCGAGAGTAAACTAATCTGTAGAAAACATTATGGAGGATTGACCAGAAACATTCAGTGACTTTTTCAGGCAGAATTGCCATTTATTTGTAGTGATTTATTTTAATTCAGTCATGGGTATTTACCTTCATTCTCAGCAGAATCTCAATTGTTTGTTTATTTGTTTTTGTTGTTGCTGTTGTTTTTTCTTGAAACTAGCAGGTGATGATGTCAGGTCAAAACGCTAGTATCATGTGATTTTCAAGGTGAATACCAAACTTAGTAGAGTTCCTGGAAGTTAAGTTTATGCAGCTCTTACACTCAATACATTCCTGTTCAAGGTGGCTTACTATTTTGCACCCACTAAGAAAATAACCTTGGTTAACTGTATCTCCGCAATTTTCTTATCTTGGTCATTTGACATTTGCTTTTTTGTGTGTGGTTAAAACTGTGAACTCAGAGAAGAATCGACATCAGTTCCAAAACCCAATTTTTCTCCACAGGAAATCTTGTACATGGTTCTCATGTTCAAACTGGGTAAAAGCACTGTCATTTAAGTAATGGGCAGTACATTTCTTTTAGTGGAAAATACTTTGGGTGCCTATTGCCTTGGGAAACAAGCAGAGAAACCACAACTGAGAATCAGACAATACTGCTGTGAAGAAGAATGTGTTTTGTGCTGCTCTTTTTTCTATCTCAAGGCTACTAAAGAGATGATTTTTTTGGCAAATAATGGACATCAGTCTTAACAAGAGTTCTAAGATTTTATTGCAAGCCTCTGTTACATCAGTAAAGATGTGAAGTACAACAGTTAACAACCAAATTCTCCATTAGTCCCTCAAAACAATGCTAGAAATATGAGCAGACTTAAAAAAAGAAAAAAATCTTTAAGACAAAAAGGCCTCTTAAAAGATACGTGCTAGAAAATATAACAGATGCGTTGATTAAAAAGTGAACTGATTAGCAAATATTAGTACTTTCTTTTTGAATTTCCTAAGATGCAGAACCTGCAATTGACCATTCACTGATTTCTTTATGGACTCTGCAGAAAAAGGAGGGTCTGAAATCAGATGATCTCTGAAACTGCTGTATGAACCACACCTGTAAAACCATGTTAAGGAACATTAAAGGTAAAAACTTTAAATGCCTCTATATCTCATAACTGTTTATGTCAACACAATTTATTGTGTACAGTTACCAGATTTAGAGAATGCAAGATAGATTTATAGAAGCTGCTTCTGATTTTATCTTTTATGATATCAGGGAAAGAATATGTATTTTTGCTTAAATAGCGAAAGAGGAAAAATGACTAGTAAGGAATGCCTCTGCTTTGTCTACACTGAACTTTGCACTATAATGGTGAGTTACTCAAGCTAGCTGGGTTATATATACCTCAGTTAAACTCTTGGCTTTGTAAAATAGTCTATAGAAAGCATTATGCTACTTAGTTTAAAGCAATTGACCACATTGTATATGCTGAGTCAGGCAACACAGATAGTAGACAAAGATTTATGACTGAGTTTCTGTGTAGTCTTCAGCAAGTTTTTTGTAGTTTGTAGGGCAAAAAACCCCCCTCTTGCTCTGAGTGACATAAAAAAAAATGAATTACAATCTTAACTAGTAGATATTGCTTTAACAGTTTAACAATAATAATTAGATGTAGTGGTATATTTATTTTTCTATACCAACTTGCAATGCACTCTTCAAATGTGAATGGTGAGGCTCATTAGTTTGTTTGCCTTATATTAGCTCTTTCTGACAACTGCAGATGTTTTGTTATTTTCTACTTGTGACTGTATAAATTTACAAACATAAAACCCACTCAGTTTTTGACAACTGTTTATTTGTAAGTTAGTAAATGTACAGATTTCTAGCTTTGCAGTTCAGTTTTTAACAGCTTAAATAATTCCGCGCCGTTTGGTTTTGTGAGTTCTACTCTAAGTGAAACCTGTGTTAAATCAGTGGCTTCCACACAAAATTACCTGGGAGGGTAGGAATTGGGGGTTGTGCTTATAGATAAGGTTGCGAAAATATTCCTGTTGCTTTGATGCACCCTGATGAGCCCCATTTAAGTCACAACAAAAATCTATGGCTTTCAGAATGGCTGCTGTAGTCTGGAGAAAAAGTGGCATCTCTTCTCTTCTATGACACTCTTTTGGGCATACTTAAACCTGGTATGTATCTGTCAGTCGCGGTGGTATGTTTTGCTACGTTGATTTACTCCCACTGGGACATAACTTTTACTACCAGCTAACCTTAACCTCACACAAAACAGTGTTGAGCAAAAATCCGTTACCTATCCATTCATTGCTTGTCAGTGACACAAGACACTAAGACTGTTTTGTTAGTGAGAGTGGCCTGGAGTTAAAAGCCTTTTTATCGTCATTTCTTTATCTCAGCTATAACACACTTTAATACATAGTAAGAAGTTGTTAATTATCTTTATTTTTGTTATTTCTGGAGATAATGCTTGATATTATTAGGAGGCTATTTTACAGTACCATCACATGCTCTTTTAACTCAATTAAAGATTGATTTTTAAAGCAGGCCTTACTCCTCAACCTGTTGCTTCATCTGTGTATGTCATTGGGTCATCCTTAGCTTCTGTCTATCAAAGTTTTGACACCAAATACAGACTAGGTAACTAACAAAGTAAGGGAAAACCAAAATAAGCTTTCTTTAGTTAAGCTGTGACCTTTGCAGACTTAAAAAAGGAAGACATTTGAGACTGATCCGACGTGGGCCTTTGTCAGCATTCAGATGTGACTCTGTAACACCAATTTGAAAAAGCCATTTGGAGTCAAATTCATGACTATGTACTCTAGAAGTGTTTTTTCCTGAATGATATGCAGGCCTCACTCACAAAGGGGGGCACACACAAAAGAGCAGTGATTAAAAACATTAAAGACGGGGAAGTTTCTTATGAAAGAATTGAATATTTCACATAAAGAAAGCCAGAGCTTGATGAAATACTCAGTTCTTTTGTATCTTTACTCATTCATGTGGCATAAAATTAAGAACAAAAGGGACTTCTTGATTAATGACCTCTGCTAATCATTCCAGTAGAATACACAGAGACGTTTCTTATTTGGTTCCACTACCAAATTAAGTTTGCATTAATCATAAATGTCACTTGCACACAAATCACACATAAATATTCAGAGTGATCTATATTTTATCAGTTATAACAGAATGCTTGGCAGCCAGAATGGGTTTAAACAAGCAATTAGTGAATAAGTTATTAAACATTTTAAACAAATGTGAAGAAACCCCAAATTGGAGGAGTTCAAAGAAATTTAACAGTTTCTTGATTACATAGGTACCTGAGCTGGAGGCAGATTTGCCATGTATTAGAAAAAAAGGAATATGCATTAGAGCCTAACATGCCACAGACTTTTCTTTCCTTCCTTTTCTTTTAATCTCTTTGATAAAGACTTTTGAAAACTTTCCATGGCAAATGCCACAAAAGCAATTTCTGAGGGTCTTTTGCTTAGATTTGAATTTATGTTGGCTTTCGTCATACCTCCTCTTTTTTGCATTGCTCTGAACTACCAGCTTCGCATTCTTGTTTATGACCATACAAGATCATAGAAAATTAGTCTTAAACTGTCCAGAGAAAACTTTTAATGGGGTCAATATGTATATTTTTTTCATTGCACTTTTCAATATTCACACAAAAGCTGCTTTCATGTTAATTTATCTAGGCACACTGTAAACAATGGAGGGAGTGTTTTTTTCATATTCTGACTTCCATGGGGTAATGCTTTCTTCTTTCAATAATGTTATTGTATGCAGATTCCCAATGAGGCTTCATGGAAATCTGTTGCTACCTAGGTTGAATAGGGGCTACAAAGCTTGATATTCTCTCAGTTACCTGAACAAACTCCAAAATAATGACCATGCACAAATTGGTAGAAATTGATTCTGCAAGTGTAAAATGAAAACAAGAGGTTACCATGTAGGACCTCAACCCTGAGCTCTTAGTGGTCTCAACCAATGCAATAGTGTACACCAGGAACAGGTCTTCAACTGTGTATGTAATGAATGATCGGGTATTTAATCTGGAGATGAAATGCTAATTTCTTTTTAAACCTGAGAGGCTTTGGGTCCTGAGGGAGGTACTGTATATCACTTCTGTGTATATGTATATAAAGCATGTATATGTAAGAAGTTACAGTAGATGCCGGATATCAGAGTCTTATTGACTGAAAGAAGGATATTAGTGCTTACAAAAAGTGTGGATGGAAGAACTGCAATTGCTTCTGTTAAGGTATAGCATCACATATGGTTAAGACTTTTCTTTAATTCTCAGTTAGTTTTTCTAAAATTGATATTAACCTCAGCCTAGGGCATTTCCTGGGGATTAATAATTGGCTGGGTTTTATAGCCTAGAGCATAGCTTTGAGCTATCAGCTCCTCTCAGGCATTCATTAATCTCCTGGCAGTGTCTCAATGTGTGTTGCTTAATTAACATTAGAATAGATATGATAGTTTAGAGCTATTTCCTATTTCAGTATCAGAATTGAGAAAGCTTCCTCCTTTCACCTTCTGACTTCTGGTACATTTACAGTTTTGTCTACAAGCTGTAACGTAGTCTGGACCTCAGACACTGATAAGCGCTTGCTTCATGTTTGTATTGCATCAACACATTTCCTCTGCTAGGCCAAAGGCTGGAGTGAGGCAATTTGGTTCTAAAAGCATATTAGGTTCCTCAGACCTTTGGCAAACCAGAAATAGGGTTCTGGGACTCAACATCATTATTCTTATACTCACCCCTTTAGTACATGGTGAAAACAGTCTTTATATTTCTTACCAATTAAGGACAATAAAACAATATTCTCACAACTGTCAATATTCCATGCTTAAAATTAAGATGTAATCAGCAGTGCAAATGACCATGTGGGATGCTAGTTTTTTTCAGCTCTGAAACTGAATGAATTTGACTTCTACCATCCAATTCCTTCATCAAATCTCATTGGTTACATTTCTTGGTAAACCTCTTCTCCAACATTTATTTTAAAATCTCCTATTTTTGAAAAAAATTTTGACTCATAAACTAAATTAAAACTTTACTGCTTCCTTCCCTGGCTACTAAAATTATTTACAGAAAATGAATGTGTGAACAGTTAAACTTCCATTTGTGGTTAATTGAACCTACAGCTCAGCCAAGAGGACATGATAGCATTGAAGAACACCAGCTGGGGAAGAACACTAGGAAAGAATTGTGATTCATAAACCTATTCTAGAGATTCTTATCAGTTTAACTCTTTCTGGATCATGCTTAGCTTAGCACTGTTATCTGATAGCCTTACCATGTGTATTCATTCTTCTTCCTGTTATTGTGGTTATTATTGCACAGTACCTCAGAGCTCGGTCTATGGATCGGGAGCAGTAGCATGCCAGATGCTCACCAGTACAGAAGAAAATACTCTTCCTGGCTTCTAAAACATCCTGTGAGATGAGATAAGGCTCAAATGCCAATACAGGGGAATACTGAAGAGGTAGTAGCCGATAAAATTGTTGATGGTTTAACTATTATCAATATTTTGTAGGCAGCATTATAAATTCATTATTAAAGTAGAGATTGGAGAGAAGATCATGAATTATCCTTTCGAATACAGAGGGAGGGACAGCATGAAAGAAATAATAAGATGGTTTGATAAATTCATAGTAAAAATATAATCATTGCTTGAACTTTTGTATATTTATTGTAGTGTTTGTTTATTTCTGATGTTAATATAAATTCAGAGTGTCTATGAAGGAAATCTTGAGCATAACTGGGCACCAACAGGGAGGTTCATTAGTCTCTTCTTACGCATTAGAATTGTACATGGTTCATGGTTCGTTATGTACATAGGAAGAACATAATTGATGTTCCTCCTGTCATCAGACCTTGAAAACTGTCTCGATAAGGATGTGGATAATAAAAAGTAATAATAGTAGAGGCATCATTAAAATAATAATTCATTCAAATTTCCCTTCATTTATCAGATTAACATAATGAAATTAAATTCCAAGTAATTGTCTCCCACATCTACTTAGCTTGAAGACTTGAAGATGGCTTATTTGCTTGCTATTTAGTCTATAAGATTTTACCTCTCCCACAAATCTTGCTTCATTTAAAAAAGGAAATTTTAGTGATCACTAAGCTTAAATTTATCTCAAAGGCTATTACCTTCTAGTTCAAGCCAAAATGATTATTAAGTACCTATGAATAATAGAAGAAATGCAAACTTTTACATGGACAATTCAGGGATCTTTTCTCATATTTGTTATTTCACTACAAAAAATTCATCAAAGACTTACTATTATAAAGGCACAATCCACAGAAGACATCGTGTATATTTCTACAGGGACCATATGTATTCTTTTGCAGGATGTTGTGTTTGGTTGCAAATGTTTCTCCTGCATTTGCAGACCAGGCATATCAATAAGTAGTCATTCTAAACTTTCATGCCAAACTCTGAAAAATTTTGCATGGAAAAACTTAGTTGCAAGAAGAATGCACAAGTAGTTCGTAAAATCACGTGTACAGATTTTTTTTACCAAAATTATTAATGTGAACTAGAAAAACAGGCATACAAAAACTGGGGGATAGTCTCAATAATTATGAAGTACTAAGGGTCTTATTCTTTTCTCATGGAAGCTTTATATTTTACTAGAACTGTACCTGACTGACATAGCTGTGAAAAAAAGTCAAACCAATAGCTTAACCAATAGAATGCATTAAGAATATTGTATTGCAGCACTTCAGTAAACAAGTAGGTGCATTTGTGCTGTCTGATAGATCTAAATTACTAGTTTGAAACAATCATAACATTTATTTTTGACTGAAGCAATATTTAGTTAGAGTTCTGACGTATGCTGGAAGTTATATTGGGACCCAACAGAGAAATACTGAGAAACATGCCTTGGCTTAGCTGAATACTATGAAGTGCTATTATATGTGAATTCTGAGAAACATTTACCTTGGGTTTCAATAGAATGATTATATCCAAAGCTAAAGACTAAGAAGAAGGCATTTTGGAGGAATAGAGACCTCTAACTTGTAAAACGTTTCCATATGTACCTGTACCTCAGAATTTTTAGAGCCAAACAATGTACATTACCAGACTGCGGCTGAAAGCAAGATCGCTACCATTCCCAGTCAAGGTAGATTTGGTTCCAGCATAGTCTCCAGGCAGCACAAACCTTCCTGCAGATGTATGTACACATATTTTAACATAATAAAGAGCAAAACAAAAGCAAGCAAGACAGTGAATGCATAATCCTGGAATAAATAAGTATGACACAGAGGAAACAATGTGCAGCTTTTCCTTACTCTTAAACTGATGATCTTCATTGTTTTCCAAAATAGTTTTTGCAATACGTTCTATGGATGTCACTTACACAAATCTTGTGGAGCTAATCTGGATAGAGTTATAACTAAGCTTTTCTGGCCCTTAGGCACCTTAGTCTTGGCAGCCTCCTGCTGTTTGCTATCAATGTTCAACCTGCATTACTTCTGTAGCCCGCGAGAAGAACTTTTTAGTATTCAATATTGTGCCTTTTTATTCCATCTTCAAAGGTTTTTCATTCCGCTTTATGCAGTTAGGCTGTACTGCAAGTGGTTGATACCACAACTTTCCTTGTCTCATGGTTTTTTCATGTATAATAGAGCATCACCCACCAGCAACACTGTAGTTAACATCTGTTAATATTTCCATATTAAACTCCTATACTCAGGATTTAATAACACAGCTACAAAAAGCTCAGGGTTGAAAGCTAGCATTGAAGATGAGTCAATAGGGAAGAAAAGTCTGATGGTTTCTCTGAAAATACATTATAACCAGTGCTACTCTGCAAGTTGATATGTATTAGTTTTCTGAATGCCCTTTTTGCTTAAGTGCATCTGGGAAAGTTTACATCCAAATTGTCCCTTGAGTTTTATGGGTACTGCAGGCCCTTTTTTTTCATTGCACAGAACTTCTAAATTATATTTAATGTTGCTAGAAGACATTATGTGTAGAAGGCATATATTTTGTTTCCTAATGATAAATACATTGTTTAGGATATTAACCTTGACAACTTCATATATCAACTAAATATTAGAATTAGGTATTCTGCTTGTATATAACACACACATACATGCAAAGACGGTGGCGTCTGTTAAAAAGCTAGCATTTATCAAAGGTAGTTGAGTCACAGTAGCTTATTAACAGAAATGAACTTTTTCAAATAGAAGAAAATACTACGGCATATCAGAACTCATGGGGATAACATTTATCAAACACTGACTTTTCACTGGTGAACTCTTGCGATATTGCAAACAATCTGGTGAGGAGAAATAAAAATAAAGAAGACAAAAATAAAAGGAGATCTGAACTCTTTTCTAGTTTATCCAGCCTGAATTACTAGTTGAGGAATGGGGGTTTCAGGGAGGCACTGAGCAAGGTATTCCACCTATTTCTTATCTCTGATTATGCATTTAGGTTTGCATTGGCTGTCGCAATTTGTGAGAATAAATAATGCTTTACAATGTAATGCTTTAATTAAAATAGGCATGCAAACACTAATCAAATTCCAGATTGATATGCAATAGGTTTTGATCTAAACATAAAGATAGATAAATAAATTATTTTACTTTATATTAATCTTGAAAACTAGAAGGCACTGAGGTAGTTTCTTTCCATCTACACCATCCCTTCTTTTTCTGTAAGGTGTTTTGATGTTAGACTTTTTGCAGGTCATCCAAGAAATTAGGTTTCCAGGCTCACTTTAGGACATGAATCAAACAGAGTGCTCCAAGATACTTCATTTTAGCACTCAATAATTTCACTTTCATTTTAAATTGTTAAGTGAAGACCTGACACTAAGTAGACAAGTGAAACAACCATCGAATAACACTGTTTTCAGCCCCAAGAGAACATATTAATGAATTTGGTGGCTGTTTGGTGTTTATTTTTAAGAACTTCATTAAAGAGAATTAAAAAGGCAGGTGTCGCTTCCAAAGGAAAACTAAAGATAAAGACTTCAAACTTCAATTCTTGCCAACTTCACCTCATTTTTTTCGTGTTCTTTATTCTCAGGAGTCAAACTGTGAAGGTTTGACTGGACTCCAATAAAGTTATCTTTGATGAAAATTGGCTAATGACCTCATCAACACATTCTCTCCAGGGGTATATTTGTTTTATGGTGATTACTTCACCAATTACTCAAGTAATCTCAGCAACTTTAACCAGCAGATGATTAGGAAGTTTATATGAATAAATACTCGGGTTTAATGTTGTGGTTTTTTAGAATATCACAACCTGCTTTAATATTTTAGCTAAGTCAGTTCAATTCACAGCAGGCAGTTACACTGACAACCAACTCAAATCTTTGCAGAACTTCTAGAAACCAAGTCAGTCCCAAAATGCTTTGCAGTAAAAGCCTCAGTGTTCCAGAGCCTCAGGTCCAGCTTGAATGAAGGAGCAGCTTTTGTGCCTTTTTCACTCAAGAGCAAAATTCCTGACATGTGAAGTGTGGAGCTGTGTTTTACCAGTTGTAGCTATAAAACAAACTCTAGGGGTGCAGCCTGCTGGATTATGTCAATGTTCGTTTCACTTCATGTTTGTTAAACATTAGGCCATAAAACAAAGGAAAGTTTAGTAAGGTAAATTACTGACAGTTTTCCAAAGAACTAAAAAAAAAAAATATTATTAAAAGCACGTATTCATTATTCTGGGATAGAGAGGAAGTATAACCTGATCTTACAGGATCACAAAGTCAGTGAAAATCCAAATGAAGCAAGTGAATTTTCAAATTTACAAGGTATCAATCAATCCTTTTAAGAAAAACAGATTGGGATAGAGAATTATTAAGAACAAAATTTCAAATTTAGTTTTTGATAGCCACAAATGTTTTTATATAGGTCCAGTAGTCTGTGGCAGAGTTAGAGGAGAAGAAATCGTTTACTTCTCTTGAATGAATTCTCCCAAGACTAAGGCAGAATTGTAGGCCAGGTGCTGAAATGAGAACAGAGACCATTACAGAGTTGCTAGTGTTTCTTAAGCATTTTTTAAAAAGATGGCTAAGAATGAAAGAAAGAAAATTAAGCAGTGCCAAGGCTTCAGTCATATTTGTGCAAAATAGTGGGACGGAGCTGCCAGTTTATGCTAATGTGTCCTGTTCTTAAAAACAATGTTTTGGAAGTCTTTTCCTTTTTGGAGACTACCTAGTAGCAAGTCCACCTCACTGAAACAAACTACGTTTGATTAGAGCTGTGAATACAATGGAAATTCTAAAGTTTTATTTCTTTTTCAAGATATTTTCAGTTTCAGGTTTTGCGGTTTTAACTATTTAATCGTACTTCATAAAAGGTTAAATTGATATCTAATTTCAAAACAATAAAAGGGAAAACAGGAAACATTTAATTCAAATATATTGATATAAAACATTTTTAGATTTATTTATTTTTTGTTAGTTTGGAGGAACCTGGGGAATTCACTGCAATTATTTAATTCCATTAGCATCCTCCAACCCGTTTTTGGCAAAGAAATTATTTTTCCAAGATTTTTCACATATATATATATATACTATAAAACAAATAAAAAAATGGAATGACCAACCATTAAAAAGAGAATTAGTTTATTGTGAAAATGTCAGAGCAGTAAACTTTGACATTAGTGAATTAATATTTCCACCCATATGTTTCTTTCCAACAACATTCTGGTATGCTGGCATTCACAGACTATTTTGTTTATGATGTGATCACAGACTCTCAGCGACTATGCTTCCATCAAAGTGGCACTGCCTGGATTCATTCCAGATTCAGTGGTTTCAACAGAGAAGCAAACCCTACAGGGGCCCTGAGTAGGGCCGTAGCTAAGTGCCAAGCCTTTGCCCAAAGCATAGTGAAGTGTGATTTTGATCCAACTTCTGCATGAACTTGGAAGAAATTGGACATGTGATTGACTTAGTGGATTTCCTGTGATCCACCATGGGATTCTTCTTCATGTCATTTCCTAAATCTTTGATGTAAATATCATAGGGCCAGCTTCAATCTGTGATTTTGCAGATGTATTTTTAAACTTCATTTCTAATGTCAAAATGAAGCCACACAGCTTGAAAAGATGAGTTCATTTCACTTTCACATTTTTATTTTAAGAAACTGAAATGTTTTATTTGTACAAATAGCAACTTGGACTGCTCCTTCATGTGCTCTTGAATGCATTTGTGTTGAAATTTTTTTAAGCTATGGATAAAATGTGTTTGAAACAAGGGTGAGTCAAAGGATCACATCTAAAAGGGCACAGTAATGCTAACAACCTATCAGGAACTTAACTACATGACAGCTCTGAAAGCAAATGCAAAGCTGCCAATATTATCTGGGGAGTCAGCCAAGAAGCCAGATGCTACCAAAAAAAAAAATCCTCTGCAGTTTGGCTTTTTGAGGTCTCATGGGTGCCATTGAAAGACAAAAAGATCCAGTGTACTTTACAGAACAATATGCTAGGCCTCAAACGCCTCTACTCTTGTTGAGGACAATTTCATGCTGAAGAGTGGTGGTGTCAAAAAACCCAAAAGAATTGTATCTGGTAGTATATGAAAAGGATGTGAAAAATAAAAGCAGTTTTCAATTCATCTTCCTTGTTATATTAAATTTGGGAATTAGAGAAATTCAGGTGTAGCTCAGGATCCTGGGGTGGGGAATGAGCTAAGCTAAAAGCAGAATTTCATTAAATCTGGCCTCCAATATTAATTTTTGAATCAGCTTCCTGCTGTATGAATCAGATAAATTTAAAAGGCAGAGAATTACTTAGCAAAGGATCCTGCAAAGAAAAAAGAATCTATTGATTTTGTTTACCTTTTATTTAGCACTGAGAGATAAGACGAGGAATAGATATTATTTTAATTAAAGATTCATAAGATTGATCTTGATTTGTGTTATTTATCTGTTTCTTCAAATTTTCTTCTCCTTCTATTTTAAGGATTGATTGGAGTAATACATGTGTCCTGCTTAATTTTCAATTGCATTAATAACTGTAGTGGATAAATTCTCTGTGCTTTTTCTTTATATACTTATTTTCTTAAAATTAACATCAATGTACTCTTAAAAAGCTGATGTATTGTATTTTAGAGGTGAATTTTGTTCAGAAGTATTAGCAGAAATTACCACAGAGTTGTTTTTAAAAGTCCTTTAAATTTATTGTACTTGGCTGTGCAAAGAGTGGAACAGAAGAATATAACATATAGGCAATTATCATAAATATCTGAGATTATTGACACTATGTTGAAAGAACACTTGGGAGATATAAACCAGTTCAGATAAAACAAGTGAGTTTCTGAGTCTGCAAGATGCACTATCCCATTTTATTTTAAAATATCTTACAATACTATGACTCCTAGTGTCATCTTTCTTCTTGAGGAGGCTAATAGGATTTTTTCATTGGTTTTGTGTGAAGATTATTATTATGATAGCTCAGTTTCATTTGACTACAATATTTGCAAAGTGCAAAGATAGTTTTAATAGGGTTTTAATAATTTCTGTGTAATATTCATTCTTTAAATACAGGAAAGTTCTTTGAGTGTTAGATAGATGATGAACTGAATTGGCTAGAACTGGAAGCAGGGAATGAGAGGCCCAATATTGCCCTTCCTTGGTATGTGGCATAAAAACACATTTCCAAAGCCAAATATTCTCTTTTACCAAACTGTTCTTCCTAGATAACTACCTTATTCCTCTGAACACCAAGGTTAGAGTGCGGACCAGATTTCCAGCTGCCAAAGTATAAGACATTGAAAGAAGCAGTGATGTTTTGAAGGAAAGAGTCCTTATTTTTCAAAAAAGATTTTTCTCAAATCTTCCCCACCTACACAAGACTTACTCAGTGGGGATTATTACAGTAAAATAATATTTTAAATAATGCTGCATTTTAAAATTATATAAATTATCTGATAGATAGGAAAAATTCTGGAATGTTTGTTTACCCTCAATGCATTCATTGATTTTCTCCAGGGAACAGTGTCCTAAACATCTCAGTGACTAAAATAGTCATTTCATTATCATGAGCATCAACAGGGCTTTTTTGAATCCTTATGGTTTTAAAGTGTTAGCTTCAGAGACAAGAAAAGCCAGGGAAGGAGGCAAAATCCTCATCCCTCATAAGATAAGAAGGTAAATCCTAGTGTTTCACAGTAATTTTCCAGTTTTTCTGTCTCTGTCATCTAAAATGACTGAAATTAAGTAATGCTGAGATCAGTTTCTGTAGGGAGTTATGAATCCAGAAACTGAGTTTATAGGTAGCAGAAAAAACTGCTACAAAAAGCTGTAGCATATCCCACTGTGAGTAATGATTTGCACAAAATATGTTCAGTTACAGTTGAACATCAGCCAGTTACAATTTAACTCTCTTCATCATACTGGCAGCTTTCTCTTCCTCATTCTATTCTCTTTCCCCTGAAAGAAATTGTATGATCTGACGTTATTTTCCTGAACTGCACAATTTTGCAATAATGCAAAACTAAACTCCAAGCACACATTTTAGTTTAACTTACCAGTACTGATAAACCAGTGCTGGCACTACTAAAATCTCTTATGTAGATCAGTGAGAAAAGCAGAGTGTGACTGCAAACCCATACTGCAAGCCTGCTGGTAAGGAAGCCAGTAAGTCAGTAATGTGTCTACACTGACTCCAACCATGTCTCATGGTGTCTCAAATCTGGACAACAGAGATGATTTTTCTTTGAATTTCACCTAGAGAGCATTCAGAGAACAGAAGACAGTACATTGGTTGAATTTCTAGATTTTTAAACCTCTGGGATATGGTGTGTATGCCACTTTATGCACTTGAAAAAGTGATTTGACTCCCTGAGAGACTGTCTTCCAATGAAGTGATGTAATTCCAAAAGGATAACACTTTATGTTTCTTCCAAAAATTTCTAAATCAAACAGTTCAGTTAAGACCCTCCTAAGTGTCCACACAGAAGTCAGGACCTATGAAGAGCCACTGTGATACTGTTTGGCCATGTCACAAGTTGCAACTTCTCTGAATGGGAAGGGAAAATGATCAAGAACTGAAGGGTGGCATCTCTTTGCCACGCAATGAGCCACCTACACAACAAAGAATCGAAAAAAAGAGAACGAGCCTGCCTAAGATGTGGAATTACCTTTCCTTTGGAAGAAAGGAGGAACAACAAAGATTTCTAGGTTTCTATTCAATACCTGGTGTTGAGAAAAACTTCATGATTGCTCACATCATGGCAGTGGCAAACAATTCCTCCAAAATATGTCAGTACAAAAGGGGAAAGTAATAATTTATTTCTTGTGAACGTCTTCAGGATCAGAGATTCTGCCCTGTAAAGGGAAGGAAGTACTGACATGATAGCTGTAGTAAACATTGACCACACTTTGGAATTTCAGGTGAAATCATCATTTTTCCTCCTGTTTTTTCTTTTAAAACACAGGAGTTCCATGGCTTTAAAAGCTAGCTTAGCATAATTTATCTTGACTTTGTGATTCCCGTGAAAATCATAGCTCAGAACAGCATTTGCTGTACCCATAATGATTCTGCTGACAGTCTCAGGGAATGAACAGGTAAGGTGTGGAAAACACTCTTGACCACATTATGGATTTGGATATACATTTATTGTCAATTATATTAGCAAACATTTAGAAAACTGTGAGAATAAAAATGTTGCGTGCACAACCATTCCCAATACCAAGAAGTCAACGTAATCTGAGTATTACCTTTCCAAATATAATGTATACTCTAATGCCCACCTTAATGTTCTAACCTTCTTAAAACACTAATTCTTATCACTAAATAAAATTATAGGCACCAAAGGAGGAATATTCACTATATATGTATATTTTCTCAGCCTTCATGTGACTGGGAAACAGCACAGTCTAGGTGTCTTGTGGCTTGGTTTTATCTTGTGAATAGGAGGGGAATGTTTCCTCGGTTTTAATGGACACTGAGGCCTTTCTAATAAAATGGTATTTCAAAGAGTGTGCAGCCATCTCCTGGTTTATAGAGATGTATAGATTATGTATTTCATTCATACTTGGAAGGGGAAAGAGAAAAAACAAATAACAATATGAGTAAAGAAAGAATTTGCAAATCCTGGAATGGGTATGGCATCATTGCTTAGCTTTGCCTAGACTCTGTTTTAGAGAAACACTGAGCCTTACAGTTAGTTGAAATGAGTGGAACTGAGAGAGGCAAAGTTAGTGAGGACAGGAAGATTGAGCAGGGTGTGGAATTTTATTTAAGTAAGCAAATAAATAAAAAAAAAATTTATCTAAAAGTGCAGAATCTAAGGAGATGGTTACTGTTTAAGAGTTTGGTTTAGCAGTGTCTTTGAAGAAGCATTGCTTTCTTGAACTGACTGTATATATTTAGAAAACCATGGCATTTTAATATTTGCTGAGATCTAAGAAAACAGACAGGCTTATTTCAGGTTTTGGAGGGTTAGAAAAGTGTCTATGACCAACATGAGAAAACAGTCTCTTCATGCTTTTCAATGTTCAAAACATATTCAAATGTAAAAATCCAATAATTTAATTGCAATAACAAACTCACTGATGTGTGTTTATCTTTCTTTTACACACAGGGATTTACTAAAAATCACCTTATGGAGAAGTAGCTCTATGTGCTAAAATCCAAACTCAGTGGAGCACTGCACATAAAAGTTATTAAAATCAAATGGTTCCTTTAAACTTTAAATTCAAACTCAGAGCACCAGCTAATCCAAAAGGAAATTAAGTGAAATGCTCCTCTGGGAAATGATAAAATTAGTGCACTCAGGAAGAAAGTTAAATGATGAACCAAACTAAGAACAATGAAATTCCTCAGAAAATATGTACTTTCACAATATGTACACATGCATGTGTGCACATATCGAAACACTAACCATTCAAATTGCTTAATTACTGCAAAACAGTACACTTCTAAAAATCATGTGAGGACTTCCTAGCCTCTTCTTTTTTATTAACTAGTTTAAATTCAAAGACAAATAGCTCCTTCAAACTTTTTGTTTATTGATACTTTCTCATTGTACAAAATATAAATGTCAAACCTTTAACAGAGCAATCATATTACCAATATATAATTCTGATTTATATTTTCTAAGCTCAAGGTCAAGCGTTACGAAAAATCATCCTGCCTCTGAGAACCTTTGTAGATCCCACACTCAATCAAAGGCACTTTGGTAATTTATATGACATTACGATTAACCCATAGTTTCTCCATAATATCTGAGAGCAAATAAAATCTTCACAAGGTTTGTTACTGCTCTTGAAGACAGCCAAAAAATAGGTGGATTTTTTTTAACAGAAATAACTCAGTACAGATAAGTAAATATGTTGCTATAAAGGACTTGGACTTCCTGGCCATCTGTGGGCAGCACCCATCAATGTTTTCAGTAGCTGTGAAAACTAGGCTATGTACCCACGGGTTTTGGATTCCTGTAAATATGACTGGACCTGCCACTGGCGTGTGTGGCTTAGACAGCTATCAGCTACATATGTCCTCCATCATATCTGATTCTTCACCTGAGAGCTTATTTGTTTTTCTTAGCAAAATCAGATGGTCTAAAGAACAATATGCCTCCCCCTACAAACCATTTTCCCTCTTATTTCCTTAGTTCATCATAGGTGTAACAGCATTACTTTTTGTAATGATGTTGTTATCCAGTATGAGTGGGCACTTCTCAAAACGCAGGCTTCGCTCCAGCAATACAGAGTGGGATGCATATATAATTTCTCTCCCTCATATCTGTATATTTAATAAACTAATCTAATTATTTTGCTGTATTAAGAAAGTATGCCTTCATTCTCCTAAAACAGTTTTTACCTTTCGTATACTCTTTGTTATATAAAAATACTGTGCTAGAAATTTTGCCAGTGAGTAAAGGAAGTGGGTGAACTTAAAGACCAACACATTGCCTCTTTAAGAGAACTTGTTAAATACCAGTACTTTTAAAGTCCTGCAAAGTACGTCTAATGCATCCAATAAAACCAATTCTGTACAACACGTTATTGAGTAATTAGTGCTTAAACCAGAAGTTCTACTTCTTGTTAGTCATCTTGATGCTCAGATTGCATAAGCTAAATTGATTGCTTAAGGAACCACAAATACCATAATCACAAATGCTATAGTTTTATGTAGGATGTTACGAAAAAAATTGCCTCATTGTCTTCAATGGGAAACAAGATTACTTTTCCCTAAGCAATGCAGTAGAAGGTACATAAAATCAAGTATGTGAAATCATTGGTTCCCTAATGCCACTGTTCTCAGTAGAGATAATTGCTTCATTCAGTTCATAAATTCTCTTGCTTGTTTGCATTTGTAGCTCTCCCACAGAACCTCACTCCACTGATCTAATGTTAGATGTTGGTTCAGCTCTGTTATTTCTGATTGAAATACAGTAAGTTGGCAACAGTTAAAGATG
Organism: Gavia stellata; assembly: GCF_030936135.1. Taxonomy (NCBI): domain Eukaryota; kingdom Metazoa; phylum Chordata; class Aves; order Gaviiformes; family Gaviidae; genus Gavia; species Gavia stellata. Next base: position 29,876,637 of record NC_082599.1, read on the forward strand.
GATCCAATGTCATTATTATTGGCTTTTGCATAGAGATCAATAGATTCAACAGGATTTCAGTAATTTATTTGCTCCCTGATAATGTCTTAATACCCTCACCCTTTCAGAGGGCTTGTCTGATTTCTCATTATGTCATAAATGAAATTTCCTATGTTTTTCTACCTATATATATTTATTTCTTCTCAAGGGACAGAAGATATTAATTGTGAGGGAAGCTATGGATAAAAATTGGAAGAATCAGTCATTTATTATTATTTGTTTATATTATGGTCATATTTAAGAAGCCCCAACCATATCACTGTCTTGAACAGAAAGAGTGAGAAAGGCACAACAGCACAGTGAGCAGAATGAACTTGCAACATATTACATGTAGAATTATGATTACCACCCATTCATCTAACAAGTATTTAATCATCATCTGTTCTAGCAACAGGACTCTCTTACTTTGTAATCAGTCACCTATACATATTTATTTTTTAACATCAGAGTGATTAATATTAATAACTTGAACTCATACTTCTTTGGCTTACTACTAACAAGACTATATATACCAGCTGCTCAGAATTTTGGAGGCCACCTATAAGCTCAGTTATTTCCTTATACACTGCTGCTGTATTTTTCATGCCCGTGTAAGAATTTTTATATTAGAAAAGGACTTATTTGCTTTCACTAAGCCTTGTTTTTGCAGATTTTTCAGAAGCTTGACAAATAATCCCATTTGCCTTTTTGTGATCAAGCTGTCATCAAAATAATGTTTATTATTAATTTATTTTTTATAATTTCTTGAATCAATTGAACTGCTTACAGCTTATGCTAACTTCCATATACCAAACCCCCTTATTGATCTACAACAAAGAAACTCCTCAGTAATCTCCTGTTAAGCTGGAGTTATATCAGTTTCAGTAAACTTTACCTTTTTACTGAGTTAGAACATAGACATATCAAATTTTTGACCTTTGAGATCACTCTACATCAAAAAAATACTTTCCTTTTCACCATCTTTGTGTCACAAAGAATTGCTCAGGCCATTTGGCTCATCATGGAATAAAATGGTCCTAGTATTCCCCTCTTTGATCTTGATTTCTTTTCTGGGGAAAAAAAAAAGAAGGAGGAAAAGGATTTAGGAACATACATAGAAAACAATTGGAGGTACAGATGGTTAGTTTTCACATCTCTCTTCTAAATAAATTACATTTGGAGGTCTTTCTCAATGGTAAGACAGACTCAAAATCAGGAAAAAACAGTTCAGCCAAGTTCTGCAGTCTAGCAAAGACTCCGTTTTTGTCATAATAAACAGTAACATAGTACTTTGTCAATTTATGGTAGCTTGCAGGTTCCTTTACATTACTATGTCTTCTGACTTGCTTTCTTCCCAAAGATTACACAGTTTCTCTCATTATAACATGTATACAGCTTCAAATTTGTAGATTTTAGAATGTCAGGGATGCTATTATCCCTGCATCACTTTCCTTAATTTCATTTGTATTAATTCAACATAGTTTTTACTTTTGTTCATTTCACATTTGATAAATGTGGTATTCACCCAAACTGCAGGGCTCATCATTCAAAGGCATAGCTTCTGAGAAGGGCTTCATCAAAGTCAAGTATCTAGTCTAATGTATCATAAATGTAGGCATTTGTGATTTTTCTTGTAAGCTTTCTCTTTACTGCTCTGCAACGCAGACTAGCCTGCCCTATGAAGTACAAGAAGAGGCACTTTCCTAACCAATGCTATTTCACCAAGCTTGCAATGAGTTATCCAATTTTCTTTGGAGAATAAGATGTACAAATCTGTCTGCTTTTCTAAACCAAATGTTCCTTGCATTAGTCAAAACAAAAGTCTACCTTAATTTGAAAAAAGACAAATGTTGAATTCATGGAATGATTTCCAGCAGAGTTTTTTATATTTTTGCTGTTTAAGTTGAAATATTTTGTTGCTAATATTAATTTGAATCCCATATTCATCTAGATCAAAGTTTAAACAGGAGAAAAAACCTCTTTAAAAATGGAATGAACAATGCTAGTTTGGATGAAACCAAAATATTAAATTTCATTCAAACTGTTGGGGTATTTTATTTAAATATCTTGATTTTTTTTTCCAATTAAAGAAAATTATATTGCTCGGTTTTGTTTTAATTTTTCCGTTGTTGTGGATCTAAAACCCCAATTATTTGAACAGCTCTGCTATTAGTTTCTTTATCTTCTTTATGTAAATTTAGGTGGTTACTATCTGGAATGAAACTTAAAGTTCTGACAAAGAGAGCTTACAATATTTTGCAGCTTAAATGATGATCCTTCACTTGCTGGGTATTCATGCGAGATTCCATCACAGCCGACTTTTCTGGTTTTGATTAACTTTTACATTAGCATAGACACTAAAGATTCTCCAGCTTTCTATATTGATCCTCGTTCCTTTGCTTTTGAAACATATTTCATATTGTTTTTGTCTAATCCAAATTAGAATTACTTTACAAATTTGAAAAAAAAATATCCAAATGAGATTTTTGAAAAAAAACCCACTCAGAATTTTTAATAAACCAAACTGTAATAGAGTCTGGGAATCTCACAGAATCTCTCTCCTGGAAAAGGTAAAAGAAGTTTTATTAAATTCCTCTGAGAAAGGCTATGACATGCAGTCAAGAAGTAAGAGTAGCTCCATTAGTGGCAGCTCTTTTTAAAAATGATTATAGTATATAACTGAATATACTCCAGGTTTCCCTTCTATACAGCGCCATCTTTAGAGTAATATATCATCTCAGCAGCATCTTGTGATGATGTATTACTCAAATACATCAGCAGCCTGAACAGTGTTTCAAATGATTTATAAGCCTAGTAAATCATTAGAGTGAGGCACACTGATGATATATTATTCAAAGATAGTGCCATATGGGTAAGAATGTTTTAAAAGCATAGCCAACAGAGTAACAGAACAAAGCATAAAGCGCAAACAAATTCATACCATGCATAAGGTAGCTGCCCTGAGCTTGCAAAAGAATATTAATTCCAAATGAGCTCCAGCAATGATATAGACTACTGCTCCTCTTCTCTCATGACTCAATCTGAACACCACTGGGTAGTGAGGATCTGTACAGGTAATAATTCTAAATAAGACAAATAGACATGAGAAGATTCCCAAGTAGAATAATGGACAATGGGATCCTGACACTTACCCTTACCAAAATTTGTGTAGCGAGATGTGGACTTATGTATCTTAAATACCCACCTGTAACAGAGGAAAGAAGGAACGAGTTTGTGTGTGTGCACAGGTGTGGGTGGGTAGGAGTGTGTGAAGAGAGTAATAATGAGCCGGTTTCTGTTGATTTAGAACATAGTTCTGTCTCATTCTTTTAAACTGCAGCAGAATCAGCACACTGAAAATTTTCTCACCCCTGCTTGTGGCTACCTCCATGAATGGGCAAAAGCCTTTCAGTACATAGCACAATATAAGAATTTGTGGAAAAAAAATCTGGCCATAAGAACTTGACAGTAGCTAGGAAAACCAGAAGTAACTGTAATAACACGTTTTATAGCCTTTTATTTCTTGCTATTGTAAATTGCCTCCTACACTAAAATAGGCAGACAATATAGATCTAGTTCTCTCACAAAAAATGCTGTCAAGGAAAGAAAAATGAGGAAGCTTGGTATGACTAACACTGACATTTTAGTTACATTTGAAGGTAGCAGTTTCTTTATACACAGCGATGCCCTATTAGGTGTTTCATAGCTTCTCTAAATAAAATACACTGTCTAACTATATTCTGTGGAAATATGTATTTTTGATGTGAGCAGGCTTATTTCCCTCCTAATCCTACAACTTTTATTTCAGATCACCTAGGGGCCTTGAAATTTGCTTTCAAGTAGCTTGTTGCAGCTCTAACAATGGACCTGCATTGTATAAAGATAGTAGGTAATAGCAAGCAAACTCTTCACGTACATGTATCTTAAACTTCATGATGAGGCTCTGTGCAATATTTCTGCAGCAGAGACAATAATTAAAAGCAAAAAGGATAAAGTTCAAATGTTTGCAATGTCAAAAAACACAAATAGGGTAAGATCCAAAAATTTATGGGAGGGAAATTTCTAGTTCATCAAAAGACAATCACAAACCCAACTTTCCTTGATACATCCTGCTGCAAGGCTCCACATTTCTAACACACAAACACACCAAAAGAAAACCAACATTTTTTTCTTGAATGTTAAGGTTATGGGAAGACAAGCTGCCTTTCTAGTTTTGCTTGTATTTGGGAAACTGTTGAATTTTCTGGGGTGATCTTTTATCTAAGTCCAACCTTCTTTTTCTAAAGCCTCCTTCCTCATTCTTCTTGCTGACCTTTAGATCCAGAGAATGTTTGAGGAGGTGGAGCATAAGAACTGAGAAGAAGGTTTAGGTGCCAGGAAATTTATGTACAATAATCTTAAGTGCACTATTAACAGGATTTTTCTGTAATTAGATGATACAGAGTATAACTGCTAGCATCATTGTAACTGGACTAACAATAACTTTTTTGTATTTTTATTAGAATGTTAAAATATTAATTGAACTTCCAGTAATTTATTGGCTCTGCATATATAAGGTACAGTCCTTTCTGCCCATAGGAAGATTTTAAGTGCAACAAGTGACATGCAGAAATGAACTTCACAACTCACAAAGAGTTATAAAGCAGGCATGTTTATTGCGGCGCCGGGTGCAAGGGGATTTCTCCACAAAGCTTGCACACCGGGTTAAAATCATGACAGGTATTTAAAACAGTTAACAAAGTTAGTTTTGCCTACTGGTGCTACCCCTTAATAACTATTGGTTAATACTTTTCTTACTTCATCTTAAAGTTACAGTTCTCTTTTAATTCACCGCGCATGCTCAGAGAGTAGGGGGCTTAATTGGGTTGGGGCTTTTCTAGCTAGGAGGTGTGTTTTTTAGTATTAAAATGAGATTATAATGAGACAAGTTAACTCTAGGGCACCATTTTGGCAGTCTATTCTATTTTTCTAGGATTCGTCCTTGTGCTAATCATTATTGCTAGTTAGCAGAGAGTCAGTGGAGACAGTCTTTATCTCTAATATGTCTAAGTGCCAGGTGCAGTTGTTACAAAGTATCTTCTTTACATTCTTCTTTCTTACTTTTAACCCTTGTTTTTCAAGATGCCCTGTAACATTTCTCCCCTTTTCTTTCCCCTAAGCAAATTCTTTTGCTTTAAAAGTGGTTCGTTATGTTTCATCATTATTTTTAGTGTCCATACTTGCCCAATAATTTCCTTCAGTTTACACCAAAGTATAAGATTTACTATTGTTAATGTTGTTGATACCAATATCGGATGGGTCATTATGTTTAAGATTTTGGTAGCTGACGGGGAATAACCCCTTGTTTTTCAAGATGCCCTGTAACACAAGGTGCACCTGGGCACAGGGTCTTAAAAAAAGAACCTTTGAAAATGGCTATTGAGGTAGGTGTACAGAGAGCAGCAGGCACCATTTACATAGCCCATGCTGGAAAATGCTTTTCCAGAGGAGTAAAGACGTATTTGCAAGCATTAAAAAGTACAGCAAATTGATCCTCAGTGGGATCTCAGTTTAATTTCATTTTTTTCCTCTCTCTGATGTTACCTTTTTGAATCCATTAGTTAGTGACGTTGTGTGTGTCTGTTTCGACAAGTTTGCTTGTCCAAGTATGTGCATTTTATGAAAAAGAGGCCTAAATATGTCTTCAACACACCAGAATCTTTGAGCATGTGCTGCATAGTACATGAATATGCATTTCTGTCTAGGAAATATTGGAAAGAAATAGAATCTTACCAAATGTATTTGGTAGGTCAAAGCCATGGTTGTAATACGAGGTTTTGCAGGTGGGTTCTCAGTCTGGAAGAGTAGAAAAAGAGCTGGATAATATGGGTTTCAAGCATATTATGTACTACCTGAATAAATAATGAATGTGGGCATCTTCCAAGGCAATAAATATTTCCCATTCAAAGCTTAACTGTGCCAGGCATCTGATTTCTCCAAGCCAGGTATTTAGCACTTGTTGACATTCAAGGTTTCTTTTAGGAAAAAAATGTTTTCTCAAGGGACCTACTCTAGATTCTTCTTATGATATTTCTTTTCTCCTAAAAAAACTCCCAGCTAATTCAAAATTCCATTAATTTAATTTTGTGAGATAACATCCAAAGCTTTTTAAGTACCCATTAGTATGACTAATGTATTGATTTCAAATATGTTACTGTGTGAAAATATGGCCCGTATCTAATTATTAGAGCTAATTATTTTAAGAAAAAAGTGTAGTTTTCTATTGAAACTTGTATTAATTTCATATGTGACATATGGAAACAGAGAAATCTTATAGGAAATAATTGAAAGCTAAGTATCTATTTTGCCTTCTGAACATGAACAACTCTATTAAGAGTCCTATTTTGGTTTAGAAAGAAAAGTAAAATAAAGATATAACCTAATACTAATCCATAATTTTCCTATTATGTTTGAGTTTATTGGATCAAAATAATTTGATTCTTCTATTCACAGCACAGTAGGAATCACCTGCTTTTCTGTAAATCTAATAGTTTTATTTGCTTTGCAATAGCAGCACCTTTCAGCACCATTACATTGATGGTTTGTCATTGTATAACTAACAATGCCTTAAACTATATTAGTCCCAGACCTAGAATTTGAAATAATTGGGTTTTTCTGGAGCTGGTCACATTCTGAGTTACAAAACCTGGCTTCTTATAAAAACTGAGGCTCTTTGAAAAATCTGTGCATATGTATGTGTTTAAATATAAGTTATTCTTTAACTTGAAAGAAGGTAGTTTAGAACTCTAGTCTCAACATCTATCTTTTTCATATGTTTTTGACAGACCTAATGGAAATAAAAGTATTGTATTTCTACCTTCAGAGTTCTTCTGTCTTCTGCAGATACTTGGAGATAAAGAAGATGACTTTATATTGCTTATGGGAACTTTTAAAGGTAATTCTGAAAATATCAGTATATTTTTAATTGCCTTCTTTAGTTTAAATTTTTTATAGCAACAATATACCATACTGGTGCACAGGAACTCTGATCTACTGAAGCTTAAGAGGCAAGCATGTAGAATGTGGAAATCAGAAAAAATATATTTGGAATGAATATGAAAGAAAAGTCTGGAGTCAAAATCATAAAGCACCAGGAAGAAAAGGAGTTATATTTAGCAAATGACAGAAGCAACCTGAAAGAATCACTTTATAAGATGTTTAATGGTTGGAGGAAAGCTATAGGAAGAGCTTATCCTTTACTAAACCAGAGGAACCAAAATGTTTAATGATTTACTGCTTCACAGTTCCTTGAAATTAGTCTGGAGAAGAGGAGGCTGAGGGGAGACCTTATCGCTCTCTACAACTACCTGAAAGGAGGTTGCAGAGAGGTGGGTGCTGGTCTCTTCTCCCAAGTGACTAGCGACAGGACAAGAGGAAATGGCCTCAAGTTGCACCGGGGGAGGTTCAGGCTGGATACTAGGAAAAATTTCTTTACTGAGAGAGTGGTGAACAGGCTTGGAACAAGCTGCCCAGGGAAGTGGTGGAGTCATCCTCCCTGGAGATATTCAAGGAACATGTGGACATGGCATTGTGGGACATGGTTTAATGGGCATGGTGGTGTTGGTTGATGGTTGGACTTGATGATCTTACAGGTCTTTTCCAACCTTAATGATTCTGTGATTCTGTGAAATTTAAAGAGATCATTGGTTAATAACAACAGCAGAGACCTGGAAACTTAGCCTAGAATAAATCACAATAAGTTTGATGTTTCAGATTTCTCAGATTCTAAGAAATTAGTTCTGACGTATTTAGAAGGTTGTCTGAAGCTGTCTCAGGACCTTTAACAATTATTTCATAGAATCATAGAATATCTCAAGTCAGAAGGGACTCATGAGGATCATCGAGTCCAACTCCCTGCTCCTCACAGGACTACCTAAAACTAAACCATATGACTAAGTGTCTTCCAGACACTCCTTGAACTCTGACAGGCATGGTGCCGTGACCTCTTCCCTGGGGATCCTGTTCCAACGACCGACCACTCTCTGAGTGAAGACCCTTTTCCTAATGTCCAATCTGAAATTCCCCTGATGCAGCTTCATACCATTTCCATGTATCCTACCACTGGTCACCAGAGAGAGGAGATGAGCACCACGCCCTCTGCTGCCCCCCTTGAGGAAGGTGTAGACTGCAAGGAGGTCACCCCTCAGCCTTCTCTTCTCCAAGTTGAACAAGCCAAGTGACCTCAGCCGCTCCTTTTAAGTCTTGCTCTCGAGACCTTTCACCATCTTGGTCACCCTTCTCTGGACACACTCTAATAGTTTGATGTCCTTCTTGTATTGAGACACCCAAAACTGCACACAGTACTGCAGGTGGGGCCGCACCAGTGCAGTGCAGAATGGGACAATCACCTCCCTTGACCGGCTAGCTATGCTGTACTTGATGCACCTCAGGACATGGTTGGCCCTTTTCATTGCCAGGGCACACTGTTAACTCATGGTCAACTTGCCATCAACCCAAACCCCCAGATGTCTTTCTGCGGGGCTGCTCTCCAGCCTCCCATCCTGCAATTTGTATGTATAACCAGGATTACCCCGTCCCACGTGGAGAATCCAGCACTTGCTCTTGTTAAATTTCTGAACACTAGTGGCATACAATTAACATTATAATAGTCTGAGGAACATTCAAACACTGAGTCTATTGTTAAAAAGAACAAAAATGGTACCAGAGAATTTTAGACCAAACAGCCTAAAAGCAACCCTTTAAAAATAAATGGTTGACTAACTCATGACACAAACTGTTGTTATGAACATAAAAGAAACAAAGACATGAGTAACAGCCAATGCAGAATTGTCAGGAAGAAGTCACATTTACTAACTTGGACTAATCTTCATTTCCAGTAAGTAATGAATCATGAAGCAGTAGTTACAATTCTTGACTTTAACAAGACTTCTGTTTTACTTAGAAGGCACTATTTTCTATGACTTTCTTATAGATAAATTGACAAGACAGCCTAGATGAAAATTTACTTAGATGGAGAAGAAAAACGTTAGGAAATGATGCTCAGAGAATACAGTGGTTCACTGTCAAAGATACATTGGAAGATGCTTCTGAAAGTGTCACTCAGTAGGTTTCTGCAAGGATATGTCCTTGATTCAATGCTATTCAATAATTACATCTATAATGTGTGCACATTACCTTATTATTATCACTATTAGAAGACAGTATTAAGCTGGGAGGAACAAATATCTTGTTTGAGGACAGGATGGGACTTAGAATATTACAAAAAGTAAGATAAACCTGAGCAAACCAAGTGAGAAATTCTGTGAGGTCAGAATAACCAACAGCAAAATACATGGTTAAACAAGTTAAACACCTGTGCTGCAGGATCCAAGGATTAGAAGAAATCACAGGCTAAGCATGAGTCAAACTATCTCGCAGTGCTGTGGAAGGGCAGACATTACACTGTTATGCATAAAGGTGTTTGTAACTCTTTAAAAGCACAGCTTTCAGGTTTGGGTATAGAAGTCCAGGTTCCTAAGGCCCTAGACTGAAAGCAAGAGCTAATGGATATTTGCCAGCATACAGTATATTTTATGACAAACATATCACACTTACTGCAAATGTAACATACAGCTGATCTGCAGATAAACAATGTAGTGAGTACTGTATATCTCAGTAGCTGTCAAGTTGAAGCTGTACCCATGGTCTTCTGAATTCTGACAACAGCCTATTCTGTAAGATGCAGAACATAATCCTTCAATTGTAAGGGCTCAGCTGGAGTACTTATATTCAAATTTTGGCAGGAAGTCTTATAATCAATTGAAGAGAAACAAAAGAATTAGTGGAGGAACAGCACTATTCAGAATCTCAGAAAGCATAGTAAAATGAAAATGTTAAGGACTTAGAGTTTAGTCTAGAGAGGACAATACTGATGGGAGACAGCAGTCTTCAAATAAGTGAAAAATTTTTGCAAAGAAGTTGTCTACTATGCATAGAACAAGACTTAATGGGCTTAAATGTTATCAAGGGAGATTTAAGTTATACATTAAAAAAAAATCCTAATGGGAAGGACAGATAAGCAGTAAAATAGGTTGCCTAGGGAGATTTTAGAATATCTATCATTAGCCAAATAATTATTGGGAATAATTTAAATATAGTTGATCCTAGCCTGCAGCAAGTTAACAGATGAAATGTTCTCTCCAGGTCTCATCTCATATTTTCTATGAGGCTGTGCTTCTCTCTATACCCCACAGTATGTACATTGCACATTTTATGTCTGCCATACTATCATTCCTGAAATTCCATCCTGCTCCCAGCCTTATTTTTCCTTTTTCCCTGCAAGACTTATCATAAAATTTAAATACATTGGTAAAAAATATAAAGTAAGGCAAAAAAGAAAAGGATAGAAAATAACACAGCCTCTAGAGCAGGAAAAATCAAAAGTACTTTCACAGGTTATCTCTGCAAACATTTAGCTTCATTTCAGCAAAGGTAAAAATGAAATCATATTATTACTTCCTACAGTCTGTAAAGTGTAAAGGAAGAAAGGGACATTTGCAATATATGGATGTTTTTCTTCTTGTCCACAAATGAAATATATCAAAATGTACAGGGAAGCACAGATGGTTGGAGCACTGATTTGCTGTTGCTCTCTGTTAGCTGCTACTGTGCAGGGTGTATTATCTTCCTGCACCTTTAGAAAGACCAATTCTACCTAAAGCCTCAGTCAAAAGCTTTAGTGAACTGCATCCTTCCTAATTTCCTGAGTTTATCACATTTTCAATATGATGTTTCCTAATGTGCTGATGAAACTAGGCATGATATCTTCTATTGCTAATGCATGAAACTGCAGAACTGCTAAAAGAAATACAAAAACACTCTTAAGAATAGCCTTTAAAAAAAGTATTTTTTTTGGTCAACATAAATAATTCACGTACGCCTCATGTTAGTAAAGAAGATGACAGGAATCATCCTCCTTACTTTTCTACTCACTAACAGTCCACACTCTCTCCTTTCTTAGAATGAAATCTTTAACAACATATTCATCCAAAATTTCTGAAAGAGTTGAGAAAATGGCTCATTCATTCAAACTGTCTCTGTGTAGAAGACAGAAGATACCTCATACAATAAGAAAAACATATCTTGTACGATGAAATCCAAAGTAGTATGCATTAGAACTAAGTTTATAACATAAACTTAACTGCATATTCCCTTTGTTTTAAGATACTCTTCTCTAGAGAATCCTCTTTGAAAAGCATTTTGTGTGCACTTATGGCTGTGTTAACATACATTTGAATCAAAGAATTTTTTTTCTTCGGATTTTTGGATTTAAAAAGAAGAGGAATTTTTGCCACAAACTTCAGCAATATCAAGATTTCACAATATATAAGCATTTTGTAGTGTTTTTTGTGTTTTGCACTGGCTAATGATTCTTCCTCTCAAAAGTTCACATCTAGAGAGAAAGGTTTGAGGGATGAATTTGATGAACCTTCTTTTAAGAAAATGCTTTGAACTTTACAGGAGCTTAGAAAGAATTCTGGTAGAATTTGCCTGATGAGGGGGAAACAAGGTGGGGAAGGGAAAATGTCCCATTTGAACACTTTCTAATGTTTGAATTTTTCAATTTAAATATTTATTTTTGATTTGAAGATTTTATTTTAAACTTGGCAATCTTTTTAAATGCAAGAAGGCAAAAAGACTTCCATTAGTACCCAGCAAAAATTCAACAAATAGAGTATAAGGCAATATATAGAGTATAATGTAAGATATAATTATACTACATACTCTTTTCCTGAACAGTATTTTGACTCTCTGCTTGAATCATGTATTTGGGACAGCTGTAACAATTTTTAAGAAGGTAAAGGTGAAAAGACCTGTTATATGAAACACCATGTGAAAAAAACAAAGGTTTTAGAATCACGTTATGAAACATCATATTTGCTTCTGATCTTTTCCAGGTATTAACATGGGATATTGTTTATAGATAGACAGATGAAATAATAAAGAGAATAAACAACTTCACTGAAATGTGAGAGAACACACAGGTTAGAGGGAAGGGTGCCTTCAGGGGTTATGACATAGACAGTGAGAGTTTTTATAAATTAGGGCTAGTTATTTATCATAGAAATTATGGTGAGCTAAGAGTAAGGATTATTGAGATTGCAAACATGAACTATAATGCAGGTAGAAAATCCTTTTGAATCCTTTAATAAGTGATAGTGAGTATTAACACATTATTTTGAAAAGATTCTTCTTCAAAATTAAGAATGTTTTAATGTACCTTGTCACTTGGATACATTTTCTGTCAGATTATTACTTGGCTTTTGCTTTTTTTTCATAACCTCAGTATAATTTTTATTATATTATGACTAAATGTAAATTCTAGTCATGAGTAACTTCTTCTAGCAGAGTTCTATCATCTAATTTGTCTGTAAAGTCCCATGAATACCCTTGATGTTAACAGAAGCATAAATATTCATAATAGTAAATAGCTGAACAAACTCAGGTCCTGGTCTAAAGAATACTGTAGATGGTTGGATAGAAAAATGATTGGAGAGGCAAAAGCCTGTACCTCAAAGGACAAAAATAAGGGAATAGGTTCATGAACCTGAAACTAACATCAAATACTAGCACTGAAGAGGTAAATGTTGCAGGAGAGATTGGTAGATTGAGTTTTGAGGAAGCTGGGAAATACTTTCAGACCTGCACTGACCAGCTGTCCTCCTTTTTTATCATCTGTAGTTCCAAGGCACTCTGCTAACCCACCCAGTGTATAATTGAATGGGTTCCTATTCCCTTACATTGAGCATATGCACTTTTTCTACTTATAGAGAGTTTTATGTATAAATAAAGCCTGAGCTCATCCTTCCTTTAATTCCACCTTTGTCTCAGTTGTCTAGATATGACTCAATGAATCAGTAGCATTCTGTTGCACACCTTTCTTGAAAAAGATTAGGCTCCAATGACCCATTCCACTTTGAAATGTAATCACCATGGTAGGGAGCATGGAGGTTCTTTGCAGAAGAAAATTATTCTTTCTGGTCTACTTTGGTAGTTCAACCATATAAGTTCCATGGTCTTAATAAATAAGGATGATTCTGTGGTCAAGAGAGAGACATGGTCTTAATTCCTAGCTGTTCCAAGGACTTGCCAGCTTGGGCAAAATTTTTTTCTACCTTTTTTTGATATTCGTTGTCATAATAGTTTTCCCAATATTGGGCACAGAGAGGATAGAAAGATATCATCACTACTATCTCCATAACTGCTGCTTTGGGGTCTGTGGAGAAGAAAGAATTATTTGTATGTACATGTTTGCAACATTTTTGGACCTATATGTGCATGTCTTGGGATACACAATCATATCCAAGTTTAAAAACCCATCATTATGCTCTTTACTTGAAAAAAACTTCACTCAGCAGAGGAATTATGTTTCTCTAACAGAAAGGTTATTCTCACAGGTTATCTGACTTTGTTTCTGAAAATGCATTCCCTCTCATACCTCACTGAATACTGTTTCTTTCTCTCTGACATGCTTCTTTCATTCAAGCATAGATTACTTTTCAGTAATGTGCCACAAAAGGCTCATTACCACTGAAGAGCGAGAGTTTCATTTTACAGTCCCATACTTGGCACACTTTTCCCATTCCCGTCTGCTCACATAAATCTCCTGATAAATTAGTATCTCTGCCAGAGAAAAGTTATTTACTTGATCTTTTGGTTAAGTAATTGTTGCCTCATTGAATAGTTTCCATTGTTTTCTCTCACAAACAGTATTTCTCATGAAGCCTCTGTTGCTATTAATTACAGAAGTGTTTCCAGGTGTCTCTGGCAACTTAAGCACTGTTTGAAAAACAGAGACTGTTTATATACTGCGATGAGAGGCTCACTCTATGGTGTTAGAAAGGAGCTTCTGTATAAGACCTTTTATCCCCTTAGTCTTGGTAATAATGTTCAGATATCACTCTTCAACAAGATAACCAAGTTGGGAAAGCTCCTTTCTTATTTGAACTGACCTAGAAAGAACCCCAATGTACAGGGAAACATGCATTTAATCAGCTTGTAGTATTTATTCTGTCAGGATGGAGTGTGACTAGCAAGGAGAAACTTGATTACAAAGACAACCTGTAATTCATATGAGGTACTAAAGAGCACTAAGGAGTATGGCACTTGCAGCACAAATCCTGGACTCTCAGGAGAAGTTATATGAAAAATATAACACTTTTGATAGCAGTGTGCTGTGATTGTGTGTCATTCAGAACTATTATCATGTCTGCCATCAATGAAACCCTGGAAATGGAGAACTTGTAATTAAAAAAAAAAAAAAAAAAAATGAAAAATATATTAAAGCACTAGAAAGTGCACTGCAAAACCTGAGTAGTTCATCCATGTCAGAAAAAAATATTCTGTCATACTCCTGTATTTTAACATTTTTCGTTTAGTTTATTTAGGTGGTGAGATTTTCTTGCCTTTTTTAGTAATTCCTTCATTCATAATGCTAACCTAGTAAACATTCCCCAAAAGCTTATTAACTACTCTTCCAGAGGTTTAACAGAATTACTAAAGTAAAACTGAATCTCAGAGGTAGAAATTCAGGCTGTGTCAGCTTTTGACTGGAATATGTTAAGTTAACCCTTCGTGCTTCTGATGAGAAAGAATAAAAATATATTGATAGCCAACTACATTCTAAAATAAACAGATTAAAGGTTAATAACTAGTGTTTTCAAAACTAGTCCAAAAGATAATATATGCAGTGAACTGAAGATTAGAGAAGCATTACAGATTCACTTTGTGTAAAATCTAGCAACATACTGTGTCTGCAAATTAATTAATGAATGTTTAACGAAGATGAGTTATAGTGACTCTCTTATGTAAGTCAAAATGACAGTCAGAATTCTACCAAATGAATTCATTATGGTCAGTGAATGAATAGCTAATGAATTTGGAATTGAGCATCTCTTACATAAAAAAGTAATCCATGGGGAAATTTCCAAGTAAAGTCTTGTAGAGATTTTACTTAAAATGCAAATCAAATGAAAAAGGACAAGCAGGCTAAGCAGACAAAATTCACTCTTAATTCCTTGAGACCTACTGCTAGGTATAACAAAAGGAAAAGAAGAGTCTTTGGGATTACTTGATACATAAACAACAGAATAGTATAGCCTTTCTTTACCAAAAATGAGAAGGGGAAGAAAAGGAGCAGCTGATCCCTTTTGATTGCAGGATATGAAGAAGTATCAAATCATCTGTGAGCCTTGGTTTTAGTGAAGATTAAATATAAGTAAAAGATCTATGACCTGGCTTTCAAAGGTCAGAGTTTAACACTGGGAATCCAGCAAGATTACATGTTAAGGAGCTCTATAGCTGTGTTTGTTCAGACTGGCTGACGGAGATGGAGATGAAGATTTCCATTTCTTCCTTCAGCACTGCTTTCAGGATTAAAAAGCAGGACTCCCCTTCAAAGTGAGATTATAACAAACCATTTAGGCCAACCATTCAGATCTGTCAGTCTGTGATAATGAATTTCCTGAATAAGCAAAGTAACAAGCAGTTGTGACAGGTGCACTCATGAAAAGACAGAACAGATGAAACTCATAGTGAATACTTAAGACAAAGGAAGAATCTCCTCCCCAGAAAAAAAATTAATTCTGATATGATCTTGCACAACGACACACAATGGAAAAGCCAGAAAATAAGCCATTAAACCTGTCCTTCCTGTCACTGCATCAGCTTTACATGATCCCAAATAGATCTTCCTTCAGTGAAAAATGCTATCTCAGTACTGACCAATCCATTTCAGGACGGAGTGGAAACAATGGTGATGAAAACCTCTACACTCAGAAAATACTGATTATTCAGAAGTAAGATATTTTGATACAGCATGTTAAATTTAATATTTTCAAATTCTAAATTTAGAATCAAACCATTTTGTTTAAAGAAAAAATAAACACAACATACTATTAAAACATATCAATGATTCTCAAAATTAGAGCATGATTTTCCAGTTTATAGGTACATTTTTTTTTTACCAATCCAAAATTATTTGAAATCTCAATTTAAGGAATATTTTTAAGTATTTACTTTTATTTTATTTCATAGGAACATAGGACTTGAAAGGACCTCACAAGTAGTAACCACTTCATCACAAATGTAAAAAGCTCCTTGATAAAACCAGAGAGACTGTTTGTTTCCATTGCTTCAGGTTCTGGCAGAATCAGAACAACATTGTTCTTTTTATTGTAAACCTTCCCTTACTGTTTGACTAAAGTTTATTCAAGATTTCTTTGTATCCAGTTGCTATTGCACCTGCACTATCCTTCAGACTACACTTCTGGAAAAAAAGGAGTTTACATGCCTTTCAGAAGATTGAATAGCAGGGTTTTAAAAATAATGTGTATTAAGCATTTAAAAAAATATTTAGAATAAGGAAGAAATATTCAATAGGTGCAGGTCAATTAGGAAGGATAAAAGGACTACATGAATAGTTGAAAGAAAATCTTAAGGAAGTGAAGGTGCCCATAATGGTTAGCTAAAATTTAAGCTACGCTCCGATGCTTTTCACAACCAAGGTGGGTGGATTTTAAGTTTCAATTTCTTTTTTCTCTTATTAAAACAAATAATTACTGCTTTCACCACAACTTTCCATGTCTCTGGAAGCGAAAGTCTCATAACTTTCATCGTTTTCTGCCTGAGAAGCTCAAACAATAATGGGAGACCCAACAACACTGCTCATCCATTGTAGGAGTCTCAGACAACCGTGCTGATGGCTGTGGCATTTCTTGGACTGAAATTCATTATATTGTCACAACAGTTCAATAAATCAAAAGAAACATGTAGACCCCAAAGGGTAGAGGAGGTTCTTTTGAATACTATTCCAGCTGTACTCTACGCAGTAGAGCCAAAGGTCATGTTTTTCCCTCCCCCCACTCAAATGGTAAAACTTGCGGTGTGATTTGAAATGAGCAATGAAATGCTACAAGCTGTGAGAATGCAGCAAGACACCATACAAATAGACTTAGAGGGCACAGGAAAAAGTACTTCAAGATACTTTAGCTCTGGAAAAGCTCCAGCTGAAAAGAGAGGCAACTTTGTGACTCACTATATAAAGGACATAATCCACCAGAGTTCCTAGACCTTACAATGGATCCAGCTGTTTGGAAGTCTGTTGAAAACATTCCCTGGAAATCACATAATTTTTCAAGTTTGGTATCTTGTGCCACGCTTCATCTATAAGGAAACTCAGAGCTGTTAAGATGCCAAAAATGCCAGGTGTGTTTAGATCTTTAAGGACTAGGGCATATTAGCACTGAAATTATAGATTCCTCTCTGCATTTCAAATATCTAGAAATGCTTTATTTCAAAACACGGTTAAAAGAAATTAAGCAGAGATGGGTACACCTGGGGTCAAAACAAAATACATCTTTCCGGAGTAGTTGAATGAAGCTTGTAGAACTTCATATATTTTGATCATATTGATTTCAAGAGCTGAAACTTTGAATCTGATTTTGACATAAAACTCTAAGTTGTTGTGGTGGTGCATTCCTTCCCCCCTTCCCTTTGTCCTGGGCTGCTATCAGGAATTCCAGCTAGGCCTGGGCCTTTGCGCAATGAGTTGGGCGGTTAAGCATCCCTTGACTGTACCGGGAACTCTTGCATGGCTAAGATGGGGAGCAGCACCGACTGCACCAAGCACTCATGTTACCCAAATCAAGGTGGGTAACGAGAGCGGGAATAACCAGTCATCCCCTGACAGCCTTGGAACATCCCTTACTTGGACCATAGCCCAAGTGCAATGGTACCAGTCTTACCAGAATTCCAGTAACTTTCTGGTAACTTGCTGATGACTAAAGCCAATCATCTTACGAACCTATAAACAGCAGTCCCAAGTGAGACCTTTTGAGTTCTCCTGGACTGCAGCTGGCTGCGACCAGCATCTCCCTCTGAGTGGGACGCCTCTCAGAGTTTCACAAACTCTCCAGTTTGTGAACTTTGGAGGACAGCTGCCAAAAGCTGGCGATGAGACCTGGACTGAAACCCTCTCCTCCTCGAGGCCCAACCGTGGCCTCCTGAGAAACGCTGAGACATTTGAAGTAAATATTTCACAGAACTCAAGGGGAATTTTTAACAGGTATACCTTTATATATACATATATATCTCTCTCTATATATATATATCTCTTTCTAGATATATATATTTCTATATCTTTGTGTCTCTGTGTGTGTGAATCAATTTATACACTCAATAGCAAGTATAATAGTATCATTCCAAATCTGTAATCAAGCCACTGTCATGATTGTAGTAAATTCTATCAGCTGACTTTGCAAATGTTAAACTAACTCATGATTAAGGGTTGCTAAGATCTTATGATTTACCTTAAACTGTGGATGAACCTGTGATTGCTGCTAAATACATATAATCCTTTAGATATAAATTGTTGACCAAGTCTGAGACTAGGATTAGACCTAGCCACACCTAGACTCCTCTCTGAGAAGGAGTTTAGAAAGCAGGGGGGTCTACTCTGAACCTCGTGATTCAACAGGAGGGTCTTCCCTACTCTGTATTTCTTTCACTAGACTTAAACCATTGTCCAAGTCTGGGACTAGGAGTGGACCCAGCTGGTCTTCTCTGAACCTCGTGACTCAATGGGAGGATTTCTTTGTCCCTTGTACCCTTCCTTTCCTTTAGACATGAATCGTTGACCAAGTCTGAAACTAAGTCTGGATTCAGCCACACCTAAACTCCTCTCTGAGAAGTTTAGAAAGCAAGGGAGTCCCTTCTGAACATCGTGACTCAATGGGAGGGTCCTCTTTACCCTTTTCTTTCTCTGGTCTTTCCGTATAAACCATTCTGGTTAGATCCTAATTCGATCTTCCCTTTGTATGTTTTAGTAAATAATAGAGTGGATCTTACCATCAAATTCTGTTAAGATGCATTTTTATAAACTTCTATTAAAATCGCTTTTGCCAATATCCTTCATGGTGATTCTTTAACAGCCTAAACCACTCATTCATGACAGTTATCTAATACCAGTTGAACACACCTGAATATTCCATCAGCTTGGCACAGATAAGAACAAGTAAAATGCAGAGAATGCTTGAGATATTTGCTCATGGGAATTGTAAAAAGATGTTGCAGATTCAGGTCAGAAAGAGCTCTTGGAGACTTTAGCTCCCTAAGTATAGCAGTCATCTATATGAATATGCAGACGGAAATTTTTAGGGAACTAGGAGTTACCCAAATTTAGACAGATCTTTAAGACAACTGGATGGTCCATCCTTTACAGTTCTATCAATTACATTTCACAGAAAAGGTGGTAGAGTTTCCTAACTATAGACTGTTGGGACTTATTTTGACATAATCTCTCTAGTCTGGTATTTGGAAACAATTGACCCATTATAAAGCTTTAAAAAAAAGAGGAAAAAATAAGCCTGAGGCAAACATCTGCCACAACAAATTTCAACACATATGATCAAAACTTGACAAAGATACAAGCAACCTAATACAAGATTTTGTAATGGGAAGTGTCAGTCAGTTTTAATTATATGTGTTGTTATCAGCTCCACCTATAATTAACAGTATTCCATTCTGTTGTTCAGCTGCATATTCTTCTCCTACATTTATCTAGAATGTGTCATATAGGAATAAAAATAGATCAACATTCTCAAAACAGAGGCTTGATATATGAGGGCAGATGTTTCTGTATTTCCCCAAACTGAAAGACCTAATTTTGACAGGCAATGTATACTTGCTCAGCAGTCTCTCCTGGTTTTATCAACTCTCATTTGACCCTTAGGACTGGTCTGAAATGTATACAACCTTTAACAATTTAGAAAGGATTATGAAGGAAAAAAAATACTTTTCTGAACTTTCTTTGAGGGCATGAAACAGCACCCTAGGTGTACATATTATGTGAGATAGGAGCTGCTGTATATTACCTAGTCCAACTAATCAAAAACCAAGAGTCATAAATTTCAGCTAGTTATCTGAACCTTGCATTTAGGACTGGTGCAGGACTTTGTGATAGCCTTTGTTGAACTTCATGGGGTTTCTGTTCCCTCATCTCTCCAGCCTGTTAAAGTCTTCCTAAACATCAGCCCTACCATCCAGGGTGTCATCCTCCCTCCAATCTGGTATCACCTGCAAATTTGCCAAGGGTGAATTCCATCCTGTCATCCAGGTTGTTAATAGGGATGTTAAACAGTATTGGCCGCAGTATTGACTTCTGAGGAAAGGCATTGATAACTAGCTACCATCAGGACTTAATACTGTTAAATGTTAAGATGAAAGATTTTCAGGAACACAAATACTTAGGAATCCATCTTCAACGGGTTGCTGAGGAGAAATTCTGCATACCAACATACATAAACATGTGCACTGACAATCCGGTTTTACAGCCATTGTTTCATTTTACCTTATAATTAGGGCCTGAAATAAGCTCTCCAGAGGTGCGCTGCAAGTGTGCTAGCCCATGTTTCTTCCTTCACCCACACCTCCTATTCCCTCATGGATATTTTTAAACCATAGCAACTATGTCCACTACTGTGAAACAACGCCTTTTACAAATAAATAAGGTATAAGCTACTCTGTCCAGTGGGGCAGATCTCAAAACTTGATAATCAATAGACTCCTGTATATATCCTCTTTTTAATTACCTGGAAAGACTGGTGCGCTAGAGAAATGGACTTCCCTCCACGGAGTGAGCCTGAGCTGTGGTATGTATTTGCCACTTGCCAACTCATTCATGACTATATATATTCAGAGGTTGCCCGATGTACAGGATTTTTTCTTCTACAATTGTCATGGTTTAACCCCAGCCGGCAACTAAGCCCCACACAGCCGCTTGCTCGCTCCCCCCGAGGTGGGATGGGGGAGAGAATTGGAAGAGTAAAAATGAGAAACTTGTGGGTTGAGATAAAGACAGTTTAATAGGTAAAGCAAAAGCTGTGCAGGCAAGCAAAGCAAAACAAGGAATTCATTCACCACTTCCCATCGGCAGGCAGGTGTTCAGCCATCCCCAGGAAAGCAGGGCTCCATCACGTGTAATGGTTACTTGGGAAGACAAACACCATTACTCTGAATGTCCCCCCCTTCCTTCTTCTTCTCCCAGCTTTATATGCTGAGCATGACGTCATATGGTATGGAATATCCCTTTGGTCAGTTGGGGTCAGCTGTCCCGGCTGTGTCCCCTCCCAACTTCTTGTGCACCCCCAGCTTACTCGCTGGTGGGGTGGGGTGAGAAGCAGAAAAGGCCTTGACTCTGTGTAAGCACTGCTCAGCAGTAACTAAAACATCCCTCTATTATCAACACTGTTTCCAGCACAAACCCAAAACTCAGCCCCATACTAGCTACTATGAAGAAAATTAACTCTATCCCAGCCAAAACCGGCACAATAATATATCATTAAAAGCTGTAACACTTAAGGTTATATTCAGCTCTCTTTTGCAAAGGATTAAGGAGTTGGGTAGGATCTAAGTTGCTACACTACTATTACATTTGTCATTTTTCTCCATTTCTTGTTCAAGGCTGAATCTAGAACTGTAGTATGTGATAAAAAAAGTTTTCATGGGCAGGTTACTAATATACTATGTTTTGAAACTTTCAATTAGGTGCTTCTGTGCATATCATCTGTTTTTCCATCATTGCTTGCAGTTAAAATTATGTTGATTTTCTCTGTATACATTTGTCTGGAAACTTTAATTATGCTTTACCATGTCACCTTTGGGGAAGACATAAATCATCTGCATAGTATCTTGCATAGAAATTATGCTGACAACTTGGTTATTTAAGAGGACTCAGGACAGCCCTTATTGCAGTGTCACTTAAAACACATAACTAAAGTGTAATAAATTTTGAGTTTCTAGAAATTTTTGTGACATCATCACAAATTGTAATTATGTGATTATACATCATATACTGGAGTCATCATTACATTCTAATTATGCAAGGAGAAGTATTTATACTAAAACAGGCAATTAGGTGTAATTACACTAATGATGTAAATGTGCAAGAATTAACTGAAATTGATTTGAAAAGGAACTAGGGAAACGTATACAAATAAAACACATTTGGTGGCAAAAAAAAAAGCAAACCTCTCTGTTAAATGTTAAGTCTTAATTATGTATTAGGAACATCATGCAAAGAAATGCCCCAAGGTCATTTTTCCTCCCAGAGCTCCTACTAAAGGCTGCTATCCTCTGGCCCTTAAGGAGAGTGAGAGATTGCTTTTTTCCCCCAGATCTTTTCAGCCAGATGGAGAGGGAATCTCTTAAGAATGCTCTCCAAAAGAAGTATTTGTGGCTATCTATGTGGTTAGTTATTACATAGTGCAACTAACTGACACTCATGTTTTCATATTTTCCCCAGAATAACTAACATTTGTTACCTGCAGGTACCTGGAATGTAATTTCTTACTTCCTTTGTCAATATTTTCTTTCTAGCCTGACCAATTGCTTGTTCTCAGATCCCTGTCTTATGTCCTTCCTTCCCTGTTTACCACAGGGCACTACTAAATCAAAATTATGTTTTAAGAAAACCGTAATCTTGACTGCCCCACCCATGCAGTGACTTCATGATCTGTAGTAAACCTTGCAGAATTTTCTTCTTCTTGATTTTCTTTGGGTTTACCTGAAAAATCATAAATGTTTTCAGCACAGTTTTGTTTGTGTGAATCACAGTTTAAACCAAATGTGCTAATGAGAAATGCTTATAAAGAAAGCAAAGGAATGCTTAGCATCGTAGAGTCTATAAACAGAGTATGTGGGCATATTGTTCAGTGTTTCACAACTACGAGTAAGTTGCATATTTAATGCAAACATTGATAATTTTCTGTCATTCTGAAATAAACTAGTGTATAGCATCTATGTAAGTGTATATGTCTGAAAACATTGTGTGTATATATGCGTCTGTATGTATGTATATATATGAACACACATATTTCATACAAATATACATGAACACTCAGATAGTTCCTACTGAGCAAGTGGAGACTTTCACTCTGAATTGTGAAAGTTGCTGATTCCATCCCTGAATTGTCAAAGAAGTTTTTGCCTCACCCAAATCGATAGATTGTCCAGAAATAGAGCTTACAAGGATTATCCTAGGGGAACATCATCTTTATCATCCTTTTGTGCTTCTGCTCAGATCTGGGCACAATTAAATGCTCTTAAATATTATAGAATATTACAGAGAAAAATAACTTAATGCTTTTCCAGTTTTACTTTATTCTAGACACACAAAAAGGTTATGAAGTCATGACATCATCATCAATTCAAAAGCACTTGTAAATCTCAGCATGAACCTTTATCAGGCATTACTCTAGAAAAGTGTGATTGCATTTGTCTTTGAAAAGTGTAACACGAAGAGAAGTGATCTTTCAGCACAGTTTTCAGATCTTGACCAGGGCTGACCTGACACAAAATTGAAAACTTACGTTGCTAGTCCATCCCTGATCTCCTTCACTGTCTTTCTGTTTCTCAAACTTGAGAAACAACAAATGCACCATGGTATATAGATGGCTGACCCCTCTTCTGCACCTTTGTATCTCTCTTGTAAGCCTGTACTGCATCACGCTGCCTTACAGCTTATAGCTGTTGTACAACCTTTATTCTGGATAGGTACTTCACTAAACCCTGAAGAACCAGGGGTTTGTTTTTAGGTCAAAGCTTTTCTCCAGTATTAAAATGCAAGATATTATAAAGTGGTATATTGATATGTACATAATATAATAACATCTGTTGCTAAAAGCAGCTGAACTCGGGCTCAGCAAGAGTTGTTGAACATTAGAATCTAGTTTCTTAAGGAAACTGTCTATTCATTGGCCATCTGTGAGCCCTTTTCTCTCTATCCACCTCTGAGCATAGTAACCAATTTCAATGAAATTTGAAAATGGAAGAAATGGCAAAGCTAATTAAATTATCTCGAAAGTTCTGACAGCTGGGCTGATGCAAGAATCAAAACTTGTCGCCTTACTGAAATAAAGGCTGCAAAAATCCTCTGTTAAATATTCAACTTGGCAGCCATGAGCTGGTCAGTAATTATCAATTATTCTCAGAATGAATGCTTTCTATACTGCCTTAAAAATAAAGAGGAAGAGGAAGGCTAAGTGGCAAAACACTCAAATCTATAGAAAGCCAGGCCTCTAGTGTTTCACTACTACTTATGATCCTTGTTATTGAAGTTACCTATGTTACTTGTCACTTATCCTTTCCACAGGTTTCTCAAGCTTCAGCTGTCAGATAAGCAAACCTATGTCTTCAGGGTAAGGTTTCAGTTCTAGGGCAACAAGTTTTCTGCATGCATAAGAAAGTTGAAGCTAAGTGTACAGCTGAAACATTACAGACTAAAGCGATTTGTTTAATGGTGTAAGTTAAGACACATAAGGGAATATACATCATGAAAGAGAAATTGAATTCCCAAACCTTTCCCAAACCTTGTAAAAGTGACATAGTTCAAAATAATACAGAGATTTTTGGGGTTTTTTAATGTATTGACTTTTAATTCTTTACTTAAAAAAAGGTGATTAGGAAAAGGATTCTTATCCACTTTTGCTTTACTAACTACCACCAACAAAACTACATGTTTGTGAGAAGTCACTCCCTAGGAGAGGAAAAGAGCAAATATTTCCTAAGCGTTCCTCTTTGATTAGGGCATAATACTTAGGAGTACACAAATGAAAAGCAATTGTGATAACAGAAACTAAAGACAAAGAAAATTACTGCATAAATGTTAGTGGATTTGAATTTGAAATAACTCTTTCCTTTTACTTTAAATCTGAAAATGTCCTACCTCAAAGGTTTTCTTTTTTAATGAAATACACAGCCAGATTATAGAGAGGCAAAGAATATTTGATGGAAAATCAGGGATGCATGGAAAAGGAACAAAAAAAAGTGCTGTGTTTTGCCATACATGCCTCTTCTTCATGGAGCCAGTAGTGCTGAAAGGAATTGACAAGACTGTGATTCAGGCAAACTAATAGGCTAGACAGTCACTCCTCATTCCAGACTAACTCTTATTTATTTTTAAACTAAGCTGATGAAATGTTAAGGTTGTGACATAAACTGACAAAACAATGGAATTTAAAAGTTAAGGTTAGAATCTGTTGCTTATCCTTTTAAAGTCAGAGCTTAGTGCTGCCCTCTGACCTCCAAGCATGGTTCACAATATAGTTGGTAAAATAAATTATTTTGTCCATACATCGAGTGTCAAATCACTGTTCTATTTCTTAGAGGCATGTGAGTTCTTGTTCTGCCCTCCATTTTATCTCACAGGCTGAGCTGTCTGGTAGGTCAATTTCAGCCTAAGTTGGTATAGGGCGTGCTTTGTATCATTTCATTTTTGAATGGCATACATGTCTCAGCCTTGCTAAGACAGAGACAAAATTGACACTAGACCAAAGACAACGAGGGACCAAACTGATGATATACAAGGTTAGATCATACCACAAATGGATCTCAACAGTTCTGGGTTAAGTTCTTTTTCTCGTATGTGCCCCTTCTTTTCTAGCCTTTCAGAGTCAATGCCCCAAGAAGATTTAATCAGAGAAAGAATGAGCAGAAAGCAGTTGCTTCCTTTAGGCTTTGCAGAAGATAGGTCTAATGTATGGCGACGTATTCTGTAGAATTCTTTACTACTTGCAATGTTGGACATCTTTCAACTGTTAAGGAATTCAGTAGCATGATGTTGCCAGGAAGTAAGATATGGAATGAAAATGGCAACAACATCTGCATTTGAACAAAAGCCATGTGGGAGCACAGTGTGATTCAATAGCTGACTAGTTAGAATGGTTTTCTGGGAGGTTAGATGACTTGGTCTTCTGTTTTTAATGATTGAACAGACCACAGATTAGCTCCAGTAAATGCCAACTTGTTGACTACTGTAATTTCATGACTTCTGTCAAAATCACATAAACTCAAACATCTAAGGTCGGGAAAAAGCCTGAGTTGAAGTCACATCCAGCCTAGGAGCTTTCTATGAGCACTTGATTAAAAGGGAGAAAGAAAAGCAGAAGCATCTCTTTCAGAAAGTAACTTTCTAAAGAAAGTGTGATATGCAGAGAGCATCTACAGCTATGATTCACAAGAAAAGCTGGAACTTCAGCTATCTTTTACCCAAATGCTGGTAATTCTTTTGTGGAGTGCACTTAAAGCTTCATCTTTCCTCAGCATTTCTTATGAGGTACCTTAAGAGGATTCCTTATGTCCTCCTAGTGTATGATGTTCTCAGTCTGAAGTGGTTTACTTCCTAGACTTGGAGGGACCTCAAAGTCTACCTTTGGGTCCTGCAGGGTGCTAAGAAGTTGAAAAGCTGCAACAGAGCATTTTGTCACTTATTTCTCTCCCTTTATGAGCTGAGACCAGCTGTTTAAATGTGATTGCAATGCTTTTTTTTTCTCTTTTTTTTTCCCAGAAACATATTGGTTACAGGGCAACCCTCTCTTTCAACATCTGTTCAACATATTACTCATATATTCACATTTTCCTGCTCACTCAGCATGTTATAGTTCATTACAATATACTAAATATTCTTCTGGAGTGAGCAGGGGGGTTCACAGGCTTTAAGTCTTCTGGTTCCAGCTGCAGATGACCCTAAATCCAAAACTCTTAGTTTTGACCACTGTGACTTCACATGTGCTTTCTCTTATGTGTAGTTATGCACTACAGTCTTAGTACCAAGATAAGTGGCAAATAGAAAGGTTCATTACATCACGCCATAGTATATGTAGCTCAAGTTCTATTGGATGAGGTAAACCCCACGTAAAGCATCATTGTTCTGTTGACATATGCAATATTCAAACTGGCAGAATGACCATTTTTAAACAACCTTTAGAGCAGTATGACAATATAAATTCAAATGATTTTTCACATAATTTTGGTTTTATTTCATACAAAGACAAGCTTTGTGTCTGTCTAGTCCTTTCTTGCTTCTTCTTCTATGTTTTAACTAAACTATTGCTCAGCTTTGATCGAATCTTAAAAAAAAGGAGAAGTGGTCTAAAAAATAAGTTCTTACAAGTAGCATGAAAAACAGAAATTGCCAAGAAGACAAGAGAACTAATATTTTTGTAGAAATAGCAGGTAGAACTTCACTTGTGAGTATTTGTAGGTTGTAAAATCTGCTTGGAAAGAGCTAGCTGGCAAGCACCATAGACAGACAGCCCATCTAGTTAACACTAGTGACTCAAGTTGAGCCACAGTACATAGTAGCTCTTTCCTACATATCTAAGTTACGTGTCACAGAGAAGTTGTTACCACAGAGTACTATGTGGAAAGCTGACCTGAAATTGGAAGGGTTTTGTGCTCATTATTTCTCTTATATATAGAATGGTTTTATTTATTCAGACTTACACATAATGCTAATATAGATCTGGATTCCACACTGGCCACCTGCAGGCATAGTTGAAATGCAAGTATATTAAAATATACTAGGTGTAGGCTACTAGGTGCAGAATCCTGTACTGGTTTTGGCTGGGACAGAACTAATTGTCTTCATAGTAGCTTGTATGGGGCTGTGTTTTGGATCTGAGATGAAAATAGCGTTGATAACACAGGGTTGTTTTAGTTATTGCTGAGCAGTGCTCACACAGCATCAAGGCCTTTTCTGCTTCTCACACTGCCCTGCCAGCGAGTAGGCTGGGGGTGCACAAAGAATTAGGAAGGAACACAGCTGGGACAGCTGACCCCAACTGACCTAAGGTATATTCCATACAATATGACGTTGTGCTCACCGATAAAAGCTGTGGGACAAAAGAGGGAGGAGAAGTTTGGACTTTGTCTTCCCAGGTAACTGTTACGCATGATGGAGCACGGCTTTCCTGGGGATGGCTGAACACCTGCCTGCCGATAGGAAGTAGTGAATGAATTCCTTATTTTGCTTTGCTTGCGCATGCAGCTTTTGATTTGCCTATTAAACTGTCTTTATCTCAACACACGAGTTTTCACACTTTTACCCTTCCAACTCCCTCCCCATCCTGCTGGGGAGGAGTGAGAGAGTCGCTGTGTGGAGCTGAGCTGCCCACCCGGGTTAAACCACGACAACTTCTCAAGAAGAATGTGAGTAATTATATGGTGATATACAGAAATTTCATTGGTTATTCTTCTAACTACAGAGAATCATAGCATTATTCATGCAATATTTTTTAATTTGAGTTACTTTTATTTTGAGTTACCTAAGTTGAAGGCAGTGTTTACTAATTTTTTGTTTTGTTTTTAGACTTTTAAATAATCATAAATTAGAATCCATATTATGCTTCATCTGATGAGTTAAAAAGTACTGCATTGTACAAAGAAAAAGTGATTATTATGTACAATCTATATTGTAAGTCTGAAGCATATCCTTAACCTTAACACTTCTAAGTATAATTTGCAGTTTAACTCAATATCTGCATGCTACTACAGATTCTGTTGAAACTGCTGTTAGGAAAGAAACATTGCCCTTTCAGAGTTCTTAGAAGTTATGGTAGCCTGTCTACATTGCATCTCTTCCTCTCCATTATTGTTTTTAGCCTTTCTTTTATTGTCTGTAATCATATGCTTTGCTATTGACCACATGACCATCTGTATCTAATGATACTAGCTAAATTAAAAGGGAGGATCTCTGAAGTATAAGATTGTCTTCTTGTTTTGTCATCATTTCTATAACTCATTCTCCATGTATGCATTTGGCTTCATGAAATACATTATTTGAAAAAATCTAAGATATGTGAAAAAGCCTAAATGAAATATACTGAAAACAATTCTTAAGGATCCAATGTGAAACCCGTTGCCATGTATAAATGTGCAGTTATGTGAGCCACTGAATATCTAGAAAGTGTCAAGCACTCTTGTCCGCCATTACTTTTACAAGGAGCTCTGTGCATCCAAAAACACTGCCGAAAGTGCTAAACTTGACATATATAACTGAAATGACAGAATATATCAGCTATAACTTCTTCTATATAGCCTGGAAATATCAGCCTCACCGAATACTGTCTGAAAATTAAAAAGTAGTTCTGCTGTGGTTTTCAGGTGATAAATATGTAATTTTATTAGACACAGTGACAAAAAATACACAAACTTGGGAAATCTTTCTTTTGCGTACAAGACAGTAGGATTGCACACATAGGCTGGTATCTACACACAGTGATGTTTTTTAATCTAAGATCATGAGCGACATACTGTGAAATAGTGATTTGTGAAAATCACAGAATAGCAGAAAAGCTAAAATGCATCCATTTTTTCTGATCAGTTCACATAATTTCTCCACTAAGATATAGGCTGAAGCAATGAGGTTACAAGGCATAAAAATCACACAGGCCAAGAATGCTAGCTGTGGTCAAATGATTTACTCATCAGCATTAGACTACATATGCGAAGCTTTTGGCCGTTGTGTTCCCAGCTGGCAGCTACTACTAACATCTGGGTCATTAACATCAGAATTAGTAATCTAGAGGATTGTTCCTTCTATCACTTCCAGCTAATACTGGACTCCAATTAGCGCTCTTCCAAGCCCACCTGCAAAAATGTCTAACAGTTTCAAATATCCAAAAGTTACAGATTGTGGGAGGTTACATGAACAGAAAATATGATTACAGCTACTTAGAATATTTTGTATGTTCTGGGTGTAGGAATAATTCCCTCCCTTTAGCAAATGACTGTGGTGACCATTTCTTTAGAGACAGAACTTGAACAATTTTATGAGACAGAAGTTTCCTGAGTGCAGGTCTGCAGATAAAACCAGAAGTTCTTAAAAGTAAACAACAAAAATACAACAGCCACTTCTCTGTCAGATGATTTCCCTCTCCAAGAACCACTTCTACTCTGACATCTAGCACTTAAACAGCAAGTGCAGGAGCCAGGGATAAGTGGTTTTTTATATAATTTTGCTTTTATTTAGCTAACAACAACATAAAAATCTTAAAACTCACAGGTGATTTAGTCAAGAGGACCCACTACATTGCCTACAAAACTATCTTTCTCAAATGAACCCATCACTTTCCCCTGTCCTCTTGCCATGCTTTTTAAGCTCATTACATTCTTTATGTGTTTAGTTTTAAACTAAATGTAAATGTACTGGAACCACAGCTGTGAATTTTATAACATCACAGGGCCTAGAGCCTTCATTTCTCCTAGAAATACTTAGTAATTAAAATAACAACGTGATACCACAGTTGTAGCTCCAGCCCATCAGTGGCACCACTGGCCTGCTCTTCTCTGAATGCATTTGCTCAGATATAGTATAGCTGTCTACATTAAAGCTGAACTGGACCTTGGGTTTTTTTTCTTTGAGAAGTTTGATGTAAGCACACATTTGTAGATATGCTAAACCCCATGATATGTGGAAGAGTGAATGAAACCATTTTCTTCCAGAAGGTCTTGGCTCTGTACTTGTCCTGACTTTGGGATTTTGAAGCCTTATTCTTCCAACCCTTGGTTCATCTCCTCTTTTTTGTTATTTTATCCTCATTACACCTGAAACACCGAAGTATCAAAGGGAAGTAGATACTGATTCAGCTGTGTCTTACAGTTTATGTGCACCTAGATTTCTTCTCTATCACTTTGGTTGGTCAGTAGGGTCAATACGACAGAGCTGTAAATGAGGGATAAAAATCATTGGACTTTTCATGATGTTGTGTTAACTTTTAGGTATCCTGATGTTAACCCTGATACCAATGTTTGCCTATGCTTATCAGGCACTTAATGAACTCAAGAGAAACTTAGACCCTGTAGGAGATGTGGACCAGGATTGGATAAACTTAATAACACTTTTATCTTTGATATTTTTGCTTAAGAGAGATGCTTTATTATCCCTTTCTCCTCTACTTCAACACAATTTGAAAGGTTTCCAGTTGCATAAGGCTCAAACAATTACACAAAACCTGCAAAGTAATTTGGTTTCACCTAAATAGTAGAGCTACATAACATGTCTCTACCTCTGAAATAACATGATCCTTACACTTTGAACTTGAGACTTGAGTGAAGCAGAACATCATGCCG
Organism: Gavia stellata; assembly: GCF_030936135.1. Classification (NCBI taxonomy): domain Eukaryota; kingdom Metazoa; phylum Chordata; class Aves; order Gaviiformes; family Gaviidae; genus Gavia; species Gavia stellata. Next base: position 29,907,600 of record NC_082599.1, read on the forward strand.
AGAATTTGAATTCCTGTAATTTGATTTCAGAACAGTCCATTCATTTCATTTGCAAGTGTACAGAAGAGAGAACACTGCAGTCAATTATGGTCAGATGTGTAGGAATTTGTTTCGACTAGTAAGATAAACTGTGTGATGATTCCAATGTGCGTGAGAGACACGTACAGTACCATGTCACCAGATGTTGTGGAAAAAAAGAAAAAAAAGATTCAGTGGCAAAAATGAGAATTTGTATATAGGAAAAACAAGTACAGTTCTCAGCTCTGAGCCCTGATTTGGACATTCTACCATCTGCTACACAATGGGATAAGGCAACTCACATTGTTCAATAAATCAAATTTCTGTTAACCAATGATGAAGGCAGCCTCAGCTGTCAGCAAACAGGGAGAATTTTTTTCTTTGCTAAAAACTCTTGACATGCCTTATCAGGGAAAACAGTTTTGTTCAACATGTCAATCAAAGCATTTATGACTTTAAACTGGTAGGCAAACTTAAATGGCTTCATGTTTCTTTATTTTCACAAATTTGGATATCTGAGGTAGTTTTTGTTATTTTACTGATGTCTGAAATGTATTGTTACAAACAACACCACCACAACAGTAAAAAAGAAATTTCCAGCTGAGATAAATGGATGGAGCTTTACCAAACCCTTTGTAACTACACTGATTTACCAGCTGTTAACCTCTTCTTTTATATAGGCAGTATAAAAGCAAAGCAAAAGAATTCGTATGAGAAGGTCAAGTACTTTAACTAATGACTGGCTTCTCACTAGCTTGCTTCACTATTTTGGCACATAGATTCCCAAGGGAATCAGGGCCCTACCTATCAGAACAAAATTATTTTGAAGGCAGACAATGCAGTGTCTCTTAACACTAATTGACTGGTGCTATAATCAGTCAAATTATAGCATGAATTGTATTAATGCTAATTACAGTGGAGAAAGATGATTTTGTGCCAATAGTACAAGACTGAGAGTTAAGGAGATTCAAATCCTTTTTCCATCTTTGCCACTGATTTTCTGTGTACCCTTGGGCAAGTCATAATAGCTCAGTTTACCATATACTGTGCTTGATAAACTTATTTACCAAAATTTTCCTCTCTCATGTTGCTGCTTCAAAGGAGCAGTGTGAGACTACTTCCCTGCCAGCACTTGGAAACTATTCAAGTAAAGGTACCACAGAACTAACAGGATTACATTGCTTTTTAGGGCACCTATGCACCACTGTGTGTGAGAAATAAGGGCCATCTATCAGTTAATCTATCTCCAAAAACTTCCTATGACTGAGAATCTTTCTGTGATGTCTTTGATTCTTTCTCTAGAAAGATAAAAAGTGAATTACCTGAACTTAGAAATGTTGAAAAAAAATTGAAAAAAGGGAGGAGAAAGGGAAAGGCAGATGAAAGTGCTCTGTGTTTCTATAATTGATAGGTAGATATCTGTCATACAGGAAAGATTAGAATATTGTCACTTTGCCATCTCTTTGCACCAACCATTTACATTATCCAATTTTTACATGCCGAGTATGTCTGACTTTTATGTAAGTACCAGGATATGAAATTGAAGGCTTCCTCATTCAGTCACGTCCTAGTAAGTGGCATAATTTTATCCTTTTTATTAAACCACTACTTGTTTTACTTAATCAGTTTTTCCGTTCTGTTTTAAGTGGAAGGAAAGATGGGTGAAAGCCCTGCATTATAGCAGTAATTAACTTTTAGTAGCCTTTGTTGTTGAATTCCCTAGCAGTTGAAGAGATTATTTGTGTTGATACAGAATATCAATTAGAATTTTGGACTGTAGAGAGTGCAAAGCAAAAATTGTACCTTCTCTGTAAGGGCCCATGTATGTCAGACAGGATGTAACAAATTCATTACATGATGCTTGGTGAGCATGAGAAGAATTACTAGTGTACCCTGGAAATGAGGTGCAAATCTCAACAGACCAGCACATAAAAATGTCAGGAACAGACAGCTGAAAATTTAAACTGCTGGCTTTGGATACCTTGATTATCTTGGGTCTTGTAATCCTTTATTTTTATTAAATATTGAATGGCTATAGGTAGGCTAATAAGAATTAGAAGCAAGAAATGGCTTAAGTTTTCCAAATATCTCTCCCTATGTGTCAAAATCCAGAGCAAATTTAATTTTATTCTCCATTGTCAAGATAACTTTCACATGTTAGTATTTACAGTACAGTTATGCTTATTTGAAAACTATTTATTCTTCACCTAGCAGATTTACTGTATGTAATAGCAGTAAGAGTTTTAACTAAAAGAATTCATTCCTTATTTTGCTAGAAATTCTAATAATTTTCAAATGTTCTCCAAATCAAGATGTTTCAGCATAACAAGAAAACATTTGAAAGAAATAAATTAAATGTGATTAATAAGACATAATAAACCTAAATAATTATGGTGAAAACAGGCTTCAAGATTTAATGGAAGAGGCATAAAAATGTCAAGATTTATCATACCTACTGCAACAGGCAACCAACAAAAGCAACAGCAACATTTTAGTTATTCGTAACTTTCTAAAATGTGTGTCTTTTCGGCTGAGTGTTTCTATGCCTGGCTTCCATTTCAAAGCATGTTTCAAAAGCATGTGAGAGAGATGCCTTTACTCTTTTTCTGAATCATTAACAAAAAAAGTCAAGGTATTCAATGTTCAAAATTTGTGTTTCTGGAGGACATGGCAAAATACCTTCTGAATTCTTGAAATTGCAGCTTAACATGGACTATTCTGTAAAGAACAGAACATCACCTGGTAAGTTTTAGAAATCTGAATATAAAATGAAAAGACGTGAACGTATGAAAAATACCTGAGCTCATTGTGATAAAAAACATTCAGTTATTCTATTGTGATGGGTCTTTTGTTGAACTATCACTCGTACAAGTGGATCTATTTAAGTTTCTAAAAGTTAAATGGCAATGTAATGCCACAGTAACCACAACTAATCACTGCTAATCTTGGAGCAAAATATTTGAAAAAGGGAGAGTTAATAGATGCTGTCTCCTTCAGCTTAGAAACACTAAATCTCATGTATTTCCCAACAGCATATGAAATTCTGAATTCACTGATTTTGTAAGTGTCAACAAATCTTTAGACTCTGATGGGTTTGGTCAAAATATGGTCAGATTCAGATGTGTATTCTACATTTAATTAAATCCTTTAGTTCACTTTAAGTGTTATGAAAAAAATTTGGTCTGTTTCATTCCTTATATACCACATGTCAAGGACAGAACATGTTAGATATGGATTTCACCTGCTCAGCACCCTTAAGACCATGAATGTTATTTAAAGTCTGAGAGTTTCTTTGCATCTCTTACAAATTACTGTCTCCAAATACTACTGTCCATTAGGTAGTATGAGGAACATAGAATTACCCCATTTAATATCTGATTTTAAAAGGGTTTCAGTACAGAAGACCTTTGAACAGAATATTTTGATGGCTTATTGTACTTTTATATGTATTTTATAATTTAATTTTTTTCTGTTTTTTGGAAGGATCATCCATGATGGAAAGGCTTAACAAATGATGACATCGATGATTATTATTATGCAGTAGAGAATGCTAAATATGAGAAAGCTTCTTCTGTTGCCCCAAAAGTGAGGAATTGGGTCAAAATCTTAACAAAAAAAGGAAACCACTTCATATAGGAAGTCTTCCTTTCAAAATGGGATGTGGGGGCATAAAGGGAGATTTTTTTTTTTTTCAATTTGTATATTATATTAAAACCAAAACCAGCTGGTTTCTCCTTTTTGGCTCTAACTTATATTTTCCTTCTCGGGTTCAAGACCCCGAACCTCTTTTCACACATTTGTAAATCTGACAAAACAGTACTTATTTTTAACACAGACTGATATGTCTGAAATGTTTTCCAGTGAAAGACGACCCTTTCTTCAAAATAAACACATTGATTAGAAAAAACACAGGAACAGCTTGCTCAGAGAGGTGGCAAAGTATCTATCTTTGGAGATACTCTAAACAGAACTGGACACAGTCCTCAGCAACCTGCTCTGGTTCACCCTCCTCTGTTCAGGGGGTGTGAACTACAGGTGCCTTCCAGTCTCAACTATTTGGGGATTCTATGAAATGCAAACTTCAAGTTATTGTAGAAAAAAATGAAGACAACAGCTAACAAGGTACTGGTTTTCAGACAGAAAGTGTGGAATACTTCTGAAGCACAGTCTCAATGAAAACTAAATATTTTCATTATCACAAAATTTTTCATAAGAAGAGAAACTTCCCCTTACTAGCAACATTTCTTGAGCTTTTACCATTTCTCTCCTTCTCCTAATTAATCTTGGCCTCAAGGCCAAAGGCATTCACGTACAGTGTCATTGTATATATATAATGTGTATATATTGCATGTTCAGTTCCTTTCCTCTATATCTCCAACTAAGCCTTCAAATTAACATATATGACTGCATTTTAAATACTGTTTCTAGCTGAGGTTCTACAGTGTCCTGAAAAACTTAATTAGATATGGAAACAAATGAAAAATTGCATAGGTCAAAGAATTTTGTAGGGGTTACAACCTAACAGGAACACACAGGAGGATTAACAATATTTTATAATAATTCATCCTGAAGTTAACTGGAGTGTGATAGAACATTTTAGCAGCAAGTACAGTCTAAAACATAATTTATTTTCTATAAAAAGTTTAAAGGGAAGATGTCTACCTGTTATGGTAACTGAGCTAGATAGTTCCTTTTCTATCATTAGTGATGTGCACGTTCTCTTTTAATTTCAGCAGAACACCTTTATATCTGATTGGTTTATCAATGTGTAAAGCAACCAGTAATGGCAGTAAGTAGAAACAGTGCTTGAGAGGGAACATATAATCTCTTAAAAAGAAAAAAAAAATGCAGCAGTAGAGATCACAAACTGTCAAATAGGGTCAGCCGATAAAGAAAAATTCACGTTTGTCAATATTCAAGTTCAAAAGTTGTTTACACAACTAGCAAGAGATATGTCAAGCTTCAAAGAGTTGGTGTCAAACACCATCCAAAAAATAAGGAAGGAAATATGACTCTGAACATCATCAGCATACAAATAACAAAACCAGAGGCTTTTTAGTTCAGGTTCTCAGTGGGCTTAGTACAGCTGCCTGTTTAATATGGCACTTAGCTGTATTAGATTATAAGGCCATCATTGATTCTAGGTATGTAATTCATTTCACTGTATTGCAAGCTATTTGCAACAAAAGCTCTTCACTACTGTGTTTGCTTGCCTTTTTTCTCTGTTCTGTAAGTTAATGTATATGTGTATTGCCATATGTGATGGGCTGAGAGGTATTTTTTCAAATTAAGTGTGAAACATAACAAAGAGAAAAGAATCTTAATGCAAACGGAGAAGTTGCAGGAAAAAGGTGGCTATGACAATGTCTATCTTATCTACCCTTTGGTGATACCATATAGAAGAACACCTCATTCTGGAAGTACTTTTTGCTGAATCACTCATATAAAAACTTATATTATTAAAAGCCAGGGATATTTTAACAGATCATGTGAAAGACCATCGTTCCTACAACTCTTCCTTTCTTTACTTCTGCCTCATTCATCCACACCAATTGAATGATACTATGGTACTTTGACCAAGTGATATTGCATTACGTCTAAAGGAATAAATTGATCTTTCCAAACTACTGTTTCAGTCAATAAAAATGAGGAACAGTCCAGCACCAACACTCTAAAAAAGTGCCATCTTAATCCAAAGCCAAACTAATTAGAAGAATAATGCTATTAAATATTACTGTAGATCTTTCAGTTTTCATTCTGTTACCTTTACTTCAACAAGATACAAAAGGCATACAGTCTTTAGCAAAGTTTGTCCTATTTGTTTTCACTGTAACATTTACAAAGGAAGGAAAACCTCAATCATTACACTAAATATTAAACCATCTCAGGATTCATTTCCAAAACAAAATCTTCCACTGGCTTTTCAGTCAGGTGAAGTTCCCAAACTCACAGTGCCCTCTATCTAATTATCCTAGGTAATATTATACCTTCTCTATTTGGAAATGTGCACCCTGCTGATTAAAAGAGCATACCTTCATTCTGTTAATACCACTGCCCTTAATTAGAAGTTCTGATGCTTTTCAAGAGAGATCAGACAAAAGCCCATCTGTTTAGGCAGAGGTTTATTTAACACTGCATATGTAAGATCTGGATAACTACAGTCATATGATTACCAAACAGCAATTGCCTTAGTCAAACAGCTTCTGTGTCCTTGAGTGACTTCAGATGACTGGGTTCCTTTTTGGTACCCTTCTGTTTACTTCAGTTCATGCAAATCCAAAGATTTTAGTTAGTATTTCTTTATTCATAACTGCCATTGTATATGTTAATGCCTGTTAGTTAACTAATTGCCGATCTTGCTTGCTAATTTAGTTAAATATAGGACTAGGATTAAGCTGTAAGAATTTAATCACCAAACTAAAACTTTAGGAAAAGGAAAAGCCTGTCTTCTACCCTTTATTTCACATACCAACAACAGGAGCAACAGTTACATCACTTTATTGTTTTGCATATATGTTGCTTTTGTGACAAGCTTTCAACACTGTACTTCCAATGGCTGAGATACACAGAAATGATGTATCTTCTGTGATTCAAACACTGCCTTTGAATTCAAGCTCATTTTCTAGAACAGACCAGTGTACTATATTTTTAAAAAAGGGAAAAAAAAAGAAAGAGAGCAGTTACCCATTTATTAAGTGTGAGTACACCTACTGAGACACTGTGTACATCAGGCAGTGACAGAGGAAATGGAAGCAAGAGGATAGGTGATCCCAGGGTAGTTTCTTTATTCCTTTTTTCAGCACTTTTTTTCTGCCTTCAAAAACCCCAAACCATAGCACAGCAACGTACTTTCCAAGATTTTTTCATGAAGTAATTCTCAAGTTAATATTTATTCTAAAAAAAATCATGTATTAGAGAACAGTATCCAAAAGCTGGACTTGAAGTATTTCTATGGGTTGGTTATCAGCATAGTTCAGTGCCTTCAGTGCCTTCACTTTTTGCATTTTGGCTAATATGAATGTTGATCTAATATATTCTCAGTAAAAGATATTTATTTAAAAATGTAATATTATCATACAATTAGAATGTCAAGTATGTGAATGCTAAAAATGGACAAACTTACTTATGTGTAAAGGACAACAGCATCTTCACATATGCACAATTCTAGCTCCATGAATTTTGAATCAACTAGACCATCAAAGCTGAATGTCTGGAATCAGAAACAGGCCATTTTTATTAATACAAACAAACTCCTTCTGTCTTTGGAAAACAATCCTATAAGGACCAAATTGTGTAAACACACACTTCTGCTCCTCCAGATTTTGGCTTAATTAACTTTTACCCTTGCTCTTCACTGATAATTACCCTCAGTTCCTTTTATGGAAACAAGGGATCTCTGCAAATTGTAGTTCAAGATTGTAGGGACCCTTATGATTGTGTTTGTGTTTTAACAATTATTTAACAACAACAACAAAAAATGTGCAAATGCTTTTAGGCAGACAATCCAGATTTACTAATTTTTTAGTATCTTTGCATTTATGTTTGTTTTGTTACTTGTATTCATTATTACAGTTGCCGTCCCATTTATATCTGTATAATCCAGGTGACTTCTGGCAGGCTTTGAGGAAATATTTTGTGCTATAAGTGGATATATGACATTTTGTGCTATAAGTGGATATATGACAATGTGGAGTCATCTAAGATTCCAGTATGTTAAAGAGCAGTTCTTCATTCTGGTTCACCACATGGTCCAACAACCAATTGTACTAATAAAAATGAGGGAGGCATCATGGTTCCAGAATAAATAGTCTGGACTAGAGGAGACTGGTGCTGGCCAGAGATGTGCACATCAAAACAAAACCCTGCAGTCAGTGACCTCAAGACACATGTGAAGGACTTATTTGCTAAAGGATCAATAGAACATCCTGCCGATGATCAGATATAAGTCACCAAATCGTATCAAAAGTGAATTACAAATTCTTGTGTTCAGCCCTTGTCAGAGTATTTCTCTGCACAGGTAAATTTGGGATTTTAGTACCCCTTAAACCATGATCAGAACCAGAACCCACTTACTTACTTTAATAGGAAGAAATTTAAAGTGACCTATTTGGTCAGTCTTCTTTCACTTTCTTTTTTCTGAAATGATAACCTACTGAAGTAGAGAAGACAAACTGCCACCCAAATCCTACATCCTTTGATGGATTTAAAGCAAGAAAGTTCAGTACACAGACTCCAGTCAGGGAACAGAGTTTAATTCCTTTCATTATGGACTGCAGTGCTTTGGGAATGTCCATCAGGAACACCACTGCTAACTCTTGATATCCTGATATCTTGTAGAACACCTTCTAAAGTTGCCAGCTAGGACATATAACTGTGGGAACAGAAAGGCAACTATAACACTACAATAAGAGACAGAAATAACAATTAATGGTATATTTAAAGATATAGGAAGATAAATGAAACCAGAATATTCACAACAAAGTCTGTGTGCGTGATATTTTTTGTTGTAAAATAATGAAAGAAGAGTTTCCATACTGCAGTCAAGTGCTACAAATATTATCTATGAGAGTGCAGATAGAATTAGTACTTCAAAAAGCCTCTCAGCATATAATCACACTGCAGGCCTCAGCATGGCAGGGCTTTAAATGAGTGATCTCTCTATGCTGTATGGCAGTCTGCAGCGTAGACATAACCTCGGTCTGTTTATACACTCAAACTCTATACAGTATTCATTAGTTTTGGTGTCCCTCTTGTCACTGCAGCTTCAGATTCCATTTTCCCTTACATGGTGTTGTCCGTTTACTGAAATGTCTGCGTTCTTCTATTATCAAATGCATTAACTCCGTATTACAAATAAATGTAGTGCTCAAGGTGATGCATGAAAGCGTTGTTAAGAGAAATCTTTCATTAATAACCTGCTTATGCTTTGCAGTTCAGTTGCCTGGTTCCTTTTCAGGGTGATCCTAATATCAAGAAGCTACATCCTGCCTCCTGTTACAGAGGTAGTTCCCTTCTGCTCCCTCTATATTTCTTTCCCCCCGATAGTGATTACAGTCTCTTCCAATTACCTCAGTTCCAGCTTAAAAAGACATCATGATTTTATCTCCTTTGGAATGAGCTATACTGAAAAGCATGAAAAAGAAACCTACACTGACAAGAAGACCAGGTGTTTCTGTCAAGCTTTTTCTGTGAAACATTTTCAGTTTCAGCAGAGCAAAAACCCAGCCATTTAAACCTACCTATTTTTTCCCTATTTATTTTTAGAATGAGTGAAGATAAGGAATTGGTTTGCAAGCCAAGTCTTATTAGAAAATTAATTTCCAGCTTATTCAGAAAGACACCATGAAAAAAGAAAGTGGTGATACTGTGAAGAAGGGAAAGAAAAAGGGAGACTCTAAACACAGGTGCATCTTGTGCATCTTTTCTATTTGAAAGGTTTTTATTAACTCTAGTGTAGGCTCAAATATGTTTAAGCAAGTCAATATTTCCACCATTAAGGATTAGCAAAGGAGAAGAGTGAATGAGGAGCTGTTATAGAATTTCAGCCATATTCAATCCACTAGGTTTGTCCTGCTTCTTGTCACAGTCATAGGACATCACACTCACCAATTTTTATTATTACACATTCTTCGCTTTAAAAATTATACACCTATTACCCTCCTCTGAGTTTACTTGCTAATTCAGTGCTACCTTTCTTCAGGATGATCGGTTTTACTGAATTACCATCTTACTTTCCTTTGACTACAATGCAGAATTTGATCTCTGAAGAGTTATAGGCATTTCTTCCAAAGGTTTGTATTTTATTTGATTTGAATTTTTTTCCCTCTTCAGATCCATTTGTAGAGTGAAAAGTAGTGGACTTAACTCCAGAAAGATCCAGGACCATCCGACATGTCCATCACTGCTTTTTTGAGATCTTTTTTATTCCCACCTCCCTCCCCCAGGAAACAGTTCAATGTTAACACAGCCGAATGTAAGACCTCAGTTGAAATTGCATGCTCCCTTGGTACAACTGTGCTAATCATGTAGGTCAACCGCATGGCGTCTCTTTCTGTATAGTTGTCTTAAAAATTCCCTAAGATATTTTGTTCCCAGTTCCTGTGCTATAAAGGAGGCAGGCATAAGTTTCCTAACATACGTCCTTTCTCTCACGCAGAATCTTCTCCAATATATAAACTCTGAGTGTGTGTTTGACTCTGTGTGTGTGTATGTATGCATTCTGACAGAATTTGTAAATTACAAAAAAGATTAGGCATAAAGGAGGAAAATAATATGCACATGCACATATATGTATGAACGTGGATGTATATATATATACACAATCAAACTGATGCTTATGGTATTTGGCATTTCTGAAGACAGAGCTTCTCACACACAAACAACATATTTGAATTAATGTAGCTCCACTTCAACCTGACGCAGACAATTCAGAATGTGAGAAGCTACTTTACCCTATATTTGATTTTTACTTAGTTTGCAACATTTATGATTTTTTTTTCCTTCTACAAGTAAACCTCTTTCCATTAGGAATGGAGCCATAAATTGGCTTACAGAGTAACAGCTAAATGTTAAGAGCTCTTACTAACAATGCCATTTTCTGGTTCTAAACTGACAATTTAAAGCTTACATTTATAAGATCCATTATTTTTCCCTGGTGTATGTGGGGATGTGTGACCTCTCATCCCAGTGTTCAGAATAGAAAAGTGAAGAAAAAACAATAATCAAACCTCCTTTTAATCAATGCTATTCTTGGAGGAGAACTAGAAATAAATTAATTTGCTCACTTTCCTGACAATGTCCCTATGATGCTATGAATAGTAACATTTTATTTATTGCACTCTCACTGATAGTCTTGCAGGAAGGTTACTTACTTCTGCAGTGATATTATCCACTAATTTTGAGCACCTCCCAGACTGTCTGAACTTGTGCTAGTAAATGGATCTCATTGGCTATCTATGCTTATTGTGTGCTATTTTTTTTACTTTGTTAATTTATGTTTGGTTCGCGCAGTGTCATCATTAGTTTAAACCTGGTAGACCGAAAAGGATGAGGGTTTTCAAGTGATACAACTAAATAACTGAAATACATAATACACCACCATCCAAGCTGACCTTTTTAAAAATACTGGTGTTTTGTTCCTCTTGACCCACATCATATGCTAGAACTGAATACACAACATTACAAATTGTCATGGCAATATGGGCAATAACTCATATAGATAAAACCATGTTTAAGACTTCCATGGTAACTCCTGTTTATTTTTCCTAATCCCTGATGGCAAAATGCTTTCAACTTCTTAGCTCGAGCACCGTTAACTGAATGCATAGAGTTTCGATATGATGCACAAGATATCCTTACTGCTCATGCATTTGAAAATGGGCTATGAAGCTTAGGTTATAAGGTGGGTTATGGTTTTAAACAGATGTTTTAGGTAACTACTTTCCAACTGTATGAGGAAAAGTGAAAAATATATTATTCCATCCCCAAGAAATCAATGTAGATCTTGCCAATCCCTTGGGACAATGGAAGCTCCTAGCATTTTCATCACAAGATGGGGAAAAGTTCAAACCGATAAGCTGTGACCTAGGGAGGTTCCACAGAGTGTGTGACACTGCCAGCACCATGCAGCAGCTTTTCCCATACACCAGGAATCCTTGTGCCAGGTGCAGTAGATGAGCAAACAAGCACCCAGTCCAAAAATTTGTGCACTTGGGCGAGGGAATAGAAAATAAGTTGAATATAAACAGAGTGGAAGGAGGGGCAGAAGCTGCTGGTCGGATTGCCTGGTGGGTCTGAGGACCAGTCTTGGTTAGTTAACTGCTTGGTTTTTTACATTCAACTCATATAGAAAACATGAATTTCATGTGAGGTACCTCCAGAAAAGTTTCCCCCCCAGCCCCGCTTTTTTATTGCTTCCTGATTTGTTTTTTCCTCAGCTGTTACTTGGATTTTAGTGTGTGCTTATATCTGGATTTAAATCTTCCTGAAGCACTGTCAGTAGCAGCTGCCTGTGAGCCTAACACACAGCAACGGCTCAGCGAATGTTCCAAGTTTCACAGAGTTGGTTGTGGTTTCTAGGACACCCCATTGCACAATCTTCTGCTGGAAGACTACTATTTCCAGTGGAAGACTTTTGTTACATATATTTATTGTACCACTTTCTATTGCTTAAGATCTTTCCCCAAATTAGGCAGTCCTCCTCTGGCCAGCTAAGAACAGATTCTTTCATCTTACTCCATCTCAGAATTAGAAAAAGATCAGCAGAAGAGTGAGAGAAAAAACTGTGCAAAAAGTAATGCTTCAATGTGCGACATTTCCTCATAAATGTAGTATGAAGACAAAAGTATTTTTCCTATTATTTTACTCAACAAGAACAAACACAATAGAAACTCCTTCTCTGGGAAAGTGGCAAAGTATATGATATACACTATCATTTTTCTGTTGCATACATTTATTTTTTTTTTCATCCTAGTTCTTCCTGGATAGAAAATGTTATGTCTAAAGCACTGAATTACTTCATAAAACTACAGAAGAGCCACTACTGAGGTTCTCATTCCGGTATCTGGTAATGAGTTCTGTAAGCACAAAAATCTCAGGTATATTTTCTCTCTGTTGTACTGTAGACCGTAAATGCACATGGAACTAGCTTAGTGGTAATACACAGGGACTTCCCCCTTTTTATTTAATTTGTAGTACTATTTAATGCAAAATGATTGAGCTTTAAATCTCTGAGTAATAGTGCTTCCATGGTAAAACTGCATAGTCAAGAATAGGTTTCACCTCAGGTTTTGGGTTTTTTTGTATGAGGAAGATGAAATTTTTGTGACATTTTATTTGATGCTTTACAACTCTAAAAAATCATCTTTTCCTTGTTCTTTCAGGACTCCAAATTGTTCTATGTGTACCCAGCATGCACACCTACACACAGTCATGCTAACATAATCTACACAAACACATACAGCTACACAAATACATGCACATTTAACCTAAACCAATGAAAACTGAGAAGGGATATTACTGCTTCTTACAAATGAACAAAAAACCTAAACACAAGTAAAGAAGATTTTTCCAAGTGAAAACAAAATGTTGGTGAAGAAAAATGGGTACCAGCTTTCCCTGACTAAATTTCAGATGGTGCCATATAAAATTGTCAAAGTTTTGCCAGCAGTGGGGAGCTGTACCTTCAAGAGACTAATGCAAGAGCTGCTGGCACCAGTCCAATTACAGTGCTGAGTAATTAGGATTCAGATACAGAATGAAGTATATTTCAGTCAAACTGTAATAGGGAGTTGTTAGGGGGATAACATAACTCCAAACACCTTGTTTCCAGAGGCAAGCAGGCAAAGACTTGTTCACAGTAGCTGGGGAAAAAAACAGCCTAAACTGTTATCCTTATTTCCGAAGATAGCTTAAATGCATGACTGCACTTACCAAATCCATTTATTTCAGACTCCTTTTTTTCAAATCTGTTATAGTAATGTTTGACAATGAGCTACAGTCAGAGGGCAAGAGTTTGAAACTTTTGCAATGAAATGTAGTTCAAGCATATCACTGTTAGCTCCCTTACCTCCTGTCCAAAAGGCTGGTTGAAGAACATGTCAAAGCAAGGAACTATGGGACTAATCTAGACTGTAATCTAGATTTATGTCTGTTAAATTATGGAACAGTATCCAGAAAGCATCTGTAAAGATATTTTACTGAAAGAGAACAGGACTGTCTGAAAGTGAGATAAAAGATGCCTTTGGGGAAGGCTTGGAGCTACAATAAGCAAATGATGAAAAAAGCAAATAGTTCCGTGTGGGTGAGGTCCGAGCTACTGCCACATTGACACCGCTGTTGCCATTTTGATTAAACAATCATAAATCATGTAATGGCTGACTGCTGAAATAGAGACAATCGCCATGCTTTTGCCACAGAGCATGGCAACCACTGGCAACTTGTTTGTGAATAAGATTCCTGGTACCAGTGAAACCATCCCTGTCCTAGTTGTACTAAACTGCATGTACTCAGTTGAGAGTATTCCTGGGAGCTAAGCATGGCCTTTTTGGGACTTGGATGGGAGACCACCAGGAAATTTTAGGTAACAAAAGCATGAGCCAGGGAGTCATGACTGAAGTCTAGATGACAAAAACCAAACAACTAAGGGAGATGCATTTGGTCTGGTTTGTCGCTACTGATGGAGAAAATTGAAGAACTATCCCACCACATAGAATGCATCAGAATGTCGGCTGAGGTGTTTTCTGTAAATCTGAGGGTAGGGGTGAACCTTGCCATCTTTTGATCTTACCCAAAGCCCCAGCTCACTCTCTTTATAAAAAAAGCCGGAGAGAGGAGCCACAGGAAACACCCTTTGACAACGCAGCAGCAGCCCACTGGGTTTTCAGAATCTCAGCAAAGCTCTGGCTCCTTTGTAAAATGCCACGGGAGATGATATGTGCTAATTTTATCTACACAAAGTAGCCTGTCTAGCCTCAAAATATGTAATGAAAATCGTTTGAGCAATAATCCATCCTGGATAGATTTCTGCATCAGTAGCCTGGCACAAGAATAATTTTGACTCAAAAGTCTGAATCAGCACAAAGACAGAATGTGAAAACAATTTAGATAAAAGCTCCACTATTTAAGTTCAAAGATTTAAGTGATGTTCCTTGCACAAAATATATTCATGCAAATATATACTTGCATATTATATATATTTGTGTATATACATAGCCACATTGTGGAATGTATTTTACCGTGGTAGTAACCTCCTTGTTACAGTCGTTTCTGTAGCTTTCAACATTGTATCACATTAAATGCCAGACTCCTAGTATTCATATTTTCGTAATTTGTTGTCTTAGGCCAATTCCCTCAACTTCTTCTTGCTTTGTTTTGTTTATAAATCTCTAAGGTAAACTGTTGACTTCAGGTTTTGACTGGAGGTGGTTTGGGAGTCATTGTTAATACAGAAATCATTAGAAAGCCCAATTATGGTCCATTACTCATTTTTAGCACATGCATTTTCCGATTTTTGATCACAGAGGGTTTGTAAAAAGAGAATAAAAGACCTTTGAATAGGTTCCTTGGTGGTACATTGTAAACTTCAATTATTTGTTCCCAGAATCTTTTTTTATTTAATAGAGAAGTGAAATCTCTTTTAAATGGAGCATAATTCAGAAACCCCTACTAGAAAGGTATTAAACATGCTTTCATTAATAACAGTAATCTGGAATCCCAGAGCACACTGTCAGTTTAAAATGTAGATCTAAAGATGTATTTTTTTTCCCTGCAGTCCATCATTAAGCTGAAGTCATTTTATATCTGCAATGTTGTAGCCACCACCTCTTCCTGAGAGGGAGGAGGGCAGCATGCTGTTAATGCACAGCTGTCACTCACAAACCTGCCTGCAAAGCAACTGGACAAAACCATTAGTCTGTAATACTTAAAATTTTCTTCCTCTGTAATTTTTGGTAGATTTGCTTTTTTTGGCTTCCAAAATACAGCAACCCACCACAACTGGTTCATGGTATAACCATGGTGTGAAGAGAAAACCAGGCAATTCTCTTTCTGAGGCAGAAAAGCAATCTTGTTTTTCATCTCAACTTTCCCTCTATCACATACAGACACTGGTGGATTCTCTCTCATACTTAATGACTTTTGACAGCCACTGATCTCAGAGGGAAGAGCTTGATAACAGTTTTCCTTTCTCCAGAAATGCTAGTTTTCTCAGGCAGACAAAAGTTCACAGAGAGGCTGGCAAGCTCCTTCTGTTTTGCAATCGTATTTTGTAAAGTACAATCACCCAACGTACTTGAAAAAGCTTGACTTCCCCCCTCAGTATACAGTCCTAGTTCTGCGTGTCTGGGGGTTTTTTGTCCCTCATCAAAAGAGGATGACTGTACTTTTCACCAGCAGCAGAAGAGTGTAAGGGAGAGCAAGATGAGAGGATGCCTGTCAGTTGATATGTTGATGTTTTCCTATACATGTCTGCAACAGTTACTCTGATTCGAAAGCCATTCTAGATCATGGCTAAATTCCTCCCATAAAGAGCTTGGGTTTGTTAGAAGGAGCACACTTCTGCTATCTCTCTCTCTCTCTCACACACACACAGACACACACAGACAAGTACACCCACAGAAATTAACTCTTGTAAATACCTTATGAAAATCATTATGCCTTATACCATTTTCTTTCTACCACATGTGCATCTCAGTTTCTAGCTTCAGTGAAGATAGAGTGAGGGGAGAGAGAGAATAAGAATGGAAAGTGGGGGTGGGGGCACAAATCTGCCTTTTCTGCTTCATGGCCTGTAACATTTCCATGTAGTGTACTTTGCATGGCAGAATAGCTACTAGTAATAGAATTTCTCACAGTGGAGGTTAATTACTTTTCAGCTACAGCAAAATAAATTTCCTGTCAAGCCCAGTGACAGGAAGATGCCACTGTCACCATTTTTACCTGCAGTTTTAATTCACTGTTAATATTTGACACTAGCTTGCATTCAGGGGGCTGGTCTCCTGAACAGTGGGCTTTCCCAAAGGAATAGGTCAGACTGGCAGCAATGTAGTATCAAGCTATGTGGAAAAGAGTATGTTTCACCTCTCCCCCAATGCACTGCAAAGAAGATTAACTGATCTGTCTCTCACTTTAAAGAAGAGAAGAGAACTTCACACTGATGAACTAAAAATGAAAAGTGCACCTTAAAATACAGGGCAGAAGAGTGAGGTGGCATATCTGGTCTAACCTTATGCTAAGCAAACCTACATAACATACCACCTTCTTTTTAATTTCAGCTGTGATTTTTTTCTGGGCTTTAAAAGCCCATTTTTGAGCCTGATAATTTTGTTGTAAAAGCTGAACTCAGTGGATGAGACAGTAAACCTTATGTGGTAGTGAATGATAGACCTCATTTCCCCTAATTGCCTTTATATTCTTCAAATTAGTTCTCACTTTGCTTTGTCTTGAAAGAAATCTCTCCTGCTGCATTTATCAAGTATTGGTGTGTTATGCATTGTCCCACTCTAATCTTTAACTAATACAATGTCCTGTGTGAAGTCACAAAAGTATGCCTGGGGCTTTCCAACCTCCACTCAGGCTGGTGAGACTAGAAGGGGAACTCCTTGACTCGTTTAGCTTCCCTAGTCAAAGTCTTATTTTCCAACATATTACTGATTTTCATGATTCTGAGAAATCAACATGCTCCTAAATTCGCCTGATTGTGCATCTGGGCCCAACAAAATAAAGTTTTTATACCTGCGGCTTATTACTGCACTGGTCAGGAAACACAAAGAAAACACAGTATCTCTACTTTTACCAAAATTAAAAACAGGAGGCAGAAGATGAAATATCAGGAGTTTCATCATACAGGCTTTTTCTCCATACAAGTAGCCTTCAGATGTTTCTTGCTACCTGTGCCCTTCCTCTTCAGGAGGTGGCCTGTGACGGTGTGGAACTGTGAAGGAGCAATGCCAGATGAACATGCAAGGCACATGGGAGCTGTGGGGAGCGGAAGGATTTTGGAAACTGCATGGGCAGATGAAGGATATGTGGATCACCTTGGTGGAGAACAGCGCAGGGGTGTGGCTTGCTAAACTGAGAGTGCTCGGTCCTTCACATAATCATGCTGGACTATAATGGGCCCCTCTTTGACCAAAAGGTCCAGTAAATCAGTAGAAATATCAAAGGAGCTTGCATGCATGAGTGTTTTGTGAACAAAATATATTGGTAACACTGAGAATTTGAAAGATTTTCAGCAGCAAACAACAGTTAAAGAAAAGTTTTCATCAATGCTGATGTCAAGATTTCAGTTTCCAAATGAATTGTCCAAATCTCTACACCACCAAACCCAAACAGGATGGCATTAGGGTGAGTTTTAAAAATGGAGCTGAAAAAGTTGGAGGCCTTATTCAGAAGCATGGTTCCTGTTGAAAGGAGTGACTTGAGGTACAGCTGGGCAATGCCTACTGCATTTAACACCTGGGTCCCTGATGACATTGAAGATAGAGTTTACGGAAAAAATGGGAGAGGAAGTCTGGATCCCTGTGTCACTTTAGGAACATACGATGTTACAAAAAAGCACAAAAGATAGGTCACAGCTTCTCATGTATGAAATACTTCATTTTAGCTGCAGATATTTGTTATAAACAGGGAGGCATTAGATTTAATTGATTTTATTTTGGTTAAGGGACTGGAATGGAATTTCTGTTTTTTGCAAACCACAGGAGACATCAGAGTTTTCTAGATCTTTAAAAAACCCTCAAATCTTGTCTGGCAATGTAGTTAGAACAATTTGGCCTACTGAAATTGCTTTTTTTCAGAGCATTAGGCTCAATTCTGACAGTTAAAGCAGAGATGAACTTTTGGCTTAGAAATGAAGCTAGCCCAGAAGGGTGCTATTCAGCATGGTTTGAATTTCTGATTCACTTTCTGAGCTATCTGAAACTGCTTTATGTTGCTTGACTCATATTATCCATCTCTGTGAAAATCTGTATTAGTGAAATGTCAGCTCCTTTGCGGTAGCATATGGATTTTTTTAAGGTGTGTGTAGGTTCATAACAATATTAAAACAGGCACCTTTCTCTCAGAAAAAGTTCCCATGGTATAGTTCCAACCTTTCATAAAAAAGGCCCCAGGCAGTACAGTGCAGCTCATATCTACACCACCAAAATGTTCACACTAGTGTCATTCAGCATTTTGGAATATGTCCATATATGTTTTGGTTTTCACTTAAATACCTGTT
The DNA here is from genome assembly GCF_030936135.1 of Gavia stellata. NCBI lineage: Eukaryota > Metazoa > Chordata > Aves > Gaviiformes > Gaviidae > Gavia > Gavia stellata. The sequence goes on from NC_082599.1 coordinate 29,926,336, forward strand.
GACAACTCCTAAAATTATGAAGGATTCTTAATCTGCATTTTGTGCTCCCTGGTTTTCATTTTGCTGTCAATCATTGCTGTTAGCATTTCTATAGAAGCAAAAATTCACTGCCTATATTCCAGTGCCTATATGGCTTGGAACCTCATTTCTTGCTTGTGAAACATTTTATGAAGCCTTAAACAGAAAACACAAAAAACAAGCAACATGACCAGATAAGCTCTTGAGAAATCAAGTCTTAACTGTGGATACACACTGAATTCCATGTAAAATAAAACAGAAGGTATGTGAGCTGCCTACAGATGTAGGTATGTGATTTTCTTACTTGCTATTTTCATTTTCCTCCTTAAGCTTCCTCCACAGCAACTGTTCAAAATAGGAAACTACTACAGAAAGATGTCATCTGAACTTGTATTGTAGCAAGTTAAATCTTATTACATCTGGAAGATCAGGCAAAGCTTCCCAAGAGATCCTGCTGTTGCTGAAAATAATTGCCTATGGCTAAAGTAATCTGTTATGAAATCAATTAAATGCATCATGTGGTCATCTAAACAGCAGTTCAATTTCCATATGTTGCTTTCATATTTAGTTATTTCCACAAATTTTTGATTAAGAATACAGCTAACACATGTAATATCTGTAAGGGAATGAGGAGGAGACACTAAATCCCTTGTTTACCACACTGGGCGTCTAAAATCAACAAATGCATAGCAGTTCATTTAAGAAGAGAGGAAACAACAGAGACAGGGAATTAGCTTTGGCATCTGTTTTATAGCTGTGGGACTATAAAGAATCAAAGGTAAGAAAAATCAGTATTTGTGGCTTAGAAAGCATCTCCCAAAGACAGTGGTTCCTTTACATTTTTTACTTTTTTCTTTTTTTTTTTTTCATTCCATACATTCTGATTTCTTACATCTTACATAGCATGCTACAAAATTATTAAGGAGAAACACTATCTTCTAATCTTGGCTGTCTTAAAAACATTAGCAAAGGATGCAATTTATCATCATATTTCATATTAAAGCTTGGAAGAAAGAGCACACAGCAGTGCATCCTGGAAGTCATAGCTGTGAAGAAAAGCACTTTCTGCTATTTTCTCACTGATTGTGGCTAATGTTAAAATAATTGCTGGTAAAGGGTCTCCCTGCTGTTTGATTGCCAAGTTCCACAGTTCCAGTGACTTCAGGTTCTTCTCTATTTAAAACTTTAGTTGGCTTAGTTCAGGCTATTTTATGTGTCTCTTTGCATTTTTTCAAAATCCCTTAACACTTCAAGCTCCCTTTGTCAGAGACTTGGCAAAATCAAAGTTTTAATGAAGACACATTGTGAAGGAGCCTGTGCATTTCAGCGATCTTTTCTTTCTTTTAATAAAAAATAAAGGGGGGAGGGTTGGTTAGTGTTGATTGAAAATAAAATAGAAATGTGCTGGCTATGGACTTTATTCATTGTGCTGGTTTACTGTAATCATCCTTGGTACTGGGAGCACTCTGGGAGCAACATTGCTTCAACAAGCAAGGGTGGCCAAAATCCTCTCTTAGAAAAGCATGTATTCACTGATTTCTGTTTCTAAGAGTGTTTTCCATTGTACCTTGAGGTTTTTTTATTTCCAACTGACTGTACTGGTATTCTTGACCATAAAACTGAGGGGCTTTTCAAATTGTTTTTCTTTGACACCATATTTGTTGTTATGAGTTAACTACCAGGAAAAGTGCAACAGCTTACTAAAATTAATTAAGTGAGTAAAGATTCAATAATAATGTGTGACTCATTAAGGAAAGTCTACAAAAGATGTTTGTGATTTTAAGCATCGTACAAAGATAAAATGAAGATTCATATATGTTTAATTAAGGCATGCGATGCAAATATAATCCTCCCTCCCAGTTCCTCCAAAATTGTGGCCTGTGTTGGGGATGACCATATAGGACACTGCTGTTTGCTGAATGTTTTCTTAATCAGGATGCTACTGCTGTGACCATACTGCTTCTCACAGGAATTCCTGCTAAACAGGAAACATTTTTAAAACCCTCTCGTCTTCCCCCACTCTCTAAATCTGTAGCTATTGGTAAATCTTAGTCACAAATTGTATGTGTCTAGCCAAGGTTACCATTGTTTATTTCAATAGGAAAAAAAAATGGTGCTTTGCAGCAGCTGTTATTTTTAGGTGAAATACCACCATCTATAGAATGCAATCAGGACTCCTGATATAATGTAAAGTGGAAATATAAAGATGGTTGATTATTTTGTGTTAGGACCAACCATTTCATTCTATCATCTGTCTTTTTTCATCACCTCCAGTGTGATATCCTGGAATGGAGTTCCTGACACATAATAGAAAGCTATGGTGAAAACATTAATATGTTCCCTAGTTCAAGCAGTCCATGTTGTCTCAGAAGTAAATAGAAAGTCTCCCGACCTTTTCATTTACTTCTGAGACAACAGGCTTGAGAGGAAATATTTTGCCAGCTGTTTTAGTTTTAAATTACAATGCCATGATTGGTTTCATTTCTGGGTCACCCATAGCAACCATTACTTGAAACCACAAGAACAGCCCATGCTGCATTTAAAACTCTTTTGGGTTAAAGTCCAAGTGCTATAATTTATCTGACATATTTGTTTTTAAAGCAATCAAATTCACTGCCTTGAAAAAGCCTGTTATTCCCTCCAGTGTCTCTCTCTTTTCAATACATAATTATGTGCGTACTTGGCACTAAAATATCAGTTTCTGTATCTAGTAAGAGATTAATCACTGCGCTGAGATAATTCATGTCATGTACATGCAATCAGTAGCCAGAATAGTATCTTCAGTGCAAGTGAGTCTTAGGCCAATACAGAGATCAACACAACTGAATTCACTTTGATCCAATGCAGCAGATTTAATTTTATTCCAATTTTAATAGTGTCCATCAAGTAACCCAGATATCAAATTACTTAGACTATTGTTTGTAAGGGAATCTCTGAATCTTGTTTAGGAGCATGTAGAACTGCATCTTAAGTTTCTTGCATCTTCCCATATAGATGGGATCATTTATGTATGTGCAACTGTTCAACAAATGATGAAATTAGTGTAATGAATGCCCCTAGAAACAGATGTTTAACTGACTTCTGTATCTGTGTTCAAATCCTGATGGTTTTTTTCCCCTAGAGCCAACTGTCTCTCCTTTAAGTAAAATAGGCAGGGTCTGCTCCTGCATCTTAAGGCCAGTGACATGGCAGAGCTTCATGGCTTAATTCCCTTCCCCATGAAACAGCATGGCTTTTTACATATTGTCTGTAGGTATCAGCCCCTGGCCTGCACTATGTCTCAAACTATACCCAGGGACTGACTGCTGGCCACAATGAGACCAAGATGTGTTTTAGCCATTAAACAGTACAGATGATCCTACACTGGTGCTCAAGCCTGCGCATTGACCTTGCCTAGTTTGCTAGCGTAGACGCAGCTAACCAAGCCCCGCTTACTGTCCTCTGTAAGGCAAAGGAAGATGGTAGGTAGGATGAAAGGAAAGACAGACAGAAAAGCAGGGTAAATTTGGTCCTAAAGTGCATTTAGTGCTGCATTGTCTAGGTAAGAGGAAATATTCTATCATAGACCACCATTACATCACTGGACCCTTAATAAACTTTGGCTGGAAACAGAGAAAGGGATTGGATTTCTGTCACAAAATGTTCCATGATAGAGCATCACAGGAATTATTTGACAACTAAGGGAGAAAAAATATTTCCAAAAAGAAGAATAATACTGATACATCTTCTTGTATAACGTATTAACTGATGTCAAACAGCATAGCTTGACATCAGAGCATGTGCTAAATGCTGTTTGTAATTTATTAACATGTACTTTTTTGGTTTCTCCATGAGAACTTTAAATACTTAAAGCTTACATAGTACACTACTTGTCCCAGGTTAATCTCCAGTAACATTAACTCTGGCTAATGTCTCTGTTGTTTCTTACCACTTAAGTTGAATTTTGTGAATACTCCAGTGAACTCACTCCCCTTTTGAAGTCCTGTATGTCTCTATATACCATTGAGTATGATCAGCTGTGGTGTAATTTTAAATGTCAAGGCCAAGGTCTGTCAGATATTATTTGTTCTTTTACTAAAATTTAGATGTGTGTTTTAACTAAATTGAGGTGGTCCATCTCAAGAAATGCTCCCATGATAGGACACAAAGCTAACGTCAGTTCTTGCTGAAGAAGAAAAAGGTTTAACAATAACATCAAAAAGGAATTGATCAGCAGACCTCAACATATTTTCTCCCATCACATCAGCTGCCACAGCCTAGCTGTCCTAAACAAACCACTTGACAAATTCTGCCAGTGCAGTTGCTGCAATATTTATAGCTGCACTGTTTATGCCTCTACAGTTATAGCTGCATCAGCACTTTAATTATAAACCTTATTTTCCAAAGATTTACTACTAAGCAACAAAAAAATCACCCTCAGCTGCAAGTTTGGATGTGAAGTGTTCTCAAGTGTACATGTGTAATTTGCACTTAGGTTGTGATAGGCCAGATTCAGTGCCTACTGAATACTGAAGGCAATGGAAAAAGTAAAAAGTTATCATGTATGTATAATTATTAACATCGTTCAATGTGAATAAATAATTTTGCATAGAAAAAAACACTTTTTTTTTGTGCCTTTGACTCTAATGTTGTAATGATTTTTGTAGCAACAATGTTGATTTAGTATTACTGGCACAGCTGAAATGCAAGTATATTGAAAGAGTTAAGTTCATCTACAATAATGGTCAGGTATTGCACCACAAACATTTACCACAACTTTCACTACAAAAAACACATCTCCATATTACCCATTCCTCAGAACTCTGCATTTCAGGACTGAATATTTCAGTATTGTCTTTCTGTTTAATTTTTTTTTTTCTATTTTTTACCATCTGGATACATTTACAGGCAAAACCAACATAATATTTGATCTTCTAACTCTATTTACAACATTGAGGAACTGATGAATTCAAGAGAAGACAAGATCTTTCATTATTTCATTCTCTTCAGTGTCCCATGAAGCATTACAAAACCTTCTGAAAAGCATAAATACAAATAGTCACAAATATAAATGAATAAACACAGCCACACGAATACACATACCTCTTTTAAATGATCTGTCATATGTTTATAGCAGATCTGGCTGTACTATTCATTAAAATAAGTTATTTGGCTAATTTTGACATTTTTCTTCAATATTGTCCCCCTGAATTTCCCCCTTCTCTGGAAATCAAATCGCAGTAAATGGTTGAATGATATTTGATGAATTCTCTGAATTGTATTCTCCTTCAATTGTTTCACGATTTGTCTACAGGTGTATGCTTTGTTCACCTATTTCTATATAGATAGAATTACTGCCCATTGAAATACTACTGAAAGCATATGTGCCTGTGTTTCCATATGAAATATTTTATAAAATAAAATATAATTTAGATTAATATTTGTCTTATTTTTGTGGGGAACTGGGACTTTGAACGTACTGCTGAAACTGGTTCTTTTTGCTGAACTTCATACTGTGAGATGTAATCAGATACAACTCAAGCAAGGAATGGAGCAGATCTCCATGTAATTTCTGAACAGCATGATTCTGTTCAATTACATGAGACAAGATCATTTGTCCCTGAACTACACGTGAAAGTAGACTCTGTCGACTTTACTGGCAAACATTATCCCTTGCCAGTTCCTATATTGCCTCCTAATGTAGTGTTTCTATGCAGAGGTACATCAACAACAGGAATTCGTATTATCAGGTTCCCAAGATAGTCAAACCCATTATGAGTCTCTCACAAAATATGAGGGGATGCCAGGGATCCAAAGACACTAAAGAGTACCAATTCTCTTCAGAAATTATTTTGCTCACTTTCCACTAAGATTGTATTCATGATTCATTTTGCTGGTATATGTGGCTCCCTGTAAGGTGCTGGAAACTCACCTGAAGTACAATGAAAAACATGAAAATAAATAAATCCATTATATATTAATTGTAGAGGTCTCCTTGCAGATTTATTTTTGTTCCAACTAGTGTTTCCATGATATTTTAGAATAAAAATAGGTGAGTTGGAGCTTGATTACCAAGAATCCTGAATAGCTTCTAGAGAACACTTGGGACTCCTTTCCTAAAACAGAATTGCATCCAATTGCATGCAGCTGAGTCAAGGGAAAGGTTCACATCAAGTTTTCATGTGATCCATATTCATTGACAAGACTGGAAAAGATTTTTTCCTTTCTCTCTCTCCCTTTAATGTTAGAAAGAATATTTCCTGAGTAAAAAAAAAATAATAAAACATCTAAGCTTAAAATATTGTTTGAGGTGTTGCTCAGCTGGCAAAAGACAGGTAGCCAACCTTTAGGTTGACACAGATTCCATCAGTCACTGCACTTTTTTCCTTCATGTTGGTATGGCTGCGTGAGTGGCTCCAAGCTTCAGCTTTGAGTTTCAGATCTTGTGTCACTTTGTGTCACAGCATTAAAGTTATTTACCTGAAGTTCCATTTATATCTCTATGTTTTTCTATAACATTGCATACAAAGAGCTATCTTCAGTGTACCTGACAGGACACTTTGAAGACAAATGGTCACTTAGAATGGTTAAAAGGAAATGAAAGAGCATTATGCAAAACAGCTATTCACAAAGGGTAAAGTAGTTGAATTTAAAACACTGAAAGCTATTGAATCATTATAGTGATGGATTGTCTTTGCTATCTACAAATAATAAATACACTGATCTTCTTGTCTAAAACAGTGAATTTGCTACATTTAATCAGCAATACTGAAGAACACTAATCATTACCTCAATCCAGATTAGGTTTCAGAAAATCTCTCTTTAAAAAAACCTAGGCACAAGAGGATAAAATGATAAAATGACAACTTTTATTTGGTGTTTTATCTTTGAAAAACAGAACATTTAAGTTCTTAACTACTCCATGCACAATACAACACTGGTAGGACAGTCATGGTTTGATTTAGCTGCTAGATAGCATGACAGAGCATTTTTGAAGTCAGAATAGTCCACACTAACAACAAAATTTAAAAAAATCTTACTAGTAACTGCTTTGAACATCAGGCATGAAAATTCTAAAGAGGAGCATAGGAAAGAAAATATAGGATTGTCCCCATTTAAGGACATTTCCAAGCAGTCAGTTTCCATACTGAACTCTCCATGGCTCTGGCTGTGAAAGGGATACAGGGATGTGCCAGACTGAGACATTTCACTCAGAACTCACACTAATTTATCTCAAAAAGATTCTAAGTATTAGAAGTGGCACCCTGAACCAGTATGATCTCTTCAGTCAACATCTTACGCCTCCCGAACAGAATATCCTTTAAAACATGGACTTGTAGCAGGATGCTCCAGCTGACATGAGGTCTTCAGCAGCTTCTTTTATGGCAGCAGATGGGGGTGGTGTGCCGATGTTGGGGGCGAAATCGATAGCCCAGCTCAAGTGCATCTACTCCAATGCACGCAGCATGGGCAGCAAACAAGAGGAGCTGGAAGCCATTGTGCAGCAGGACAGCTATGACGTAGTTGCCACCACAGAAACATGGTGGGACGACTCGCATGACTGGAGTGCTGCAATGGATGGCTATAAGCTCTTCAGAAGGGATAGGCAAGGAAGGAGAGGCGGTGGGGTGGCTCTGTATGTTAGGGAGTGTTTTGATTGTATAGAGCTCAATGATTGTGACAAGGTTGAGTGCTTATGGGTAAGGATGAGGGGGAAGGCTAACAAGGCAGATACCCTGCTGGGTGTCTGTTATAGACCACCCAACCAGGACAAAGAGGTGGACGAAACGTTCTACAAGCAACTGGCAGAAGTCTCACAGTCAAAAGCCCTTGTTCTTGTGGGGGACTTCAACTTACTGGAGTCTGCTGGAAATATAACACAGCAGAGAGGAAACAGTCCTGGAGGTTCCTGGAGTGTGTAGAAGATAAATTCCTGACACAGCTGGTAAGGGAACCTACCAGGGGAGGTGCCCTGCTTGACCTGCTGTTTACAAACAGAGAGAGTCTGGTGGGAGAAGTGAAGATCGGAGGCTGTCTTGGGCTTAGCGACCATGAAATGATTGAATTCTCAATTCTTGGTGAAGTAAGGAGGGGGGTCAGCAAAACCATGGACTACTGGAGGACAGACTTCAGCCTGTTCAGGACACTGGTTGAGAGAGTCCCTTGGGAGACAGTCCTGAAGGGCAAAGGGGTCCAGGAAGGCTGGACATTCTCCAAGAAGGAAATCTTAAAGGAGCAGGAGCAGGCAGTCCCCATGTGCCTTAAGAAGAGCCGGTGGGGAAGACGACCGGCCTGGCTGAACGAGGAGCTTTTGCTGGGACTCGCGAAAAAAAGGAGAGTTTATCCCCTTTGGAAGAAGGGGCAGGCAACCAAAGAAGAATACAAGGAGCTCATTAGGTCATGCAGAGAGGGATTTAGAAAGGCAAAAGCCCAGCTAGAGCTCAATCTGGCCATGGTTGTAAAGGATAACAAAAAATGTTTCTATAAATACATTAACAACAAAAAGAGAGCCAAGGAGAATCTCCATCCTTTACTGGATGCGGGAGGGAACATCCTCACCAAGGATGAGGAAAAGGCTGAGGTACTTAATGCCTTCTTTGCCTCAGTCATTAATAGCCACACCAGGTATCCTCAGGGTATTCAGCTCCCTGACCTGGAAGACAAGGATGCAGAGCAAAATAAACTCCCCATGATCCAGGAGGAAGCAGTTAATGACCTGCTATGCCACCTGGACACTCACAAGTCTATGGGGCCTGATGGCATCCACCCAAGGATGCTGAGGGAGCTGGCAGAGGAGCTTGCCAAGCCACTCTCCATCATTTATCAACAGTCCTGGTTAACAGGGCAGGTCCAGATGACTGGAGGCTTGCCAATGTGACACCCATCTACAAGAAGGGCCGGAAGGAGGATCCGGGGAACTACAGGCCTGTCAGCCTGACCTTGGTGCCGGGGAAGATTTTGGACAGGTTCATCCTGAGGGCACTCACAGGGTACGTGCAGGACAACCAAGGGATCAGGCCCAGCCAGCACGGGGTCATGAAGGGCAGGTCCTGCTTGACCAACCTGATCTCCTTCTATGACCAGGTGACCTGCATGGTGGATGAGGGAAAGGCTGTGGATGTTGTCTACCTGGACTTCAGCAAAGCCTTTGACACTGTTCCCCACAGTATTCTCCTGGAGAAGCTGGCGGCTCGTGGTTTAGACAGGTACACTCTTCGCTGGGTAAAAAACTGGCTGGATGGCCAAGCCCAGCGAGTTGTGGTGAATGGAGTCAAATCCAGCTGGCGGCCGGTCACAAGCGGAGTCCCCCAGGGCTCAGTTTTGGGACCGGTCTTGTTTAATTTATTTATCGATGATCTGGATGAGGGGATTCAGTCCTCAGTAAGTTTGCAGACGACACCAAGTTGGGTGGGAGTGTTGATCTACTTGAGGAGAGGAAGGCTCTGCAGAGGGATCTGGACAGGCTGGATCCATGGGTCGAGGCCAACTGTATGAGGTTCAACAAGGCCAAGTGACAGGTCCTGCACTTTGGCCACAACAACCCCATGCAACGCTACAGGCTTGGGGACGAGTGGCTGGAAAGCTCCCCCACAGAAAAAGACCTGGGGGTGTTGATTGACAGCCAGCTGAAGATGAGCCAGCAGTGTGCCCAGGTGGCCAAGAAGGCCAACGGCATCCTGGCCTGTATCAGAAACAGTGTGGCCAGCAGGAGTAGGGAGGTGATCGTGCCCCTGTACTCGGCGCTGGTGAGGCTGTACCTTGAATCCTGTGTTCAGTTTTGGGCCCCTCACTACAAGAAGGACATTGAGGTGCTGGAGCGTGTCCAGAGAAGGGCGGCGAAGCTGTTGAGGGGTCTGGAGCATAAGTCTTAGGAGGAGCGGCTGAGGGAGCTGGGGTTGTTCAGTCTGGAGAAGAGGATGCTGAGGGGAGACCTCATCGCTCTCTACAATTACCTGAAAGGAGGTTGCAGAGAGGTGGGTGTTGGTCTCTTCTCCCAAGTGACTAGTGATAGAACGAGAGGAAATGCCCTCAAGTTATGCCAGGGGAGGTTTATGCTGCATATTAGGAAAAATTTCTTCACTGGGAGAGTGGTGAGACACTGGAATAAGCTGCCCAGGGAGGTGGTGGAGTCACCATCACTGGAGGTGTTCAAGGAACGTGTGGACGAAGCATTGTGGGACATGGTTTAGTGGGCATGGTGGTGTTGGTTGATGGTTGGACTTGATGATCTTACAGGTCTTCTCCAACCTTAGTGATTATGTGATTCTGTGAAGAAAAGACCAATCATTCAGGTCAGGAAAACTGGTAGAGTATCCTGGAGGCTGCACACTACCACTAACACCATCCACCTTCCTAGACATTGTACACTGTGATCCCCTTAGAAATACACTTTTCCCAGTTCTGGTGAAGCCCTGACCAGGCTCCCTAGCTTGTACACACACATAGTGAAATGGCTTGGGTAACCACATACCCCAGAAACCCAAGGAGATTAAGTGCTTGGGAGTAAACTGGAGCACTGTACTTAAGAGTTGGCCAGTGAGACACTGGTTTAGAATCACTGCAACTGTGACTCATTAACTCTACATTGGAACAATGAAAAACCAAGTACCTTGCTCCTGCTTTATGATAGCAGCTATTTGCTTGGAGTGTGGGTACTGATTTCTGGCAAGTCACGTGGTTACTCAAAAACCCGAATTGTGCCTTTGGACTGTGCCACTGGATGGGCACAAATGTGAAGACCTGATTTTGGGCAAACATGAGAGCTCCCATTACACAGCTTTTGCACAGAGATGCAGAAGAGCCTGACTTCCCATGGGCCCTAGGAGCCCTGCAGCATAAACTATGTCACTGCACGTGTAGGAAACTATTCTCTCTGTCACCTGCTATAGCCATAGGATTTGTAAACTCTATAAGACACTCAGTATTGAATTTTATTTTGACAAGCTCTATAAAGGTCTAGGATTTTAACTTCACCAGGAAGAGGGTGGTTCCACATGTAGAATTTCTGATTTAGACACATCAAAGAAATAACTTTATCACACACTTTATTAATGAGTCATTAAAATCTATTGGTTTTAACAGTTTTAATTAAAAGCTACTGTTTTCCTCCATAAGAAAAAGAGGTGATTCCTGAAAACTCAGGGAATCAGATCTCTGTGTATTATAAGTGGTAATTCCACACCTTTCATGTAGCAGTGAAATAGCTCTTTTATGGTAACTTTCTACCTTGTCACACTTACACTGCAGAAAATCATATTCCCAATGTAAAGTAGTCACTGATAACTCAGTTTATGTTACTGAAGGTGCTAAAATTTTTATTATAGTCATGTAGCAAAACAATAATGAAAATGTGACATTTTATTGTTTCCTTAATTATTGTTCCTTAATTATATTTTAAATAAATTTTATTTAGGCATATGATTCATGGTAAGTACACCCCACCACTTATAATTAAATATGCTTTACAAAATTAAATGCTTTGCAGAACCAGGATGGTAGTGTTTTATTAGAAATGATCGTGCTTATGAGTGCGATAACACTTTTTTTTTCCTATATTCAAAGTAATTTTTCACTTTTTCAAAAAAATTGCACAGCTTAGAGGTGGATTTTATTTTTTACCTTCTTATAAATCCTAAGTCAGAATGGTCTTCAGCACCTAAGGTAACCTAACTGCTATTGACATATGCTGCGGGCTTTGACAAGTAAAATGATGAGATCTTAAGTAACAGATATATTGTCTCTGAAGAGCAGTTTATACAGTTTGGATACCTTCCAAGGAAAAATCATATGAAAAACCAATGATACTGACATCTGCCTCTCACAAAAAGCCAAGGGAATCTTGTAAAGGTCACAGTGCTAACTGGCAGGGTAACTGATTAAGACAAGCTTGTTATGTACTGTATTGCACATAACAGTATAGTGGGCAAGGGAAAGCAAAGTAATTTCCCTTTCTGCCATGCGCACACAGATATGCGGGTTTCAGTAAGGACTGAATGTGAGTCTTCAGCTGAAGGTCAGTGCATTCAGTTACATTGGCAAAATTAATTTTTGATATAAGCAATGCTGGCTTCCTTTTCTAACATAATGTCTGGCAATGTAATGTAAAGTTCCATAACATCTACATCATTTAATATATAAAAAATTCTTTTTTTAGTTTTGTGGCATGATTAAAACTTTTATGCTTCAGATTTCTAGTGAATAAAAAATAAAAATCATAACTAAAGCTCATGGAGAACTAACCACCTAGGTGAGGAGCGGGCAAAGTGGGACACAGAGACTCCCCACCCTCTACTCTTCTAATTCTTCTTCCTCAGCTTCAGAAGCCTCCCAGCTATCTTTCCCCCTTCTGCTTTACACTAGCTTAATTTCTGTGGCATCACCTATGTCTTACACTGGTACAGGTAAGAACAGCTTCAGGTCAGGCAAGTATAAATAGGGTATGTCAGCCACTAGCTTATCCGTGGCAAGCCACCTGGAGGGAAATGGCGAGGTGTAGTGAGGGTTTCATCCTGCCCATACTGAAATGAAATGGATGACTTAGTATGCCCTTTTACTACACAACTAGGAATACCCAGTTGTTAAGCCTTGCACAAAGATAATAAACCTGACCATTCCTTTTGATCAATGACTTTTAATCAGAGAAACAGAGCAAGTCTTGCATGTCATCATACTCTCAGTCACATCAAGGTACTGTTCTAGAGAATTACATGATCTTGGCCCTCTCTTCTGCCTGTAACCAACATTATAATATCCAGAGGCATAAAGGGTGGTAGATACAGAATACTCTGTATTATTTCTTACTATTCTTCCCTGCCCTTTCTTTATCCTACCCTCAATGAACCAAAAGTTCAAATCCTAGAACTGGTAGAAAGCCCAATATTTTAGTTTTAAAATGAATGCATGTTGTACAATTTCCATTGGCCCATAGAAGGCAGTGTGGCACCCTCTGAAAAGGGAAGAAACAGCACTGTCCCTGAGGACAGCACTGTCTGAAAAGAAAATTTTCTTACATCTAGTAGAATCTCTTTTACAGAGGAAGAAAGGATTTGGCACACTGAGAGAGATTTTTGGAAGAAGAAGGGAAAGGTTGGCTTAACAAAGCCCAGAGTATTAAAAACTTTAATACTATTTTCATCAGTATGGGGCCTTTTCATATCAACTGCTTCAACTAAGCAAATGTTGTTCTGCAGACACATATTTTTGTACCAGTTATTTTAATTATATAGTCTGCTGGAAATGTAGGCTGAAGCTGGCAGTTCTGTGTGCCAACTTGTTTGTTTTTATAATTCTGTATTTTATAAGAGAATAAAACAAAGATACGGGTTTCTAAGTATTAGTTTGCATGACTCATCAGGCACAGTGCAATTTGTAGTAGTCTGGGCTGCTTGACACTTAATAAATGTGGTGGTTCAAACAGTTGGGAGCAAAAAACCATTTTGTCTTGACAAAATCACAGAACCATTTATGAGTTTGGGTTTTTTAATGTAGATTATCAACATTTTGCCATTACTTGGGAATAGAAGGGCTGAGCAGGACTGAAACAGCAGAACACAAAAAGAAACAAAAAACCTGCCCATTTTTGAGAAGTTACTGACAGGAAAGGTGCAGTACCTCCAGCCTGCTACAGCCTTCTGCAGAGAAGTAACCAGAATGGGATTACAATAAAACTACAACCAGAATTATTTTAAAGATAACGACAATAGCCAGGAGAAAAGCAGCATCTTCCCTGTTGTTTGCCTGAGATTGAGAAAATCAGCCATTATCTAACAGCACTTGCCGAAATCCATGGAGAGATGAGGAAAAGACAAGACTGCAGTGCCCTGCAATCTGCTGAATCCATTCACTAGATGACAGCGACAAGCTCTATGATCTCTGTCTCTAGGGCATTGATATCAGTTCCAGTCCTTAGGCTTTGTTATGCTGACATACTTTTTTAGTGTGTTGTATAATTTCTAGGAAAAGCTTACATGAACCCAGAATCATGGACTTTCTCTGCTGCTCTTCGTTTTTTTACAAATGGATGCAAAATGAAAGACCATCTCTCCAAACAAGTGAGCCTAGCTGATCTTAGAGCAACATCTGTAGGAGTACAGAAATCATTAAAAAGGTCACTTAATTTCCAAAGAAGCCCTCTCACTTAGCATTTGGAATTTGCCACTTTCAAAAAATGTAAGTTGATGAATATTTAAAGTAAGCATGGTGGATAATTATAATACACAGCAATTTATTGGCTTCAGTGGGACTGAAGGCAAAAAGATAGACTGGTATTCTGAAAGATACTAAGTCAATGGACTTCGCTTATTTACTCTTTTCATTCTGCTTATTCTCTTTCAACTCCTGGGGAGAACCTCGATTGGATTATGTTTTCAGGCATACTCTATGCAAGTGAATGAGAGGAAGTGTAAGCATATTTGAAAACAGAGATCAACTGTAAGGTTTCCAATTGTTCAGAATGGAGGATAAATAAACAGAGCTGTAAAAAAATAATATTGTTTGAGTGAAGCTACAAATCTAACATATTCATATAGTGTGCATTTTAAGGGTGTAATACTATATGCTGAGTGAATGCACTAATGATGCATGTTCTCTGCAACTCTACTATTTACTGCAAAAGGTATAATTCAGCATTTTTCAATAGGCCCAAATTCTCTATGCACAGAAAGGCCCCACTGATTTCAGTGGCATAGGAATTAGCAGAGCAAGATTGGTCAGCTATCAAAGTGCATTACAGCTGAATGGAAAGGAAAACTAAGAAGTGAAATTTTAAATCAAGAAAAATGGTACATTCAGTGATTAAGGAAAATTAGCTAGAGGTGTAATTTTTATTATTCAATTTAGGCAAATAACTGTTCTTTGATAACTAGAAACAAGAATGGGCCTGTTTGAGGATTTAGATTTCCATCTTAATTTGGGGGTTTATGTTTCCAGATTTTTACATGTAAATTTCCACAATGCCGAGGAATTAATCTATAGTTTACTAGGCATTTCTGGAGGACAACTGAAAAATCTACAGAAAAAAATAGATCCTCTCATGTTGCTCAGTCTTCAGCAATTAGGGAATACTCCTCGAAAGCTTCACAAATGCAGCAGAAAAAGGACCACAAATAAATTTTGCCTGATCCAGGAACAGCTTTTTTGCCTACTAGAGTTTTGAGGAGACAAAAGTAAATTAAAAAAAATCTAAAAAGAAAAGGTTTCCCTCACTTTTGGAATGATCAGGATTTTAAGGCAAAATCTTAAATACTTCCTCAGGCATCTCAGGGCTGCAGAGGAAACCCTTAGGTGACCTTACTGTGAAAATGAAGAGGAGTCCTACAGAGAAAGAACATTTATTCTTGTTTGGTTTTAAGTTTATTGAACTGAAGATACTCCTGTTTCTCTTCAAAAGACCTCTTGCTCCTCAAACAAAATCATTTCAGAAATTTACAGTCTCAAACAAGAGCACTTCAGTTTCAAAAAACCAAAACCTTTCATAAAAACTCTAGAAACTCGAAGTATGTACCATTTCTGAAAAGTCACATACTATCTCTGAAGTCACATAGCAGTCCCCAGTTTCAGAGATCTCTCTACACATCTGTTTGAGCAACCAAGATCTATTAAATGACACCAGTTAGAAAACTTGTATTTGATGGAAATGTAATCTTCTGTCTCATAGTAATAAGCAACACACTCTGCCACATGGATTCAGACTTCCAATAGAAAAGCAGACTATGCATTGTTATCCTTTCATATGTTTACCTTCTCCAAGTAAGGATTCATAGATGGTTCATTCATATCAGTTGTATGTTGAAGATTTTTTCTCATGCATCTGTCAAAGAGATCAAGTCATAGTACACTAATTTCACTCATGTAATGTGACAGGTCTTAAAATAACATGATGATCAACTGTTTCCCTCCCTTTGCCTTACTTTTGGCAAAGTGCTCAGTCCTGCTCCTTTTTATCTATATAGGAGTCCATTAATGAGTATTCTAGTGCTTTTGGCTTTGTTTTCTGTAATACCCTAACACTGAGAGTTTTATATCTCTTTTGCATCAAAGGTCAAAAGTAGCAGTTTCCCTTGCTGGGAAGAAAAGTGGAATTAATTTAACTGAAAACTGCTAATTGGAAAGAGGTTCTCTCTTCTGAATACAACATCTCTCCACATCTGAACATGATAGCTATGCTTGTGTGGCAAGGTGTTCCCAAAGTAAAAATTGTCTCTGAAAGCAAGAATTATTATTATTATTATTATTATTATATTAGGAATTCTGGTCCATTTCAGAATGTCTTCTGACTAGAGAAAAGGATGAGTCTGACCTTTTCCTTTTGAGATTCATTCGTTGTGCAAGCTATTCTCCAATGTAAGTGACTACAGAAACATTTTCTTTCCCTGAAAATGTTGACTAACTCCAATTTTTAGAAACTATAAAAAAGAAACCCAGACAAGATAAAATGTGATAGAAATAATGTTCTGGGTGTCTGAATTTTTTTTTTTCATTTATTTTCACAAAGTCTCAGACTAATGTGACATAAGCATACATATATATATATAGCATACATATATACATGTACATATATACATATATATACTTCCTCCAAGCTCGGGATCGGTGCATCTCTAAGAGCAAGAAGCCAGGCAAGGGAAGCAAGAGACCTGCATGGTTGAGCAAGGAGCTTCTGAAAACACTCAAGTGGAAGAAGGAAGTTTACAGTATGTGGAAGAAGGGACTGATCACTTGGAAGATTACAAGAATGCTGTCAGAGTATCCAGGGATGAAACAAGGAAAGCCAAGGCCTCCTTGGAATTAAACCTGGCAAGGGATGTCAAGGTCAACAGGAAGGGTTTCTTCAAGTACATTGGAGGCAAAAGGAAAACTAGAGAAAATGTGGGCCCACTGTTGAAGGTGACAGGTGCCATGGTGACAGATGATGCAGAGAAGGCGGAGTTACTGAATGCCTTCTTTGCTTCAGTCTTTCCTGCTCCAGCCAGCCATCAGGAGTTCCAGACTTTGGAGGTAACAGAGAAAGTCTGGAGGAAGACAGACTTTCCCTTGGTTGAGGAGGATCAAGTTAGAGACCAGTTAAGTAAACTGGACATCCACAAGTCCATGGATCCTGATGGGATACACCCACAAGTGCTGAGGGAGCTGGCAGAAGTCATTGCTGGGCTACTCTCCATCATCTCTGAAAGGTCCTGGAGAACAGGCGAAGTGCCTGAGGACTGGAGGAAAGCCAGTGTCGCTCCAGTCTTCAAGAAGGGCAAGAAGGAAGACCCAGGAAACTACAGGCCAGTCAGCCTCACCTCCATCCCTGGAAAGATGATGGAACAGCTCGTTGTGGGTGTCATCTCAAAGCATCTGGAGGAAAAGAAGGTTATAAGAAGTAGTTGACATGGATTCACCAAGGGGAAGTCATGTCTGACCAATCTGATAGCCTTCTACGATGACATGACTGGATGGAGACATGAGGGGAGGGCAGTGGATGTTGTCTACCTTGACTTCAGCAAGGCTTTTGACACTGTCTCCTACATCATCCTCATAGACAAGCTTAGGAAGTGTGGGTTAGATGAATGGACAGTGGGGTGGATTGAAAACTGGCTGATAGATACAGCTCAGAGGGTTGTGATTAGTGGCACAGAGTCTAGTTGGAGGTCTGTAACAAGTGGTTTAGGTTGGATATTAGGAAAAATTTCTTTACTGAGAGAGTGGTGAAGCATTGGAACAGGCTGTCCAGGGAGGTGGTGGAGTCACCATCACTGGAGATGTTCAAGGAAGGAGTGTACGTGACATTGTGGGACATGGTTTAGTGGGCATGGTGGTGTGGGGTTGATGGCTGGACTTGATCATCTTACAGGTCTTTTACAACCTTAATGATGCTGTGATTCTGTGGTGTTCTACAGGGGTCAGTACTGGGTCCTGTCCTGTTCAATAGATTCATCAATGACCTGGATGAAGGGATAGAGTGTGCCCTCAGCAAGCCTGCCGATGACACAAAACTGGGAGGAGTGGCGGACACACCAGAAGGCTGCGCTGCCATTCAGCATGACCTGGACAGGCTGGAGAGTTGGGCAGAGAGAAACCTTGTGAAATTCAACAAAGGCAAGTGTAGGGTACTGCACCTGGGGCGGAATAGCCCCACGCATCAGTACAGGTTAGGGGCTGACCTGCTGGAGAGCAGCTCTGTGGAAAGGGACCTGGGAGTCCTGGTACACAACAGGATGACCATGAGCCAGCAATGTGCCCTTGGGGCCAAGAAGGCCAATGGCATCCTGGGGTGCATCAAGAAGAGTGTGGCAAGCAGGTCGAAGGAGGTTATCCTCCCCCTCTACTCTGCCCTGGTGAGGCCGCATCTGGAGTACTGTGTCCAGTTCTGGGCTCCCCGGTTCAAGAAGGACAGCGAACTGCTGGAGAGGGTACAGTAAAGGGCTACGAAGATGATTAGGGGACTGGAACATCTTTCTTATGAGGAAAGGCTGAGGGACTTGAGTCTTTTTAGTCTGGAGAAGAGCAGACTGAGGGGGGATCTTACTAATGCTTATAAATACTTAAGGGGTGGGTGCTAGGAGGATGGGGCCAGTCTTTTTTCAGTGGTGCCCAGTGACAGGTCAAGAGGTAATGGAACAAACCTGGTCATAGGAAGTTCCATCTAAATGTCAGGAGGAATGTCTTTACTTTGAGGCTGGCAGAGCACTGGAACAGGCTGCCCAGAGAGGTTGTGGAGTCTCCTTCTCTGGAGATACTCAAAACTCACCTGGATGCATTCCTGTGTAATCTGCTCTAGGTTAACCTGCTCTGGCGGGGGGGTTGGACTAGATGATCTCCAGAGGTCCCTTCCAACCCCTATCATTCTGTGGTGCTGTGATATGCACCTGATTCTTCTGTCTGCCAAGGAAACTTCTCAAAGGAGTCTTATTTCTGTATGCATCAGTTAGTTAAAGGAAACTAAGGGGAAATCTTTTAATATAGTTAATCCAATGCTACTACTAGAATCTCTGAGAAGACTTGTTTGACACAATTCATGATTGCTGGATTATTTGATCATAACTTTAAGAATATCAAAGGTAATAGTATGAAGCTGTCAAGACTGAAAGAAGTGCTGTCAGGTGATGAAACAGCATTGCTCACACACAAGATTACACCTTCTTCTCTCCTTCAACAGGTCTTTCTTCTTCTTTCAAATAACCGTAAAGCAAAAAATATAACACTGATGCACTGCACCTCTGTTTAACATAAATGAGAGCAAGCAGTTCTGTGCACAAGCTTTGGATGTAATTTTCTGATGCAAATTTGGACTCCATTTGTTGCCAGCTTGCAAGCTAAAATTCAGAACCACAATATTACTTACGGCATCTACAAAGACATACAAAAACGTCTGTTTTGAACTAGTTTTATTTTTATTTATGCTTTTGCACTCCACCTAATAATCCCCTTCTAGTTTAGTTCCTAGGGAAAGTATTATTCACCTAACTAAAACAGTAGCAAAATAATTGCTTCTGGATGAACTTTAGTAGAATAATAGCATGAGCCAGTGGCTTCTACCATGGCTTCTTCTATTGTGTTGGCAATAAATAATAACACCAAACAAGTTTTTCTCTTGCATCTGTTGGAACAATTAAAGTAAAATCTGTTGTGCATTACTTTAAAACTTAAAAGAGGGATTTAATCTTGGTGTCATTTCCACTGAAACCAAAACCCAGAACATATATTCTACATATATTCCACATATATATACACATATGTAGAGATATATATAGAAGACATATGTATGCATGTAGAATATTTCTATATATCCATAGAGATACGTATACTCATAGATATGTACATATCTATGCATATTTATTCTACAAACATTAGTCTTTAAGAACCATAACTTCACCTTGCACACATACGAGCAGTTCATAAGGTAAACACATGGTTTTTAGTTTGTCCCAGTGTCTTGCAAAAGGCAGCTTGTGTACACATTGGTTTCCAACACAATACATTAGGTAAAAAGAGCCAAATTACAAACTTGTCCAAAAGGTTTCAGAACTGATATCTAAACATGTCAAGAAGTCTTGAGAGAATCACTTTCTCCTTGTAAGCGTTACAGGTGCTGTATGTTTTTAAACATAATTTACATAATATAGTACAATGGATGTTCAGACAGATGTTACAAAGAATAAACAAAGACTGTATTACTAATTACCATTTCTAATGGCATAAAACACTCCAGCAACTGTCACATTTTTATGCCACTTTGCTGGATGACTGTGTGATCTGTGGTTTGGTCCCACACCTTGAACATAAAGCAAACTACAGGTTCCCCTTTCCTATTCAAGACAAATATTGTGTTTAGGTTTTGTCTGGCTTTTTCTCTGCACAACTTTTATACACATAGACTTTCATTTTTTAAGATATGGGTCTCCACAATTGCTATGTCTTGGCCCTAATCTGGAATCCTCATCCACTAGGAGAAGTGCTTCTGTGACCATTTCCAGGGGAAAAGTGTTGCAGACCATAAGCAGAGGGGTGGCAACTTTAGGACATGAATGTGAATACTGCAGAAAACTGTAGAAGTTACAACAAAATCCAAACATCTGAGAAAAAGGGAAATAAACTTTACTCAGAGGTGACACGGATAGTATGAACCTGTACTCAAGTGTAAACTCGCTTAGCTGTATGACTTATTGTTGTTTTTGTTAAATGTCACACGGTATAAACTTGTTCACTCTACCACAGCCTGCCTGTGTCCATTCATGTTTATGTACATAAATGTTACTGGTACACCAGCAAAGATAACCATTTTAAAAGCATTATAAGCTCACATGCGCAAAACTAGTTTCTTTTCTTCTAAAATAAGCAATAAAGTGCGGTTTTTTTAAGTCTTTAGTGTTTTCCTCTATAGATGAATCACAAAACACATTATTTTATTACAGAATTTGAAGTTCAGTGCAGGTTAGTAAACTAGGGACTCTTGGTTTTCTAGCCAAGCTGATAGATGTCACACAAGAAGCTTTCAGCATGAATCTTTTCATTTCAACAACTTCTTAGGGGGAAAAAAATCATTTGGGGTGCCTCAAGACTAGCCTGCTCCAAGACAAATTCACATCTGTATTCAAACAAATGTTCACAAATACTTTGTTGCAGCATTCAACCCATTTATAATCACATCACTTCACTCTCCAGACTGTAACATGAATTGGAAAATTAACTGAATTTTTACTCTATTCAAAGCAGACACAGTTACTGAGAAAAGCTACTAGAACTAAAGAATTCACTTAATACAAAGAAAAGCATCTAAAAAAAGATGACCACATTTATCAGTTCATTAACATTCATACTAATTACAGTTAAAAGGGCTTTGCAGAAAATGCTAGCAAGACATCATTGCACCTTTAACCACATAAAGATAGGACAACAATTTGTAACTTTATATTCAAGAGGACAGTTTTTTTCTTTGACCATTTCTTTTAACACTACAAGTAACTCATGCTCATGTTTTGTTTTGTTTTGTCTTCTCACAAGAGTTACAAATGTCTTAAAATTATCATATACATACATGCTTAGAAAGTTTTCTTCTGTTTTATCTATTTGGATATGTTTTCCTCTTTCTTCCCCCCCGCCCCCTGGAGATAGTGGTTCCAGATTTGTTCTCATCAAGTGACTTAGAAAGAAGAATCTGGCTTTTTACAGAATTGTTAATACTGTGGCATGGTAACTACAGTCTTGTGGCCTTGCAGAAGATGTCCTTTCTATACAGTCTGAAAAGAGAAAAAAGAAATAGGCTTTGCCTTGCTCCTCTCATTGTCTCACCATCCTCCCACTAACCATCTGACAGTGTACACTGTGGGAGTGCTAACATGAAAAGTATGCAGTGGCTCCTTTGCATGCTTGCATTAGGCTAACAATGTTTGCATTTACTTTCTTTCCCAGTACAGAAAAGAGGTGATACTTTTTTTAATTTTTTTTCCCAGTGTTATAGCTAGATATACACTAGTGGGAGCTCAGGGAGTGCATTACAATCATTTTTGTTGGATTTTTCCTAGTTGTATAGTCTAGCAATTTGTAGGAGTATATGCTATCTCATTTTTCTTCTGCATTTGGACTGTAGGAATAGATGTCATTTTATTATGCACAGGGTTTTTTGCTTATGGTACTTCTATGTCCTGGAGGTTGACTGACAAGTCAAATGCTTTCTGTCTTCCAGAAATTCTGCAGTATCTTTATTTTTACAGTTTCATGACATTCTCTTATTGGGGTTCTGCAAAGGCTAATAACAACTCTTTTTAGAACATCACTTAATAAAAAAAATTAAATAATAGTTCAATAGATTTGTTGTGATTGGAAGAGACAGTGCCAATGTATTGTTCATATAAATGTGTTGCTTCAAGATAGTTTTTAATTGTAATAGTGTTCCAGAATATATTCTTCTATCTCTTCAATTTCTATAATCATAAAATGTAGATACCAGCTCATAAAATTAAAGTTTTGATCAACAGTTTTGATACTGTTAGTTGCACTGTGTAGGTAAGCCTCATAGCCTCATTTGTCAGTAGTCAGGCACTCAGGCACTTTAGAGATAACAGAGAGCACAAGGCTGCTTCACCACTCTGGAAAAGGGATCAGGTTATGCTTCCTCAGAAACAATGCACACAACTTTGAAGATAAGCAGACCAAGACACAAAACTTTCTAAACAAGACTTAAAAATTGCTTTTTTTTGGCCTCCTCTGTTCCAATTCTGCAGAACAGCATGTCTGAGATGCCCCTGGGTATCAATGTGAATGGATGTACTTGTGTGCCTTCCTCTGCCAAAACTATTGCTGTACTGAAAGACCATTCAAAGGGACATATGGAAGCGTTGCTTCTTCTGTCTCTCTTTTGTTAAGTATTATTATATTGCTAAGACAATATCTAGGCACAGTCACTAGCATTGTCTAAAATGGACAAGTCACATTTAGAGAAGCAGAGGTATAAATGGTGAGATAAGGAAAAGAGAATAGAGTAGCTATCCTAACTACCTCAAAAGGATCAGGAAAGAAATATTCTGTCTTCAGAAGCTCTTCCAAGGCAAAGGGAATTCTGTTCGGTTCAGGGCCTCTGCAACATTCCCTCTCTGTCATACAGTACAATCAGCCAGTCCAACAGAGAAGGAAGGAATCACAATGACTAGTGATTAGGGGAAATATTGTTGAAATAGTGAAACCCAATACAGGAATTAGACTGTGTAAAGGTGAGAGATGGAGGAGGAAACAGCAGTTTGTACATTACATCATTTGTCTTTTACTGTTTGCTTCTTTTTTTTATTTTACTTGCAGCTGTGTCTGTTTTCCTATTTTTACTCAAGCCTTTCAGTCAATCATAGCAGAGTCTCAAGCAGATGTGCAGAGCAATAACATGATAGTAAAATTTTAGAGGCATGGTTCATTTTAGGTTTGCAATTTTTAGATGAAGAAAAGTCTTGTGTATTTACAGAAAATATGGCACACATCTTGTGAAGAGATAAAAAAATACATTCTGTTTTCCTTGAAGAAGGATTGTACATGGACTTTACAATTTGCCCATCTGAGTTCACAACAGCTACAGCATTTACGGTCATTCTTATGGAATACCTTTTAATAAGAATATGAGATAAAGAAAGATATTATGAGCTTAAATTCTGCTCTTGGTTATTCCTCTGCAACATTATTTTCTCCTGGTACCTATTTGGAACAGAAATTGAAAGTGAAATTGATATATGCCCTTAACAACAGAAGCACTTAGAGCTGGCTGAATAGCAGAAATCTCATTTGTGAGTAAAAGGGCTGAGTTAGATTTTCTGTGACTCCTGTGGTCATGCCCTGAATGATTTGAAAGATTGGACATGTACATACAATACACTGGTGAAAATGTTCACGAACTTCAAAGATTTAACTGGGATCACCAGAAAAACAGAAGGGCCATGCTGGGTGAGACGAAGTCAGTCTATCTCAGCAGCCTTTCTTTAACTGTAAGAATAAGCATATATCTAGGGAAGCATAAAAATGAACCAAATGAATATGATACTTTTCTCTACTACTCTTTGAATTCCAACTACTTTCAGGTCAGATATTTTGTGAATTGTTTGTTTCTTCTACACATTTCAAAATCCAGAACCTTGTCTTGTCTCATATTGAACTTCTAGCATGCAGCACTTCCTTTCACAGGAAATTTCACAGGTCAACCTGTGAAGGTAAAAGAACCCCATTCTTCTGTTTTTCTTGGAGCCTGACTCCTACTACCTTCATTTGGTGTTCCTGGGTCTTTTAGTGGAAGATACAAAGACCAGATGTGTTTATTTTTCCCAAATTGGACATGTGCCAGTAGCTGTCAAATATACAGTTCAGGTAGATAATCATGCGACACTAATAAACAGTGACCAGAGGACTAAGTGCCTCCAAACAATTTACTTAATTTCTTGTAGGCAATCTTAAACAATCGATACTTTTGAAGAAGGATATAACTTCTTCATACATAGCTTGTGGAAGAAGATGACTACACTGTGGCAAACAACTGTAAAGAGTATATCAAATGTTCCAGATGAAGTTCAGAAAAAAAGCATGATGAACCCTCACACTGACTTCTTACCAGCCTCAATGTGAAGACAAGGGAAAAAAGTGAAAGAAACAGGAAAGGGTTTTAGTCACATTCCTTCAAATTCCTCAATATTGAACTTCTGTCTTCTTGTTGTTGTCCTACTGTTGCATGAGCCTGTCATTAGCTGGTGTCAATTAAAATGGTACTTTATATGCAACTAGAACTTTAAAAATGCCAAGGCTCAAATGTTGATTAAATAATAACAAAATACAACCAGTTAAAAACATCTCAGGCATTTTCCTCAAACTGAAAATATTATTTTAGTCAATTTTTCAGGAAGATTTAAAACTAACCAGACCATTCAGAGATTTCTGAGGGCTTTAAAGCAAACCTCATAACTCTAAAATCATGAACAGAATTTACAATGATCCAAAAAGCAAAGAAACAATTAGAATATTTATATTTCTTGTGTTTTGATTTATTGAATAAAACTATGAAACACATTTAAAATAAGAAGATTGATAATAATTACTATAATGCAGAGGTAAGAAAAGAAAACCGATTCATCATGTCATGTCAAGGTGGATAGCATTCTCTGAAAATACAACATGAATATAATTCTAGAAATCATGTGAGAGCACAATGAATGTATCAGTAAGGGTAGTAAGCTTTCTTACCTGTTTTGGAGAATATCAAAATAGTGTATTCATATTTAAAAGAAATAATGAAATTATTATTTTCAGCATTGGTAATTAACAAAGAGTTTCAAGCACTGAATATTGGGGAGTATAAGCAACAATTTGTATCTGTGAATGTGCAAACAGTATGCTAAGTCATAGATAAAAAGGTTGATGGAAAATATAACCCCCAAATTATGTCATGAAACAATACCTGTCCATTGCTATTTGAATAGTAGATCACAATGTGAATAAATACATGAAAAACAGTTAAATAAAGACATTTCTGGAGAATGGATGTGTTTGGCTAATCCTTTGTCATGTCACAGATTATTAAAATGTTTCTCTCCTCAAGCAATAATGGCATATAATTTTGCTGTCTATTTGGGGAGGAAGGAGTGACTCTTCCTGAAAACCGAGCAGGATGATCCCTTGATCTCTAGCTACCTCCTCATTTTCATCTTGCATTGCCAGCAAAATGCCAGCTGCAAAACCTATTTTGCATCTAGTTGTGATTTCAGAATTAAATGCAATGCAATTAGTTCCTTTTATATGTTTGGTAATCTTGTTAAGACAACTCATTAGGTATCTTGGCAATTGGAAATTACTAGGTTTCAGAACATGTGCATTTCCTTTGTGAATACCAATTATTCCTAAATGAGGCAATTGTTCTTTAAAGGAAAAGGAAAAAGTGAGTCCCAAAAAGTTTTCTGAGTTTATATATTGCCCTGACCTTTAAAAAACTTAATCTGGATCTTAGTGCTTTCCCCATAAAACTCTAGATATGTATAAATACTGCAGTAGTATTTTTTCCTATCTAATTTTTCTATCTAATAATGTCAAAAACGTGGAAAAAGAATATATAATTTTTTTATGAGAAGCGTATATTTTTATCATTGAAATATGCAATAACTGATTAAAGTAAGTAATGCAGGTAGGATTTTTAAATCCCGGTATTTATAAACAGGAACTTACTATTATATTTGTTAATTATTAATTTATGCAGTTGTAGGACAATGCTATAATGCAAACCAGTTAATAATAAATAGTTACAGCTGCAAAAATTAAATTATACAATCTTTTTAATATTCAAATAACTTAGTAATTTCCAAAGTATCAGGCAGCATCAGTGAATTGTTTCCAGACAGTTCACATTTCCAATCATTTTCTCATAGCCAAGAAGCTAGAAACAAGCTCTGATTCTACCAACTGCCCCAAAGATTGAAGGTCTATGCTACGCACTCTATTCTACATATGCATCTGTCCAGACCTCTCTAAAAATAGATGGTTTCCCCACTAAGAAAAGAAGCATGTTTAAAAGAATTTAGCAGAATTAACATGTTCAGTAAATGTGTCTGGAAACCAGGAAATCTGAGAATTTCAAAATTTATTTTAAGCATCAGAATTCCTAGAAAGCCAATAAAATTTACAAAAAAATCATGAAACTGTCATTTTTAAACTTTAAGATATTTTATTTTGTTACTTTTAAGCATCATTTAATTATGAAGCGATGAAATAAAGAAAGAGGAAGGACAACGATCAAGGAGCAAAAGAGAGTTCTCAGGAACATGAACTTAAATCACACTACACCATATATCAGTTCTTTCAAGAGAAAATCTTGCTGTGAATCTAGGCTGATTCCATAAAGCCTATATGATGAGTGATGCGGGAAATCAATCTGAGAGCCAACATTAAAGAAAATTGAAAGATGTTTTAAGAATATTACTTTTAGAAATGCAAGTTCAGAATTTTCTCGATACCTGTGTGAACCATGACCAACAAACTTCCAAAATTTCTAAAATGTAGTATGAAGAAGAAAAATGCATAACCATAAAGGTGGTTAACTGAGAAGCTGTGAAGACAAAAAGTGAAGAATAAAATGCTTGTCAAAAAAATGTTAAATGGAAAGATGCATCAGGAAAACTTTATTTTTGAACTTCAAATACCCCATCAGCAATTTACTCTTGATGCCTCCAAAATGTTTGTCAGAAGACAAGTGCTGCTGGGGACTTTTTCTCACTTTTTTTTCAGCAGACCTTCTTTTTTAATGCTTAGCACTCGTGCTGACAAAGAGTATGCCACAACTATTGAAACAGGATGTTTTGCTAAGAGATGCAGAAGGGTTTTAACTACATACAGCATGTAAACAGGAGAAAAATTTATATGGCTTTGGAGAAACTCACTGCTGTCCTATTTTTCTGCTCTTGACCTGCAACACCTTCTTCTGAACAAGCCTCATCTCATTTGGCTTTCTGACTTTATCTTCTCCTTTTCAGTTCACAACATTATGAGCTTGAAAACTGCCTTTATTGCCACAGGCACACTGTATCAGCCTGATCAGCAGTAGCCTAACGTGGGGCATCTACAGACTCTCTGGGCGACCTGTTCCAGTGTTCCACCACCCTCATCATAAAAAAATTCTTCCTTATATCTAGTCTGTATCTACTCTTTTTTAGTTTAAAACCACTACCCCTTGTCCTGTTGCTACAAGTCTTGGATATGTTCAGAACAGATGGACCCCAAGTCATACATGTTGTGTCCCCACTGTCATTAATGTAGTCACAAGGGGAAACAAGGAGGGTGAGAAGAAGAATGAGAATGACTGGAGCAACTACCCTGCCACACCACAGGCCTTGACTTAGATTATGCTTGTTGGAGTGGCAAATGGAGACTCACAAGATAGGCAAGGTTGAAGGCTTGTGACTTCTGGCAGGAGGTGAACAGCTCCTGCTCCTCCTGCAGAGCTGCAACTGCAGAATAGATGATGGAGTCATCAAGTTTGCAAATGACACCAAATTGGAAAGAGCAGTCAACATACTCAAGCACAGGGCTACCATCCAGACAGACCTACACAGGCTGGAGGAATAGGTCAACAAGGGCCTGATGAAAATGGGCAAGAAGAAATGCAAAGCCCTGCACCCAGGACAGAAGACCCCCTTGCAGCAATACAGGCTGGGGGCTGCCTGGCTGGGGAGCAGCTCTGCTGAAAGGTCCTGGAGGGGCTGGCAGAGAGTGAGCAGAGCATGAGCCCACAGTGAGTCCTTGCAGCAAAGCAGGCCAGCAGTGTCCTGCGTTGTATGGACAGGAGCACAGCCAGCAGCTTGAGAAGGAATGATTATCCCCTTCTACTCAACACTCATTAGACCACAACTGGATGCTTTGTCCAGCTTTCAGCCCGCCAATACAAGAAAGACATCAATAAACTGGAGCAAGTTCAGGGGAGGGCTACCAAGATGTTCAGGAGCTAGAGCACTTGCCCTGTGAAGAAAGGCTGAGGGAGCTGGGCTTGTTCAGCCTGGAGAAGAGATGGCTTGGCGGGACCTGCACTATTTTATGATGCTAAGTCTTAATTAAATATTTATCTGAAATTGTCAGCAGACGAAATCTGATTTAACAGACTAAGCCCAGTATCGATTTTCTATTTGTCTTCCAATTAACAATTAATAAGTTAGATTTGGGACTAGAAACTGAAATATTAATTTCAGAAGCTCTTCTTAAGTGGTGAGGGTCAAAATGGCTATTGAAAACAGCACTTTACCCTGGAACCTGAATATGTTTATGCTGTTGGGGCTTTCATCTATGACTCTAATAGTTTGCTTTTCAACTAACAGGAGAATCACAATCTGCTCTGCTTACCATCTACCCAATAAAAGGTCTTAAGTGTTCCAAATTCTTGGCTTTCTAGCATCTAGGATTTGAGTTGGAGGAAATAACAACAGCTATATGACTTCTCCAGAAGGTTAATGTATCAATGCATTGACAGCCTTGCTAAGAATAAAATAGAAAATACTCAAAAATCTATCTGCCCTAGTTTACCTGAGGCACTGGGTCTGATATTTTGCATTTACTTTCAGTTTCCTTACCATTCAGGTTGAACTATAATTTGCCTGTAGATCACCAAACACAAGTATCTTAAAATTTTGTCTCTAGGGATAACAACGAGACATATAATTTTTTTGTGTCTCTTATGTGTTTGTTGTTTTAAACTATCCCGTTTGAAATCATTGTGGCTAAAGCAGCACTGTTCTTGCCTTAGTGTCAGAAATAAGGAGTCTAATCCCTTTTTTGGGAACAGGAAGTAGTAGCCACAAAACTCTTTTTAACATCAAAAGCAATCAGAATTGGCACTTAAGGATACGCTACTGAGAATACTACAATATAGTACAAGCTTACATAGCAAAAATCATATGTGTGAACTCTGTTCCATTCTTCTCTTTTGCTACATAACCTGCATTCTATTTTCCTTTCACAGAGCTTTTGAGAATCACTACCAACCTATCACAATTGCATAGCCATTTTCACAAACATCTATAAAAGAAACAAAACGTTTGAATTTGGGGGATAGATAAACCTGTAAGAAAAAGCTTTAAGATTCAAAGACTGGAATTTGGAAGTTGCTTGCAATTTAGGTTAGATGTAAATTGCACAATCTTAACTAAGCCAGGTGAAGCCTTTATCAAGGGTTATACTGACATTGTCAAATCAAGCTGGATTTTTATATTTCAGCAAATACAACAACAAAGACATTGTTCATTTGCATATAAAGAAAGTTTGGCTATATTACGGTACTTCCCATAAATGCTTAAATGGAAAACCATACATTCAGCTGGCCAGACGCTTATCCTAGTGTCATGTAGCTTTACAGCTTTAAATAAGGGTTGATACGTAGTCTCTGCCTCTTACAGACAGTCAACAAATCTCAGTAGGTGACTGATGGTTCATAGATGTATGAAATAAATGACCTAATGTGGCTTCTAAGCCTACCTTATTTTGATTTTTTTCAGTTTCTCTCTTCCAGAAAGGCTTTTTTTTGTCAGTGATTAAACAGTGCTAATATGTATTACTGCAGTGTAGGTAGTAGAACACAGTGATTACAGTGTGCTGCTCTAAAACAAGGCTAATGGTTTTCATGCTTATATGGGAGGCAATGTAAGACAAAATGTTTCACACAAAAAAAAAGGTATTGAAAAGCATGCCTTTGAATAACAAATGGTATAAATTAAAACAAAATCAGTGTTTTTTTTAAATCAGTGTGACTGGAATCTACCATAAGGATGAATCAATCTGGGTATTTTGGGCAGGGTTTTTTAAATTTTTCTTTTCAAAGGTTCAGAAACAATACTTGAATAGTTTTGAACAAAGTGAAACCTTTTTATTCATAGTTGTGCTGATGAAATTTTGCTTGGTCTCAAGCTGCATAGATCAGTAGGATACATGGCCTATGCCCACCGTGTTTGCAGACAGTCCTGAGGATAAGGTTCACTTTTCTTCCCTTTGTATTGCAAGCAAAGGCATCTGCATGCTTTCAACCTCCATGTGCCAAAACATGTCTCCAACACATTTGCTCAGATGCTACTGGAAATGGCAAAGTAAAAAGGAAGGAGGCAGAAGATGGAGCGTACCTCTCACAGAACTGCTCTGGAAGGTGGCACTCCTTTGTGATACAGACATACCCAAAAATTTGTGATGAGTCTGTGGTGGCAGGATCAAGTTCTGGTTGTGCTGCTGAAGGTAGAAATTAATTTATGGTCTATCATTTTGAATTGTCTGCAGTACTGACTGCTTTTATTCTCAAGTGTGCCTGCTTCTGCCAGAACAAGACTTACAGTAATAAAAACTATACACACACCTCCCAATAAGGTGCTCATAAAGCCTCTAATTAAGTCATTCCTACTCTGCCACTTTCACTAGTCTATGGCTTGCTCTTTTAATATTTTAAGCTTTGTTTTTGTTGGTGACTCTTCCTGCAGCCATGTGTATCCATATCAAAAAAATTATCGTTAATGCAGTTTATCTCTCTCCAGCGTCTTTTGTGAGGCTGGATCTGAAAAAAACCCATGAAACATTCCTGTACCAGTCTAATTGACCTGAATGCCTCATACACCACCAGCTGGTTAAATCAGTTCATGATGCTACTGGAGTTAAAAATAATGTCTGAGAAAATTAGACACAAGTCTTAAATTTACTGATAATTTTGCGAAAATGATGGAAGGCAGGTTGTATGCAGCTTTACCCACTATGCTCCACTGACTTTTAATATGCAATGACCTTTTTTTTCCGCCAGCAGAAATTATGTGCTTTACCTGTAGTGAAACAATTCTCTCCGTGTAGAATCAGATTAAATAAAATAATGAGTATGATACTTATAAACTTTCTGCAGTCCAAATATGCTTAAAATCTATCTTCTAAAATTTGTATCTACACCTTAGAATATACATTCATGTTATTAAATGTGCTCAGTAAGCTAAGCAAGTTTCTGTATAATTAATAAACATTTAGTGGCATTGATTTTTATAGCTTGGTTTTTGAACTCCTTATCAGTATTGAGCAGATGGGACATAACTATGAAAAATTA
Source organism: Gavia stellata (assembly GCF_030936135.1). Classification (NCBI taxonomy): domain Eukaryota; kingdom Metazoa; phylum Chordata; class Aves; order Gaviiformes; family Gaviidae; genus Gavia; species Gavia stellata. The sequence continues at coordinate 29,957,876 of NC_082599.1, forward strand.
TATTTTAAACGTGATTACTATACTTGAATTATATTTGAAAAATTTTGTTCAGTGAAGCATTTACAAATACAATTTAACTTCGAGATGAAGCTTCAAAGTTAAGGTACTTTTCTCTGTTTAGCACAATGATATTTAAATGATGTCTGTAGCACATAAAAGGAAACAAAACAAAAACTATACAAAATAAAGTGTCTAGTGTTTTAGAAAAAGCTCTACTTAAGATGTCATTTTGCAATAAAATGTTTGATTCTCTGTTCAGTATTTAGCAAATCCTTTTTTAATACCAGCCTTACCAACATTGTACGAAGAATGATTTTTGATTGAAATTTTGGATTACAAGCAGCAACACAGTTTTTCCATTGCAATTTGTATACTTAAAGCATAATCTTTCCATATTATACATACTTCTGTAGTCTTTGATATTGAGTTGGGGGAGGGGAGATTCAAATTTTCTGCATAACCTACTTTTGTGAAAAAATTATGTGTAGGTAGGAAATGGATCAAGAAGAACTGGACCAGAAGTTAAGGATAGGAACCTTTGGACATAAGCCCACCCAGGAGATGTCTGCATAAGTGTGATTGAGGTGCTATGTTGTAACTAACTTCCAGTTATTTGTCCTTTAAGAACCTATTCTGTTTATTTGTAAATCTGCAGGGGAAACTGTTTTTCATTGAAAAGGAAATCAAGCCCTTGAACACAAGTGTAAATAGTAAAATGAGATTACTGGGACACCTGTGATATGTTTTACAGCACAAACCATATGTTCCCCCATCCTGAATCTCAAATTCACCCTATTGCCTTATGGCTAAAGTATGAGCTGCTTTGTATTCTCTAGAATTCTCTTACTCTGTTTGCTGAACCAAGTGTCTGTACATGGATTTAGTGTTGCTTTCTGAGAGACAATGCCACATATTTAGTTTCTCCCTCCTTTAGTCTCTTTTGCTGTTTCTTGAAATGTAAAGCTAAGCTCTAAAGGTCCCATTCATCATTGTCTCTCAGTTCTGTAGCTGATCACACCTCTGTCTCACAGATATGAACTGTGACCAAATCAAAATAATAGTGTTTCACATGTTACATTAGTGTAAATGACCAGAAAGGGAGAGATGAATTGTGCCTTGTTAGGATGAAAATTTTATAATATAATAAGGAAAAATAAAAGGAGGGAGAAGGGAGGAGGGAAGGGAAGGGAAGGGAAGGGAAGGGAAGGGAAGGGAAGGGAAGGGAAGGGAAGGGAAGGGAAGGGAAGGGAAGGGAAGGGAAGGGAAGGGAAGGGAAGGGAAGGGAAGGGAAGGGAAGGGAGGGGAAGGGAAGGGAAGGGAAGGGAGGGGAAGGGAAGGGAAGGGAAGGGAAGGGAAGGGAAGGGAAGGGAAGGGAAGGGAAGGGAAGGGAAGGGAAGGGAAGGGAAGGGAAGGGAAGGGAAGGGAAGGGAAGGGAAGGGAAGGGAAGGGAAGGGAAGGGAAGGGAAGGGAAGGGAAGGGAAGGGAAGGGAAGGGAAGGGAAGGGAAGGGGGAATTTCTATCTGAGGTGAAGTAACTATGTTCTCATACAATCAAATCCTGAAATCTCTACTTTGGCAAAGATGGTAATGGGAGCCATAGCAAAAACTTGACCTAGAGAGAGTGACAATTTCTCAAGAAACCCAGAAGGAATTAAATCAGATGGAGGACGAGAGAAATGAAATCGCAGCAGTTTATTTAATTCTTCCTTTATAAAATGTGATTTCTATCCTTAATTTATATTCTTCTTCCTTAGAGAGTATTGATAATAGCTAAAGTTTGATGAAGGACCAGAGAACAGTTACAAGTATATATTTATTTTTACTTCTATAAAATACTTATATTTATGAGTTTATAAACATATTTGAAGCAAGCAGGTTATATAGACAGCCAGTTAATTCAAAGATTATCGTATTGCTGATGCATTCATCTGTTTCTCTCGGGTTTTCCCTCCTTTGTGACTTTGAGACTTATCTCTTCTTAAATTAGGCCTCAAACCTATACAAAGAGCCCTGCAGCCATTTAGAGAGTCAGTCTTTTTTTTTTTTTTTTTTTTTGGTCTTTCTGGTAGTTCCTTAACATTTAAGGGCCTAAATCAAATGAACCAGGTGGGAATGGAGAGTGACAAACTCCTGTGTGTAAATGCATTATCTTTCTGAATAAGAAATGCTGTATTGATTTTCATGGGAAGAAAGATAGGAATAGCTCAGATGTCAGCAGAAAGCTAACCAGTCGGTAGTTGGAGACATACAGGCCTTCAACTATGTATAGAGTGAGGAAAGATCAGACATCCTTTTATGCACTTTATAGCATCACGATCACTCACTGAGGAGTTATTTCAATGAGTTACCAAGAAGATTACCAATGACTTACATCAGGGTCTGATTAGTGTCTGTTCCCTTGTTCTTCATTCAAGGATGGATTTCTGTGTCAACGTTTCAAAGGGCTCAACCAAAAAACCAAATAATTTGCGTATTGCCTGATCCACATGCATTGCTGCCAAGGAGGGGAAAAATTCTGTGTTATGCTATCAGGCACTATGTCTCAGCAAAACCACAGTACAAAATATCTTCCAAGGATTTCTGTCTTTTGTGATGGGAATACCTGTGTTCCAGGACCCTACCAAGATGCGATTTTTCACCATAAACAAAGCCTCGAGTCTGCTGTGCAACTGCAGTTCTGTTTATTTTCAAACAATACAGATTTCACAGATGCTAAAATAGTTTGTGTTGGAGAGGAGAGATAAGGAGACAGTGTCTGGATGTCATTTCACAACAAAACTCCAGCTCCCTTGCTTTCTCAGAGAGCCTTAAGCACTGCCATGGTGCATACATGAGAGGTTAAGAGAGAGCCCAATTTTTATGTATAGAGCTAATCAGAGGAGAGAGAGGAGGATGTTACTACATAATACAAGATTTGTCTGTTCTTGGGGATAAAATGAAGCACCACCAAGGTTGTTTTAAAAGAAAGGTGCACAACACTGGTGACTCTTCGCCAGCGCTCAGCAAAGAAAAGCAGCCATAAAGGAGAGCAATAGAGACCCTCCTTTGGCAGCTTTTTCAGCTACTGCTGAAATGTTGAAAAAATGGAGCTGGGTAAAACTGTATCTGAGTTACACAGGAAAACTAAAGTGTTTGAAAACATGAAAGCTATATGCATGTGTGATCTTTTAGACAGTAAAGCTATTTTTGCTAGGGCTGGTGCAGATACTTGAGAAACTGTTTCTTTGGCATCTTTTGGAAATAAATTCAAAAGGTTTTTTATTCAGGCAAGCATTCAAACTCTGTAATATATGGACTTCAAAAATAATACCAGGACATAGGGTACCCTTCTATCATCTTTAAAATAATCTGAAGAGGAAAAAGCAAGACATAAACAGTGTATTTTTATTTAGCTTTGAGAAACTGGTATGCAGTTGAAAAGATTAGCTGGCACGTCCTGACAAAGCTAGCTGACTACTAACAGCTTCTTCCTACAGGTTCAGCAGTGTGGTGAGCCCCTATTCAGTGATAAACTGGCATCGTGAGGATTTGCTGAGGTGTACCATAGGCAAATGGAGTCTATCCCCTTTTAGTAATTTTCAGATTAGAAGCTTGTAAGTCACAGATCAATCAGCAGATCTCAGCTCAAAAGTTACAGCTCAAAACTAGCTAAAATATAATAGAAGAAAATCTAGTGAAAAGTTGAATGTCACACAACAAAGTCCAGCCACACATTCAGTGAGATATAGACACAGGGAAACTGCTTCTTACGGTTCAACTGTTCATATTCCACCAGCAGATGCTTATCGTTTCTTCTTTATGGTTTACTACACAGTGACTCAACTCAGAACAGCATTTTGACTCAAAATTTAGATGAAAGATTAGACTCTAATCCAATAAAATTTTCTTTTAAAGACAGAGTTTACAGGTACAGTGTCCATACAGAGGCCTGTCTGCCACACATTTTCTGCTCCAACAGGATAACTCTTTTTTTGCCAAAGGTTTAAACGTCCATGTTGCCCTTTAAGTCACTTAGCTCAGTCATCCTCTGTAATGCCACTTTTTTTTCTCTAGCCCTTATAAATTATGATTGTATTATTTTAAAACATTTTTTAAAATCACTGTTTGATGTTCCTTGCGTGTTACAGCAGCTTTTGGAGATGTCAACCCAGTTGCCTCAAAATGTTTGCGAACCAAACAGATAAACAGAGAACAGAAATCATTACAGATTCAGGTGACAATAATTTTTGAACGCTTGTTTTAAACACTTTAAGCTGCATTTGTTGTTGTCATAAACAAGGTATTAGTTAATGTGTTAAGGCTATCCCGAAAACCAAAATTGTATTTTATCTAGGCCTTAAGAAACTTCTTTGACCTTTTGTCTCAGTGTCTTCCTTAAATTGTAATGAGTTAGTAAATGTCAGAGTAGACAGAATCAGGGAATATCTCAGTCAGCAGCTTCTAAATCAACAACTAATTAAAGAATTTAGAATGCAGCTTATTTGCATGTGCAAATTTCAGCTACTGCACATGTATTGGGGCTGTTCCAAAATATTTTAAGCAGCAGTTATTGGAGTTACAATCAATGGACAATGAATCTTCTATTATTCCTATAATACCTAAAAATCTAAAATCTAAATCTAAAAATATTGTAAAAAATCTTTAATAAAATATTTTTTAAAAATATTTTTCTTAAAGATGCCCATGAACAAAACCCTGTCTTACAATATTCTCAAATTTTTGAGTTTAGGGATGGAATCAGGGTTGTTACTTCTATAAGAGACTGAGCTAAAGCAAGACAGTGAAATATTCTTTCCTCTCTGAAGTTTCCATAATCTTAGAGCACTTTTTGTGATTTTTCTGCATTTTACATCATATATTAGATTAGATGCAATTATACCTAACATCACTGATTCTAACGGAAGTGCTCCTTTGTCAGTGGGCCCATAGAAAAAACAAGCCCCAGTTTTACCCATGTTAAATGCAAATATAAAAACATGTCCCGTGAACAACTTGCCCGGATATCATTGATGGAGAGGAATGGACTTGATACAGATTTCACCTCTGTCTATTAAATATCTCATCACTTTTCTGACTTCCTTGCTCTATCTACCCAGAATATTTTCTTTAAACGTGGCACGTACCTCTTCCTCCATGTCTTCAAGAACTTACCTCCACCCTTCCACTTCCCACGCATTCCCACACACTTAGTTTCCTGAGGCAAGCATCCCTTGTGTCTACATTCATCCTTCTCCAGTAACATTTGCAGGAAGTCAAATCCTGCCCTTTGCTACTGCAACCACTGTAGGGAAAAGCTTCATGTGAATTTTTGAGAAAAGAAAAGAAATGTCTAGACAGGATCATCACTGAAAATAATCTAAAAAAAAAATGAGTCCAGTATTTTTACATGACATGTTCCATTCCAGAAATCCCAGCTTTTCCATTTCAAAGGATATTTTTCATTTAAAATCAACTTACATTTTAAAAAAGGAATGGGTTTGTTTCCAAAGAACCAAATAAATAGCTGTTCTAAATTAAGTTCACTATTTGCCACTCTTGTCACCCTTGTTAATGGCCAATTTAGCAACAAGCAAGCACCAAAGAACAATCTTTCTGGCTTGCAGCCTTTTTCTAGGTCACATATTGGCATGACCCATGTGCCAAACTTGTCAGTCACCACCCACAATCAGACAAGCAATCGACTTCTTGATGCAGTTTCCTTCTGTGTCTTGTCCTTAGCCAGCTCTATACCCCTTTTCTTTAAACTACGCCCTTTGACAGATTAAGATCATATATCTGATATATGCACAAACTGCACTGGTTTTGGCCAACTACAGAGGAAAAAACTGAAGCCCAATGTTGATTTTGTATAGAGAGAGTTTTTCATTCATCTGCTTTTATAATGTAAAAACATTATGTTCTTTCCATTTGTGAGAACAATGTAATAAATCCAATAGACTCAATCTATTTATTTACTAACACTTTTGTCTTCCTAATAGCCTACAAGATTGTTGACTGAACATACATTTTGCATTGTCAGCATTTGATAAGATTTTTAAGATATTGTGATACTTAACATGTTTTCTTTTATTGTTTTAAGTGCTAATTTAAAAAAAAAAAAAATGTTCTTTGTCTGGTGTTTCCAAAGACATAACTTTCTATGTTGTTAGAGCTGTCATTGTTCTAATTAGCAAGGGCCTGAAGCTTTTCTATAGAACTGCTTTGCAATATACCTTATGCTTTAACAAGGAACAGTTGATGTATTTCATTCTTAATATATAAAGCAGTATCTTCTATGTACCTGGCTAGAAAATTGTTCTCTGGTGTGTGGCTTTCTTTCACTTTCCATCTGATTCAATGCATACATAGTTCGAGAAACTGGAATGTTTGAGATCACCAAAGCTTTTTTTACCAAATGTGAAAACAGAGTGGGTTTCTGAGCTTGCCTAGCTTCCAGTGTTTTCGTGTTTACTTAGACAAAATGGTAATACCTCCATCAGCAAGAAGACATTTCTGTTCCCTCAGAATATGTAGTACCATGCAGTACTCTGGCTATGTAGGTCCAAACGTCTTCAAATAGGAAAAAAAAAGACCCTGAATACAGATGCCTTACTTTCAGGTGGATCTATTAAATGTTGGGCTTTTCCTAGATAAAAGAATATTACCTCCACCAAATTTGTGTACGTAGCCCTACCTTTGTTTTGCTTATTGACCAAGCGCCCCGAAAATATTTTATTTCTGTGGGATACTATTTGCTTTTAAATTTGTGTTTCTTTGAATTTTATTTTCAATATAAGTATCACAAACCAAAATGGTTTTATTTAGCATTGATCAAAACCTCTTCTTTCTTTTGAATCATACTTTCCAACTTAGACTCCTTAGTTTCCTTAGAAGTTTCAGCAATATCTGACCATGCTTCTCTTCAGCCCATCAGTTTTGTTCATCCTTCAGCCCTGACATTTTTTTAATCCTTCATTCTCCACCAGTTGTAACTCTAATTCTTGTTTTTGGCTTTCCCTGACCAGCGTAACTATCTCTGTTCCCCACACTTGACTCTAGCCTTGCTTTAATCATTGAGCCTAGCCATCCACAACCTAGTCTTGTTTCCTCAAAGCTTTAGTTCCACCTCCAACAAAGTGAGAAAAAGATCAGTATCTCTGTCTATTCTAAGGAAACGTGCACAGAGTTAGAATTCAGTCTGGGTTCAGGTACACAGTGAACTCTTAAACTTTAAACTAAGGCCTATAACATCTTCCTTTTGTTTAATTCCTGAGTTGTTTTCCTTTAGGTTCCTAACGCAACTACTTCCTATGATAACCAAATCATGATAATAGTGACACATCTTTCCCCTCTCTCCTTCAAAGTCAGGGAATAGTAACAGGGATGATCTTTTTGAGATAAAATTTACTAGGATAGCTGGTGTTCACAGTGACATCAATTTAGCCAAGAGGAGTCTCGGTTTTCTGGATTTTCAGCAAATTAGGAAACCAAATCATAGAATCATAGATTCATAGAATCATGGGCATGTTTATTGCTTACTTTCTTTGTTATTAACTCTAATGAACATTGAATTTAAACAAATTTAAATTAAGATTTCTGAGAGAGAGATCCTTACCTAGAGGATTAGAGTTAGCATTAGGAATGAACAGAGTCAGTAAGATTATTGTTTATTCAAAAGTGATCAACTGATTTGCCACACCAGGAGGTTCTGGTGAGGGGTAATTACAAGAACAACTCAGTCATAGAATTCTCACTTCATAAAAATGATTCAAAGCAATGGTTGGCAATGAGATTTCAAGGTCTATGTTGGAGAAACGGCACTGAAAAGCAGTCAGTGGCTGTGTAAAGCAGCAAGTCCTGCAATAGCACCTTAGCACTTGTTGGAAGCATTTCTCATCTACTTTATCAGTCAGTCTCTTTTCCTTCCTTCTTCTTTCAGGGTCCTGGCTCCATGCCTGTCCCTGCCCTGATAGCCAGTGTCCCTCTGGGATCTGTGGGGTACTCACAGCATCCTTGGCATAACGGCTTGGACAACCACAGCTGCTGAGACAGGAACCTGAGTGTGCACTGTACATCTCAATGGGACACCCAAAACTCTGCAGGAGGGTGTTTGCCCAAAACTGATCATGTCGAAGATGAAGATGGCCACCAGCCAGATTAAAGCAGGGAATAGCAAAGAGGTTTTTTAACAGACGAGTGTAAAAGAAGTGCAAATATTTGTAGCAGTGCAGAGAAACCTTGCAGTGGAAATAGCAGCAGTCAATGCCAGGCTTGCCATTGCCAGAAATTACCCCAGGGTATCACAACTACTGCCAAGGCTGGACAGAGCAGCCTCCCCGTTGGATGCCATGAGCAGCCTGTGGGGTGGATGACAGTATGGGGTGCAATTAACAGGGACTTGCCACAGATGTGCAGGTATGTGCCTAGCAGCATGTGGATTAGCAGTTGTGGGGAGCAACACAGATGCGCTTAAAACTTCCCGCAGGAGGGGTGTGCAGCTTGGAGGGGTGGTGCTTGTGACCCACATTTCCACTGGGATGGGGGTGCATTTAACTCAGTGTGGGGGATGTGGATGTAATTAGAATTTTCTAGAATTGGCCATAGAAAGCTGTTGAGAAATGTGTGGATGTATACTAACATTTAGTAAGTGTCTAGTATTGTGATTTATCTGTTGAGTTGCTGGTATTGATCCTGAATACATAGATCACTAATTGTGGGTTAATTACATGTTGCTAACAAATCAAATCACTTTTATCATGATTTGGTTTAAACTACGTGAACTTAGCCTGCAAAAAGTTCCAGAAGAAATAATTTTGTTAATGATTTGCACAGAAGGAAGTTACCAGAACTACAGAGAGGATTTTTTTGCATCGCCTAGTCACTGATTGCCAAATGCCTGTGAAATGCCATTAAAAAACCCCAAACAACCCAAATCCCCAAAACCCCCAAAAGCAATTAAACAAAAACTACAGAAAAATGTCTTTGTGGCTCAAAATTGCAGCCAGATAAGAAGTTATGAAATGAGTAAGATGGACAAGGAAAAAAAGTCATAGAAAGTATTGGTGAAAGAAACAAAGGATAGAAAGTGACGGGGGGGGGCGGGGAGTGGGGGGCAGAGATTTCTGTTATATAGACACTATTACAGACGTTTTTGTTAGGTATTTCTTAATTCATCTAACAGTTTCCTATAACAACAATAATTTCCTACTAGTTTCGGGGAGTGTGTGTGGGGAGAAATACTTCACATCCATGAAAAGTCACTCACATAAAGCTTGACAAATATGTTATTCCCAGCTTACCTAAATATGAATACAATAAATACAATTACATCTTTACTACATGCTACTGTAAAGAAACTCATCCAAAGACTGTATTGATTATTATTCTCATTTTTTGTGAATTACTCAGGTAACTGAGCCAAGGTATTCTTTGGTCAATGTCTGCTGTGAGAATTCTCAAGGAGTTGAGAAAGAGGAAAAAATGGATGAAATAGTGTTCTATATGGCAAACACAGCTCATAAGTATTTTTAAATATGAAAAAACAGAGGAATTATTTTTCTAGACCACATTCTTCTGTCAGATGGACCCTCTATCAAATAACCAACAAACACAATCCTAAGAATATTACGCAAACAGAATATGAGGTTATGGGCTAGTGGCAAAAACTCAGAGAGGGTTGGCTTTTGTGTCTGTTTTCTTTTTTTCTGCATTTCATCTTGCAATTAATTAAAAACAATTTAGAGTAAGGAATTAAGCCACTGATAGTGGTGAGTATTTTCTATACCTAGTCAATGATATCTGCATTCCAGCTGAATAGCCTCAAATGTTGACAAAGTGATATATGTGAAGGTCCTTGTATTTTGTTGATGGTGCATATTTGAAAGCTAGCTCACCTTTCAGAGACAGCATGTGAATTACTTTCAGATCAGCAGTGCAAGAAATAGGAAAAGGAATATGGATACAGCAAAACATTTGTGAGGGAAGTTTTGCTATCATTATCTAAATATAAGAGACATATATATTATGGTTTGTTTGAGGGTATCGATTTTCTTACAGCTTTAATTTTTGTAAATCACAGGCACAATTTTTTTTCTTCTACAATTATTTGCACCCCAATTTAAGTCGCTTAGATGTCATGGGACCAGACACAAATACGCAATGGCTACTTAGATGTTTAAATTAGCTAAATTAAGCCTGAAGTTAATTGCACTTGCAAGTTGCTTGCCCAGTAAAGGCCAGTTTGACAGCCTAGGTACACCTAATATTTGCATGTATATCACTTCCAGCATTCACACTAATACCTCCTTACAACACATGCATCCATCCCCATCATAGCTTCCAAATGTGAGAACTAGAGATCATGTTGACTAACCTTAATTATATATCTATCCTTTAGTCTTTTAAAAACTGAATCCCATGTCATCTTGTCCATTATTTTGCCCACAACTCACATCAGACGAACAGCTCTGTGATTATCCAAATGATCCTGTTCATTCCTTTGTACACTGGCACACTCTCAAACTTCTCTCAGCCTTCTGGAATTCTCTTCCTGTTCCAAGATCTGCTGGAAATTAATATACATGATTTTAAAGATGATTAATATACAACTTCTTCAAACTAATTCTTTTACTGCTCTTGGGTGAATACTGTAGTTATAGATACAAACATTTCATTTCATCAAAGCAAAACATTACAATTCACATCTTCCATTTTTAACTACTATGTTGTAACAACAAAAATAATGTATTATTAAATTCAAGATAGGATGCTACCATTTTGAAGTATTAAAGTATTATGTCGGGGAGGAAATGGTTAAAATAGCACACTGTTACATTGCGTGCAAAGTAATATATATTATTTTTTACAAAAATGAAGTTTTGAAAAGCAATTTCCAATCTATGTATGAATGAACTTCAACAAAAGAGCATCCTTCCTAGGATAAGGTTTCATAAGATTCAGACATGTTTCCGTCATAATTATAATTCTTTAAGAAGTCCAGGACTAAATTATGACACTCAGTTACGTGTTGCCAAAATTTTTGTTATAAAAAGGTGCATCTTTTTCTATTGTAATGTCTCTTTTTACAGCTGTCCTATGGTCTTTTGGTGACAATCACCATATTGTTAAATATATAGTGAACAGCTAGAGCTGTTGATTTTAAAAACTGTGGCAAGTTTATTATGAAGAGTCCCAAGATACTAGGTTTTCACCATGAAAAATTAAATTGATGCTGTTGAAGACTGACGACAGGCTGGTGATCTCAGAGTTTTGGGGATTTCTTCTCGTTCTTTAGCTTTCCTCTCTTTAATTGGTTATCCCAAGGCATGGGAAGACAGAATGACCTAATTTCAAAAAATGAGTTGCAATCACAAGGGATATTTTTTTTTTTTTTGAGACATTTCACAATATAGTCTGAAATCCTGATGGAAATAACAGTGAATAGCTCATCAGCCTCCAGGAGGATGAATCTGAAACATTTTCTGAGACAAAGACAGATCAGGTATGTGAAAACTTGCACTGAGCTGACATACCTGCTAGGCAAAATGTCTCTTACTGCTAACTGTAAAGTTTCAATTCTGAACTTCATATACTTGATGTAAGAGTTTAGGGGTTTTGAGATGTAAAATGGATCTGAGGTTCCTGGTATCTTTAAGATTAGGAAATAGGTTGAAAAGACATCTTGTTCAGATAGTGATAATACAGAATTATTGTGCTATTTCCCACTACAGACTTGATGCTGAAGAAACTCTCAGATGGAAATAGGTGATACTGCTACTGTCAAAGGAGAAATTAGAAATCTATAGCAAAGCTCATCTTGATATAGCCAGATAAACAAACTGTAAAGATGAACATAAATGCTTTCTTTGGGTATCTATTTCTCTCCAAGATTCCAACCCTAAAAAATTAAATGATTCGTAACAGAAGAAATCTCAGATGTTACATCAGTATTTCTTTTCTAATCTTAAGAGTTGATATTATATTACCTGATGTTTATACCTTTTTTCTTTTTTTTCTAGAGCCTGATTCCAAAAGAAAACAGAAAGAAATTTTAACAGTTTAAATGCACTGCTCAGTCATCGATGTATTTTATGAAAATTATGAAATTTTGAAAAAACTTATTTCTGTTTCCTAACAGCAGTTGATAACCAGGAGTAGCAGACATCAGGGTGAAAGAAGACAGGCAGAAAATTTCATAGATAATGGCAGTGACTGAAAGACATCTTTGAGAACATGCAGCAGCCACAGCAAGAAACAGTGAAGAACATTGATCCCACAGTGGAGGTAACAGGACAAAACTTATAAACTCATAGCAAGCTATTAATAAATGCATCTGCTCATTCTACAAAACGGCTGTCACATGGATTAAATGTGCTGCATCTTGTGAAGAAAAACAATTCATAATAATACCCTACTTCTGTGGGACAGAAAGAATGTCACGTCAGACACAGCTAAGTTGTTGAGGGATAAAACTTTGGCTTATACAGACAGGTTGTCTGTAGGCCTGAAAGGCAGGAGATGCTTTATAACATAGAGTTACCCTACACCTGTAGTATTTGAACCTAATACGGACTTTTGAAGGATTCCAAATACCTTATCTGATTCCTTGGGAACTAGATTCCTTTCAGATGAAACAAAACTGCAAGATGCAGTTCAGCCACCTTACGTATCCATCTGTACATGTTGATATGCCTTACTCCTGGAGCTATGCTCTCAATATTTATCTAGTAATATATTGTACTGAGGTGGGAACAGGGGACTCACCTGAGTGGACCGAAATGTAGGATGATGCTAACTACTGGAAATTCATTTCAGTTCTGTACTTGGGTTTGTAATTTACTAAATTCAAGTTAGTTATATTGCTAATGTTTAATCATAAACTACCTGCTGACATTTCTATAGACCTCAAAATATCAAATAAATAAAGATGGTTCTATGGGAGCATTAACAAGGTTTAGTCACCAGGTTAGAATATGACTACATTGTCTCTGCTTCCTGAAGAGGCAAACTTTCGGGCCTAAACTAGAGAGCTACTCTCCCCATGATTTCTCTATAGGATAAAACTTCAATCTTTAAGATGCATCCTGCTCTGAATAACTTTCCGAAGGCTTTTTCCATTATCTATACACAGAGCTCAGGAAAAGTAGCTCCCTAAGCATGTCAGGTGGGTAACGTGAACCCTTCTCAGAAGGTCGTCCTGGTGCTGGGAAGTCATCGCTCTCACTGGTAGTGAGAGGGCAGTGAAGACATGTGAAAAGAACATAGTTCACATAACCACACTGAAAGCTAATTCCTGCTAACAGACAGGAATATCCAGTCTTGAGGCTGGCTAGCTTCTCCCTACCAGGACTTGGATAATGGATGTTCCCAGCTGCAAGTCAGAGCAACAGGACTTTTCACATGGGCAGATGCTGCCAGAACACATCCTAAACTGAGGAGCTGAAATACAGTGTTTGAACTGTATATAGAATATCACACAAGGAAAATACCTGTTATGGGTTACCTAACATTTCTAAATGGAGAGGGTTTTTTCATTAATTTGTAGCTTTCCTTTACTGTAGAAAGCTCTATGTTATACTACATTTACCCAGTATGATTGAGACTAAGGTCATCTGTCTTGAGCCATCAAAGTCAGAACTCCAGCTGTCCATGGCTTGCCTGATAGACAATGAACAGAGACAGGCCACTGCAGAGGATTATCTGGCCCATAAAATATATCTTAGTCGTCTGGAGATTCCTCCAGAGCTTTCTCTGTTATGTTATCAATCAGGCACCAACGTTAACTATGTTCCTAAATGACAAATCTGGTAGGTATGACAAATCCAGGAGTATATAGTAGTTTCCTCTTCACTGCTATCATAATAAACATACCAGGTTCACTGCAGAGAACTAGAAATTGGGCTGAAGTAGAGGAAGTTTTCCTCTGCTTATTTGCACTATTGTTGAACTGCCCATTCATCCAGATGAAATGAGATTGAATGCCCAAGCCTATTAAACTGCAGTGCTGTCACTGAAGTCTGTCAGTCTTTCCTACACATGGCAGCTTGGTGTTCTCCTAATCATGTTTCTTAGCTTCTGCTATCCAAATATGCTAAATCACACAAGCACTTTAGCCTTTATCTAGTACTATATAAGCAATTGGACAAACAACACTGTCGTTTTCCAATAATGAAAATCCTTTCAAATTCCTTCCTTCCTTCCTCTCTACAAAGAGGACCTGATGCAAATAAACAGAATAGCTGTGTTTTATATTTGTGAATTGTCTCATCAATTTTTTTATACTGCTCTAGTCTATGAATATTGTCACATAATTACATATCATTACGTTGTTGCTACCCTTTTTCTTATGCATCTGTGTATTTTGAAGTGCAAGTTTCATGTTTCATTTATTTCTCTATATCTCCTCCTTTCAATATTTTTAAAATCACTGTGAGTTTTTTGAAGACTGCTCTGAGCTCTCTGATCTTTTACTACACAGCTGATTCAGCAATTAACATTGCTTCCACACTGTTTTAGCTTTTGTGTTGAACCATTTACAACTGAAATAGCACAAGAAGTTCAGCCCAAGTCAGCTAGCACAGCGACTTCTACTGAAAGTAATACTGGTTTTCTTTTTTTTTTTACACTTAGTCCTGAAATTACATATTTTTTTTTACTATTTTTTACTCTTTTTTTTTCTTTTTTTTTTTTTTGTGGATCAATGTGCTATGTTTTTCTTTTAACATTTGTAGCTCAACAAACTGGAATTCAGTTTTGCATATAAACCTGATGCAGACTTGCTCTTTTTTCCCATTTCTCATTTTACACTATCAATCAATCAGCTTTGCCAATACGTTTTCACTGAGCAACATCTAACAGAAATATATCTCATGAAAGAGTAGGGAAAGAAGGAACGCACTTTAGGGAGTTCTTAATATAATTCCACAATTTTTTATAAAATTGATAGAAGAGCTAATTTAGGTAAGACTTATTCTGAAAGAAAAGGTCCTGAATTTGAATTTTCAGTTAGGACACAGCTCTACCCTCAAATGTCTGCATTAGAGTGGTAACACAATAGGCTGGAGACAGCACTACTTCAGCCTGTAACTGCCTGACCTTGAACCAAAGAGGTGAATTTCAGTCCTTTCATGACATTCTATTTACACTACGTCAACAGGTCATAACCCATGGTAGTTGTCCCTCTACCACAATAGCAGGACCACAAGAGGCCATATGTTGATACAGCTTATATTTCAGGGCTTTTTTAATTTTCTTTTTATGGAAAGAATACCTCTTTGGAAGTGATAAACAAAAGAAACAACAGTAACAAGCTAACAGAGACCCAGTTAAACATTTTGGACAGCTGTTAAAATGCCTATTTCTCAGGAAGGACTTGCTGATGTTAGCAAAGGCAGAGACAGTGGAACTACCACAAATACAAAAATACGTGATTCATTCAGCATCTTTGCCTGTATTTTCAAGCTGGACAATACCCTTTGAGGACATTCTAATTGCAGCTGGATATTATTAGATTCAAAAATATTCAGATATACTGTGGAAAAAGGGTGAAAATAACATAGAAACCTGAGTGTCCAGGAGAAAAGAATATGCCTTTAATTTATTGTCCACATATTGGAAAATTTTCAGAGCTTTCTTCTGTATATTTTGCATGATCTTTTATGTTTATTCTGTTATATCTCAGAAATGTGAATTAGAGAAAATTCTTCCAGCACTAAAAAAATCCTTGTATAGTTATTCCTTTGTCGATATGACATGAAGTTCACCATGTTCTTTTCTCTAAGCATGGTAGGGTATTGCAGCTTTACTAGTCCTGTGATACAGAGCTGCAGCTTCCTCTACACTTCCCTTTCATCCAGCATCAGTTTCCAGCACTCTCCAACACAGCAAGATCTGCTCAAGCCAGAACAAAAGTTTACAAGAAGAGATAATGCTTCTTGGAGCTGCTTGTGGCACTGAAATACTGATAGGCTGTAATAGTGTCATGGATGTATCAGTAAAGGGAACAGTGGCATTATGCCTGTCTCTGATAAACTCCGATCTATTTGAATCTTCCCAGTTTGGGGTGAGGGAAAAAAAGGGAGTGACAGGTTGTGAAATGGGATGGATACCACAGCTACAGCTCCTTCCTTCCCATGTGCCTGGTTTAATTGACTGGTACCAATAAAAGAAAAGGAGAATAACTGACTCTCACTACATTTATATCATTTGGTTAAGGTAAAAATGTAATCCCAAATTGTACTAAATTACTCCAAGTACCACTGTGAGTAGGGAAAAAAAAAATAAAAATCGGTGCCACAGAAACTTGGCAATCATCTGGAAGACGGCAACAAAAAATATATGTTGCTACACAAGCTTTGAAAAAGGCCTGGGGGGATACAGAGTCTGTAGTCAAAAGTTAGGCTGTTAAAATACCTGTAACACTTCAGTGAATGGAGCAGTACAGACCAGATGAAAATGGAAAAAATCTTAATGCATACTGGATCAAAGGGAATGACTGGACACAACACCTAATTTTTTTTAATAAGGTCAAAAATTAGTGGTCCTTACTTGGCAGTTGTTTTTTATTCTCATGACAATCTCAAGCAAACCGTAATTGTTGGCATTCGTTCCTACTGCTAGACATATTATCAGAACAGCTAGCTTTTTTTTTTCTTTTTCTCCTTCTTCACTACTTTGAAGGAAGGATTTGAACGAGCATTTCCATTTATATCTGGTAAGTACTGTTTCACATAGAGCTGTTTTTCCCCCGCTTTGTAATCCACCCAAATCAAACTAAAAATCCAATAAAGGCATGCTGTTCTTTCAAATCACATTGTGAGGCTGGGCTAACTCCCATTGCCATTTTCTCTTTAACACAAGTAATTATACTCTTCAACTGCCCTTTGACTCTCTGTGGACCAAGGGCAGTCCTGCGTGGAAATGGACTTAATTAATTCTGTTCACTGGAGTGAAGTCTCTTAACCATGGTGAGGCAGCTTGTTTCCATAGGTTTATGCTGTTAGCTGTAAGCGGCTAGATCTATTTTTCCTTTCTAGGTTGCTCCTGTTAGCTCTGATACCTTGTCTTTGCAAATTACATGTTCAATGTGAAGAATGAGCCCAAATCTTGATACAGAACTGAGTGTGACTCTACAAGGAAACTGGCAGATTTTGCAGGTAAAAATTCTCAAATCTTTTGGATCAATGTATGCAAATGATAAGACCAGGGCCTGGGGCACAAGTTTTAGCAAAGCACTGAAGCACATGTTTATTTAAGCATGTAATTAGGACTAGCTATTTTCTTTTCAGAATGTTTTACTGAAGAATACAATTGTAATTCATTAAATTACTTGTGAATGCACAAGGTATGAATTATATGCAACAAATAGTATTAACTAAGTATAGAATTAAAAAAAAAACAAACAAAAACCAAAACAAAACTCAAAAGTTGTTTTGAATCTGACAGATATTAATATTATAATATTCAAGCTAGGTTTACTGACATAATTTGATACCATACAAATATGTTTATACTGTTTTAATACTTGTTAATTTTCTGCCTTCACAAAAGGACAGGGATAAACTCTCCCTTGTCTGTATATCCTTGACAGTTAGTTTCAGGTTTTCTGATTGAAAACTGAAATTGAACCCCTGAATATATTTAAAACACTTTTAATACAAGGCATTTTGAAGGGAAGCTGTTATATTTTGCATTCAATTATTAGATATTTTTTTGTTGAGGGGTAAAATGTCTCAAAAGTGTAAGACTCAAGTTCCAAACCCTGCTCCAGTGAATATTAATTATTTTATATACACAGGAACAGTTTTTCAGCGGAGAATATAATGTACAGACTGGTCACGGTAGCCAGTGTCTAGGGGACTCTTCTAAGACGTGTCTGGCCTTAACTTACATACTTGCCAAAGATCAGAGAAAGTATTTAATCTAGTTTTCCTCATATATGCTCAGTGTCAAAAAACAAGGCTACTTCTGCTAAAAGATTTGGCTGCTTGTTATCTTTTTTTTTTTAAATCTGGTTCTACTTTTTTCCAGAAACAAATGTCAGAGTTGATACTACCAGTAGGCATGGTAGTCAGAAACTCCCCCAGAAATAGGATATTTTAAGGTACTGAATACATTGCCTAATCTTTCAGTAGTGTCTAAAATCATGAAATATTTTTAGAGTCAGAATAAGGTGGGTCATTTTCACATTTCCTCATGCCTAGTTGCACTTTGGGATTCAGAGAGGAAGGTAAAAGATAAATCCCAATTTAAAGCATGAGTGGTTGCTCTCATAGTATTTCAAATCCAGCCAGAACTAGAAAGTACTGGAGATCCCCTTGGGAAACCCTGTTCTCAGGAGACTTCAGTCAAGTTCTGAGCTGGCACCAGCTGGGTATCTGCATTTTTTTTTAGAATTACCTGAAAGGTATAAAAGCTATTCAGGTCCCCTATCTAATATACAATTTCATTTAGGTAATAACTTTCTGATTTCTCCAGCTATACTCTGTGGGACTCTAAAAGAATTAGGACTTACTCTGCTGGATTTTTACTGCATATCCATATGCATGATGTACGTTTAGGTGGAAGAGCCATCATGCAGATTATGACAGCTTAGTAGGCTATTTAACTTAGTTATGTTAGGATAGGTGGTCCTCAGTTCCAGCTATAATCAGACTTCTGTTCTATTGCAGAATAATTAATGAAACAGAGATACAAAAAAAAAAAAAAAAAATCACTAAATCAGTCATTTAAAAGAAAGCTTTCTTATGGAAGCCTTTTTTAGATAAAAAGCCAACTTTCAGTACTGTCCATTTAACTCAAGGACAGTGAAAAGCAAGTAGCCTTCAATACAGGAATTTGAGCTTCAAAGGGTTATCCTGAATTGGTTCACTTACAGAGAATTATCCAAGCAAAGGTCAGGCACTCATTAAACCTTATCTGAAGCCAAAGTTATATGTTATGGTTTATTGCCTCAAGTACCAATTAATAAAGAATTAAAGAAATGAAAAAGCAGTGATTCATACCTTTGCCAGGAGAACACTCATACTTCAGCATAATGCTAAAATATTAATAGTCATTTTAGTCATGTAGTATTTTATTAGGCACTTAACTCTGTAGGTTTTATCAAAAGATATATGACATTCATTTTTAACAAAATGCTGAGGAGATTTGGGGAACATTTACTCAAAATCTAATAAAGTAGATTTGAGAGATATTT
Source organism: Gavia stellata (assembly GCF_030936135.1). Taxonomy (NCBI): domain Eukaryota; kingdom Metazoa; phylum Chordata; class Aves; order Gaviiformes; family Gaviidae; genus Gavia; species Gavia stellata. The sequence goes on from NC_082599.1 coordinate 29,977,049, forward strand.
TCAAATGGAAGCCTTAAACACAGGCATCAATTATTAATGAAGAAAAAATGCTTAATAATAGGGGTCTGGGTAGAGGCCATAAAGAAGTGTTGAAATATCACCGTTATATCAAGGGCAATTGTCTTCTAAGGAGGCTGCAACAGAAAACATTAAGTCCTGTAGCAGTGTACAAGATCACTAATGCATTTTGCTCACAAGAGGAATTCTAGCAGGCTTATTTTTGTTATCACAGGCATTTCATTAGTTTGACACAGTCTAGACATTTCTTCTCAGTGTTCAGACAGTTAAATACTCCACACATACTCACCTGCATAACTGTCTTCAAAATACTCTTATTTCTTACTATTTTCATCTGTAGCATATGCTCCAAACCACCTAAGGCTCTAACTGATGCCCTAGAGCATGCTAAACTGAAAATATGTTTGCTACTGCAGATGCCAACAAGGTTGCATCTGTCACAGAGCGCTTTCCATTGTCCTTGTTATCTGTCACATTAAGAGCTGGAAAACACAAGTCACTGGTGATTCTGAATGAAATAAAAGTGACAAAACTAATGTCCAACCAGAGGCAGAAACTTGAGAGCGCAGATAATCTCCTAGGTCAAATAACAATAACAATAACTGCTTGGCCTCAGTGAAAAGAGAATAAATCTGTGTAGAAAAGTAAATTCTGATAACTGAGTCTTCCAGCCTGAGCATGAGTAACCTTGACTACTTAGTCTGATAACAGGACTCTTACATCTCTTAAAATTTTTCCTCTCTCTCTCTACTCAAAAAAAGAGTTTTCCATCACTGTAGTGATAGCTAAGCTCATCACGGAAAAGCTTATCGTCCATGATTCCACATGTTTAAATGCCTAACATACGGTCAGCCACTGTTGCCTCTTCCTTCTCCTCCTCTGTGGAGGCACACAGCCCTTTGCAAAATATTCTGCACATTTCCATAAGCGTTTGGCTATTTCTTTCTTGGTTTGTTATATCGCCCTAGTCATTATCTAAGGAGATTTGAGTGACCAACTCTCTGAAATTTCTTACATTCCATTTCTTACATTTCTTTCCTCACATGTTGCATACAGGAATTCTTCTACAGGACAAATTACACTAAATCCTGACAAATCAAATTATGCAGATCCAAAGTTCCTTGAAGTCAATGTGGGAATTTTCAACCAGCTTTAAGTCAGTTTCCTGAATTTTATTTAGATTGAGCTCATTGTTCTGTTTAGTGTCATTGTTGCACTGGAGAAAGTGTATTTTTTAAATAATAAAAATAATAAAGTGTTACATAATTCAAACTCAGTATATTCTTTTGTAGGTAAGATTTCAGAGTCTATTACAAAACATTATGATTCCTCTTCTTTCCCTGAAACACGTGAATTGGTTCCTGTACTCTGAGTGTGACTTTTTGTCTAAGTATTCTGTAGGCAGAATAGGTCTGCAGCAAGTCTAGCAGTGCCTATCCTGGTGAGTACTGATGAACCTTGGCTGCTCCGATACTCCGATACTCTGGAGTACAACTTTGCATTGCAGCACTTCGGCACTGAGACTCTGAGAGCAGTGAAAGGAGAATGAGAGGGATCTTTGTCAGATGTATATACTAACCCCTGTGTTTAGCTGGTGAAAAGATTCACGGGGCCAAGGACCAGACAAGATGGTTATATAAGCTCATCTGACCTGTAACAAAGACCATGGGAATCCCTACATCAATCCTGTACTAAGCCCTAAAATCTCTTGCTGAGCTAGAAAGCATTATTGCAAGAGATAAGCAGGCTTGGTTTGGAGCTCAGTGATGGGGACCTCTGCATACCTCTGCACAGCTGACAAATAACTGCCCCTTGCTGTTAAAAAAGCACACCCTATTTTCTGTTTGAGTCTGTCCAGCTTCAGTTGCTGAGTCTTACTCTGTTGTGCTGCTAGACAATGTCATTGACATCAGCTTAATAAATAATATGTCTCTATAACCTCAACAGCCTCTGCAGTCAAGGCCATCAGCACCTTATACATTTGGGGGTAATAATTGGAATAAAACTTCTATTTTCAACAATTCCTCAATTCCTGCATGCTGGGGTTCATTTCTTAATATGTAGCTGAGGAGGTTCCATCTCTGTTTCTCAGAGAAGGAAAAGGCATAAAGATGTGATGTACTTTTTCAGGCACTGGGTACAGTTGATCACTTAAGGAAGCTTGTCTTTTTTTTTTAGGAAATTAGAAAGGTTTACTGGTCTCTTGTGGTTTGTATTTTTATAGATTTCAAACAATAGGAAACAAATGTGCCTTTAAAGAGAGAAGCTAATTGTTATAAATTAACCTCTGAAGTATGTTTAAATATTTCTCTTTCAATTTGTGCAATAAGGGAACAATTTAAAAGGTATAGCAGGGTGCCTGCCACTTCTGTCCTCTGTAGGAGGAAAATACATAGCAGCATATGCCAAGCCTTATTCTCTTCCAAATGCTAACATAAGCGGATGTCAAATCAAATCTCTCATAGAAACAGAAATGCAGCTGCAGGTATTACATTTGTCAAAACCCTTCTGCTACTGATCTTTCAGTTTCTGTTTCTATGTTTAATTTATTTCCTCAAAATAATTAACAGAAATTTGCAACCCGAGATATAGTATGGATGTGTGCATGTATGTTTATGCATGCATGCCTGAGTGAAGACATCTTTTAATCCCTTTATTATAGCCTTCGCCTATTTTGCCAAAAGTGCCATGAAAATAAGAAAAAAAAGTCTGGAAAAAATAAATGCAGATGATCCTTGATACTTTTTTAAACGTGTTTCTCTTTTCTTTGTGTATATACAAGCATTCCTAAGGAGGGAGAAAAAAAAAATGAATATTGTTATAACCTGGTCTCTGCAATAGATATTATTTCTTCCCATTTTCTGATTGTGTGCCATTTGGTATTCTGTAGTGTAACTTCCAGGAAAGTGCGTATCAGTTGGGGTTTTTTTATTCTCTTTCCCTTCTGGCTTCTAGTTACTAAAGCCCTGGGTTTTATTCCATGATTGTTTATAGAAACCTATCCAATAAATATTCCTCCCTCAGACCATTCTGTTAATGTAAAAAGGAATGCATTTTATCTGATTTATAAAATAGAAATCTATGGAGCCAAAACCACTGAATACAGATCCATTTACCTCTGGACTTCTCTGATTAAATCCCAAAGGAGAAACTAGAAAGTGCTATATGGTTTCAGAGTTCCCCTCTGAAGACAAAGGCATCCCTGACCAACAATTCAAGCTTGGATATTCAGCACCAGGCATTTGCAACAGCAACTGGATTTTTGTTCTTGTTCCTCATTCGTATATAATTCCCTGCACATTCAGAGGATTACACACTGTTTATGCATCATGCAATCTCACTGAGTCCTGTTTCTCTACAGTACTTACTCCTGCTGCTAAAAGGAAAATAGGCTCTAACAATCCTCTTTTGGTGCCAAAGCCGCTGCTACTGAATGAACACATCCTGCCTGCAGTAGTCTGATTGATCCCTGCGATCCCTGTATCCAACAGGAGTTCAAAAGAATTCTGCTGCTCAAAGGACTAAAATTGGTATTCGTTTAAGATTTACTGGCAGACCAAAGCTCCTTCATGTAACAGCAGATGCTGTTCTGCCTTTCAACTCCACAGCACACCAAAGTGACACCGAACAAGTTCAAACTTTGGCTGGCCTTGACAGCACACTACACCTTAAGACTGGCATTTCCTAGCTCAGAATCCTCCTCAGCTCATAAGCAGTAGCTAGTGTCATTGAACTGAGCCACAGTTTGCAGCTCTGCTCTGAAGCAGGACACGTTCAAAATAATAAATTCTAAATAATCTAGCATGCTTTTTGCACAGTTACTGTTAAGGCCACCTTTGCAGCTTGTCAAACCCCATTGCCTTTAAAAGCTCATTCCTGCTGCTATGAAGCACAATTCATACATCCATATATCCCCTTGCAGCGTTGGTAGGCAAAAAAGATAGGCTTTAATAGATTGCTTTGAAGAGTGTAGAACTGAAAGATTTTCCTGTAACAGAGACCTTTCTGGTGATATATGAAGCCTGGGATTATGACCAAACTTAAGACAGATAGTTGTTTGGACTAGACGGACATCATTTTTATAGCTTACTTTATAAAAGAATCCGATGTTTCACCCCCCCACACACAAATGCTTCACCTTCTCTTTTTAATTGTCTGTCTTCTGGAGAGATAAAGGACTCCAAAATGTAGTATTTGCTATGATGGTCCAAAATACCTCAAGGCTGCAAAGATCTAATATTGGTGAATTTAAACATATCTGTTACTAGAGATCTTTTGACGCTGTATTGGTCATGTTGCTAGTTTTATGCAACAACCTTCCACAGGGTATAATAGCTGAAACTTAGTGTTATTCTTCCAGTATAATGAAGGCTGATTTTATTTCAAGGGGAGTGCTACATCACTAACTGAACAACTGACATGTAATATATGCGTGCATACCTGTCCATACGTAACATATTGAACTGTAATCAGCACAAACATAGACCTCACCAGCATATTGGTTAGTTCTAGCCATATACTCTTCAGTGAATTTTGAACCTTCAGAAGCCCAAGCAGATTGCAAAGATTATTAATGGCATGAAGTTTTCTCCACAGAGAATATTTCATTGTCATTTAAGGAGAAGGCTGACTACAGGATATTCAGGCTAGGCCAATTTAAAACAGAAATGGAAAGCTGCTTAGGAAAGCATCATCTTCTTATTCATAGAAAGGTAAAACATGATTTCTATCTTTCCATGATTACACTCCAGGCAAGACTACAAAGCTCACTGCTTTCCTCTATTGTTTACTGTGCACTCATGGATGCACTTGTCCCATGTTCCATACAGCATGGATGCAATAATACCATATTACTTTCTCATTACATATAGGAAAGCTGATAATCATAATGTCCCTTGAGGTACATATTTACATAGTTTCTAATTAAATAGTATATGTTACTCAACAGATTCTTTTCACAAGTCTGTTATTTTTAAAAAACCTTTCAGATTCATAAATGATGTCTTTTCAAATTCTTCCAAAACACTATTGAATGATTTTGCTAGATTGATTGATGCCTAGTGAATTTTACTGAGAATTTATCACTGTCCCTTTTGGGAAAGTGTTTTCCTCTGGTCACTGATTCTCAACAAGACGTGCTAGGCCAAGGTCGTTAATGTCTTTGGATTTATAATAATAGGGCAAAAAAGGAAAGTCTAATTTCTGTATCTCCTGCCACTGTCATGCTGAATATTTCTATTAATTGAGGGAAAGAGTAGAAATTTGCCTTCATTCTTCTGGAAGCTACCTCTACTGCGGCTAAAATAACCCATCAGTGATGATTTATAATAATAAACACTCTCTTCATTTATTAGAAGACAAAGTAATGAAAAACGGGGTCAGAAGCATTAAATGCACTTTTCCAAGGGAAAAATTGAGGCACAGAGAATATAAAAGGACTATTTAAGTAAGGCCAGTGGCACAGCTTGGAGTAAATCTCAAGCTTCCAGATTTTATCTACTAGCCATGCAAGTCCTGTGTACTAAGATTTGGGAACTGTAGGCCAAAGTCTTGAATTTGTCGGTAATTTTCTGTAGAATATTGAATAGTGTCTCCCTTGTGATTGCCTCAACATTTTATAAAATAATTTTGAATCTGTGAAGTAGCTGAAAAAGCAAAAGTTTGTGTTTTGGCCAAAAGTCAGAGAAAAGTTAAGGGTCCTGACCTCCTTCTAAACAATAGTCTGATGTCTTAGAGTCTCTCTTGGGATGTCAGGAAACTAAATTCAAATCTCCTCCCAAATGGATTTGAATGTGGATTGCATATTTGTGAACGGAATACATAAATCAAGAGGCTGTAGAAAGAAGGTTTCTTCATTTCTTAGAGTTATTCATTTAGAAGAAGCTTCTCCATTATTCATTGAGCCTATTAAAATAAAAAGAAAATAATTACAACAGATTGGTGTTTCTAGTACTCATGCCCTCGTTCCAATCTTTGCATCAGTAAATATGTATATAAGAAACAGACGAGGTCTGAGACAAAAGGCAGAACAACTCATTACTTCCCCCTAACATGTTTCCACAGTATCCAGTCTCATTAAGGATGAGTTGAATGCCCTAACTTCAGGGCTTCAGTGAAAAACAAGATTTGGGTTATCTGAACCCATTGTGTAGCTGCTGTCTGTGTCAAGCCTTTGTTTCTACTGCTTTGAACTTTATTTTAAAATTTGAGTCTCTAAACCAAAACTCTAGGCAAAAGCTTATTTGCACATCCCTAAAACAACATTTTCTTTCAGATACCCAATTTTCTTCATGGAGACCACATTTAGGCAAACGTAGGGACTTTGCATAGGATATTTAGCTTCCCTGATGATTTCTAAGCTTAGTCTTTATCATTATTGGCCCAGGCCAATTGTATGAGGTTCAACAAGGCCAAGTGCCAGGTTCTGCACTTGGGTCAAAACAACCCCATGCAATGCTACAGGCTTGGGGACGAGTGGCTGGAAAGCTCCCCTGCAGAAAAGGACCTGGGGGTGTTGACTGACAGCCGGCTGAAGATGAGCCAGCAGTGTGCCTAGGTGGCCAAGAAGGCCAACAGCATCCTGGCCTGTATCAGAAACAGTGTGGCCAGCAGGAGTAGGGAGGTGATCGTGCCCCTGTACTCGACGCTGGTGAGGCCGCACCTCGAATCCTGTGTTCAGTTTTGGGCCCCTCACTACAAGAAGGCCATTGAGGTGCTGGAGCGTGTCCAGAGAAGGGCAACGAAGCTGGTGAGGGGTCTGGAGCACAAGTCTTATGAGGAGCAGCTGAGGGAACTGGGGTTGTTCAGCCTGGAGAAGAGGAGGCTGAGGGGAGACCTCATCGCTCTCTTACCTGAAAGGGGGTTGCAGAGAGGTGGGTGTTGGTCTCTTCTCCCAAGTGACTAGCGACAGGACAAGAGGAAATGGCCTCAAGTTGCACCAGGGGAGATACAGACTGGTTATTAGGAAAACTTTCTTTACTGAGAGAGTGGTGGGACACTGCAATAAGCTGCCCAGGGAAGTGGTGGAGTCACCATCACTGGAGGTGTTCAAGGAACATGTGGATGAGGCATTGTGGGACATGGTTTAGTGGGCATGGTGGTGTTAGTTGATGGTTGGACTTGATGATCTTACAGGTCTTTTCCAACCTTAGTGTTTCTGTGATTCTGTGATTAACAAGAGTTTACTATTTGCAACCTGTTGCCCCAACCATGTTGGAAGTATTGGTATATAAGTATAGTAGAGCTATGCAAAAGGAGTAGTGCCTCGCTGTATGTGAAGCATAGGGAGTCAGATAATATACAAAAACGTACATTGTGGCAACATAAAGGTGATGCTGAAGAAAATTTATTTTTCCATTCTATCAAATAGGTTATAGAGTATTTTATAGCTCACCATAAAACTGTATTCCAGAAAAGGACAGTTAACCCACTCTGCAAGACTGGTATAAAAGACTTTAGTCCAGTTCCATCTTCATAAATTACTTCAGTATCATGAAAGCCCTGGTCATCAACCCAGTAAAAATACATTTGCTCTTGCAAACTTGGGGAGAAAAAAGTTGAAAAATGATCGATCACTTTTTTAAAAAAATATTTCTGCATTTCTGATTTCAAAAGAAGCTGCAGACTAATTGGGAAGTGATCATTGACAGATGTACCTCACGCTGCCCACTTCAGAACTGGAGCTCTGAAAGTGGCCTCAGATTAGAGTAAGCCTAGAGATGCTGAATCGGTCAGAAAAAACGTGTGTATCTCTAACTTGCATTTGCAGGGCCTACAGGAGTTCTGGGAAGGGCAACACCCTGCAAGGTGCTGCACTCCCACTTTCCCTCCCCACTTCCCATCTTCCAGAGAGATTGACAAGTTCTGTTTGGGAACAGGCCAATGTCAGAAAAGCTGACTCGTCCCTCCGCCCTTTCTGCAGGCAGCAGACGCTTCAGACGGGGACCGCAGCAGCGAATGCACAGCGATGGCTCTCGGGAGATCCCGGGGGACAATCAGTTTACATGCCCGAAACACCCCCGAAGGTAACCAGCCTCCGCTGGGGGCTGCCGGGGGTCAGGCTGTGGAGCCGGGAAACGCCGCGCATCTTGTCCTTGGGCGAGGACCCGCGTTACCGCTGCTCTTCACTTTTCCCTCAGACCCATCGGCCCGCGGCAAGGCGCCGCCGGGGCAGCGGGGCAGGGCGCAGGGCCCCGATGCCGCCCCGGGGGTCCCCGGCCCGCCGCGGCCCGCAGCCCCCACCCCCGGCCCGCCGCCCTCCTCCGCGCGCCCGGCGCCCGCGGGATTGCTCAGAAATGCTGCCATCGCGCGGGGGAACGGGGACACAACGAAGGGGAGGAGGGGAAAGCGGCCAGCGGCCATCCCCGCTCCCTCCCGGCGCCTGTGGGGTCAGCGGCACCGCGGCTGAGCGCACCGGGCGGCACCGCGGCCTCTCGCTGGCCGCGTCCTGCAGCGGCTTCTGCGCGTATCCCGGTCCCCGCCGTTACTTATAAGCAATCCGTGTTGACACAGATGGTATAGGTTCCTGGGCATTAAAACCAGGCACACGCTCCCAGCATAAAAACTAGATCCCGTTCACAGATTAATAACCCTTAGCATACAAGGTTGTTACAAGCTGGTATTGTCGCGCAGTTCATTTTGTCCATGCAAATTTCCAAATACTCCACACTACTCTACCTTCTGGAGCAGCCAACAGAAATACTAGGCTCAGGGCCACCCGCATCCAGGCCCGTTACTAGCTGAATGTTTAGAGATGGGTTCTGAATCTGAGCAAAAAAAGAAGCTTTGAATCTTGATTGTAGGTAGGTTCATCTCTGACTGGAACCTGAAAGCCCTTGTGCCAGGCTCTGGCAGCATCTGTACATACAGAAACTTGGGTGGGTTTAATACGTGAGATAGAGAAACCGGGATAAGGAGCCAGACTGACTGGGAGAATTGGGTAAGGTGTTGAAGTGGGACTGTCAGTATAAATGAACTGTAGGACATGGTCTTTACGAGGAGGCAGTGGTTGTTTTAGTTGAGACTAGTAAATAATTTGCTAGTCCTCTGCTGAGATGTGGATGTCTGTTCTTTGTGTTACCCACTTGAGTTTTTCCGTAGATATGGAAAGTATGTACATCTGTGTGTGCATCTGTAAGCAGAGAATAAGAAAGGGCTCCCATGGGAATGTCCAGGCTCGTGCTTATGTCACTATGCCTCGGCCATGTACTCAATTTGTAGTACCTCCTCCCTTCAAGCAATACTAGGAGCGTACTTGAACAAGGGAGCTAAAGTCCTTTGTTTCCATTTTTGGTCCTCCCATACCAAAAGGCTTACAAATTCAAGCTTTACATGGACTAACAACCGATTTTGCCAATTGCTTTTAAGTTACTTCATTTTGTCTTGACTTGCTTTCCCTGTCTGCTAAACAGACCTAATGAAATGTACCTCATTTGTCAAAAGTTCCTAGTGTTACTTCAGTAATTGTAAAAATATGGGTAGGACACAATCTGAGTCATAACACCTAACTGGGATGCAATCTGACCTGGCCAAATTCAAAGCAAGCTCTAATTGAATGAAGCATCAAGGCTGTATCATGCCTGTGCCAAACAGCTAATGTAATTAGTCATTCCTTGTTTAATGCTTTGAAAATGAAAAGCACTTCTATTGCTCAGCATTGTTACAATAAGTCTTTTCCAAACACGAGAAAAATAAGATTGGGGAAAGAAAAAAATCCCCAAAATATTCAAGCACACATTTTCACTCAGAAGCACTACAGAATTATGCTGAAGGCAACTAAAATCATAATTAATTTCTATACCTTTCCTGGTACAAGTGAAGTTCTATACTTGTCCGTGGTGAAGTACCTTTACAGCAAGTATAATGCCAAGAAAAAGTGAAACACCGGTGAATATTTTCAGATCAAATTTCCATGGAACAGATTGCTTTTAAATAGTTCAGTGGGTCACATTAGCAAAGATGCAGCACAGGTAGCTGTCTAACCTTCCTGTAGCTTAAATGAGTTGCCAGTAAGCCTCTAACAGTGTCCACTTTTTCCTCTATCTTTCATTTTCTCAAATCAAATATATTTGTGGAAAAGCTGGGAGAGAAGAGCTAAGTGTGAAGCACTAGTCTTGCATAGGGTTAGTTGAACCACTTCAGTAAGCAAAGCAAAATCTCCCTTTACCCATCCCCATATAATATTCAGCGAATTGTCTATCAAAACCCATTTGGAAATCCAGTAGGCTGTTATTAACCTGATTCTGCAGGTCAAATCCTGTGATGGTTTAAACAGGCTCCTGACTGGTCTCAATGGCGTTTCAACTACAGACCCCAGCAGCGAGTCTGAGCCCACTAGTTACATTCACCCCACCAGGAAACAAAACCAATGATATTTCAGCATGAAAAATTAATCAAAACAACCTCAAATTTTCAGTATCAACAATGCCCATACAAACAGACCAGGAATCAGTGATTTTGCTGTTATTTATTTCACAGAGGGGCAAAAAAAAAATCAGAGGTTGAATAAAGACCAAAAAAATCCAGAAAAAAATCAGGAGCTGCTGTTGGATAATTTGTGAAGAGAAACATGTTGAATTCACTGGAAGCAGATTGAACCTCTGTATGTCATCTCTCAGCTTTGATCAGCTGAAAATTAAATCCATTGTCACCCACCTTTTCTAGCACTGAATGATCAGCGTGTGGGTTGTTTCACAACATATCCTGTTGCATAGCATAACCAGCAGTGACTGACATTGGTAGACATTGCAAATCCCAACAGCCACCAGAGGAGATTAACTCAGGGAAATACTGTCAAGGACTGAAGAAATTTTTTTTTAATGTCTCCTAATCTGAGAAAAAAAAACACTAATCCCCCAAAAGATTTCTCTGGCCCCAGTAACAACCTCTCTTTGCCTTTAAGAGAGCAACAACATTTATGTTTTGGGCTTTTGTATCAGATTATGATATAGTAAAGAAGGAACAGTTTTTAAGCTCTTTCTTTGAACTAGTATCCTGTAAGCCTGAGCTGTTCACTTCTGGATTTGGGGGGCGGGGGGTGGGAGGAGGAGGCAAAGGAGCCAGGAAATAAAAGGTATTGCTACTCTTTCCATGGGGGAAACAAAGTGTGACTTCCTCCTCCTTGTGTTTTAGCAGAGAGGAATTTTTGGAGAACAGTTCATTGTGCATCAGGTTGTTGGGCTGGTGTCTCCTACATTACTGTCACTCCACTCAGTGTAGCGGAACATTGATTTCTGTACAGGGAGCTGAGCAGGGTAAAAAAAAGCCAATATTCTATTAAACAGAGAAGAGCCACAGTGGAGGAGCTGCAGCAAACTTAGCACCCGGTGGATTTGAGAGTGTGTGTGTGTGTGCGCGCGCGTGCGTGCGTGCGTGTGTGTGTGTGTGTGTGTGTTAAGGGAGGGGCAGCTGTTAATTTGCTTTCCTTTGAAAGTGTAAAGAAACCCACATCTAGAGGAGAGGGAGAATGAGATAGGCACCAAAAAGAATAATAAAGGAGATATAAGAGGGAAACAAACAGTAAACAGTGACTGGCAAATAGCAGAGGAATGAAGAAAATGGAAAACAGGAGAAGAAATAGGAAGGGAGTTTGGAATCTGTCAGTAGAAAAGAAATAAGATATTTTTTAAAAAAATGTTAAAACTAAGTTAGAGTTACTTGGCAAACACATTTAGAAGTAAGGACTTTTAAAATTCAGGCTATTTATTTTCCCCATTTGGAATGAAGTACTCACAGCATTTTTTTGCATTTCTTAGCATTAGCAAATCAGGCAACATCATGAAAATATACATATTTCTAACACTTACATCAGAGACATACATCTGGTTTTTAATTAAAAAAAGTTCACCATAAATAAATTCCCGTTTCAGGGTTTTCTCACATAACTTTTTTCCCTGACCTACACATACATTTAACTTCTATAATCCAGAAAAAGAGATCTGAAAACAATTTTTTTCAAGAGTAACACGACTTGTCTTTAGCAGACTCAGATTCCTCAAAACCATCAGTTAGCACTTCTGCATTTGCTCATCATAGTTAAGTGGGTCCTGCAGTAGAACTTCGTCTTAATGATTCAGCACAAGCTTTTGTCTCAGTTTGGAAGGAAGCAGCTCCATCTTATGCAGGCTGGCTGCAAGAAGAGCTCTCCACCAGGTGTAAGTTCTCAGGACAACATGAATTCATTTGCACCTGCTTAAGGCTTTGCAAGCTGTACAGCAGCTATGTCAGTGCTGCTTGCACTTGTCAAATTTACATTCAAAGTAGCTAAATTGTTTTGAAAGTGCATCACAGTGTGAAGTCCTTTCCAGATCTGCTTGCTATTCAGAAACATAAAGTAGAAAAATGGTATGTATTTGTGACAATTGGTAAAGCACAAAACAAGAAAAAATATTTCTCTAAATAAGACATACGCAGTCATGGCAAAAGGTAAAAAATACTAGGTATGCAAATACACATTTAGATATACTCTTAACTTCGAGGGTATTAGAAGATATGTTAACAATGGAGCTAGGAGATATATTTAATACTAGAAGAAATAGAAGTAAAAAAATGCATGGTTAGGGCTGCATTTTAAGTCCGAATAGCAATATGTTGGTTGTTCAGCTCTGCTGGATTTCTCTGGTGCAGTACTTGCAGTACTCTGAAATCTCTAAAGGGACCTGTTATAATCCAACTTGAATCCATCAGGTTAGATGCCTAAATATCTGACAAAAAGTCAATGATATAAACTGCAGCTTCTTATCCATGTAAATGAGCTTGTAACAGAGATTGCAGGAAAGTCTCATCATGTTTGTTCTTTCCTGCAGAGATGCTCATGTATGCCCTAATGGATTTGTACAAGCCTTCCTCCTCGGTCACTTCGCCAGCCAAGACCATAAGGGCAGCCACACTAATCCCATCTATTCCCATGTGTCCACCTAGTTTCTGACACTGGCCAATAGTAGGTGCTTAGGAAAGTTGGTTGGAACAAGCAGACAGATATATGTGACTCAGGTTCTGAGTCACATTCAGTCTGCATGCATAAATAAAGAAAATAAAATACGATACTTCATCCATAGAACAAAGCCTTCCAAATCTGTAGGATACTGACTCGTGAGGAGTACCAGTTGGAATATCTTCTGGGAAATGGGGCTTTCCTGGAATGGAGGGCTGGGATCCCTGACAGGGCAGTACTCAGACCCCACAGCAGGCTCCAAGTGGAGCTATCATGGTTTCCTTGATGGTAAAGAGGAAGCCATTAATTGTATTAAATGCAAGGATGTGGACACTGTGGGGCATGTCATACCTAGATGCACACACACCAAAAAAAAAGAAAAAACAAAAAAAGGGCTGTGAAAACAGGAAAATGAGATTGCTAGGAGATTCCATAGTGATATTTTAGTACTGATATATTAAATTTGAGGGTTCATCTGTTTCCAGTCTTGTCAAGACTCATGCACTAAGGGGCGGGGATTTGGAATTTGTTCGTATCTCACCACCCAATAATAAATCTTTATCTCACCTATTGGAGGAACAGTACCAAAGTCTTCCTTCATACAGCAGGTCAGCCTAATATATGTGGCCTGTCAGCCAGGCTTGCCTAGTGGATAAAGTCAGGAGAGATGCATCCTCATAAAAATATCTGTTAAATTGAAAATCCAACTTCTTATTAAAAAAAAAAAAAAAAGTTGACTTTTCTTTTTACTAGTCCTAACCACAATGTTTTATACTAACTAAAAATGCACCTTCATTTACTTTTTTATTTTTGCCCCTCTATTTTTAGAGATTCCAGTATCTCAAGCTCTTCTTCACCCATAGTGTCAACTGATGTCAGCTAGAACAGCAGCTGCTCAACAAACAGACCATATACCTCAGAGTCTAACTGAGGATTTAGGTGTCTAATATTGGAAATGTCAAACATAAGAATCTTTTTCCATGCCCTTGCTGCTAAATCCTGCGTTGTATGCAAACTCTCAGCAATTTACAGCTCCCATCCTCAAAAACTGCAGCAATTTAGCTGTAGAACTGTAAGCATTACAGAAGAATAAATCAAGTCTGTTAAATGCCAAGGGATCTCTTCTTCCACTGAAACAGGCAGGGATCATAGGAAGAGTACAGCCAAGAGCAACCATCCATGCATAGGTAGCATATCACAGATTATCGTATAGCGCATACAGCTTTAACTCACCTGCGACTCATATACAAGAAAAAATGTAAACATAGGTGGTATTGAGAAACCTCAGAAAATCCAGCCCACTTCCTGAAGAGATTTCACTCACAGTGTCTTGGGTTAGGACCTGGATTATTAATGTTAGCCAGTCCCGGTGCGCCAGAACACAGTAGTGAAACATCTTGTTACACCAGATCTGAAATCCTTACGGGGTGTTTGCTGAAAGATGCTGCAGGAAAAAGAATTCTGGAGATCACCAAATTTCTCTGAAAAAGAAAACAACAGAGATGATGGAAAAATGTTAACAGAGCACCTGGGATGAGACTATGAAGAGAAATAGCTCTCTGGATGACCAAGATTTAATTGAGCTTTACTGAACTTCATAGATTGTTTAAGTCAGAGGGTAATAAAATGCTTGTTAAAATACAAATGAATTGATTTTATAGCTGTTTCTATTTATCCATTAAACAAATCATTCCTCTCTCAGAATTCTGAGACCTTCTCAGATGTTTAAGTGATTGATTTCATTATAGAAACATACACCAACAAGCACGATTAGTGTATGATTGCACCATCGTATTGTACTGATTATAGATTAATTCAGTAACATAATTTTATATTACTTAGGGTGGTTTTGTTTGGGTTTTTTATTTTTTTTTTATATATCTCCATCTGTATCTTCAGCAAAGATTGGTCAAAGCTGAAATGGCCTTAGTCCTGAAATACTTTTATACTAACTGAGATATTGCACCATTTATTTAATGTGTAGGTATGTGGCCAAGAGCTTGAAATGTAGTTCCTGTAATGGGAACTGGTATCCCCTCGGATCAACTAGCAGGTTATCTCAGACTTGTTTCAGAATTTCCAGATATAATTACAGCAAATTTGCTAAGAATGAATACATGTCAGTTTAGTTTAATTCAGACATTTTAAGTTCTTAAATCTTGGAATGCATTTTGCTCAGCATGCTTTCTCTACCCCATTATCCGATTTAAACTGTTAAAAACCTTGGCCACTCTTATAGCATAAATCAAAATGCCAAAAGGCTATTCAAATCAACTAAACCTATTGTTGAAATTCTATGTAACCTTTAGAGTGGTGAAGTCCTTTGTTCGTGGATTTTTACAAGGAAAAACACACAAATATTAAAAGTTTGTGCTCACACCATGTTCCTAGGAGAAGACAAAAACACTTCACATGCTCTTAAATGTATTTTGATTTAGGGGAGACAAAAGAAATGAGCTTGACCCGGTAATTCCATTGCTTCTATTCAAATTAATCCTTGTGTTTACTGTGTTAATCTTTCTGTCTTCCTATAACAAAACCTGCAAGTCTGCTCCTCTGACAACTCTGTTGTGGTTCTTCTCCATTTTCTTGCTGAAAATACCAGTATGACTTGCCCTGATTCTGTCATGGTATCTATAGGTATCCAGCAACGTGATATCTGAGGGTATAACAAAAGATACCAACTATCAACAGCCTTTGGAAAACTCGAAGTCTTAAAAACTTGCTGCTTGACCATCGTACTTCTTTGATGTGCACTATGGGAGTAAGCTATAAATCTGGCTTCTAGCAGATGCTCCTGGTGAAAAAAAAGTACTAACTACTGCTATCTTTACAATTTCAAACACATTTTATTGGGCTTCCTGTCAAAGATATTTTTCAAGTGTCCAGGATGTATGGCTTTGAGTTAGGTATAAGCATATCTGTGTGGAGTCTAAATCAGCTATGATTTGAGAATACAGAATTAACTAGAAAATATTAGTACAGTCTAGCTTTGAGACAATTAGCTAGACTAGCTAGGTGGAGCAGGCAAATAATAGTACAGATGACATAATAATACCTGGTTAAAAAGCTTTTCAGGACAAAATTTTGACTTTGACTAATTCAACCTTGATACAAAAAAATGTCTGTTTTGGAGGAAATACAATATGAAAGATGATGTAGGATCTCAGTGAAAATGCTTTGGGCTTTATTGAAAACTCCATGTGTTTGGGGTTTTTTTCTCTGAAAAGATTATATTTTCAATGGAAAAATAAACTTGACAATCTCTATTAAATGTAAACGTTGTCTCTCCCATAGTGCATAAAATGGGAAACACACTAGGAAACATAGCTTTCTATGGGAAGGAGAAAAGTTTTGTAAACTCAAAATTAAAATAAATCTTTATTAATGAAAAAGAAATTTGCTTTTTTTCTTCAACCTTTTTTCCCTCAGACAACAAGAACTTCATTAACTGTCTTCTGACACCGTAAAATGTGACCTGAGAGCTAGTAGGGTTAAATGCTTGGAATGCTTCCATGAGAAGAAAGACTCAACGGTATTTATTTTCCATTTATTTTTGTAAAACTTCACATTTTGCCATTGATAGCTCCTTAGCATGTAGTTATTTTTCATTTTTAAACTTATCCACAAAAGGAAGGTTGACACCTATTTTCGTTTTCAAGAAAACCATTAATAAATACCACTTGCTTTAGATATTTGTTTTGTAACAAAGGGAAAGTAACATTTGGAAGCACAATTGAGTTTCATTTTACTCTTTGGAAGAAATAAATCTCAGTGGAAACTGGAACTGTTTAAGAAAATATGACAGTTCTAACCAGACACTACTAATCCAGTATTTTGAGCACTAGCAATCAGTTAATTGAGAAAGAACTGCACAGAAAATCTGAATTATTATTTATGCTTACAATAAATAACAAAACACTCTAAGATAGTACAGATCCCTTTCTTTTTCTGCCCCCCTCATTGTTTGTCTCCACAGAAAAGCTCTAACTGGGTCTGCAACCAGTTTTTCAGCACCACAATTTGCGCTCCCTGGACTCACTCTTTGAAGCTTCTACTGGTACCTTTCCTGTCTCTCCCTCATTTCACACTTCAGGGATAAAAAACAACCAGAAGATTGTGTGGACTGACATTTTTTCACTGGGAAGAGACTTATTATTTCCAAGACAAAGGGCTGCGGGGCTTTTGATGACGTTTCACTGCAGAGGGCTGTCAGCACTTCAAAACCAAGGAAGGAAGATGAGTTGACATTGGATGACTTTAGGTTAGTATAGTGTCCTCAAGAGGGATAAGCTAGAGAAGATACTGTAGTCTGTTTTCTGAGCACTAGAAGAATAGCTGGACTGGGACAGGAGATGTGGCGGCTGGGCTTGATTCTGGAAAGGACTGGACAGGGTGGCTCAGACTGCAAGTATCGGGAGTCAAATATCAGTACGTTAGCAAAATGTTAAAGCAGCAGTGATATCAGCAAAGAGTTTTTTCACAATTGCAGGGCACAGAGTGCTCTAAAATAGTCTATTGCCCCTATTAACCACAAGAGTTACTTCATTGAAAACTGCAGTATTGAGTTCGTGCTGACAAATGTGTATGTACAGCTTGCAATACTCTCTGTTTTGCTGTTATTGAAAGCCTTCTGTCAGCCTTAAGCCCATTACCTTGTGATGCATGCTTATTGTATAAGTAGTTAATAACATGGGCTAAACCTACATGGGAGGATGCTGCAAATCACTGCTCTTCAAATCACATGTACAATTTATGGTATATAAATATCTCTTCAAAGGTGCATATAACCCATGGAAACTGATCCCTATGGCTGTTTCTATCTGACCTGTGGGAAGACTTTAAATGCTTGCAGTGTGTGAACAGTAGTCAGACTCCATGGCAGCATGAGATCCAGCATGCATTTTCTCCATTTACTCCTGCTGTGGATGGAAAACTAAACTTGGCAACACAGGATCTAAATTCAGATTATTAGAGAGCAAATATCCTCAATGTGCAGACCAACAGACCAGACAAAACATAGCCATATAAGCCAATAGCCATCAACCAAATACCTTTGCAGAGACTGTACCAGAAATTGTATGGGTGTTCTTGAAAAGCAATCAGAGTGGCTAAGCCAGTGATGCAGGCAGATGTGCTCAATTATAACTACAAGGCTCTGGATTGGTAGAAAAGAAGCCAAAGAGAGGAAAAAATCTATTCTTACTAAAAAAATTAAGATATTTATTTTCCCCTATCACAGAGCTTATTTGCTTCACACTGTCAGTATCTAATCTTTCAGAGAAACCGTTATTTTGACTTCCAATATTACAAGTTCATTTCATTTTCCTGTTCACTTTTAATAAACTGTTGTTTCCTAGCACTGCACATATCCTGAACACCTACATACCAGGGGGATAGAGAAAAAGTTGCATCAGTTATGTCTGCTGCCTGATCTGAAATTGCCTTGCTTCTATTTTGGAATGCTACTGCAATGCCAAACAACTGAGTAGTGGTATGACAGGCACAGGTTCATGGTTGCCTGTCATGCATCCTACCCTGCTTGGGAGCAGTGGGGTGGATCCTCTTCTGAGGATGCTCTGGTAGGAGTCCTAACAGAAGGAAAAAGCAGTTTATTCAGAGAAGAAAAATCTTCTCTAAATCATAGCAGGTATAGGTGTTTTGAAGAAAACAAAAGTTCAAAAATTTTGTTCTAATTTCTACTTGATTAAAGAACAGTAATTCTTCTGAGTATTTAAGCTAGGATATTGCATGGAAATTTTACTGTTCTTTTCTAGAGTCCAGTGATGTTTATGCTAGCAATTCTTGTTTCTTTGCATACAGACTAGCATAATCAAATAGTCTGGGGACTTTGAAGTTCTCACTTCAGTTTATTTTCTCAGGAAGTCAACCTGTTGTTTCATGTTTAATTCCTTATGCAAAACTAGCAATAGTAATATATCTCCATGTCTCATAAACATGAATTTATGTTTTCAACACTTCACTGAATAAGAGAATATTCCATTTTAGAAACATGAAATTAAAAACCACAAGTTCATTTTTTTGATGCAAATGTGTATTGCTTCATTCAGTACTGCAACTCTAGCAATCCTTAAGCTCTTAAGGAGTATTTTAATGTTTAAAAATGAAGACTGAGGTCTAATGGGATTTCAAAAGTCTCCCCAAAATCAAGGGTAATTAGGAACAGAGAGCCATGCTACCAGAATGAATTTATAGTTTAAAATTCCTAATGGTCAGAAATCTTGTGCCAAAGGATTTACATAACCAAGGCCTGTTTCCAGATTTAAAGCTTCAGAGGCACACTGAAAGTTTATGATTGTGTGCCTACAGAAAGGCAAGTGTGGACCTCTCTGCCATATGGACTTCAGTATCTGATAAAAGGAATCTTTCCTCCTTTCCTGTGTGCCTTCAGTTGATCCCTAAGCAGCTAATAGATATTGGTAATTAAATGAATATCTATCCATATATATGTATGTGTCTTATTTTGATCCACTAGGATCCTTTTCAACCACTGGCTATATAACAGAACTGAACATTTAAGAGAAGAATAATCTGCTCAAATAATGTGCTCTTCTGCTTGCCCACAAACCACAAAATTTAATTCAATTAGTACTATGTCAACTGCCAAAACCTCTGATTGAGATAAGGGTTATAGTTTGGGCAGTCATAAATGCTTCATTCAGTTGTGAAGTTCAAGCTGCAAAAGTTATGGAGAAGACAGGCAGTACATGGTATCTGCTCTAAATCATATCCAATGTACCTTAAGAAAAGTAGCCTTTGCATTTCGGTGAAGATACTAATCTGTATCTCTCTTTTCACTTTTGACTTCAAGACAACTTTAACCTGTCCTAAATTAAAACAGTTATCACAGTGTGTCTCATGCACCCTGATCCCCAGCCTCATATATTGGAATAGTAGGGATTGCCTTGTTTCCAGTGGCACGCTGAGGATTTTGATGCATTTAACTGGGCTTTGATACAGCTAACCAATAGTTTGCCCCAACCTAAATACATGTATTCTGGTGCAATTGTTATTTTACCAAAAAAAGGGGTTCATCTCAACTGTCTAAAATGTTAGTTGTCTCATATAGCTCTGTACATATGAGTTTTGACTATTTGCCATTTTGTCTATTCATACAGTATCAGTGGAAATTCTTTTCATGATAAAGTGCAAATGAAGAAAAAAATAGGAGCAGAAGAAAAATAGGCTTACCAAGAAAGATGTTGAGTGTGGCAGCAGTTTATTTTCTATTGGCAAATGTAGAAAAGGCTCCTCTCCTTGAATTTTCCTTCAGCTTTCTGGACTTACTTTTGCAGCCTTCTTCAGGGAATCACTGTAGAGTTCTTATTTTCTTATACTTGAGAAAAAGCTTTTTCAAATCACCACTACTTCAGAATCTCTTTTGCATAAGATTTAACCCCTTTGAAGAAATACCAGTAACTAATTAATTTGGTTTGTCTAAATAATCATGGAAAATATATTAATGAGATCATTGGCGATTGTAAACATGAGGTGTAGACAGTGAAAAAAGTGTCCACGCAGGCACACTTCATTCAGCTATAGTTCAAGCCCCTGTCCTACCTCCTGCCTTCCTTCTCCCTTCCCTGTTCTTAGGCACATGCTCCAGCTGCCCCATTCTGCTCTTAGCGAAAATGCTGTGAACCTCCACTGGACCCATGTTGTGCTACAATATCCTTACTGACAGGTACTGAAGCCGACTGTGGGAGAATCACTTCACTACAGGGGAAGGTATAGATGGAATAGAGACATACTGCCAGTCCTGAAGTGAGGAGTGGTGTGGTCAGCCTAAGCAGGACTGGCCAGCCAGGGGAGGGAGTCGTGAAAGGAAACTATGTGCTCAGCATCACCATGTCTTTCTGACTCTGGACAGTAATGCTTTAAAGCTGTTGTTAGCTTCTAAAGGTTAGGGAAGATTTGAGGATTACCTCACAAAAGAATAAGGTAGTGGAACCAAATGCTGTAACAATTTTCATGATCCAGACCTGCGTGTCTTTTGACAACACATTCTTCACTGAAAGCTATTTTTTAAATCTTTATAGGTATCTTCTGGTTTGCAATGGAATATTTTAACATTAAAAGTTGTTCAATAAAAAAATCAGATTTATTTAAAAATAAATAGGCTGTGGCTTCCAAAAATATTTTTCTCAAATCTGTTTTGCCTTTTTTTTTTTTTTTCCCCCTCAATACTTGAAAATTTGGGGTGGGAGAAACAGCCATGTAACATACCTCATATTTTTGATCAAGTCATATTTTAAATCTTATTTCCACTTTTCTCTCTTCTGTAGAGTATATCAGCTTCCCATGTCCAGGCAAAAAACTTCTACCCCAAATAAACTTTACTTTTCACAAGTTTTTTACACCATATTTACAGTTAAACTACACTTTGCATTTTGATGAAGTTCTGGGTAATTTACTAGAAGTTAATTCCCTCACAGCCCTTTTCTACACTGGCTGCCAGACTATACTCCTAATCAAGTTCATGTTCCTAAGGAGTGGATTTAAACATGTCACATCTCTATTATACACATTTTTTTTTAACTCTGAATCACTCTGGCCTCAATTTGAGGCAGATAGTCACTCTGAAAGAAGATTAAGAAAGGATATTAAGTAGAGATAAAAACTGCTGTCTCATGTGCTTCAGCAAAAGAGAAGAAAACTCCTGTGACTGCCAACCAGGGAAAGGACTCAGACTTCCAGCTTAATTTCAGAATTACCTAGTACAAAATATGCATTTGAGTGATTACTGGCACTGAATACCTAATCATCAGTAATGCTGTAACATACGGCTGTATTCGTATACAATACACCGCTGCTTACATTGTGTATTCTGATCATATTCTCTTGTTTAAGTCCTCCCATGCTTTACAAAACCAGAAGTCTCAGCTTTGTAATAGATACTGTTCTTCACTAGCTTTTCACTTCATTTGCAAATCGTTTAGTTTGCTCTTTATTATTACTAGAACAAATATATGTACATATATTTTTCCCCAGTGATGACCTCAGTAATAGAGGGTACAAAGAAAGAAACTCTATCCAGTTGACTTTGTAAGTTTTCTATAATGTATATACCATTTTCACTCTAGAGTTTTCACTGAGATGGTGGTCCCATTCTCTCGGGCACTCTACAAATTCAAAGTAAGTTCCCAGAACTTCTCCAGGATGTATTATTAGTCTGAATAATTCAGTATTATCCCCTTCAATTCTGCCAGAACTAACTTACTTCTTAGCTGGTTTTGTGTTCAGTGGGAGTTTATAGGAGCCCTGTATATCTGCAAAGTGTTTTAGCTTCCAGAACAAAGAACCTACTTGTAATTAAGTATAGAAAGTGCAAGTTTGGCTCTATTGTTTATTAAAAATATTCATGTCAAACTCAAACTAAACCCCAAATATGTTCATAGAATCATACGTGATGCCTGCATAGCAGTAGCAGTGAGACTGTAACATCTGACAACATAATGGACTATCAGGATTAATAAGGGTGATTTATTTTTCATCCATTTTTGACTAGATCCTGTAAGGGCTAGATCATGTAGACTTGTACATTTTTTTCTGAGTGATCATTTCAATACATAAAGTCCTAGCTAAATATTTTAAAAGCAAGGTGTATTCATTTCAATATACCACTAAGGTATTTACAGGAATACAGGAATGGAAAAAGCCTTAGGAAGTCTTCTGCTCTCCACTAAATCTACTAATAAATTTTCAAAAAAACCACCTTTCATTGTTCAAAACCTTCTAATTCCTAGTATAAAATTTTCCACAGCTACTTTTCAGCCATTTATGATCAAGTATTTCAGATATGCTTTTAACTTAAAAAGTAGAAACCTTTTTTCTTTCCCTTCGCTGATCCTCTTCCTTGCTAGTATTTTTAAAGAGTCCATAACAACAGCTGGTATTGGAATGCCTAATGCATTGGATCTCAGTTTCTTACCTGCCAAATGGCCATACACCTTTTCCAGTTCACAGTTATATGCAAGGTAGAGGAGTACTGAAGTGCAGGGCTAAGGCTGGTAAACGTGTAGGCTCTTCATGTGGCCAGATGTGCACTAATCCTATGGTCAGATACAGACTTCACACCCCAGCAATCTTCTCTGTAATCTGACCCACAGATGCACCTCATCCTCCCGTATGCCCGTACCCAGGAGACAGCAGGAAGTTAAGTTTGGGTCCTGTAGAATACCCATATAATCTGCAACCTATTCTCCACCCCTCAAGCCAGCAATGTGTGAGCTTATACATCTTGCTGGCTGGCCCTGGATGTCCAGCATGTCATTAACTGACAGCCTCTGTTATAAACCTGGAGAGGCGCTGCTAGACTACCAAAAATTAAAGCCCATGCACACACCACAACCCAGTCAGCACACCTGTAAGGCTATGTCCATCCACACAAAACAGTGGAAGAGGAGTAACTGCTGGCCTCCTCTTTTTTTCATTAATTCCCTGGTTACATACAACGCTTAGGCACAATGTGAAAGACCACAGCTCAAGTACTCCTCTTCTACCTACAGTAATTTGAACCATAATTTCTCAGTTGCCAGAAAAATATCTTAATTATTGAGTAACTCTCTTCTAGAAAGGAAATTTCTAAACCTTTGCATGGAATCACCAGTTTGTTTTGCACAGAATAGATGGAACTCACTATCCACTGAACGAAAGAAAGAATTTATAGGCTAACAGCACACTCAGCTGGGATGTAAGAAATCTTAAGTTTCAAATCTTGCTTCAAAAAGTATTGAAGTATTTTATATAATTAAAGTTTTGAAGCAGAAACTGGAATTCAGGTCTCTCTTGCCCTTACTTGGTCAGACTTCAGCAATATGACGTCTCCATATTACCTTGTAAAGTGAAAGGTAACAACTTTTTCTGTCTCTGAGAGATCTCCAGGACATCTGTGGGACTTGTTTCTCCTTCCCGTGGCTTATGCAGTTCCTTCCCTTCCAGTCACTTTATCTAGTCAGTTCTTGATTTTTCATGGGAAGGGCATACAGCTTAACAATCAGATTAGCTGAAAACACACACACACACCCCCACACACACCCTCGCCCCCACACAATCCCAAGCAGTCACTGTACAAGCCAGCCTGCCTTTGGATGCATTTATGGGGCACTTAGTCCATCACTAGCCCAGACTAACAGACCCATATAAACAACTGTCCTCTTCACAAAGTTATGTTTTGTATTACTGTGTTTTGTTCCATCCCTCTATTATTCTAGATAATTAAATTTGAGTGTATTGGATGGTAAGTGATGGGCACTGGTACCACTGGCTGGGTGATGTACCTATGTCTTTAAAGATACACTGAAAGGCAGGACTTTGAATTTCCATTTCCCCAAGAATTGTTGGTTTCTGTCACACTTTTAATGTCATTTAAAATAATAGCAAGTTAATGAGCTGTTAGGCTTATACAGCGATTTTACAATACTGAGAATGTATCCCTTGCAGAAGTATGTGGAAAATGATCCACCAGAGCATGACATAACCTTTGGAACTGTTACAATCTGCTCCATATTTATGGTTATTTTCATTTTTATAAATGTTTAGAGAAATTTAAAATAACTTGGTAGACAAATAGCTTCTCTGAAACAATTATGTTTTGCTTTCTAAGGATTTGTTTAAAATTGGTCCAGGGTACCAGCTGGCACTATGGTTTTTTTAAAATACTGTTTCTTTCATGCAGTGCTCTGAATTTTTGGCGCAGGTCTCTGGAATCAAGTCTAATTCTTACTTAACTGACTGTGTAAGGAGTAAATATGCGTAGTTTTTATACTCTCTGTGTGTATGTATATTTCATGTATATGGATAGATATGAGACAGATGCATACTTTTTTTTTAATTGAGAATATCTTCTCTGCCATCATCTTCCATTGATACACCCTATGCAGAAGCACCTTCTTAGTGAGAAATTAGTCCAATTTTTTCATATGCCCAGTTTTAGTCCAGTTTCTCAAGTCATGTAGCATAGAATCATAGAATCATAGAATAATTTAGGTTGGAAAAGACCTTTAAGATCAAGTCCAACCATTAACCTAACACTACTGAGTCCACCACTAAACCATGTCACTAAGCACCTCATCCACACAGCTTTTAAATACCTCCAGGGATGGTGACTCCACCACGTCCCTCAGCAGCCTGTTCCAATGTCTGACAACCCTTTCAGTGAAGAAGTTTTTCCTTATATCCAGCCTAAACCTACCCTGGCGTAACTTGAGGCCATTTCCTCTTGTCCTGTCGCTAGTCACTTGGGAGAAGAGACCAACACCCACCTCTCTGCAACCCCCTTTCAGGTAATTGTAGAGAGCGATAAGTTGTCCCCTCAGCCTCCTCTTCTCCAGACTGAACAACCCCAGTTCCCTCAGCCGCTCCTCAGAAGACTTGTGCTCCAGACCCCTCACCAGCTTCGTCGCCCTTCTCTGGACACGCTCCAGCACCTCTATGTCCTTCTTGTAGTGAGGGGCCCAAAACTGAACACAGGATTCGAGGTGTGGCCTCACCAGCGCCGAGTACAGGGGCACGATCACCTCCCTACTCCTGCTGGCCACACTGTTTCTGATACAGGCCAGGATGCCATTGGCCTTCTTGGCCACCTGGGCACACTGCTGGCTCATATTCAGCCGGGTGTCAACCAACACCCCCAGGTCCTTTTCTGCGGGCGAGCTTTCCAGCCACTCGTCCCCAAGCCTGTAGTGTTGCATGGGGTTGTTGTGACCAAAGTGCAGGACTCAGCACCTGGCCTTGTTGAACCGCCCACAGTTGGCCTGGGCCCATGGATCCAGCCTGTCCAGATCCCTCTGCAGAGCCTTCTTACCCTCAAGCAGGTCAACAGTCCCTCCCAACTTGGTGTCCTCTGCAAACTTACTGAGGGTGCACTCGATCCCCTCAGCAGCAGCAACAAATCAGAACTTGGTTTCTACTCTTTCCAGAGATCTTCCTTCTTCTTTTGGCCTACTATTGCCTCTGTTATCATTGGCATTGCACTGATCAGTTGATTATGGTTTTTTTATGTGGAAATCTGAGACATAACTTTCTAATGTCATTATTCTTACTGTCCTCTGGCCATCTTTTATTTTGTATTTTGTCAGTTCAGTCTTATCCATTGCTTTGAAGGCATCACTAGACTTCCTTGCCGCTGCAGACAGTCTTGCTTATAATTTCTAACTGTGGAATCAATGGTACGTGAGAGCAGATTTACCTTCAGCTTGTTTTTGTAACATTTCCCAGTAACTAGATGTTAACTAGAGATAAAACTGTTTTGAGGCAATCTGTGGCCGTATATGCACATCAAATACCTAAACTGGTATAGCTGAGCCTTCAGGACTACTGCCTTATTCTTTTTAGGCACATTATTTCACTCTTTCTAAATCTGAAGGAACTTTACTTATTGTCTGTGTGACTTCATTTCCAGCCGCATTGTTGTGAGACAGCAGGCTTCTGAGGAGGTAGAATTTGCCTATAGATTTAAATGTATCATCATTAATGCATACCAACTCAACATGTTTTCCACAGGGGAAAGGTGAAATGCAATCGCTGCTTTCTCGTGCTGATTTTCTGGCTGAAGCATAATCAAAACCATCAGTAGTAATGTGCTGTTCTTCTGATACACTTGCATCCAACATGCATTCAGGTTGTCAAAGACAAGGCAGGGACCACTTGCTGTGTGGCCTGAGATTTAGAACAAAGTCTAGGTAAATTGAGAATTCTGCCGTTTATATTATACTGAACAAGAATGAGTTTATACATATTGTACAGCATCCCAGTCTTAAACTGCCAAGAATCACATATATTGCATTATCTGACAAGAATACAAAGTGAAGGAATAATGAAATATACAGAAAATCCAACCTTTAAGAACTTAAATTCAGATCTTTAATACAATGTTGCTTTTATTATTATTTTGTGTGATGTAAACAAGTAAATTGCACAAAAATTCACTAAATATTTTCAGGAAGAAAATAGTTTCAATAATATTTTTAAAAGTGAGAAAATTCTCATAAATTCTCCTTTTGTGACTCGGAGAATGTGACCATTTTCTTACTGTTTTAACTGAATGTTTGTTTTAATGAATATATTCATGAAGTAAATCTTGGTGTTAACACATTTTAAATGTTGGTATGTCAATGTTAAAAAATTAGCCCAAATTACGAAACAATTTTCAATAACAAATGTGAGAAAATATGTAGAATACTACCATTACAATACATTAAGTTCTTGAAAATTATACCTGAGAAGGGGTATTATAGACTTCTACTTCCAGTTCATTCAAGACAACGTATGAAATAAACCACAAATGTGTAAGGCTCCACACACTGGTGCACAGTCCTCTTCCTACTTGACATCCTCTTGTTTATGGCTTCACTTCATTGCCAGTACTAGCAGCACGGTAAGAAATACTAATGAAGGCTTCTGAACAATACATGTTACTGTCTGTTTGTCCTGCAAATTTACTGAATGGTGAAGTGCCTCATCATTATGTCATCTAGGAAAGCTGATTTTCATTGCAAGCTGGTGCTATTACCTTCCACTTTAAGCACCACAGTCAAAACTAAAATAATGGTATAGAAAAGTGCATTTTTCCCAAGAAATTAAAAACTTCAGAGTAAATATTTCAAAGATACCTAACAACAGTTAAAATCACTTGAGAATTTTCCAATCGGAAGATAAAAGTCAGTGAGAGTTAAAATCATTAGGATGCTTTGGAAAAACTTAGTCCAAATTAATAAGAGATATTTGTTATTGGTAAAAATATGCACCACAACCTGGAATCTAGAAAAAAATCCAGTGTACCAGTACAATAGATATCCCACCCATTTCACTGAGTGTCTATTAAACTGTCTTTGAAAGAGGTAAGTATGGTTATATATATTGAACATTTTTCTTCCCAAAATCAGAGCTCAAGTGTACTGGAAGGTGTTCCATGACATCTATATTCTTTTATTTATATGAATTAATTCTTTGCTACCTGTATAAAGACAGCAAACACTTTATTTAAACTATGTGTTATTCAGAAAATAATATTCAGATGATTTATTTTCAAAATCACAAGCTGGACGTTCTTGCAGTGATATTATTTAAACAGTAAAATGCCTACTTCCGAAATAATGGCTGATAGGGTTTGTCATCTGAGCCATGATATATGTTGCTCTTTTGAAATGGAGATCTCCTTCCATTAAACGGGAGGCAAGTATCTCCTTTTGAAGAACTGAGCCTTAATATTCTGAATGGTTATCACAAACTTTTGAGAAAAGAGCCTTTAATATTTGTGTTGAGTCAACAATTTATCTTCTACACATAACTGAGATTTTTCTTCACTAGGAACTACTTACAGACTGCTTTTTCCAGTGGACAGCGTATTCGGAGTAAACACAGAAGCAAACATTGTGTAGCTAGAGATACCTCAAAGCTATGATTGATGAATGAAAATAAAATTTTCTGATTTCTCAGAAGAGGCACTAGAACATGATATGAAGAGCCTGAACCCTTTAGGTGCCAATGGAACAGTATAATCCTTTTAACATATCCTTTTAACAACTTTGGAAGAAGCATCTGAAAAGGATTACACATTTATAGAGAAACACCTCTTTTATGTAAATGTTGACATAGCCATTCTTGTACTGTCAGGGAGATGCTGCATCATTTGTCACTTGATAGTTCATTGCAGACAGAAGGCGGAACATGAATTTATTTGTTAAGAGAGAGCCTGTTGGGATGTGCTGGTAGCCAGAGAGCTTTTTATGTTAGAGTGAAATATAATAGAGTGATCACTTATACGGATAAAAAATTACCTTCCAAGAGTCATTTCCCATAGGTGTTGGTACACTTGTTCCCATTCGTACTGAGCACTGTGAACGATCAGTTTAAAGGAAAAGAATTAAAATATGTTCTTTGGGTTTTTTCCTCTGTGCTGCTTGGTAGAAAAGGCATTCACACCCTTCTGAGCTGCCACTCAGCAGCACATAAAGAATGTTACAGCTTGTGTAAGTGTCAATTAGCGATAATTACAACCTCGGTGACCTGTCTTGCCACTAAAACACTTAGCAGACTTTAGTCTGTCTTTAAAACATGGACATCGGGTGCACAATCCTGATCCCAGTGATGCTGTTATAAACCATGAGACACTGCACTGAAGCCAGCTGGGTTACACCCTCATAAATACGATGTAAGGCAGGAAAGGAAATCAGATCCTTTGCTTATATGTTGTCTCTGATTTTGCAAATCTGTTAGTTTTGTATCCTACTTTTGAGAGTATTCAAATACAATGATAACTAGAAATAAATCAGTCAATGGATGTAATGGGATTCCATTGTTCTTCATGCCAGACAGTGAGAGAAAACTAACAGGAGATAATCCTGTGGGAAATACTTGTAATTTCCGAGCATAAGAACTTTAAACAAATACCTCTGCTTCTGTCATCTGAAGTTGTCCTGAGCTCTGGCTTGTGCTTGAGCTTTTAGCAGTGCCGTAGTACACATGTCCTGTTGTTCATGGCCTCGGGACCCAGGACTTCCTATAAAAGCAACAACCTAAATTTTCACTTAGTTTGGGTCCTGCACTTGAGTGAAATATTTTAGTACCCAATTCAGATATCTAGGATCAAAAATGTGTCCTAGTTTCATTCTTTATTCTCTGCCAGTCTGTCACAGTTTTCTAATTCTCTCTTCCAGTGTACTACCGATGCCTCCTGGTTTAAAATTTTCTATGCAGCATGCAGTCCTTTCCCCAAATCAGCAAGCAACCATGTTTGCTGCCATTCTTAATTTCAGGCAGTTCATTTGGTATTTCTCTGCTTGAAACACAGAGGATGGTTTTTTCACTGTAAATTAAATCAAGTGAATTCCCCAGCAGGTATGGTATAGTTCCTGTGAACGCTAGCTGCCTGCTGTTATTAGCATGCCCATTATATTAACCACTGCATTTTTTCCTGTATGCATTTCAGACAGCAATAACTTCCTTAACTGGATGTATAATGCACAGATTATTTTAGAGGAGCAGTTTGGGCCTCCTTTGCCATTTAACATACATATTTGTGAAAATTGCCCTTGTGTTACTGGAAAATAAATAAAATAAAATGAAGGACATTACCAGATTCTCCTAGTCTTTTAAATGTATTTGCATCTTCCTCCACCAGCATTTACTATTATGTTTCGCAAACCAGTAGACGGGGAACTTGATTTACACAGTTGTGCCATATAAGCCTGCAGATGTCTCTCGCAAATGGCTCTGAGTATTTTCACACTTCCATTGATTTCACTTTTCTGCAAGCCCAAGATGAAAAAGCCCCACAACTAGCAGACACCATACAGGGCTGCCGAAGAATCATTGTATAATGTTGTCTAGTTTTAGAATTAGTAATAGACCAGTGTACACTACTAGCTAAATGCTATGAGCTGGAGATCCTCAGTTCTTGAATCTTTTATATGTCTCTGATTCTCCCTTTTGGTTTTGGTTACGTCATTTTGAGATCTGATTGCTTAGTTTCCTGTCATCCAGGAGCCTTTCTGTGCTCAGCTTCATATTCCTGTGACCTCATTTTCACACATTGTAACTGACTTCCCACTGACTTTGATCTGAGTTACGGGCCATTAGTACCACAGAAAATCAGGAACCAGACATTTAGAAATGCGCACTGCAAGCAACGTTTCTGAAGTCAGTGGACATTCAGCTATTAACCTTTCTGAGCTCCTGTAATAGTTTCTTTGGGTAAAAGAAGGATACAGCCTACCTCATATGACTATTACACAAATTAATTAACATTGTAGGCACTCGGATGATTATAAGGACTCAGTTATAGCTATCAGAGTTATTATTCCCACTTAGTAAAAACAAAGCGATTTAAAACTGATTTATAAAACCTTCTCTTGCAAAGTGTAGCAGACATCCAGTTCAAGTACCCTTCAGACTCACCATCATAGCTTGTTGTTCAACATTTTCAGCATCAGAGAAAGTCACAGCTTAATACTTTAGCCCTCTTATCTATATTTATGAGTACAAGGTGAAAACGAGATTATTTTTTTTTTCTAGGTAATGGCCACTTCTTGATGCTGAATTGGCAACCTGGATAGTTGTATATCTGACAGAAACATAAAAGAAAATAAAGCCAGGCATGCCTGCTGTGAAAACAGTCTGGCTATGGTTTTCTAAAGGGAGGCAGCCAGGATTTATATTAAATTTTCATTTTAATCTCAGGGTTTCTGGTTCTCTTCCTAATTCTGACATCGAATTGTTCTGTGGCTATGCACTCAGCTTTCTGCAGCTCTGTTTCAGCTCTATAACTGATCACAGGAGTTAGTCACTAAAATGTAACTCACTACATTTGCAAAACATTTTTGAGATATTTCAGTGAAAGACACCTGAGAAAGACATAAAACTACTATGAAGTATCACACACATTTTCTACATGATACTAAGCTGAAGCTCTAAAATTTTGGCTCGGACTTCAGTCAGAGTATCAAATTTGCCTACTGAAAGATTGTAGGAGGAGGGTCACAGTTAGCTGTTTGTGTTGGGTCTGTGTAGCAAGGTTTTGGTAGTGGGGGGGCTACAGGGGTGGCTTCTGTGAGGAGCTGCTAGAAGTTTCCCCTATGTCCCACAGAGCCAATGCCAGCCGGCTCCAGGATGGACCCACCAACAGCCAAGGCTGAGCCAATCAGCGACAGTGGTAGCGCCTCTGGGATAACATATTTAAGAAGGGGAAAAACAACTGTGCAACAGCAGCCAGAGAATATGTGACTGAAACAACTTTGTCAACACCAAGGTCAATGAAGAAGGAGGGGAAGGAGGTGCTCCAGGTGCCAGAGCAGAGATTCCCCTGTATCCCGTGGTGAAGACCATGGTGAGGCAGGCTGTTCCCTTGCAGCCCATGGAGGACTCCACGCCAGAGTGGGTGGATGCCCAAAGGAGGCTGTGACCCAGTGGGAAGCCCGTGCTGGAGCAGGCTCCTGGCAGGACCTGTGGACCCATGGAGAGAGGAGCCCACGCTGGAGCAGGTTTGCTGGCAGGACTTGTGACCCTGTGGGGGACCCACGCTGGAACAGTCTGTTCCTGAAGGACTGCATCCTGTGGAAGGGACCCATGCTGGAGCAGTTTGTGGAGGACTGCAGCCCGTGGGAAGGACTCACATTGGAGATGTTTGTGGAGAACTGTCTCCCATGGGAGGGACCCCACACTGGAGCAGGGGAAGAGTGTGAGGAGTCCTCCCCCTGAGGAGGAAGGAGCGGCAGAAACAATGTGTGATGAACTGACCACAACCCCCATTCCCCATGTCCCTGTGCCACTTGGGGGAGGAGGTAGAGAATTCAGGAGTGAAGTTGAGACCAGGAAGAAGGGAGGGGTGGGGGGAAGGTGTTTTTAAGACTTGGTTTTATTTCTCTGACTTAATTGGTAATAAATTAAACTAATTTCCCCAAGTTGAGTCTGTTTTGCCCATGATGGTAGTTGCTGAGTGATCTCCCTGTCGTTATCTCAATGCACGAGCCTTTTGTTATATTTTCTCTCCCCTGTCCAGTCGAGGAGGGCAGTGGTAGAGTGGCTTTGGTGAGCACCTGGTGTCCAGCCAGGGTCAACCCACCACGCTGTTAGACGACAAATTCAGAAAAGCAACTGAAGAGAAAAAAATACTTTAAAAATTATCTTTTTTTTATGTTGTCTCTCTGGTCAGCAGTGACTATCATGATTTTTCTTAATTCCTCTCCTTCCGTTACCTCTTTCCCACTTTTTCACTTTAAGTGACCTCTACTAAATAATATCAATATAAAATATGAATTTTAGCTTACATTAATATATGAGAAGATGTGTCTTTGCCATTGGGTAGGTCTGAACAAAGAGTCCCTGAACATGGTGAACAGTGTCTGTCACATTCAACCACATTTTACAGCCTCTCAGTTAATGACATATAACCCTGTTCTAACTGCATTTGTATACTTTTTATTGAAATAGCAAAACAAAATGTAGTTGCCTGAACAAGCATGCTGAAGAAAAAGACTAAAATCCATCCTGTATGAAAACAGTTCATAGGAAAAAAAAAATCTGTCATCTCAAAGAAAGCAGGATCCTTTTCTTCCCAAAATTAGAGTATTTTGATAAATTTGACAAGTTAATTGCAATGACACTTGGCTTGCCAAGCCACTCTCCATCATTTATCAACAGTCCTGGTTAACAGGGGAGGTCCCAGGTGACTGGAGGCTTGCCAACATGACGCCCGTCTACAAGATGGGCCGGAAGAAGGATCCAGGGAACTACAGGCCTGTCAGCCTGACCTCGGTGCCAGGGAAGATTATGGAGAGGTTCATCTTGAGGGCGCTCACAGGGTACGTGCAGGACAACCAAAGGATCAGGCCCAGCAAGCTCGGGTTCATGAAGGGCAGGTCCTGCTTGACCAACCTGATCTCCTTCTATGACCAGGTGACCCGCCTAGTGGATATGGGGAAGGCTGTCGATATTGTCTACCTGGACTTTAGTAAAGCCTTCGACAGTGTCTCCCACAGTATTCTCCTGGTGAAGCTGGCGACTTGTGGCTTAGATAGGTGCACTCTTTGCTGGGTAAAAAACTGGCTGGATGGCTGAGCCCAGAGAGTTGTGGTGAATGGAGTGAAATCCAGTTGGCGGCCGGTCACAAGTGGAGTCCCCCAGGTCTCTGTTTTGGGGCCAGTCTTGTTTAATATCTTAATTGATGATCTGGATGAGGGGATCGAGTGTTCCCTCAGTAAGTTTGCAGAGGACACCAAGTTGGGCGGGACTGTTGATCTGCTTGAGGGTAGGAAGGCTCTGCAGAGGGATCTGGACAGGCTGGATCCATGGGCCCAGGCCAACTGTGGGCGGTTCAACAAGGCCAGGTGCTGAGTCCTGCACTTTGGTCACAACAACCCCATGCAACACTACAGGCTTGGGGACGAGTGGCTGGAAAGCTCACCCGCAGAAAAGGACCTGGGGGTGTTGGTTGACAGCTGGCTGAAGATGAGCCAGCAGTGTGCCCAGGTGGCCAAGAAGGCCAATGGCATCCTGTCCTGTATCAGAAACAGTGTGGCCAGCAGGAGCAGGGAGGTGATCGTGCCCCTGTACTCGGCTCTGGTGAGGCCGCACCTCGAATCCTGTGTTCAGTTTTGGGCCCCTCACTACAAGAAGGACATAGAGGTGCTGGAGCGTGTCCAGAGAAGGGCGATGAAGCTGGTGAGGGGTCTGGAGCACAAGTCTTCTGAGGAGCGGCTGAGGGAACTGGGGTTGTTCAGTCTGGAGAAGAGGAGGCTGAGGGGAGACCTCATCGCTCTCTACAATTCCCTGAAAAGGGAGTTGCAAAGAGGTGGTTTTTCATCTTTTTTCCCAAGTGACAAGTGACAGGACAAGAGGAAATGGCCTCAAGTTGTGCCAGGGAGGTTTAGATTGGGTATGAGGAAAAACTTCTTCACTGAAAGGGTTGTCAGATATTGGAACAGGCTGCTCAGGGAGGTGGTAGAGTCACCGTCACTGGAGTTGTTAAAAAAACATGTAGACATGGCACTTCGGGTCATGATTTAGTGGGCATGGTGGTGTTGGGTTGATGGTTGGACTTGATGATCTTACAGGTCTTTTCCAACCTTAATGATTCTGTGATTCTGTGACACGCACCTTGACTACATACACTGGTACTAGAAGATGCATGTTTTCCTAAAAGTAGTGTCAGCTGGCAGGTGAGGTCGTGGGAAAAGTGGTAACAGTACAGATTTCCTTCACAAGAAGGGTGCACTGGATGTTAAAAAAGGCTCTGATTAAGTAAAAGCATGTATAGGAACTTACCATATGAACCTTGTAAAGAGCAGGCAGTTATTGAGTAGGGAGGGACTGGCCTTGCCCAGGCTGGAATGCCAAGGGTTGATACTTATTATTTCTTAGGTGCTTTTGTTTATTATTTTATCAGGTTGTGAATAATCTCTTTTAAGAGTGCTCAGACAGATCTAGAATACCTGAGTACATAGCAACCAATTCGGATACAGAAAGAAATCTCATATTAGTCTTAAACTTAAACCGAGTCTTTTTTTTCTGTGTCATCACTGCTTAAATGATTTTAAAATATATTTCCCCTGTAATTTATTCTTTCATCTGCTGGTTTTACATAACAACAAGCAAAATACTAAGGTAAAAAAATACTTTTTTGCAGTTTCTAGCTCTCTTAATACTAGAAAGGAGAAATAAGGCTGATATTTATATGGGAATTTCTAGAGATCTCAGTCTGATGAACAAGCTCTTATGGGAATGATTGCTAACACTTAAAAACCGAGACATAAACAAACAAAAGAGTTAAGAACCCTCAACAACAAAAAGAAAGTGCTCATTAGGGAAGCCATTATAAAATGGCTTGTCCAGGATTGTCATAGTTCACAGCTGCACGCTTTAAAAAGCTAGTTATCTTTAATTCTCTCCCTACTTTCCAAGGCATGCTGTTCAAGGTCTCTGTAAATAAGCAGCCCTTCACTGGATGCAAATTAACAGGTTATAGCTAGTTTCAGAGAAGCTTATATAGTTAAGTAGTGCTTCATATCAAACGGCTACTTTTCTAGGTGCTGAAATGAGGGCATCAAGAATTAAATTAAGATTTTACACAGAATGCAATAGCAGAGAAGAAGATGATGAAAAAAAACTGAGAACAAGACCAGTGTTGTAAACAGTGCAAACACTTAAAAACCAAAATGGCTACCAAAAGTCCTGCAGAAGTCTTGGTAAGTATAAATTTAGCCATCATGTTAAACGAAGGGTATTGAAAGTGTGGTTTCTAACTTGAACAGTTTCAAAAGGCATATGCAGTTTACTAGTTTGGGACCATATAATTTTGGCTCAATCCTTGACAAAACTTTATCTGATCTACTTAGTTGCTTTTACTTTGCTATTGTATACCACAAAAAATTCAGGTTAATTGTGGTTTCAAAACCTCATAAAACTGAGAAGTGTGATCATCTGTGATTATTCTCAAGGAATAAGCTTGACTCTTTCTTGCAGTATCTAGACATTTCTTTTGAGGTCTTCTATGGCAGCTGTTTTAAAAGCAGAGATTTTACAAATCACAACTTACATATCGGAATTGTAGACAGACATAGAGAATGGAACCAAATAGGTATATTAATTAAAAATGGAAATGTGAGCTTTAACTTATGACAAATAAATTTTTATTCTTGTGTGGGTGATTTTTTAGAAAATTATGTGTACAGAAGGTTTTTCCCATGTTTTTGGGATTTTAGGAAAAGAAGAGCTCTACGTCATGGAGATTCTTCTTTCTGAAGCTCATTTCTAACTATTTCAGTTAGGCTACTAATTCTCTCAATTGTCTGCAGCTGAGAAACCACATAAAGCTTTCATGCTAATTTGTTCTGCTCATATTTATTACTTGTGAACTGAACAGTGAGAGACAGTGTTGAATGTAATAAAACCTTAAAAAATGAAGTTTCTCTTCTGCCGTTAAAAAAATTGAAGAACTGATTTAAGATTATTAACGACAATAGATAATCATGGTGTATAGGGAAATATCTTGTAAGAAACGAAATGTTGGTTAACCTAAAAGAAGCAATTCTGTAGCAAGGGGAGGTCTAAAGAAAACATTGGACCGATACTTGTTGAAGATGGTCATCTGACTGATAGGTGTGAAGAAAAAGCAGAGGCATTCAATGCTTTTTTTGCCTCAGTCTTTAATTATACTGACAGACCTTGGGCTGCCCAGTCCCCTGAGTCAGAGGACCATGAGTATGGGAACAGGGACTTTCCATTTGTGGACACTGAACTTGCAAGGGACAACTTTATCAGCTGAATGTTTACAAGTCCATGGGCCCTGTTGGGATTCATCCCAGAGTAATGAAGGAGCTAGCAAATGTTACGGCAGGACAACTCTTGATCATCTACCAAAGGTCTTGGGAGTCTGGGGAGGTCTGTGCTGGCTGGAAGCTAGCCAATGTTATTCCAATTTACAAGAGAGGCGTGAGGAAAGATCCAGGAAACTACTGACCTGTTAGTCTAACCTCAGTTCCTGAAAAAATTATGAAGAAGATTATACTGGGTACTATTGAAAGGCATTTAAAGAATAATGCAATCATCAGGCACAGTCAACATGGGTTCACAAAGGAAAAGTCCTGTTAATATATCCTTCTATGATAAGGATATATTACCTGCCTAGTGGATGAAGGGAAGGCGATGGATGTAGTTTTTCTGGATTTTAGTAAGGCTTTTGATACTGTCCCTCACCCTTCTGGACAACTTGTCCAGCTGTGAAATGAGCGGGTTCACGGTGCGCTGGGTGAAGAACTGGCTGAAGGGCAGAGCTCAAAGGGTTGTAGAGAATGGGGCTACATCTGACTGGCAACCAGTCACCAGTGATGTTCCTCAGCGTTCAGGTTTAGGGCCAGTTCTGTTCAATATATTTATCAATGGTCTAGATGCAGAAGTTGAATGCACCATTAGCAAGTTTGCTGATGATATCAAACTGGGAGGTGCTGTTGACTGTCTTGAGGGACAAGATGCCTTGCAGAGGGATCTAGATAGATTGAAGCAGTGGGCTATGATTAATGGGATGAAATTTAACAGGTCCAAATGCCAGTTTGTGCACTTGGGTCGGAGTAATGCCGGGCACAAGTATAAACTGGGAGAGGAGTGGCTGGAGAGCAGCCCTGCAGAAAGGGATCTGGGGGTGCTGGTCGACAGCAAGAGGTTGATTCAATCCTCTGAATTTAAGACTGAGCTTAGTAAAGCCAATAATCAAAAACATAACTGCAATGAAGTGAGAGGG
Organism: Gavia stellata; assembly: GCF_030936135.1. NCBI lineage: Eukaryota > Metazoa > Chordata > Aves > Gaviiformes > Gaviidae > Gavia > Gavia stellata. Next base: position 30,014,752 of record NC_082599.1, read on the forward strand.
AAATTAGAAGGGTAAAAATGGATTTTAAAGAAAAAAATGAAAGAGTTTTAAAACCAATACCCAGAAGCAATGAAAATACATTTGGAAGAAGATGACTGCAATAGAACCAACAGATCTTCTAAATCCCCACAAAGCAATGAGTGAAGATAAGAATACTGCTGAAAAGTTGAATAACTTTTTTGCATTAATTTTCACTCAAGAATTTTGGGAAGATTGCTATGAAAGCTGCTGTTTCTGATATATAGTAATGTGATGCTACTAAAGCCCTACATGCTCCAAAAAGTTTCCTGCAACTTCATGCATAACAAACAAGATGTATGAAACCTTAAAACTGCAATCCCCCAGATTTTTCCCTGTAAGTATTCACTATTCCATAGAACCAGAGGAGAAAAAAGCAGTACCTCATATATTTAAAGAAATGGAATTGGAGATTAGTAAGTTTTTTGTCTATTTTTATAAGCTTGGCTGAAATGGACCATTAAAAATATAACAAGAAGTGAGAAATTTCACAATATAAAAGTTCCCACATTGTTATGTTTTAAAAGGAAAAAAAAAGTTTCATAAGTCAGGATTCTTTGCACATACTAAAATGGTTCATAAAATAAAAAAAGTAAAACAACATAATTTCTTTAGACTTTTAGAAGTTCTGATTTCTCAGGAAAGGAGACCAAATAGTTTCCTATAGGTATGGGACAAGGCAGGATCAAAAAGCACCTAACAGGAAAAAAAAGTTTAAGATAATACAGGCAACCTTTATTATGGAAAAATATATAAAATGATTGACTGAACACCCTCATTATGGCTTCACTTATTCTTATTAGTGAACTGGAAGAGAGGGCGATGAAATTGAAATCTGAAAAGTGAAAGAAAAAGATTCTGTTACTCAGGTAGAAGGAGGACCATGAAGAATTTCAGAGGAAGAAAATGAACTAGGTGAATGAGTAGCACAAAACCAAAATTTATCAATGCTGATCATGCTGGAGGGAACTACCTGAAAAATGCAGTGCACAATGCAGCTTTCTAAATTAACCGTATCTAAATTAACCAATGGAACACTAACCATCTTACAGGTTTCTTAGCAGAGGTCATCATTAATGTGCTGCTGCAACCATAAAAAGTAGTATGTTACATTGCAATATGTTACAACAACTTGAATGATGATGGAATGGACAATATAACACCTTTATTTAAATCAATAGCATTTCCCGGGATACTATCTATAACAAAAGTATACTTTAAAAGACGATGTGACAAGCACGATGAAAGCAAAATAAAAAATCAGTTTGAAAGATTGGAAAGATTGGAAGAGTTGCATTCAGAAGAGGATGAACAGCAGAAAGTATCAACATAAAGTAACAAATAGGTTTAGATGTGTATGTCATAAATAGTTATGATAAATTGAAAACCCGTGTTTTTTCTGATATAATCAAGAATAAAGAGGCACTCAGTTTCTAAGTGAAAGCATCTGAATTTGAAAATTTAAAGATTTCTTCATATACTATGAGCAAAACCGTAAAATACTTTGCCAACAAAAATCAATAACTCAACAAAAAAAAAATTAAAATATAGGAAATAGGTGCTAACCAAGACTACTTAATGTTGTTAGCAGTTTTTAAAGGGATATTTATTATTTCCTTCATGTTTTAACTCAGACTGTAATTCATAGAGATCAATGAGAATAGGAGCCTTCTTTGGATTAGTCTGCTTCAGAGCTATTTTAAATTTCCCTCAAGTATCTTGAGCCAGCCACATTCAGAGAAGTGTATGACCTTTCATGGCCATTTCTATGTTCTGGTGTCTCATTGTAGCATATAAATGAAAACTGATGGATAGGAAAATCAGAAAGAGGAGATAGAAAATACAGCAGAAATATATTTATATTGAACAGTAGTATCTTTCATTTTACTGAAGGAAATCTAGTTCCTCTTTTACAGAGCAGCATTGAAAGTTAGGGTCTTTTGTCATGAAGAACAGAGGACTTGAAGTGCAACAAATTAAGTATGGGCACAGAGTTGAAGCTTATCATGTTCATGAGGAAAAAAATTCAATTTTATTTAGCTGATATTTAATTGTGGTGCAGTTTTTATGGTACATTTTTGTGTATGTTAATGCTATTATTCATAGCATTCAAACTCACACACACTCAAAAATAAACATTCAAGTATTAAGTCCTAATCCAAACCTACTTAACCTTCACTGCCATCCTCCTGTTGTATAAGCAAAACAGTCTTTGCATCCAAAGATGCATCTTTGCATGTGACCATATCCACCAAAAGGAACTTTTCCTTCCAGATAAGACCTTTGAAAGTACAAATTCATGCTTCCACATCCTAAGACTTTTTGTTTACTTAATGTCTGAAAAGCCAATCCAGGGCTTTTTGAAAATTAGGCCTATAAGGCATTCCTAGATTCTCAACTGTACCAGTTTTGTGATTAGTTTTGCACTGTAATTAAGATTCTCACATCTTCTTTAAGATAGGTTCACTCACATCTGCATGGATTGCTAAAAAGTCCACACACCCAAAAAAACCCTCTGCAGATCTGAGAGTTGTAAGGCTTAACTGCAAGTATGTAGTAGTTTTTTCTTCAAAAAATGCCAAGCTGAATTCATTTAAATAATTTTTGTTTCTGTTTCACTAATTATTAATCTCAGTTTTGATAATAAATCAGGTCAGTCTTACTGAGGTTCGTAGTGAGGAGCTACGTACAGTTTGTACACCTACAGTTTGTACACTGTAGGTGTACGAACAAAGTATGTGTGATGAAATAGGAAATACAAGTCTGATCAAGAGCTTATTGCAGACATTTTATTTTGGGTCAAAAAGCACCATTGCTCTGACTGCACAAGACATTTTCTAAATATTGAAGCAAATATGCTGCTTTCATCACTTAAGGAATTCCTCAAGCATGGAGGGCAAAAGAGTTTTTTTTATCAGAATCTGCAAATCACATACAGTGGCGTGAAGCTGATCTATGGTCTCTTGCCTAAAGAACTGGACTCAGAAGCCATTAAAAGTATGATCTGAAGGTTTATCTCTAATCCTCATTTTCAAATTTTCAATATAAACATTCTATTTAGTGTACAGAAGATTACAGAATCTTCTCCACTAGCATAAAAATGCATGTGCTCACACCCATCAGCCCTCTGTTTTGTTGTTCAGAGGGAACTATGAATAGTTAAGTATTTGCTGTGGTTTAGCTAATGTCCTTTTATGATATAAAACGGAAATGTCCTTTTACGATATAAAAGGGAAAGAGACGCAAATGATTTAGTACTAAGACTTTTTTCTTCATTCCATGTTGCTAAAGCTGTCTCTGGAGAAATAAAGAGGTTTTTTCTCTTATTTCTTATAATGGGAATCTAATGAGAACTTTAATTAGTATAATGAATTTTTCCCTTACTTTCTAGATTTTAAAGTCATCATTCAGTATTTCTCAGTCATGATTTTCTATTATATCTCTGTCATGTTATTTCTTTAAAATAATTTATGCAGTACTGTCTTATTTTAGATTTTGGTTAACCCATTTTATTGCCATAATAACTGGAATCAAAGTAAGCGAGAATCATCAGATTTTTATCAGTAGTTGATCAGTCAGTCACTGAGTGGAATATTTTCTCAGTTACAACTGTGTGTAAACACGGTATGTAGACAGGTCTTGTCTATTTAATGTATACCTGAAATGGCCATTGAAAGACAGTATATTCCTGCTCCCTTGAGTTATTTCTCGATTTTTTGTTCCAAAAATAGCTCTTTAGTAAAGAATGATTTTAACTTCCTCCCTGCACTTTTTTCTATAGCACGTTGCATTTCTTTTGAGATTAGAATAAAACCTTTTACCAGAAAACATAAGATCCTGATCTTTCTGATGCAGACCCTGCTCAAGTTAACTTCTTGACACTTATAAAAATCCATATTTGATGGGCCTAGTCTTGTAGATACCGCACACTTTTCTGACAGTCTGGAATGTCTTTCCATTTGTTCTGAGAATTATGAGCCACACCCAGTATTCCCGTGTTTTGTGCAGTGAATTTCATGATGCTTTTGCAAATCTTGTACTGCACATCAAAGCCCTTACATTCCCAGAAGATGTTTTTATTTATTTTACTTCTTTGTTTGTTTGTTTTTATGATTATCTTCTTGGCAGAGGATGCCACTGAGTAAGAAACTTCAGTATGGAAACTCTCTGCAAAAGTGTGTGTGTGTGTGTGTGTGAGAGAGTTAATGACTAGGATTCAAATAGACCATGACTCTGACCATGGTACCTAGCTCTGATATTGGCTTTCTGAAAGATCTTAATTCATGTCCTCTGCTCCCCTAGCTGCAAAATGAGGGCAAGCATATTGATTTCTTATGCTGAGCACTTGAGATTTACTCAAGAAAAATTGCCATTCGAAAGGTGCTTGATGATGATGATGTTAAACTCTACATGAAGAGCTCCAGCATATTGGGGATCATGTACCTGACAAATAAGCTCTATATTTTTGTTGTTACTTTTTTGGAATATATATTTCATAGTCACTACAAAATGAGAAGCTGTTACTAGTAAGTCCATGAAAAACAGTATAGGGACGCATATTTTCCAGTGTTTTATTGTGATTTTAGAAATGCTGTGTACTGTTTTCCACAGGGAGGCTAGCAAATAAAAAAATCAACTGAAGTTGGCAATTAGAGAAATTTAGCTGAAAATTGTTTGGCTTATTAAGCATTTAATTTTGTGTATAAAGTGAGAAATCATTAGCACTTTTATTATCCTGAATGTAAAAAGAAAAAAAACTTCTGGAAAGCAAGCTGTACAACTGTCTTTAAAAGATTTGGTATTCCTATGTTTTCCTGAAATGTTTATATAGCCTGACTAAACCTGTGGATTGATTTCATAGTAAGACTACCAATTGGTGAGAGCAATTGCACACGTGGTTTTAAAAAAAAACCAAGTTGTTCCTCACTGGAAAGGAAACAAGGCTTCTGTTTTTATTTCAAAGGTTCGACTGACTTTGCTATAAAAGGTTTTCTAGTAAAACTCTGCTTAATGGAAGAGCAGAGAGGACCAAATCAACTGGCATCCTCCAGTGCCTCCAGGACTTGCACTTGGCATATGATGTTGCCCATCTCACTGTTGCCTTTGCCTCTCTGGAGACTTAATTTGCCTTCCTACACACCACAGGCTGATCTGATCTGAGCACCATTGGGCTGGGGGTAGTTGCCTTCATATCAAGGTGGGAGTGTAGGTTGTCAGCCCAACTATGCGCAGGTCATATAGACAGACTACTTAGTGTCAAGACAATAATCAGGAGACCAACTTTGTTTTTAAAGCGTACTAAAACCAAATCAAAGTCAAAATACTTTTAAAATGTTGAGTTTGAATAGATATGTTGAGGGTTTGAATTTAAATTATAGGTTAAGCCATTTCAAGTTGACATATGTTTTAAGAGTATAAGAAAGATAGTCTAAAGACTGGGGTTTCTTCTCTTGCTAAAAGGTGTTTATCATTTGAACTGCAGAAAGGAGCAAGCTTGTTGTTAAGTGTGTGCATTTCTCACCATTACTCTGCAACTCCCAAAGTCACACAGCAAATCAGTTGTTCAAATAGAAATATCTCCCATGTCTCCTGATGCAGAGTCTGGTGTACTATCCTAAAAACCCACAAAACTTCTGTTAATAAGGTGTCTACAGCAGTTTATTCCTTCAGGCCAGAAGTTTGAACCTAGTCCAAGCTACCAATATTCTGAAGTTACTAAATCTGACTTTGCATGGGTCAGTTCTATTCAAGTATATTTTGTTAGCCAGTGGAGTAAATGAAAGGAAAATTGGATGAGCTGCCATTTCCAAAATATACTAAACTTAGCTTACTTCGCAGTGACCAGTTAAAAGTGTTATCATAGTTAACACTAACTCTTTTAGATGTGTTAGCAAAAAGGAAAAGGAGTTCAGATCTTCACAGCTGTTTTGAAGAGGTAAATATTGACAAAGTATGGTTGTCTTAGTGAAGCTGTGTTTTTTCACTGTCTACCTTCTCACTCTGTGTAGGTCCCTTCTTACCTAAGGCTGTCATGGAGGCATCTCCAGTTAGCACACGATTCGCTTTAAACGGGAAAAATAAACAATGCTAAAAGGTTTTCCTCCAGGTATTTCACTCTGTTGTTTAGAAGCAACAGCTCACTAATGATTTCTTGCTGTGGCTACACTCATGGCCATAGCAAATTCGCACCAGGAGCTGCAATTTGCAGCTTCAGCAGATTGTGACAGATGCAGTTTTGGTAGTCACATAAGAATGTATTTGCACTTGATAGCCACATGTGAATCCCTGCTTGCCATCAGGACAACAATTAAAAGTATTGCTGACACAAGGAGGAAGGAACTTCAGAACATTGTATATACTGGTGGGGAAATTGTGACAAGACCACCTTGCTGCCAGTTTACGCTCACTTCCCCTAATGAGTTTTCTGTTTTGTTAAGTCAGTATTTCAGTATGCATGGGCCTCAAACTCTCCTTGTAAGGAGATTATTCCACCACTGAATGTCCTTTGCAGTCAGAATTTCATCCTATTTTTCCTCTTTATAATCAGTATTTTTTTTTCTTTTGATTGTTTTTTTGTTATAAGACAGCTATGTTTATGTAATCATACTATATATATGCATTTTTAGTGCTGCTGTAATTCTGCATGGGAGTTTTTCCTCAACTTATGTGCAGTGTATCATATCTTTCTGATAACAAGTGGCCTGTAACAGTGTAAAAGTCATTCATAGATCTCAGAAGTCATTGTATGGATTCTTATTGATTTCAGAGAATTTTATGTGGATTAGGCCCTTAGAGAAGTTGATCCTTCTCACACGGAAATCAGCAGCAAGACTGATGTGTAACAGGGTAAAGCCAAGAAGCAGATTATTTTGCTGCTCCACAGCCCAATGCCTTTGCAGACAAAACTGATTAATAGAATTTTTTTTTTATAATACATTACAATCTCATATCTAATCTGTGATCCATCCGATCTCTAAATCTCTTCCAGCACACCTGCCTAGTAGAAATCTCTCCTCAACTGACTATCTGTATGTCTGGATTATCTTCCTATGGATACATTGTCCAAGCTAAATTTTATTTTCCTTTTTTTCCCTACTCTCAATCCTTCTTGGCATTCCTCTTCCTTCATTGCTGCTCACAACCTTTCACAATGATCAGGAGGACTATATTGTGGTATTGCTTTACAGACTATTCAACTAAAATCACAACCAATTATTATACAAGAAAGTATTTTAATTTACTAGCCTTTAGGAACAATTTTTAGGCTTTTGTGTGCTTTACGATGTTCCATAATTCACTGACTTTTAATATGTCCCTCCTGAAGGAATCTGGTCTACTCGACAGAAAGTTTTAATTGGAGAAGAAGAATCTGCAGAGCTAAAAAGCTGGTTCTAATAGGAGTCAGATTTTACAATGAGAAGGTTGAAATGTTGCAGGGAGAAAGCTGCTCATTACCAGAAAAGTGTCTGAATCCTAAAGGGTATGTACTTCACTGAAAAAATGAATATTGTCAGGGAAGAAAACTCATAATTTATTAGCTACTAATTGTAAATTAACAGCTAATAGTAGTTTGCCTTTTGAAGAGTTAGTGGGAACTTTGAAAAACATATTTACTTTCCATAATGTTGCTACCCTAAGAAATTTTCAGGCTGCAGATAAAATTATCATTCAAAAAGGTTAAATTATTATCATTCAAAAAGGTTTGCAAATATTTAATTTTATGCATTGTTATGCATGCGTATAACTTCAAAAACATTGAATAAGACCACTGACTTCCCTGGCATTAGTGGTGTTGTATGAGTTTCAGAGACAATGCAATGTTTTCCACGATTGCCAGCCTTAGATTTCTATTTGGATGCCTGAGATTTCTACTTGGATGCCTGAAGCCTGAATCTGACTTCACTTATTTTGTCTAATTTAAACATAACTTGCCGTGTAGTCTAAATACTCATTATAACAACAGGAACTACTGCTGTATTGATTGCAGAGTAATATGATATCTTCAGAATATCTGTTTAAAGAGAAGTGGCAAGCTAATTTTTTTCAAGTCTTATTTTTGGTTCTTGCTAGAAAATATTAGCATTCTAGGATGTACTGGACTAATGGTACTATCTTGTTCATCCCAGAAGCCACAAGTCTTCCAGAGAGATTTTTTAATGTCTCCCACGTGACGTTTTTAATTAGATCATTTCCATCCATTATGCTGAAGAATCTGTTTAGTTCAATTGTAAAGAATAAAATGCACTTCCTATTACCAAGACCAGTTATTGCAGCAGGGCAGAAGGAATATGAGTCTTCATTGCCTGTGTGTTATCTGACTTCCCTCTCATTCTAGCTCATTTGGTTTATCACTTGCTTTTTCTCCTGTGTCTCAGAGGAACAGCATCTTGGAGGCTGGAGCTTCATAGTCATTCACTATGGGCAGTGCCCAGCACACTGCGGTCCTCATTTATTTAAGGCCTCTTGGCACTTCAACAAATAAATAGGACATGCTGATAGGACTGCAATTTCAAAGTACCTGCATGAAGGTGCAGGAATCAAGAGCTGAGGCAAGCACTGGAGTCCTGAACAAGGAGGAAGAACATTTTTACCAAGGCGAGGTCATGAGCATCCAGAGAGCGTCCCAGAAACTAAGGAAAACAAGGACAGAAACAGGGGAACTCTGCACCAGAAAATTAGAAGCAGACAAAATGAAAAAGATTAAAAGGCCTCTATTAATGCTACTTTAAGTAAACGGTGGTATTAAAAGGCTCAGCATCAGAGAATTCTGTTCCCTCCATAAGCGGGTACAAGGAGGAATCAACTGTAGCAAGTCTCGGTGAATTATTATGTTGTCTTAGCTATGGTCTGCCTACCTTCTGAATGTATTAGTAAATAGTATAGTGACCATACCTATTAAAGGAAAGTGACAAAACCAGCCAAAAAAGGCATCCCACCCAAAAACCAACCACCCCACCACTCCACCAAAAAGCCAAAACAACAACAAAAAAAGTATCCTCAGGAAATGGATTGTCCTGAGTTTACAAGGCAAGAACTAGATTTATAACCACCAAGGTGAGGTCAGGAGGCCATTCCAGGTATTATCTTCTAGGATTTTCCCTGAGGCCAAACCTTCCTCTTCTATGCATGATACCACGAGTGGAATTTTTGAAGGGTTTGGATCATCCTACTCTGCCTCACACCATAATTTCTGTATGTGTCCCAGCAAGCCTGCAGAAGACCAGGATGAGGGTTGCTGGCAAACACGTTTTCTTCACAATATCAACATCCAATTCAAATGGATGCTTGTGCTACCAGTAGCATGTATTAGGAAGAGTACTTTGCTAATAAAAACAAAACTAACGTAAGACTGTTATCGTTTAATAATAGAGAATATTTTGTTCTGGATAGTCTGGTAATTCCTCTATAAACATGCTCTTTTCCCTTTCCTCTATGGAGAAGAAGATATTTTCTTACCAGAGTTTTTGGGGGCTTTTTACTCCTATCAGGCACCACTTCCAATTTACCTACTGTGGATATTTTGTCATACTTCATTCCTGCTCTGAAGTAAAAGAGAAATTTAACTACACATATGGACTGGTTAAACTAAGAAACATTCATCATTCATCATTAACATTCATTCTCAGGGCTGAGTAAACTGAATTATTATTAGAACAGGTATTCCAGGTAGATTTGCGCAATGCTTACATATGAGAGCAATTTTATTTTAATGGGTGGAAGGTCTGTTCTTTCATTTACACTTCTCCCCTCTCAAGGCAACAAGAACTAAAATGATCTGTTTCTAATGGTATAAATCCATAACACCTTGTGAGTGTACTGGGACCGCTACAAAATTTTGCCAGCATAAATCAATAAAAAAATTTCTAAAGGAAGTTATTAATCTTATTTGGAAGGAAGGTATATGCTCATTCTTAGCAATTTTCCTATGTTTATCAAGCCCCAGATATGAAGATTTTTCAAGATTCACCCAAAGCCAGAATTTTCCACCCTCTTCCTGCAATGGGAACAAGAAAAGAGGAATAATTTATGTCGGTTTCCGTTTAAGAGGAACTCTTTAAAATACATATAAGATGATTTTTACTATTTTCTCTAGGGTCTCTGAAATCTTTTACTTCACATGACTCTATTCTCCTTCTTCACTGAGCAACAACAACAAGCTTTTTCTCAATGCCTCATTGTATTATAAGTTGCTGTCGGCTCTTTTCACATGCTCTTCTACTTATATTGTGCATAAGCTGCCTTCTGCAGAACAGTTGGTACAAAAGGGAACAACAGATCTGGAAAGACAGTTAATTGTGCCCTGAACAGATCAATTAATTCTGACTGAATAGCAAAAGATCTGGTAATTCTTGCACTTTAAATAGAGAGCTTTGCAAGATGTTTCCTGGGTAGGCATATACCTAGACAGTCTCTGCCCTTTTTATATATGAAAATCCTTAGTTGTTACTGTAACACAAGCAAAAAGGAACAGATAAAAATATTTAAATAGTAATATGATAACTGTAATAATAATTCTAAAAGGAGAAATGTATGACGGACAAATAGAAAAACTTTCATTTGAAATATCTGTTTACTCTTTGGGCTATTACGAAGTGGCCACTGAAAATTAGATTCTCGCTTCTTTAGCCTGTTATTACATCTAAAAGTGAGAGTAGAATGGAAGAACATCTCCTCCATCTGAATGGAGGAGAAGTGGAATGGAGAGTGGAATGGAGAGTGGATGGAGGAACACCTAAAAGTGAGAGTGGACTAAATAAGCAATGTATTGAAATACTTAACTGAATAAAATTACCACGATTAGTGCAGAAAGCACTCTCCTTTACAACAGTTCCCTCTGGCAAGTTTGCAAAGTCAGGTATAGTCTTAAAGTTAACTGTACCACTAAGGAATAGCTCTAGGAGAAAGTATGATTCCAATGTTTTTATGAATCATGGTCGTTTGGAGGTTTTTTTCATTGTTTTCTCTTGTTCACAGGAAGGAGTAACTTATTTCCCATTTTCTGTAGAACACTTTTCTTTTTTCTCCATTGTACTCCAAGTTACTTCTTGTCAAACCATGCCTCCTTTTGGTCTCCAACTATCCAATCTGCACTGGAAATTACGGAATGAATTGTCCCACTGCTTTAAAAAATCTCTGAATAGGGGACTGCATTCCAATTCTTACTTCCTATATAACCATGCAAAAGCTGGAGTTAGAAAAATGGTATTGTGAAAATAAAAAAATAAAAAAATTCATTATTTCAACTTACTTTGAACTGAGTTGGCACAGATGTAACAAGACCCAGATAAGGAATGTGTAAAAATCAGAAATACTGTAAGTATTTCAATCAGGACCATTTATACTGCCCTTTGACTTTCTTCTTTTTCCCAAAACCTGGTGGAGACGTGGTAATCATGCAAATCATAGCTGATATATGTACACAGTACTTGAGAGATTTCTGCTGAAGAGGAAGTGAATGAATGAGGAAGAAGGATCTTTGTAAATTATCTAGATACATGGCCGTGACTAGAGTAATTGAACTTTTTTGACTGCAAAGGCATTGACTATAGCTATTCAGTAAAACCTCTGATAACCAACCAGAATTGGAAAAAAAATAAAATGGTGAAAAGGACTTTTGAAATATTGATGTTGAAGTCCTTTATGGAAAGGCAGGTAGATGATTAACTGAACAAAAGAACTATCTTGCATAGAGCCCTGTAGTTCAGCACTGAGGGGAAAACTGACACATCAAATTTGTACAACAAAAGGAAAAGGTTTATCAGCATTTAAATGAATTATATACCAACTATTGTTAATGCTTGGAAAAACTACAGTGCTTAAAAGAAAAATAGTCATAGCATAAAGAGCCTAAAAATCGCCATGTTCAGCCAGATAAAGCATTCAGAGAAACTGAAAAGCCGTAGAAGGATGTTCAAACAACAAGACAGCTCTCTTTCTTCTGGTTGTAGATGTATACAAGGTATATTAAGATTTGTATGTACTATTTGTGAGTTTTTAGTATTATTTCCAATTTAAATATTGCTGCAAATATTTAGACTCTCGCCATACATAATACCCTACAGAAAATGGTGTTAAACCCACCATTAGTTGCACACAGAAAAGCATGATACTTACTTGGAGAACGGGAACGTAACTTCTATTTCTGTGTTTCCTTTAACACATGGGATCTGGGACTTGCAGATCATCTTCTATAATGGCCTACAGCTTAGAGCAGTTACCCATTAAGCAGGAGATACAGCTTTTCTTCCTCTGGGATAATACCCGTGTGGCACACAAAGTTGTCTATTCATGAGACTCCATTCTTCTCTCCAGCCACTATTAAATGTAAGATACAAAACACATTTCTTGAAACAAGGATCAGAATACCCAACCCTCCCATTTGCAAGCCCTAAGTACTGCAATGCAGTCTTCCATCTGGGCTGTTCCTCCCACTCCAGCCAGTACGGAATACAGCTTGTGAACTAGAGCATTTCCTGGGAAGTGACAGGTCTGCGTCTGTATTCCCCAGAATAGAAGGTTTATATGGAAACAAGTCTCTTTCTTTGTTGACGATTGCTTTTATGTAGAATTATCACCATTTTATCTTCCTTCTTAAAAAAAAAATGAATCCATATGTAATTTCTTACACCTCAAACTGTGGAACAAGCATTATCCCTGACTGCCTGTTTGTGGTGGGTTGACCTTGGCTGGCCACCAGGTTCCCAACAAGCCACTCTTATCACTCCCCCTTCCCAGCAAGACAGGGAGAGAAAATATGATGAAAAGCTTATGGGTGAAGATAAGGACAGAGAGATCACTTACCAATTACCATCATGGGCAAAACAGACTCGACTTGGGAAAATAATTAATTTATTGCCAATTAATTGTAAAAGAGTAGGATACTGAGAAATAAGAAAAAAAAAAAACTAAAAACACCTTTCCCCCACCCCTTCCTTCTTCCCACGTTCAACTTCACTCCCAATTTCTCTACCTCCTCCCTTGAGCGGTACAAGGAGATGAGGAATGGGGATTATGATCAGTTCATAACGCTTTGTCTCTGCTGCTCCTTCCTCATGCTGTTCCCCTGCTCCAGCTTGAGCTCCCACCCACAGTATACAGTCCTTCATTAACTTCTCCAACATGGGTCCTTCCCATGGGCTACAGTTCTTCATGACCTGCTCCAGTGTGGGTCCTTTCCATGGGGTGCAGTCCTTCAGGAGCAGACTGCTCCAGCATGGGTCCCCCATGGGGCCACAGGTTCTGCCAGCAAACCTAGTGTGGGCTGCTCTCGACAGGGTCACAGGTCCTGCCAGGAGCCTGCTCCAGCACAGACTCTCCACGGGGTCACAGGGCACATCCACCTGCTCCAGCATGGGGTCATCGATGGGCTGCAGGGTGGATATCTGCTCCATCATGTTCCTCCAGGGCTGCAGAAGAACAATCTGCATCACCATGATCTTCACTATGGGCTGCAGGGGAATCTGCTCTGGTGCCTGTAGCATCTCCTTCCATCCTTCTTCACTGACCTTGGTGTCTGCAGAGCTGTTTCTCCCATATATTCTCACTCCTCTCTCACAGGTGCTGCACAGTGTTTTTTAAATATGTTATTACAGAGGTACTACCAACATTGCTCATTGGCTCAGCTTTGGCCAGTGGTGGGTCTGTCTTGGAGCCAGCTGGAACTGGCTCTGTCTGACATGGGGGCAGCTTCTGGTATCTCCTCACAGAAATCACCCCTATAGCTCCCCCTGCTATCAAAACCTTGCCACATAAACCAAATACATTCTTAAAATAACTTCTCTAAGGATTATGCCTGCTTTCTACAACTTTCTTGAACCTAGGCTGCTTTAAGTACCAAGGTGCTCAGACTGGGACAACAGCATTTTGGAGCAGATTCACAGATGCATGAAGAAATTTTTTAATAAAAACGGCAGAAGCAGCTAGGATAGTACAGTGACTGCAAAGCAGGCAACCACAGTGTGAATGTAGTCTGTTAAATTTGTGTTAAAAAAATATTTTTTTTACTATAACCCTTACAGTAAGGAACTCATCCTAGTTAAGTGGAAGAAAACTATCAATGAAACCTGCAATTAAGGAGTAAAGAAAGAGGAAAGAGAACTGCGTTGCCTTACCTACGCCTTTCATTGTGTTTGTTTCGCCTTCTTCTTTTAGGCTTTCTTCCCTTCTCTCCTCTGTAACTCCAGCCCTGATATCCCTTCTGGTTTTTTCTGCCAGTATTTCTGTCTCTACAGCCTTTGTCTTCTTCTTCACATTCAACTTTTCCAACCCACCAACAGTGCTCTGCAAAATGCCTTAAGCTTGATGGAGAGCAACAAACATTTGGACATCTCCCCTCTAGTAGCTTCTCCACAGGAGCATAGCTCAGTGTCCTCTTCATGTTTTTCAGCAATACAGTATTTATTAAAAAAATTTTTCAACTTGAAGACTAAATACATTTGCTGTGTCATATAGATAGAAAAAGAGAGTTGAGCTTGACATAAAGGTGATTGAAAAGTACCCAAGGTGATTAAGGCTCAGTAGTGCTTGAATGTTTCCAAGCAGCTCTGGCCCGTAAAGTAGAGTTGGTCCTTCACAAAACTTCATGGAAGGCAGATGACTTTAATACTGAGAGACATCTGTAAAATACAGTACATGCTTATCTAGGCTGCTCGTGATTTCAATAGCTAGCTGGATTTAAAAAGGAAATGATAAAATCATGTAAAGATGGGCTCTGAAAACAAAGACATTCCTATTTACAGCTCATGATAAAGGGTTATATAGGAACTTACCAAAACAAAATTTGTACAGCTCAGTGAAGTATGAATAGAAACTTGGAGGGGAAAGCAAGGACAGAAATGGATAGCAAAATATTTTCAGAGGAAAAAAAATGGATTAAGGTTTTTCCTAACACCTCTTATCCAAATAAAGAAAAAAGCTGTATTTGAGGCAAGGCAAAGCAAGGCAAGGCAAGGCAAGGCAAGGCAAGGAAAGGGTTATATTTACTTTAAATATATATTAGAGGAAATAATATCATTTAAATCTTAGATAGAAAAGACAGTTCCTGATCAATCTAGTTCCCTTTAAACACATTACCATCATCAAAAATGGCATTAGTAACAGAACTTTATTTTTGTTTTTAATTATCCTTTTAACTGAGTGAGAATTTAGAAAGTGCTAAAATAGCAGGATTTATTGTATTTGGGACCACAAAGGGGAACTGTGTACTTTTACCAGCATTTGTTTTCATTTGTGTTTCTTTGCTTTATATTGCTTTCCAGTGTTTCTTTGTTTTGAATAGTTTTCTCATTATAAATAGGTACTTTCATCTTCACCAGTCTTTTTCAGAAAAAAATGAGATACAACACTGTGCACCTGGGATACCAGAAACCCAGAATATAGTTTTCAGAATGTTTATTGAAGAAATGATTTGCTTTAGTTGCATCAAAAAATATACAAAGCATACAAAAAAAATCTGAGTCTCACTGTCTGCAGAAGATGCACAGCTTGCTCTGTCTGTGGGGCTGATGGAAAACATGTCAGAATATTTGGGTTGTCAAGTGACTAGACAATACCTGAGAGAGTCCTTGAATGCCATGGCATGCATTTGTAATGGAGCTGATTCCCGCCTGAGGGTTTCACCTCAAAACCATGATTATGTGTGAACAAGTCTATTTACTAGTATAATGGGAAAAAAAGTATCTTTGGCTAATGCTGTCTGGTGTTAGGAAGCTGTCCAAATTTTCTGATTGACCAATTTATTACCACAGTTTTCTCTGGCACGAAATTTAAATCATCAGAAGTTAGCTGATAAGGAAAGAAACGTGGACCTATCTTCTGTTCTTAAAGCAAATGACTATTCTGATCCAAGAAAGGCTGATTTACTTGTCAGCATCTCTGCAGTAGATGCTGCAGCACCTATAATACACTTGCTTTTCCACTGCAAAATTGTAGTGTTCCATTTGTCTTCCCCAGGTGGCCACAACTACTGTGGCATACATAGTATAGACTATTTTTTATTTCAAATGCCTCATCTTAAGCTGACTGACACCACACTCCAAGGACACGGGCAATGAACATATGTTCTCTGCCGCTTCAAAACCAAACCACTGGGAAAAAAACCTGCTGTTAATATCCCAATACTTAAATCTTAGCTTTTTCCTTCTTGTGTGAGAAGAAAGCAGGTGGAGGGATTGCATGTATTTTCTGATTGGTATAGTTTGGGCTTCAGTAAGATTGCCTAATACACATTTAACATGAGTCAGAAACAAAGCTATTGCTAATTCCCTTCAGATTTTTTTACTATGGCAACCCAGCAAGATAAAGATGAAAAGAATTCACTGTCTTCTGCTGTTGCTCTACAAGTCTGTATGCAGTTTGCTTTTAAACGCTTTCATTTAAAGCACCTTGACAGGTATTTGAAAACTTGGTGCAAAAAAACTCAGAGGGAGAGATGGTAAAGATTACTGTTGATGAAAAGAAAAAAAGCAGGTTTTACCTGCTTCCTTTTCTGTCAGTCCCTTTTCACTCCTGCTCTCCTGTTCATTAATATTTTGGTATTTAGCATGTTGGTTACAGTAACTAAGTGTTAATTTGTTCTTTGGCATGTTACACCGAGATGAACCTCATTAATTAAAACAGGAAGCACCATCCCTGAAGCACCAGGACTGGTGCATTGGTATTGGTGCCTCGGGTTCAGTATATAATGAGACTCCTAGCTGCAGGCAAAGGGAGACTGCATGCTTTCCCATCTCTGGCGTGGAACAGAATTAAGCATTAACTCTGTAGCAGACCCCTGCTTATCAGCAACCTTGCTATTACTACACCGACCCTGATGTGCATAAGCAATATTTTCATCCACTTCCCAAGAGATTTATCTAGCTGTTGAAGTAGAAAATGAATATTTTACAGTTCACTTGTCTGATCAATTACCTACAAGCTGCTGCAGTATTTTATAGCCAGTGGGAGAGCTGTGTAGGTGATGATAGAGAAATCTGGAGGGAATCTGTTAGCCAACTACAAAAAGGGGAGTAAAACTGTGAATGAGCCATCAGTAACAGTCCTTTTGTTCATAAGGGTCTAGCCAGAAATTACAGTGTAGCCAATTAACGTACATAAATGATAATCAGCAGAATGTGAATTCGAGAGGTGAAGAAATTTGATTGCTTGATTGGAGGATAATGAAGTGCAGAGATGATTCAACACCAACCCCTTCTCAGTGAAACATCTCCCTCAGTACTTTGCCATTTTTGTCTTTTAGATAATTGGAAGAAACTCTTTCCTAGAGACACTTTGGAAATTAAATGAACTCACAGTTAAATTGTGTACACTTTCTAGACAAGGCATTACTGATCATAATATAGAAAGTTTCAACAACCTAAGTTCCCAGAGGTTTATTTTAATAGAAAAAGGTTGTGTTGGCAAATCATTTTAAGAATGTTATACATCACATCTTGAAGAAGTTAGTGAAATCTCTCTTAACTGATTGCATATGAATTATGTTTTCTTTCTAAAAAAAATGTAAGGAATATTATTCTGTTATTTACAGAATGAACAGTGACAAGTTCAAATTCTTATTTTAAAATGGTGAAAGCATAAAGAAGCAACCTGGTAGATTCACAAGGTAGTTTGTGTTTGCCTGTTTAAAATTCCTCCAGTTTGGCCCAAGAGCTTTAAACATATCTTCCTTCTTCAATTTACAGACAACCCTGTGAGAGAGATATGTTTGTATATGTAACAAGAAAATCAAATCCGATTTGTTTAGTGGTAACAACAAATATCACTTAGATTAAAATGAGTTTCAGGCCTTCAAATCTAAAGCAGAAATAAATCTGGCTTCAGTTAAAATTCAGATATAGCATTGAATGTATGGCCTTTTTTTACTTATTCCACAACATCATCAAGAAGTAAACACTGTAAATATATATCGCTGCCTGACTACAGAATATCGGCCGCATATTACACACTTGATTAACTGCAGCTACTTTTAGGTTATACTGTGCTTTTATGTTTTAGGAGACTGTGTTTTCCCCATTGCAAGCTTTTGATAAAGCTCTTCTTTATTGTGCCTTTATCAGTGTTTATTAAATGTGGAAAAACAGACTAAAAGGAATGAATTTGATTTTTCTATAATAAGTTCCTTTTTTAACTAGCCTTTGAACTGGAATTCAAAATACAGAAAAAATAATCACTTTTTATATATATTAATTAATTTAATGTGTGAAGAGATGCATTTATTAATTCTATGTTTTATTATTTATTATTCTCAAAAGTTTACTTACATTACTTCAATGACACAGATTTTATCCAAAGGGAAGAACGAAATCATCTTCTATTATATGCTCATTATTAAAATGTTTTGCATCCATTTTACCAAATCACCAAAGCCTTCGAAGATCTGTGTTGGCCCAAGCACACATGATAATCCACAATTGCAGAAGTTTAAAACCTCTTTCAAAGGCACATTACCTCTATTTCTGAAGCAAAGCATCTGAGACAGGACAGGACATTCTCCATGCGTTACCTACGTTTTCTAAAAGAGCAACTGATCTTTTAATAATTTACTTGCATTAACTGTTTTAGTAAACCTAATACAAATAATGATCCAAAAGTAGCAATGATTTAAACAATTGTTAAAAACTTGTCTTGATACTCAATTTTAACGCAAATTATTTGTATCTTTAATTGCATGGGTGATATAACCATGATTTATCTAGATAGAGGCTTGCAATAGTTAACAGAAATGCAGTTGTCTCATTAAATTTATAATGCTACTTAACTGATTTAACATTGAGTTCTTATTCCACAGCTCTGTTTTGCGTCTGTCTTTGTTGTAAGAGTGTGACGTTTTATAAATTAATTTCCCTACGGGATTTAGTCAACCTAAGTCCCCCTTCAGCTGCAAGGTGGGCACGAAAACTTAGTGGTGTCACAGACGGCTTTTCCAGTCTGTCTGCTTTCCAGACCTGTTCAGCTCTGAGTTCTGTAAATTCACTGGGCTTCAGTCATATCTTGAAAATTCTCCTGTTCCTTTAAATAGGTTTTCTTGTGCATGCTCTGAAAATGTTGGGGTTTAGCATCTATACTTATTCCTCCTGCTCAAAACTCCCCATATTTATGGGAAATTGTGCCTTAAGAGCTTGAAAGAGTTAGTCATGGTCACTGAAAAACAGCTTTATCATCTGAGAAGGTAGACAAGTTTTTTTGTAATGGCCGTAGAGCAGAATAGACTCCATGTTGGCATAATGCAACATCCCCAAAAGCCATGGTCCCTAACGGCAGCGAACGCAGAGTGAGGGAATGCATGGCCCACAGTCCTCCTCCAGCTGAGCCACGAAGCAGCCAGGAGCTCAGGGCTGGCCAGCCCAGGCTGGCTGTGGGCAGGAGGGACCGTTGCTCCATCCTGCTGCTCTGAGCAGACCATTAGCAAGTGGATAACAGGAGGCCTAAATTTATGGTCCCTTTCACCAAACCTGTTTCTGCTTTTTCTGCAGTGAGATTTGAATGTGCAATGCATAGAAAGTCCGGCAAGGAGCACAAGGCCAGTCCTGCCCAATTCCAGACAAACTAGACACCTAAATTGGGGGGCTGGATTCTTGTCCCCAGTTTTGTCTTTTCTCAGTCTAGCCATAGTGTTTTAGGAAGCCACAATACGAGCCAAAAAGTAGTTAACACTATCCTAATGGGCCAAAACGAAAGAATCCTCATACCTTCTATATTTCAGAAATAAACACATTTTATATTTTTAGACATAAATTGTACTTCATATGTAGATAGTAAAGATTTTCCAAACTGGATTTCCTTGAAGTCTTAGCCATCTGGGAAAAAACAAGGTGAAAGGACAGACTGTTATGTGGGTACTCAACATCACAGAGAAAGTCAGTGGAATAGGGCAATAAAATAAATTAAAAAAAAAAAAAAAGAAAGAGAGGGAGAGATTTTCTAGAACCAGACAACTATCTTTCCTACCTTATAGGTGAAAGAAAATAGGGGAAAGAACAGGTTTTAGGAATCCTTTGCTATATTTACTTTAATGTTTCAGTCCAATCTATTTGCTATTGGAAAAAGTTTGAGTTAAAGGTATAGCACATTATAGAACTTGACTGTGTTGTTATTGTGCTGCTAATGTGATATTGCTACCTTATGTTAATTTTTTAGACTAACAGTTGTCTAGACTAGTAGTTAAACCACATCATGAAACCACGTGGTTCTATGGGCAGACCGTACACTGCAAATTGAGATGATTCTGTCATTCCCAGGGTCCGCTTGCCTGATTCCTTTGTGTGCAATATTTAAAAGCAGCTGCTTCTGGACTGCATATTACAAATGGAAACAACAGCAAAAGCCCTGAACCTTGCAGGTTATCCCACTTTTGAGACAATGTGGGGCTCAGGGTTTCACAGAATATGGCTTTTCCTGGTGACAAATCCATGTCCATGCACACTGTGAAGGAAAAGTCTGTTTACCTCCTTTACCAGAAGTAAAAACTTACCATACACAGATCTGTAAATGATTTAGGAAAAAATGAAGTAAGCAACCGTACAGAGATCTACGAGCACAAAAGGACGCAACTGAAGTGAATAAACAATGTTTATTCATTATTACAATAAAGGAACAAGGAACACACAGTGGAACTAGCAGCAATTTGAAAAGAACAAATATAAACACCTTTTCACATGACACAATGCAATTGTGGAACTTATCGCTACAGGCTGTTTTAAAGGCCAAAGGTTTAAAGATGAATTAGGCAAATTCATGCAGAATAGGTGGTATCAATAGCTATCAAACACAATGACCTGGATGCAACTAATGGCCCAGGAAATCCTTAAACTACATACAGATTGAATAATATTCTGTGGAAGGGATCCTTCTCTACTCCTATCCTGCTTCTTCAGCATCCCCTATTGGCCACCACTAAAGATGAGATTCTGGGAGACAGGCATTTGATGTAACTCATTCTGGCAGTTCTTAAAAATAGTGATATGTAATGATAAAAATCTGTTTGCTCTTTAGGGTGTTGCCAGGACTGCTGCTCTGAGCACACTCTTTTTTCAGTATAGTTCTGCACCTGTAGTAGCAGAGCCAGTTTTCAAAATTAATCCAATGTGTGTTCCCCTCCAGATTAAAAAATGTTTATTTAATATTTGCTTGACCTATAAAATAGAAAATAGAAATAGTCTGCAGTTGTGATGCAGGAAAAATGTATTTCCAGACAGTTTATTCCATTTCATTATAGATACTCTTTGGAGCAGAGATATTACACGGTGGTATTTTCCAGAGATGGCTAAAGCATTATTATAGGAATTTGGGTTCCAATTTTATGATTTTTGGACTCCTCACCTCCTACCTTTCTCCACCTGCACCATTACAGAATCACAGAATCACTGAGGTTGGAAAAGACCTGTAAGTTCATCAAGTCCAACCATCAACCCAACACCAACATGTCCATTAAACCATGTCCTGCAATGTCATGTTCATTGCCTCTTGTCCTATCACTCATCACTGGGGAGAAGAGACCAACACCCACCTCTCTGCAACCCCCTTTCAGGTAGTTGTAGAGAGCGATGAGGTCTCCCCTCAGCCTCCTCTTCTCCAGACTGAACAACCCCAGTTCCCTCAGCCGCTCCTCATAAGACTTGTGCTCCAGACCCCTCAACAGCTTCGTTGCCCTTCTCTGGACACACTCCAGCACCTCAATGTCCTTCTTGTAGTGAGGGGCCCAAAACTGAACACAGGATTCGAGGTGCGGCCTCACCAGCGCCGAGTACAGGGGCACGATCACCTCCCTACTCCTGCTGGCCACACTGTTTCTGATACAGGCCAGGATGCCGTTGGCCTTCTTGGCCACCTGGGCACACTGCTGGCTCATCTTCAGCCGGCTGTCAGTCAACAGCCCCAGGTCCTTCTCTGCGGGGCATCTTTCCAGCCGCTCTTCCCCAAGCCTGTAGTGTTGCATGGGGTTGTTGTGACCCAAGTGCAGGACTCGGGACTTGGCCTTGTTGAACCTCATCCAATTGGCCTGGGCCCATGGATCCAGCCTGTCCAGATCCCTCTGCAGAGCCTTCCAACCCTCAAGCAGCTCAACACTCCCTCCCAACTTGGTGTCGTCTGCAAACTTGCTGAGGGAGCACTCAATCCCCTCATCCAGATCATCGATAAATATATTGAACAAGACTGGCCCCAAAACTGAGCCCTGAGGGACTCCGCTTGTGACCGGCCACCAACTGGATTTCACTCCATTCACCACGACTCTCTGGGCTCAGCCATCCAGCCAGTTTTTTACCCAGCGAAGAGTGTACCTGTCTAAACCACGAGTCGCCAGCTTCTCCAGGAGAATCCTGTGGGAGACAGGTAGACAACAAGTCCAGGTAGACAACATCCACAGCCTTTCCCTCATCCACCAGGCAGGTCACCTGGTCATAGAAGGAGATCAGGTTGGTCAAGCAGGACCTCTCTTTCATGAACCCGTGCTGGCTGTGCCTGATCCCTTGGTTGTCCTGCACGTGCCCTGTGAGCGCCCTGAAGATGAACCTGTCCAAAATCTTCCCTGGCACTGAGGTCAGGCTGACAGGCCTGTATTTCTCCAGATCTCAGGACTTCCAGGATTCTTATTTCTGCAGTTGAAAGCTTAGTGTGATGTGATAATAGTAATTGTTATGCATCTAGTGTTAAAACAGTGGCAGATAAGGTAAAATTACTTTATCTAGGGGAATGGTTGTTGCAGCAATTGCCATTGTTGTGTGCATTCACCATAAAACATCCATCCTGGTAAGATCATAGAAAGGAACCAGAATTCTTTTACCTATCCCCAGTACCCAAAGAATCACAAGAAGACCAGTGCCAAGGTTAGTCCTGCATCCTGTCCACAACAATACCACATCCTTAAGAAATAAACAAAAAAATATTCATGGGAGCTCATTTATTCTAACTTCTGATAATTCATTATTTTGCTTGTACCATAACAGAAGAAAATTACTAAAAATAATATAAAATATTTTAAAAAAAGACAGCAAGCCTGTATTTTTCTGTGTCTTTGTGGATTCATTGCATGGTGGGCTTTTGGCATACATCTACATTGGAATCTTGCTTGAAAGCAGTGGTGCAGTTTGGAAGCAAATGCCCTCTGCATGCCTACTGTTTAGGCTTTTGCTTGATCAGTGCTTTTAACGAGCACAAATGAGGTTTCTGTTGGTGGAAACTTAACTGAAAGCTCAAGTCTAGATTTCTACCAAATGCAGACCCTTCAAACCAGGAGTGTGGTCCAGTAAATCAAGAAAAATTTAGTACAAATTAACCTTTTTTCCCCAAACTGCATGTAATGTAGGGCTCTGTGTAGCCACTGGTGTACTTATTTCCTTCTACTGCATAGCTATTGTAGTGTGCTTATTTGGGATAATTTGATTGACACCATATATTCATATGCTTTCATTATCACTATCATTTTTACAAGCACAATATAAAAATGGTTTTGCAATTAACATAGCATTATTACTGAAAGCTTTACACTGGAATATTGAACAGTATACGACAGGACAGATGATAGTGCTGACTCTCAGCTGAGCTCAGCTCCAGTCATGCTCTCACCAATGCTTTGTCTGGATTCAGTATCAAAGAATTTACAAGTGCTGTCTCCAAGTCTAAGGGCTGAATCCAGCTTCTGAGACGCAGATGCCCTGACATATCTTCCTTAGTTTCCAGCTCCCATTCAGAAGGCCAGTCACGTGCCATGCCGGATTCTACATGTCTACTAGGCTCATGCAGCTGTTTTAGATACCTTAGAGCATCTCAGAGTGCCATTAGATACTAACTTTTTAAGGCAATTCAATTAACACCACACTTCCACGAGACAGTCAATCTGGATTTAGGGTACCTAAATGCTGCGTACCATCAGTATATGACATACAGCACTGACATAGTTCAACTCTGTCTGCCATTTCACAGTCACTAAGGGAAAAAAATGTACAGAGGTCCTAGCACACTCTACTTTGGATCAGATATGATCCAGTCACTACAGATTTATGCCAAAACAGATATTATCTGTCTTCTCATAAACACAAAGCTTGCATAAATATTGTTTTGTATATTCTGGCTAATTTAACAGAAGTGAGATCGCATGCTCATACCTGTTTTGGATTAGCTGCGCATGAATTTTTATTTTGTAGTCCACACAGTCAGCATGAAAAATGATCATAAAATCATAGGATCATTTAGGTTGGAAAAGACCTTAAGATCATCAAGTCAAGCCATTAACATAAAACTGCCAAGTCTACCACTAAACTATGTCCCTAAATGCTACATCTACACATCTTTTAAATACCTCCAGGGGTGGTGACTCAACCACTTCCCTGGGCAGCCTGTTACAATGCTTAATAACCCTTTCAGTGAAGAAATTTTTCATAATAACCAATCTAAACCTCCCCTGGTGCAACTTGAGGCCATTTCCTCTTGTCCTATTGCCTTTTACTTGGGAGAAGAGACCAACACCCACCTCACTACAACCTCCTTTCAGATAGTTGTAGAGAGTGATAAGGTCTCCCCTGAGCCTCCTTTTCTGCAAACTAAACAACCCCAGTTCCTTCAGCTGCTCCTCATAAGACTTGTTCTCTAGACCCTTCACCAGAACTTCACATTCAGTTTCACCATCATAGAACCTTATTTTCAAGCAAAATACAACCCATTTTGACCATAGTTTTCTCAGTAAAAAGGCAACAATCCTCATTCACACAAACTATCCTGGTATAGTTGCTATTTTGACAAGATATCAATGACTAGTTTCTTCGCTGTTGTCAAAGAAAGAGCGAAAGGCTGGTATGGCACAGCCGTCACTGGTCTGGTAGTTACAACAAAGCTTTTTTCAACCTTTTTTTCACTCTGAATTCATACATACAATACTCTCTCCCACTTTTGATAAGTCTTAGAGCCAAAAGTTTCCCAACAAAGTGTCCCAGATACATGCAGAAATATCTTCTCAGAAACAATCGTGTTTCAAGTATCAGGTGCAAATCTTCAGTTAGAGCTTGAGAAGAATTTCTGCTCCCAGACAGGTATGAAATCACTGACTTTGCTTTCATTCACCAAGAGTTACACTACACAGAACAAGTATTTTTAAGCATTGACTTGTTTAACATTTCAGGTATTCCTTGGAATATACTTAGAAAAGCAACCTTCCTACAGCTCAACATGACCCAGAAAGGAACTTTTATTCAGTGAATTTAGATGCTTTCATGAATTGTGAAATATCTGTAAGTAGGTTGCTATATTATCCAAATTATTGGAAAGGGTAATTCTCTGGGGTTTTTATTTGTTATTTGGGATTTTTTATAATATGTATAAATATTTTAGTTCAGTAGTTTGACCTGTACATTTGCCTAGGTACTACTGTGTTACTTGCAATTATTTGGAAAAGACAAATGTTATACAACTGAGCTTCCCTGAGATACTGAAAGTATAAAAACTTTCAATGAACACCCACGGCAACTTACAATCAATTTTCCAGAAATATTTTCACACAGGGAAATTCTACTCCTACAAGCCTATCTGTGAAAGTTCACGTAAAATGAGCCAAAAAAGGTATTGATATGGCATCATTCAGTTTATTTAGAAAGCCAAAGTCATATGCAGTGTAAAGTGATCCAAGAGACAAGTTATTAACCCTAAGGTTAATAAGGCAGTGTATCTTCTGGCACTATTTCTAAGTATACTGCCTATTGAACCTGACAGTTGTGTGAAGTTTGTCTTATTGTTTGCTTTTTCTCTTTCTTATTGCACTTTCTGTCCATCATTTCTACTTAAACTGTAAGCAATTCATAGGTGTTATTTTCTTCCACAATACAATTTGCACATTTCCTTGTACAGTGAGGCCTTCAGCTCTGTAGAGTCTCTATCAGATAGTCTAACATATCTAAGAAGACTAAGAGAAGCCCAAAATTTTTTTGTCAGCCCAATCTATCTCTAAAATGCCAATGTTTAACCAAACCAAGTCCTTTCACAGTTTCTGAAGCTCACGATAGTCAGCAAAGTCACTTGACACTTTTGAAGGATTAAATATAGACACAGTTCCATGCATACATTTTCTTCATTACAGAAAATATGATTTTTCTATTGGCTGGTTCTGTCCACATTCCAAAATTGCACCTGATATGAGAATTTATAAAGTTTCACCTTGCTCATTACTTCTGGAACTTTTTTTTTTTCCTGCTTGAAAGTCTTTTGCATTATGAATGAATGCCCTTTGGACTGAATTCATCCTCCAGTTTCTGTCAGAAATTATTACCTCCATGCTGGCTGTTATCCCAGGAGCACAGCTTGATGACATTGCTGTGCATGCCTTCTCTATCAGTCTGAGCTTTTGCTCTCACAGTTATTTCAATAACTTTTATGGCAATCACTACAACCATTAGTTAAAGCTATTGAGACACCACCCACCCCCAATGGACTCTGATGGTTTCAGTGTCTTGGGACAAAGCCTCTGCACTATAATTTCCACAGAGATCTGGTCTTTGAGATACCATTAGCTACTTCTTTTCTAAAGAAGAAAATATACATCAGAACTTCATCTTACAACTTGACATGGATCGTAATCTACCAGTTGTGATGATACACCTATGCGTGGTGTATCAGGGCATACCCTAGTTGTCTTTTAAGTCCAAAGCTTAGATAGTACCTGGAAAAAAGGTTAACAAGCTGATGTCTTGTTGAGCTGAGGTATTCTGGCTTTGAGTCTGTCCCTGGGCTTGGACAGCGTGACACAAAAAAGTAAAGCATACTAGCATCTTCCTGAAAGGAAAAAAATGAATGGGGAATTTTTTAATAGAAATCTAGAAAAATCACAGCAGTTGTAGGAAGGGGAAACAAGGAATGATTGTTCAATGTTTCAAGAACTAGACAGCATAAAATGGCAGTGGCAAGTTCAAATCAAAAAGAAGGAAGCTTTTCACAGCTTCATAATTAGGCTTTGAAATCTCTTGCTATAGAACAATATGAATGTTAAAGTGAACAAAAAGTGTTCAGAAAAGAAGAAAATTAATGCAATAAAAATCTACCAAGGGTCACTAAAAAATCATTAAAAAACCCCCGACACTTCAGCAAAGTCGTGGAGGCTGGTAGAGTTTCATGGTAAAGCATGCTTACCCTGTTTGCACACCTTTTCTAAAATGTTTTTTCTGGGTCCCTCTTGGAGACATAATTCTTTACTAGATATACCTTTGATGTACAGGAGTGTATCCACTTTTAAGTAGAGAATGATAGCTTTTAGGAACCTCACAAAGCTGATCTTCAGTCACTCAGCACCTGCAGAGCAAGAACTCCATTTTTGCCATTAGTGTAAAGTACATTATGGTTTGTGACGGATCAGGTGGAAAGGTAATGATTCAGGACTGGAGTGCTAATACATCCTATACCCCTCCACTGTGTTCCTGATATTCACCCTCTGTTACCACATATTGTCAGATAGATCAGTAAAGTGAAGAGAGGAATACTAGATGATTTCCTCAGAGTCTTTGTTTTGCAGTCCAATCATTTTGATTATAGAAAATTACTGGACGAATCTCCAACAGTTTGGCTCACTGCACAAAGTGATATGCAGGCCAATCATCTATTGACCCACAAATGAAACATCTTCTTGAAATACTGATTGCAACAATGGAAGCTGGGACATTCTTGGCTGTATGTGTTCATCAGGACTAAAAACAGCTAGAAAGAAAAGGGAAAGATAGTGAAAAGATGGAGAAATAATCATGAAAGAAATCATACCGGCTATGTAACTGCATTTACTGCAGGGCCACGTTTCAAAATTATTAACAATGCCTCCTGATATGTGAAACTATGGTATTCAGAGAATAATATAATCATAGAAGTTTATCAGGTTGGTCAAGCATGACTTCCCCTTGGTGAATCCATGCTGACTACTCCCATTCACATTCTTGTCTTTCATGTGCCTGGAAATGATTTCCAGAATTAGTTGTTCCATCATCTTCCTAGGGATTGAGGTGAGGCTGACCAGCTCATAGTTCTCTGGGTCTTCCTTATCATCCTTTTTAAAGACAGGAGTGACATTGCTTTCTTCCAGTCCTGAGGCACCTATCCCAGTCACCATGATTGTTCAAAGATTATTGGGAATGGCCACAAAATTACCTCAGCCAGCTCCCTCAGTACTCATGAATTACCTTTGTTCATGCTTTTCCATGAAGGAGATGCAAACCACCTTACTTCACAGTAAGTTGTTCATGCAGCCTGTCAGATGGCCATCTTCTACACTTTTGAAAATTGTAAAAATCACTCTGCAACCTTAGTTAACCTAACAACATATAGTGATGTTGTAACTGGAGCTATAAATGTTCTGAAACTGCATAAACTAATTCACTCTGACTTAGGAGCTCGTTGAAAGTCTTGAGATTCTTGATCAATATTTGCTGGTGGGTTTGGGGAAAGATGACATTTACTTAGCGAAAGTAGAGACTTTATACTGTATACTTTACCTATTGAAAATACTTGTAACTGTACAATGGTGTTTGCCCTTACAATAATTTCAGTATAATGTTGACCATAGAAAATGAGAAAAGCAAGTAGAGAAGATAGTCATACAGTCATAATTCCAGTGCATTACACTCACAGTAGGAGAGTGAAAACAGACTAATATTTCTGTAACACCCTTATTTAACTTCTTAGTCTGTTCCCTGTGTTTGTATTGCTTAATTTCTTTTGTAGTCTGATGACTTACGAATTTTATTTAAAAATATAAAAGAACACAGGTTTAAAAAGTCAGATTTCTGGGGTATATGGTCTTTATAATGCATACTTTGTTTGTAACTTCCATCATCTAATGGGAATTACAGGACAGAGTGTCCCATCTCCAGAAATAGTGTAGCCAGCAGGAGTAGGGAAGTGGTCGTACGTTTGTACTCGGCACTGGTGAGGCCGCACCTCGAATCCTGTGTTCAGTTTTGGGCCCCTCACTACAAGAAGGACATTGAGGTGCTGGACCGTGTCCAGAGAAGGGCAACGAAGCTGGTGAGGGGTCTGGAGCACAAGTCTGATGAGGAGCGGTTGAGGGAACTGGGGTTGTTTAGCCTGGAGAAGAGGAGGCTGAAGGGAGACCTTATCGCTCTCTACAATTACCCGAGAGGGGGTTGCAGAGAGGTGGGTGTTGGTCTCTTCTCCCAAGTGACGAGTGACAGGACAAGAGGAAATGGCCTCAAGTTGCGCCAGGGGAGGTTTAGGCTGGGTTTAGGAGGTTTAGGAAAAATTTTGTTATGGAGAGAGTGGTGAAACACTGGAACAGGCTGCCCACGGAGATGGTTGAGTCACCATCACTGGAGGTGTTCAAGGAACGTGTGGATGTGACGTTGCCGGACATGGTTTAGTGGGCATGGTGGTGTTAGTTGATGGTTGGACTTGATGATCTTACAGGTCTTTTCCAACCCTAATGATTCTGTGATTCTGTGATCTATATAAACCCCTTTCTGTATAAAATGTATGCTTCATACAAATGTAATTTTAAATTTTTCACCTAGCTTTGAAATGCCTCTCAAATATCCAGTTATTAAAACCTGCTGTACTTAATTGTGAATGAGAATAAAAATGGAGATTTTATCCCAGTTATCCCTCTTTTCTTTAACAAACTTTGTGGACCAGAAGTTTAATAATCTTAGCACTCCTACAGCATCAATGTTCTTGAAGGAAGATTGCTTTACCTATGAAAACTTCTTTCGCAACCATATTCCTCCCATAGTGTTATGAACACTTTGGAGAAAAGACATTCTCCCTGCAGTGTATAAAGGCATAATCATATGTCTGTTTGTGATCCTTGTTTGGCCCATCATAAATAAGCCTTTTCAAAAGCTTATCATCTTTAGTATATTTGTCTTTAAAAGAAGAATTTGTGGGATAGAGAGGTGATATCATCCCACATTGTCAGGGATATTGAACTGCAGAGAGATGAAGGTCCTGACCCAGGAAAGAGATTGAGCCACACTCAGATTAGTTAGGCACTGTGAGACTTAAAAATTCTGAGTCTACATTTACAGATTGTAAGTGAAATGCCTGGTTTTCTCACAGACAATAGAACAATATGTATCTCTGTACCTGAAGGAAAACTCTGAGTGTCCTCTAGAGATGCCTTGCTCTCTGTCTTCAATATGCCACTGGGTAGTGTGTTTTAGCATGTATTTGACATGAAGTTTCACATCGGCAGCCACTTGCTGAGTAACAAACGGTGTTCTCAAAAGCAGTGCTGAAGAGAAGAGAAGGAAGCAGAGCATGTTTTGCACGATAATCTTGCAGTTCAAGTAGTCATTCAATATAGGAGAGTCCTCAGCTAGCTTCCTTTTCTTTGGGATATTTCAAACATACCACTCTTCATCCCAGAAGTCAGTCCTCATCAAGCATCATTATAACTTATCCTGGAGTTTAAAGGCATAGCATAGAACAGCCCAGGTTGGAAGGGACCTCAGAAGATGATCTGGTCCAACCTTTTGTTGGAAAGGGAGCCTAGATGACATTATCTAGCACCCTGTCCAGTCATGTCTTGAAAACCTCCAGTGATGGGGATTTCACCATGTCCCTGGGGAAGGTCCCAGTGATTGACAGTTTTCACTGTAAAAAAAATTCTTTCTCATACCAAGATGAAAACTCTCCTGGCACAACTTGTATCTCTTGCCCCTTGTCCTCTCCACGTGGCTCCTTGTGAAGAGAGACCTTCTGTCCTCTTTGTAGCTGGACTGTAAGTACTGGAAAACTGTGATGAGGTCCCCCCTGAGCTTTCTCTTCTCCAGGGTAAAATGACCTAACTCCTTCAGTCTTTCCTCATAGGGCAGGTTCTGCACCCTTTGATCATCTTCATGACCCTCCTTTGGACCCTTTCCAGTCTGACCGTGCCTTTTTTGAATTGTGGGGACTAGAACTGGACATAGTACTCTGGGTGTAGCCTGATATTCCCATCTCCATTCCTTCAAATAATTGGTTTTCACAATTAAGTATTAACTCTCCAGCCAATTGGTTAGGTCTCCCATTTGAAAGTCAGAGATGGGAAACAGCTGTCCCTGTTCTGTAGTGAAGGCTCTG
Organism: Gavia stellata; assembly: GCF_030936135.1. Taxonomy (NCBI): domain Eukaryota; kingdom Metazoa; phylum Chordata; class Aves; order Gaviiformes; family Gaviidae; genus Gavia; species Gavia stellata. The sequence continues at coordinate 30,045,805 of NC_082599.1, forward strand.
ATTGGTAGACCATGTTCTTACTTAACAGAGGACCAAGGAATATTTTTCTTTTTCCTTTTTTTGATGCAACAACATCAACAAAAGTTAAAAGCCTTCTTTACTTTCTTACCCACTCTTTGCTGAATAAGATAACTCTTTTACAAGAATAGGCTATGTGGGTAGGAATGCCTTAAGCAGGTGAAGACACTGAACTAGAATCTCCCCCTCCTTGTACAAAGTGCAAAGTGGACTGGGTGGAGGAAGCAATCTTTTAACAGAAATGAGAAAACTTTTCATCCTTTGATAGAAATGTTCAAGAAGAAGGTGAGGACAGCACATCCCAAGCATAGATCAAGGCCACTTTCCAGGTAAACTGGGCACTTTTTTGCCTGGAAGATGTGGCATTTGAAATCAATCCATTTCTTCCCTGTTGTGTCCTTCAGCTGATCCATGTGCAGCCATGACTCTCATTTTTGAGAGATTAATTTGCCCATAGCATTACAGTGGGGTGCAGGATGTTCATTCTACTGTCTGAGCTGCAGACCTTCAAGATAAATGTTGGAAAACACACTGCAACTACTAAATCCTTTCATTAATGTAGCCTCAGGAGACAAAAAAAACAGTTGTCAGAATGCTTGTATTCCATTGCAAATCTAAGAAAGTGATATGCCTGGACTAACTTCTAAGTAAGAAATTGAACTGAGGTCCCATTAACCAAAACTATTGATCTAGCCAAAATATTGTTCAACAGAATTTATTTTGTTCTCCTGCCTTGTCAAACCTCATTTTTAAAACCTGAAGAGAAAGAAAAACAAACTCTTTTTACGAGGAATATATTTACGACATTATGTTTTGAACATCAAGCCTGTCAGTTCTGACAGTTAATAGTTTCTTATAGCCTCCCAGAACAAATTTGGTTCACTCATCCTTGATACACACCTACACACAAAGTACCCTTACAAAATGTGCCTCTTATCTGTAATCAAGCCACTGTTATAACAGATAGTTACATTGAGATTGTTTTGAGGAATGAATGAGTTTATGATCATTCACCAAACACTTTTCAAACTGTACTTCCACCACCTTCAAATTAACTTCACTCATGGGGTTTTTTTTACATTGATGTTTTTTCCTAGCTACCTCTAGCTATAATTAGTCACTGAAAATTGTCTCTCTCTAGGCCTGGAAATTGTTTTATACTCTGGCCATAGTTCTTTTTCCTTGCTAAAGAAAATCCTTCATCTGATGAAATCTTAGTAATTTAATGATCAGAAACCCATTCAGGAGCATCCATGACCACTCTTCCTCTTAAAAAACCCTATAATTGACCCTAATAATAGGGTCAAATAATAATAACTCTAAAACAGCAGCCAAATTATTAATATTTTTTTAAGCAGAAAGGCATCTTCAAAAGTAAGAAATAACTAGCAAGTATGAAAAATGTGTGTTCATGCAATTTTGCTAACAGCTCCACTGTCATAAATACAATGCAATAATTTATTTTAATAAGTACTACTAGCTCATATGCAGTTGTAAAACTGGCAAGATACAAAGCATGATAAAATCAAAGAGAGCAATCTGAAAAACTTTTACAGTTACATTATTGCTCATTTTTGGCAGCTGGTCTAGTTAATCTGTTAATGTTTAGGCTCCCAAATCTAAGAGAAAATGCTGAATCAGTTTTACATAATTTCAAAGGATAACAATTTATTTTGCTAATGTAAAGCCATAAAATGGCAAAATGTGAAAGCCGTAAAAACAAAATTGTTCAAATTATCTTCTCGCTTTTGATTTTGGATTTTTTCTTGTGGCTTAGAAGTTACTTAGCAAAGGCTGGACTTTGTCAATAGTAAAACTCTCACTGAACTTGAGAGGCCACAGCAGACCCATATTTTGTTTCTCTTTCTTGAAGAGCTTTGCAGGAAGGCCATAACACAGAAAACAGTGGCAAAGCTCATGAAGAAGAATAAGTTGCACAAGGTAATACACTGTACAGTAGGAAAGTCAAGAAAAAATCACATCATCCAGTGCTTTATTCACAGATATCTCCATGTATTTTTTCCTCATGTTCATTCTTTGGATTCACTTACTAGAAATTTTACTTTACTCATATTATCCTTTTATTACTTTATATAAAAAAAAGCTGAATATCTAGCAAGTAGAAGCAAGAAATCTTTTCTTTTAGGCATGAATAAATATCAAGAAGAAGATTCAAATGTCCTATATTTTGACACTTTCTGGTACCACCTTGTTAAAATTCAGAACTATAAGTTTACTTGGAAATCAAAAAAACAAGGAGAATGGAATCGTAAGCTCTGAAGAGCTTCTTCAATAATTGTAAATATTTTATGGATAGCCTTTGTTGTAATGATTTACAGTACAGTTTACAAGAGGCTTTATGGATCAGATATAGAACCCGTCTAGACAATGACTGGTAAAATGAGTGGTTACATTTGCCTTGAAACTGTGCATCTGCTCACATCACTAAACAGCCATTTACACAAAGAAGAAAAGAAAAGAAAATTCAAAAGGTCCGGAAAGATAGAGCTGGATTTTCTTCCTGAAGTTATGAAATGAACCCTAATTTTAGAAAGTTAGTAGAAAATGTCAGTAAACTCTGGAGCCGTAGTTTCAGTTCCAATGGCTATATGGCTGCAGTAACTGAGAAGCATAGTGTAGCACTATACTAAGCTGTGTAATTTCTAATTCTCAACCCAGCTCAGTAAGAGTTTATTCAGCTGTGTCCACCCAGCTCTGTTAGAGCCTGGGTTCTCTGATGGACAGTTCTCAGAATTTAAGGTAATTAAGTGGGGACAAGGTTTGTGCCAGTGCAGGCATATCAGAAGTCATCAAATATTACTTCTGAGCAAATCAGTTTGTACCTCTTCAGCTTCTCACTTTGAGGGTCACAGAGGAAGTATCTCCTTTAAAAGCAAAGCTGGAGAAGAGACAAGAAATACAGGTAGAATGGAATAAATTACCCAGAGTAGTTTATTATTATCCAGGATCAGTATGATGTGCTTTCCTAGTGCTAACAGCCCAACTTCTACCATTCCAGGAATCAATCCAAACAGCCCTGCAACTGGGACCCAGAGACATTTCTCCATTTAGAGACTGTAAGAAATGAGGGAGGCATTTAAGTGACAACTCTAGACAGCCAGCTTCTTGCCTAAGTGGCTTCTGAGGACTCAAACCTCCCGTGCACTTGAATCATTTCAGTTTAAAAGCTTTAAAGTTTTGTTGCCATATTGGTTAATTATCGTTGTTGATACCGGCAAGGACAAAAGAAAACAGACTTATCACATTAATTCAGCTGAGTCAGACACTTTACATGGAAATTTAAGGCCAGATGTTTGTTTGGCAAAACAGAAGGAGAAACCTGGGCAAGAGTCACCTTGATGTATCTTTAGCTGCATTTTACATGCCAGTTTGCTAAGCACTTTAATAGCATGAATGTTTGAAAAGGTGGGGGCGACAGCCCATTTGCTTATGTGTTTTGGGGAGTAAGTCTGCTATATTGAAAGGACAAATGTAGCAACAGCAGAGATATGCAGAGCTTACAACAAGAGTGATGCAGAAAGGTTAAATAATGAAGAAGCTCTGGATAAAAACAAAGACAAAACTAGGAAGAATAATGAGAGAGAACAGCAAACACACAAAAGCAGCTAAAACTATCCTGATTAATCTGAAAGAAGTGGCAGAGTCGCACTTGTGTTTACAGGAAGAACTATGGAGCAGAGAGAAGCTAACTCGGCTGACCAGGAAAAACACCCTCACAGAGCCTATGTCAGAGCTGCTCATTTTCAGCACCAGACTGGCAAAGAAAGTGTAGTTCAACATCATACCTGCAAAGGCAAGGTCTATTTGTAGGACTTCATATGCCTCCTGTTGTGTTTCCCCACTGCTGCTGTGCTTCATTCAAACATTCAGAGCTTATACAGATTGGGTAAAAATCCTATTGCAGAAAACATCATTATTATTTACCATGGGACTCTGGAAATCCATGTACCAATCTCCTTAAAACATCGTTGTTAAATTCGGGTTTTAGAAAAACCTTCAATACTTCCTACCCCATGCCAATTTTGCAAAAGTAGCTATGTTGCTGTTTATTTTTCTTGATAATGTGTTATTTCTTTTTTTCTTGACAAGCAGACGTGTGCTTAATTCAGTATTCTATATAAGGAAAATAACAAGTTTTAAAAAGCAAAAGAATCTTTTCTTCAAGTTTAGTTTCCAGTGGCAAAACACAGGCTTCTCTGACAATAAGTATGGCTTACTGGTAAACTTATTAGTACACATGGCATTTTTTACATTGAGTTTGATAAGTTGGCACAGGGTTGCACAGAATTTATGAGACATTTTATCTGTGCCAAGACATCTTTTTGGCAAACATATATATTAAACGGTCAGACACAGCCCAGTAGCTAATAAGGTACAAAGACACCTTCACTCCCATTGACATCAACAAGAACAAATACAGTTCCCTCTGGCAGAGAATGAGGTCATTACAACAATCCATTTATAAATAAGTTAAGCAAATAGTTTTGAAATGGTTATGGGAGGAGTACAACATGAGCTCATTTTTGAGCAACCAAACAGTACCCGTAGCCTTTGCAAAGGTAATTCTCTTGATGCAAACAGATCTGTGCCTTCTTGATCTTTTATTGAGTCTGGCAATTTTGCCACCTAAGTAACCAATTGAAAATATATGGCAAATCCTGTAGCACTTGTGTAGAGTATTTGGCAGTGAAACTTATAGCGTTCTCAACCTCAAATGTATTTTTCATTTTTTTAAAAAATTCCTAAGCTGATCTCAGGTTTCAGACTACTGAAGGAAAGGAATGAAGGAAGAGTAGAACTTCATTTTCCAGGTATGGCAGGAATGTAGTATTTATGTCTTTTCTAACAGTCATGACATACAGTGGGTCATGTTACCATACTGCTTTATTTAGAGCAAGACTAATTTAGAGCAAGACCCATAACTATCTCATCAAGTCAATAGAGTTGGCCTGTTCTTTTGCTAAAACAACATGCCATTACTTACAAAGGGCACTACAGTTTCAACAGAAAAAAACTGTCCCAGCCCCAGTATAGCCATGAATAACGAAGTATAACCATTAATAATCAGTGGTCTGTTCTGCAGCAGGTGTCCCACATTATTTTTGACCAGAAATGCTACCCTGAAGTGTAAATGTGTAGGAAAAGTGGCAGTGAAGTTCTGACAAATCAGTATTATCTGATGAAAAATATTCTGTTGAAGTTCTCTTTCTGCTCTGGTCCTGGGAATAGGTAAAATCTCTATGGCCTAAGACATTTAAATAGTTTGACAGGACTCATGCATCAAGAAGATGTTCACATAAGTCTTTACTGTCTTTGTTTTTAGTTCTATTAGCTGATCCTGTTTGAGGGAACTGAACAGGGAAAACAACCCAAAAAAAGAAACATAATTTCTTTTCTCACAAAAGGAATTGTTCCTTATTGATGCTGAAAACTGAAGGCTTTCTTTTTTCTTTTTTCCCTCACTTCTATTTTTCTTGTGAAATATCTTGTGATTTGAAATGGAGCAGCAAGGAAGCAGAGCCTCCCACATGTTATTTAAAACATTATTTGGAAGAAGACAGCAAAAAGGTCAGTGGACAGTGAATGTCAATACATATTTTGAATGCAATCAGAAAATATTCTGAGTGTTCTTGCTGGGTCTGATCGCATCAATGTGTGTGTATGTAAAGCCACACATAGAATAGCAACAATGCTTGCTGTGTGTGGTGGAATCAAGGCAGGATTTCTCATTTCCTTTCACATGCAATGTTTTAAATCTCCTGCATCCGTTCCAACCAGTCAGCCACTATCCTGAAGGTAGAAAAGTAAATGCAAAATTTTTAAAAAGTTACTTTAAAGTTTGTTAATGGCACTTTGGTTCTGTCACAGATTTTATTTCATCTCTAGATTGCACTGATACAGCAAGTTACTTGATCTAACAATGTAAAACCAGAATGAATAAGTAAGTTTTAATCACAGTTTGTTCAATCATTCTTAGGAACACTGATTTACTGGGAACACAGCTTATGCTTAATTGTAAGTTCAGATCTCTGCTACTTGATTAAGAGAAAATTATCTTTTGGAGTTTAGACAGGAAAAATAAATATTATCACAAATATGGAGCTACGTCTGTGAGGTTTTATGCACTTTAGGTTCCATTGTTAGTGCCTCATAACCACAAGCCCTTCCTATACAATGATTAAGGGAAACAAACATGACTTCTTGCGATTCTGAGGTGTCTTTGGCACCATACCCGCACAGCTAGCTGTCACCTCCCACAGATTGCTGTGCCATTGGAGAACTGCAGGAGCTGGCAGGAAGATGAGCTCTCTGAAATCCTGAAGCTGTTTCCCTAAAGCTGAGGAGACAGACGTTTCTGTTTAGAAAGCAATTTAGAGGTGATGTTACACAACCGTTAATTAGAATACCCTTCAGAAATCCCAGAGAACAGATACTGACCTGTTCATCATCTAGCAATTACCTTCCTCCTACTTGTAAACTAAGATTCAGGTTGTCAGCTGAATGTCAAAAGATTATCTTCAGTCTTTTTCATCTTTTAATCCTATTCTGAATGATATCTATTGCCTGACTGAACACTCATTCCTATCTCTTTTCTAGAGGCTATTAATCTCCCTCTATATTACTTTGCTCCACCCAGTCCATAGCCTGATATATAACTTCCCTCTCAGAAATGTCAGATAGAGTATAAAGTTACATTTACACAGTGATAGTCCCTTGCTGTTCAGGAATGTCTAGACTTGCGATAAAATGTCAACCTTATATTCACAAAAATATATACTTTGTGGTTTTCTGAAGTTACTAACCTCTAGAAAACCAACACATACTCTAGAAAAGAAATGGGTACCCCCTGTTGAAATAGTTAGAGAATATGCCACTTAGGCCACTTAGGGTTTCTTTCTTGACAGTGATACAACAGGAGAATTTGGACACTGAGTGACATGACTTCCTATTGATTTCTTATTTTTGTGCTTGTGTCTTTTAATTCATCCTGAACTGTAGAAGACAGAAGAAAGAAGCTGGTGTGCAGGTTAGAAAGTATGTGCTTAATTTCATATGTGATTGATTTCCCATTAATACATGATTTTCATGTTGTTAAGTAGTTCCTTACCTATGAATTGTGTTGGCACTGGCTAGTTCTGCATCTGCTGGAGTGGCATTTTGAATCTCATTTGGGAGATGGCTTGTTCATTTCCACTGTGTTATATCATGCACATCTTACAATGTGCATTTGGGGATTTTAGTAACCGCTGTTTTCCTAAGAGCTATGAAATTATCCCTTATTTTTAAATTATGCACCTGCTAGCATCACATAAAATGTTTTCTGCAAGAAGACCTAGCAAGGCCGGAACACTATGCTCCTACTATCTCTTGCTCATAAAATATTCAGACAACAGTGATCAAGGTGGAAAGGAGGGTGTGTGCATTACTACAGCTCAAGGGTAATGATAATTGTCACCTATTAAGTTGCACAGCATAACACGGTGATATTTCATTTTTAAAATAATGGGATTTCTACAGCAGTCTTTGTGAGATTTGGGTTTGCTTCTGTTTTGTTTTGTTTTCTTTCACTGAAAGGCAGAACATCTGGTCTAAAAAGCTCACACCAATATGTCAGATGAAGATTTATAGAATTACAGTGATTAAAAAGGAAAAGTGTTTTACAATAAACTGACACATCTGCCAAGTGTCAATATTTACTTACAGGCAGCTTTTGATGTCTTATAGAAAAATAGATTATTCTTCTTCCCCTGCCCTCTTTTTGACTGAAATCAATATTGGAAAAATAAAAAGGAGAGAAATTACATTTGGCTGTTCTCTTTCAAGACATTGTTGCACTGATTCTAGGTAGCGGTAAAGGAAAATGATGACCTTTTACTATTTATTTCAATATTGACCTATCTATGCTTCATCTGTTCTTTCTATGGTCAGTTTTTAGCTGTCAATAAGGCATTGTCCCCATAGCTGCATTTGATTGCTGTGTGTATACAGCTGTGCTTGTTTAACCCATGTTGACATGCATTACATATCTGTAGAAGTTAGATTTTGCCTTTAAATTAACCAGAAAAGCTGTTCCACCCCTCATTCTATAATCTGTGTTTTCAATGGATATAACCATTTATTTTGGCACAAATAGAGAATCTTCCTTCAACACAAACTGCATGAGCAATAACATTACATCAGATTTTAGAAAGGAAGAAAAATCAGTTGTGAATCTCAACTTTGATTTTGTCTTCTTCCTTTTCTTTAGAAAATGTGCCAGGTCAAAATAAAACTGGTCTGAACAATGATAATAACATTCCTTGGAAGAACATACGTAAATATTCTACTACTTAAAGAGAGGTTTGAGGTTTTTTCCTTTCTCAAAATGGGAAATTTTCTCAGGTAAAAAAACGCATATGTTATTGAGCATCTTATTTTAAAGACTTGGATAGATAGGATGTTTAATACTTCCTAAATTAGCTTCCAGTCTACAGTGATCTCTGTTCAAGGTGTCCCTACTGGGGAGCTCCCAGATGGAGTGTTAGTGAATGAAATGATACAGATTGCTTGAAAAGCAGGATTGCTGTTTGCTTGCCTTCTAGTTAGACTTAAAAAAATACTTTATTAAAAAAAAAAAAAAAAAGAAATTCTGGGGGAAACGTTCAATATCTTCAATAGAATGTATAAAAATACATTTACTTATTTACTTAGAATAAATGTGTAAAACACTTGCATAATTCTGAAGATCAGAATATGTCAGCCAGTGTTTGGATGTCATTATTTTGTGTGCCACACCGTAAGTCTCTAAGGGGATATTGACATATCTCTCCCCTGTATGCAGTCTCCTATTTTCATAAAACTTATAATGAGGTAATCTTGGGGATTTTTACATCTCTTGTTCAGCTGAGAAAGTTGGCCAATGGGTTAAAGACAAGAGAACAGATGGACTAGCAGACTGACCGACACACAGGCAAACAGTGTGATTGGACATTCTTCCTTTGCAGGAAATAAGGTAGAAGATGCAGTTTGTTTACCAAGGATATATTTAAGCTACTTAGGAGAGAAAACAGTGCTAGAAGACTTTTTATTCTGAAAACATTAGAGAAGAAATTATAAGTGAACTTATGAATGCAGCCTGGAGAAAACTGTAGGTAGCACATGGAAAAGAAAAAGCAGAAGAAAAATGCACACAATTTAGTGTAGTGATTGTACTTTTAAAGTTTCCAGGCAGTGATTTGCCATAGATCCCATTTTAAAGGATTAAATATATTGACTTACTTGAGAACATCCAATTTAGCCTAAGGAAAAATGGGTCATAGATTACTGCTTTTCCAGGAATGGCTTTGAGGAATATTAATGTAATAGAAGACAGGAGAGGACAGAGTAGCCATCATACAATATCTTCAAGTTTTGAACTTGCTGGAAAGATCAGGTACTTAATATAGGAAAATCTGAGCAATCTTAATGCACTGAGTTGCTGCAATAAAAAAAGGCAAGGAGAACATTGGGTTGTATTGCTAGAGGGCATACAGTATAAATCAAAGTAGTTGATATTGTAGCCATGTAAGCTATAAATTGAACATTACTTAGAATGGTGTATATAGTTCTGTTGTCATATTTTAGCAAGGGTATAACTGTGCCTGACGAGAAACAGTGTATTATATTAACATGTAAACTGAAGTCATGTGCTAAAGATTTATGTAATAATTAGAAATGCAGAAATAAACTTTACTAAGCTTCTTTAATTAAAGACTACTCTTTTACAGGCTAGTCTTGCAAATGAGATGTTGGCAGCAACTGTGAAACTTACTGCAGGTTAAACTTGCACTTCTATTGAATATGAGGACTCCAAGTCTACTATTTACCAGACCATATTAAAAGATAGAATTCAGACTCTCAGCAGCCTTCAGTTTTATGGCTCAGGTCTTGGAGAAGGTAGTCCAGCTTAATAAAATATGGCACAATAGTCCAGGCAGTGGGTATGATCATAGGTCCCAAGCAACACCCCAACCTAACGGACAGTATAGACCTATGCCAAGATTTCTCACAGGGTATTTCTGGGTAGGATACAACTGATGGAGTGGGATATTCTAAATAATTTTTCAATATATGCACCTATCCTTCCTAGAGAAATGGAATTCGATGAGATGTGTTATACCTTAAAGGCAAAAACCAGTGTTAGTCTTGCTTTGTACTGGGAAAGAAAGTCTTCAAACAGCGTGTCAGGAAACACTGCATTCACTGTTTTTCTGGGAGAAAGCTTCTACATATGAGAAAAAAGAAGAAAAAACTGCAAAAAAATGGCTTTTTTTTCTCTCCCTTGCCAATGAATGTCAAGCTGTTTTGATGTCTTCTGTTTATTATGGTTTTGCTCTGGGAATTTGAAACTGAAATCCACTTCAATATTATCTTATTTTGTGAAATAAATTGTTTCATTCCCCCGTATATCAAGTAAAGCACACAGCACTGGATTAATTTAGATTAAGGGAAACAGCAAGAAAAAAAAAAAAAAGACGAAGAGAAAACTTCAATAAGACAATGCTCTGAATGCCTTTTCTATAGAGGTGATAGCACTTTTTCTAATCAAAATAGCCTGAGAGCTCTATCTGGAAGGGAAGCTCTGAAATTTAAGGGTGTAATAGATAAGCAAATGAGTGTCATTTTACAACATGAACTGCACATTTACATTTACCATTTTATCCTTGTTGGCTTGAGTAATAGTGAGTGAACTGTTCCCTATTATCCATCTTTATAGCTTTCTTTTCTCTTGGAAATAATTTAAGTATACATGTTGTAGGAGAACTAAATCACAGAATCATTAAGGTTGGAAAAGACCTTTAAGATCATCAGGTCCAACCATCAATGCAACAAGATTCTACATAGATTTGTAGAATTTGTGAGGAGATATAGAAAAAAGGATGGTTTATGTTTCATCCCAGTAACATTGACAATGACCTTTTTCCCCTTAAATCTGTCTCTGTCTCCATCTATTTGTTGTTAGCAGTTTAACATATGACTTTATTATTATGGATCTTCTACTTTTAAGTATGAGACCATTCTGAAGTATCTCATGTCTTCCTTTAGTCTTGACAACAGGGAAAATAACTGTTTCTATATGTCATTTGAGACATATATAAATATCTAAATTATATGAAAGAAAGTGATAAAGTTAACATTGGAATCATATGAGAAACAGTTAAACATACACTGTAGAGTTATTTTTTTTCCTTTTCTATAGGTTCTTTCACCAGGATATAGTTCTATTAAGCCCCTGCAGTATTATTGCTACCCTCAACTGGCATAAAATCTATACTCATAGGAACTCAGCAAATACTATCTCAAAAGGCAAGTTCTTATGGCACGGGTATCTTAAAATATGTCTACAAAATGATGACTTCACACAAAGGGCTTGCTGCAGCCTTCCAAAGGACATTGATCTAACATTCTGTTTTCAGTGTGATATTTTAGATGATTGAAATATTCATGTAAGCCATTATCAAGGGTCCCGCAACTGGGAGTACCATGCTTTTCTGATCAGCATCTTGAATTTATTAATTTCTATTTTGTATGAGACTCATGTTACGGAGTAGATATTTTTCCCGGCAAAAGTTAATGCTTAAGAGAAATAAAATTGACAGCAGATATATAACAAATGCATTGCTTTACCAGCTGCAAAATCCATATACTACAATGATGAGAAAAATAGCCTCATACTGAAGCAGAAACCCTGAATAACTGACAAATAATTACTTCACTCAAAATAGAACTCAGTTTGCCATATTAGGTGCTTTTGATTTCTTCTTTTCATTGACGTTTTTGAATTGCTAACATATAGCACTAATACTTCCACTTTTCTATGGGTTCTTGGTAAATTTTTAGTGGTCTTAAAAAAAGCATACTTTTGTGCAATATAGTGCAGATAGTGTGTGAAAAATGCATAAATGTACTGTAGGTGTCTGTTTTTTCCACAAGTCTCACTTTCCTTTAACAATTAAGCTGTTTACAGAGCTGCAGTGAAGGTCATTGCAACTCCATTTATCATACCTTTGGTGTACTTGGTGCTCTATTTCTAACTGAGAATTTACAAAGGTATATATTCTGAAAGTATGAAAATCCTTTTGCAACGTTGTATCTCAAAGAAACAAAACAAACAAGGAAAAAAGGAAAGCTCAGTGCACAGAAAAGCAAGACTTGCATCTAAGAAAGGAAAGGAAATGATCATGTGCAATGATCAGTTCCATTTACGAATAAATACGTCTACCTTATTATAACTATTTGGAAACCAGCTAGCTTTTAACTTATTAGGAAAACTTTGAGAGAAAAATCCTAATCTAAATATATGAACTTTTGGCGTGTCACATTTGAATCCAAAAAAGAAGGAAGATGGGACTGGCTGCGGAAAAGGTGTTTGTCCTTTCTGTGATGAATGTGTCCTTAGCTATTGGTCTGGTTCTTCAAATACTGCTATCCTTCATTTTCCACCTCTGGAGGTGAAAGGAGTTTGCAAAGAGAAATAAGCAGGAAAGCTTATGCATCCAGTCTTGCGTTTTCTGTTATTCAAAAGTTAAGTTTCACTCACATTCAGACAGAATTGCGAAGGAAAAATTAAACCTAGAAAATCCTAGCTGTGTTGACAGAAAGTAAGTCAGTGAATCTCAGAACTAGACTCAATACACTTACAATGTAACCATGAAGCAAATAGCAGGACTTATTTTCTAGGGCTATTTTGAAAGAATTCTTCTTTTTTGTTTCCTCTTGACATCTCTTTTTGCAGCCATGGACTACAGTGTCCACCACTGGACTGAGGTCAAAATTTAACTACCAGGCATATAAAGTTTGAGCCCTCTCCCTTAAAAGTTGCAGCATATAAACCATTCACGATGCTGTCCTATACACTGTATAAACTGGCATTAACCATTAAGCAGCAGCATCTGTTATTAAATATTTTTTTCCTAAATTTTATTTTTTTTTTCTTAAAAGTAAAGGAATTCAATTTTCACTGGGGAACAAACACACATCAAAATTAGAATTTCAAAACTCTTTCAGTTACTGTAACTCTAAAAAAATTACTATGAAATATATCTTATCCTTATTTTTTTAGGAAGGAAACCTATAGACAGTTCACTTTCACTTCAAGGAAAAATTATGAAACTGGAAACAGATGAAGCATGAGCAGCTTCATTTCCACTGTAAACTACTAAAAATGAGTGGTTCATGATCAAAATGCCATGTCACTGTAAGCTTAACTTAATTCAATATTATAATCACCACCTCAAAGTTATTGTAAAGCCCAAAATGTTCTAGGCACTATATTGGATGAAAAGGCTTTTGTAGAAAAGATGAGCAGTGATTCCTTGTTGCTCAAGGAGATTCTATGGCTTATATCACATAGGAGTTTAACTTAGGTAATTTTAATGATTCCTTACAGAATACGACTGACAAAATGACGATACAGTCTTCATCGTCTCAGAAATTTTCTTTTGAAATTATCTTCAGAAAACTTCAACTTTTCATAAAATCAGCTGATAACAGAAGTATCTTCAATCTGTAATATTTGATAATACCTTACCATCAAAAAGCAAAATACTGTGCAATAACTTGTGAATATTCACATGCCATTTCCCAGAAAACACATAATCCAAAGCACAGAAGTATTATACTATGTTTCAAGTTTATACTTCATGAGGATTTTCTGTATTTCTTCTGCGAATGCTTGATGTCACTTCTTTATTGCCTCTTTTTTAAAGACTCCCTTTATGGCTTTTTTGATTGCATGTGTGGTCTTCAATACTTAAATCTTATTACCACATTTATTGAAAGAAATCAAATCGAAACAAACAATTAGAAATAGAAGGCAAGTGATAGGTTACTGCTGTGTCTGTAGATTTCAGTTCCCCAAACAGTCATCATTCAAACTTGTAAGATTTTCTTGGATCCAGATTCTACCAACTGGCCCCTTCAAGTCTAACAACACATTTGGGACAAATTAATTTTTATGAAAGCTTCTTTTTCTTTCTTATAAAAGCATCTGAGACACATAAAAGGCATCTGAGAGCATCTATACACATGATTACCCAAGAGAGCCAGGTACTTTTAGCGTATATATAATGAAATATCTGTCTCTCTTGGGTAATTATGTGTATACCAAAATGTTCACTGGTAATTGGGAAATCTGACCCACCATCTACTTAAAGTGTTGGGTTTTTTGTTTGGTACATGAGGAAATTACCTGGAAAAAAAAAAATGATTGCCAAGGGTTACACAGAATGGTCTTTCATCATCATTCATTGCAGAAGCAGGATGGAGGAAAAACACAGAAACAAAAGGAGATGAGATGAAAGGAGGATTGCAAAGGAAGCCAGACTTCTAAACTGAGCTCTGTGATCTCTCTGTCTTTCTCTCTAATGGGTGTTCTCCCTGACTAGCCCAATGTTATGTTAAGTAACAAGCATGTGGCATTTTCTGCATCCAGAATGCAGAGAAAAGCAAAGAAAGCACTGTACTATCCATTAGGATAAATCAACTCATTAAGTAAAAATCAACTCCAACTTTCATCTACAACTTGAAGCAAACCAATTTTTTTGAGGGCTGTATATATATATATACATGTGTGCATGTATATATAGAAAAAATATATATAAATTTATGTATACACAACCATACTCTCTAGCCCTTAGTAATGCTTCTGAAAAAGCTGTGAAGGCTAATGTCACAGTTTTTTATGCATACCTCCTCAGATGTCCATTTTCTGTGGATCTGGCTAGGACAGAGATGTCTTTAGTCAATAACCTCATTCATCACAGTTGACAAACGCAACAGCAGTTTTGATGGGAACATTTGAGTCATAAAAGGATGTCTTCAAGCACTCTAGATTCCTTCTGGGCTATTTTCACAAAAAACTCATTAGTATTAATGTAGCATTAAGTATGGATTTCTTTACCAGATAACAGAGATGAAAAATTGTCTGAAGGTTTGCCATTACTCTTCCAGTTGCCTGCCTCCCTTACTTCCTCTGGTCACATCGAACAGAGGTGAATTTAGGCTGGTTAGCTTAGAGCCCAAGTGTGAAGGGGCCTCACCCTTCCAGGATGAGGACAAGGCTGTAGCACAGTGGTGTGACTTTTCTGCCCTCCTTGTGACATCAGGTACGAGCTGCGTGCAGCTGCATATCCTCAGGCCCCACTCCTACCCCTATCAGACAACGCAAGGTAGTAATAGCCGCCATTGCCCAGTTTTCTCAGGGTGCAATATTCATACTCCTATCAGTCTGAAGTGTCTCTTGTATAATTACTTTTTTTGCCTGCCATTTTAGTAGCCTTTCTGCTATGGCTGGTGTGTTAGTTATTGTCAGTATTGCCTAGGACACCCATTCGATAGTGGTGTGAATTTTTTGTCTTTCATGGCATGATCCTTGGCAGGGATTTTAAATACAAGTCTTCCTATAACACGGCAGTTCATCAAGGTCAAAGAGGATACCAGAGAGAAAACCGCCTGGTGGCTAACGATGAGGAATTAAAGTGTCTCTGACCCATCCCACTGCATCTGAAAGTGTTAGATATATGTGACAGCTTACCACACTCTGGCATTTTACTTCTCTGTGGTTTTATATTGCTGCACATCAGGGTAGTGCCTAGGTGCTTTCCAGATAAAATAAACTGTTGTAGCACAGTCCCCAGGAGATTCTTTCTGTTACATCTATGTTGTAATCTGTAGAGGGCTAGAGTATGGACTTGAGCTTTACTATGTGATTATTAATACTGTCTAATTGTGAACAGATGACCAAGCTCCATGTCAATCTTGCTAACTTGCACTCTGCAGACACTATTTGGACCCACTTCAAGGACTGCACAGACCAAAGACTGTTCCAAATAGGCAGCCACCCTCTTTTGGAGGAGGAGGAAGTTTTCCTGTATATCAGGGAGCTGTTCCATTTAATTTTTCTTCAGGACCAAAGAATGGACTGGTGCCCTTTTCCTTTAATCCACTTGGCTTCTGAAGTCTGAGGTATTACTTTTTAAATATAGAAGGCAACACTTGAGCATAAGGCTCAGCACCCACAATATAAGCGGAAAATCTCCATCACTATTGAAGTGCCATCCTCAGATGCCCTCTCAGAGACTGCTGAGCTTTTTGATCACCTCAATTTCAGTCTGTGGTCATGCACAATGCACTATGCATAAGTTATTCTGAGCCTTTTCTTATGAACCATAAAAGTGAGGTCACCTATCCTGAGCAATTGCATCATCCTCTTCAGTGCATAGTGGGATCTGAATTCCGTCTCCAGGCCTGCAAGCAAAAGGACCCAGGTATTTCTAGCACATACCCTTCTTTTCACTACTAAGAGATTCAAAGTTCTGTTGTGCGTTGAATTCTCTCCGTGTTTTTTTGCTGCAAAAGTACACATGTAACTTAGTAAAAAACTTCTGGCTCATAGCCATGAACAAAAGTCCCTTTGTCTCTAGCCAGTCACTGATGCATAAATCCAATTATCTTTCATTTAGTCCTTCACTTAACTTTTCCTCATCTCAGTTCTAAAGATCCCAACTGTGCTAGTTTATTGTATAGGCATCCAGCATCAGAACTAGTGAACATTATACAAACTGCTGGAGCACCTAGGAATTTACTGTTGTGTTAGCCTTAAATGATTGACGAGTGTTGACAAAAACTTTAAATTTCATTTTCTTGAAGAGGATTCACAAAGGAAGAAGGCTGAAAAGTAAGAATAGAAGAGTCTCCAGTATTCACAAGCCAACACAAAAATCCCAGGTTTTTTTAGTTTTGTTTTTTTCTCCCTTTTCTAAGGGTGCATATATAAAACATGAAAAGAAGATATAAATTGAGGCCACAGAATCCCTCAACTTGTAACTACAGAAGCACAGTGGGCTTTTTAATTTTTTTTTTTTTTAATTGTGTTAGAGGGAAGCTCAGAGCCTGATTTTCCAAGATATATATTGTAGCAATGTGTCTTGAACCTATTAGAAAGCAGAATCAACTCTGTTGGCTTTATTGACTTTAATTTGAGCTTCCTTTTTTACAGCTGAGGTAATCTCACTATCTCTTCCCCATAGATCTGGCAGTAATTTCTTCTTACTTAGTGAATAAAATTGGTGCTTTGATGAAATGAGTATTCCTTATTCTTGCAGTCTCATCAGTGCTGTCCTTATAGTTACGGGAATGGTAAATCTTCTTTCAGACCATCAGCAGTAGCATTAGATTGTACTCATTTTAAATACAGTTGAAGCAAATCTCCCATCTTTGTTACTTGAAGTCCAGTTTTTAACTGTTTGCCAGAAAAATGTATATGCTATTTTCATAAAGCATTGGGATAAGTTGCAAAATTAAACTAGTTAAAATAAACATCTTGGAAAAATACTACCGGCTACTTATTACATATATGTGCTATGCTGTCATATTCTGAAGTACGGTTTGAGAATTGTTGTAGTTTGATTCACTGATGGAAAACTATGAAAGACATTGCCATAGCTCCAACGGTAAGAAAGAGCTGGATTTATGACACTTAGGCACTAGTGTGATGAGAACTTTAGCAGAATTTTGATGGATAATAGAAGACAGTTAGAAGGAATATGGATGAGCACAAGACAGACATTTCTTTTTCAAGTCCGTGTTTTATTTTCAGTGCATGTGTTTCTTGTGGTTTTGGTTGGGTTTTGGTTTTTTTGGGAGGGGGGCATTCAGGGACATCTATTTAAGGCAAATTATGCAAAGAAACTGCTTCTTCAGAAAGCCAGCAATCAGCTGTATTCAGAGGGAGGGCAGCCCACAGTTCTGTAGCACTGTCCCCAGTGTTCCACCAAACAAAAGAATTGAGGAGGGAGAGATGAGAGAAGGCTGTGCAGCCACAAACACTTTCCTATGTTTAACAGTAACGTTAAATCAGAAAATGTTTCCTATGTTTAACAATAATGTTGGGAGCTTTCTACACTTACAGTGATTAGCAACGTAATCCATCAGCGGAAAAATTAAGTATTACTGACAGGGCACAGCCTCATGCAGGACCATCAGCACTGAGAGAGGACATATTGTCTCCTGTAGAAAAGAGTTCCTGGGGTTTGGAACCATTTCTCTGTGCCACTGTTGTATGTCAGTGAAGCTGATGGAAAGCCAGTCTGGGTTAGAAGTCCCTAAGAGTGAAGGCGTCAGGCGTGGTAATACCCTGACAACACAATCAGAGAACAAAGGTGCCACCATAGGGAAAAAGCAAAGAGGCTCTGCATCTATGTAAGATGAAAGCTTGACACCATAGCTCTTAAGCAGATTGTTTTCAAAACAAGCTTCACTGGCTACAGACCGTGTGAGATTTTGGTTAATAGATATTCCTCCTTTCTCCTTGGTAGGTCAGGTTTCAGTCCCATTTTAACAGCAGCTCCAATTTTCCTAAAAATTCAGCGTGCTAGTCTCTGCAAGTAGCTGGGAGCATGTGACCATTATTAGTGATTGCAACACACCCCAGCCGAGGATTTAAGGTTCCATGGGTTCCTCTCTCACCAAAGAGGCCCAAAATAAAAATAATTTACCTCAGAAATAGACAGGCAGACGTAATGAGAGAAATCAGTGTTTCACAAATGTGTGACTGTTTGGGGGATTTTTTAAGTGAACTACTTTTGCAAGTGGACATGCTCATTCACAGAGAAATTTTCTCCAGAATAAAATTAATGATCAAAATATATAAATACAAAAGATAAATTCACAGAGGTTCAGGTGTCATCTCTGAACAAATATCAGTAGGATCCTGAATGTGTATTTCCCATAATGTAGATGATTTTCTGTATCACTCTAAATGTAAGAGTTTCATTCCAATCCAGACAAAAAATAACTTCCAAACAGCAAAAACTGCCACAAAATGGAAATCTTATTTTCTGGCTATGTCTATTCACAACAGTGTTTGGTTTTTGTTCACTTCTAATTATTTTTTTAATTAATTCAAAACATGTAACTGAAATAATCCCCCATAAAATATTGAAATTACATCTTACTTGCCAAAAAGGCGTTTCCTTTTCCTGATAGTTGATCTTCAATGAATATTTATCACTTTTGCTAGAGCCAATAAATACCCCATACATCATTTTCATAGCATGCTTTATCTCAGAGAAGATGTAAAGTTCCAAATTTTTCATTCAGCAGATAATAAATAGATTGACTGCAGTCCAACATAGCACCCATTTCTTCTGTCCTTAATGTCCATCGGCACAACTAGCCCCCTGAGGTGTACACAAGATGTGCAAAACTGAGTGAGTCCAACATCTGTAAATAAAAATTTTAATGGCATCCACCAAGTTCCCCTTAGAGAAACTGCTACATTAGTGGCTATTCCTCATCAATGGCATATAAAAAATGAGATTTTATGCTCCCCTTTACTCAAGTCATTTGGATATCACTGCCTGTTTCTGCTTCTATTTCTGCCGACATGTTACTAATCTCCATAATCTAATGAGCTCACTATAATTTAGTTGTAGGAAGTCGAAAGGTCACAGAATGACCTTTTCTGAAAATAAAATGATTTGTGTAGGCACAACTCATAAATCCATGTTTTTAGAATATCAGACTTATTAAGCCATGTGGAACTGAATTCTGGGCTTCTTGCTTGAAAAGAAAAACCTGTTGAAGTGATGATAAAACAAAGTAGATATTCCATTAACTTTTACTTCCTATTGCCTTTTCTGGAGCCAGAACTTTGCCTTGCAGCCTAACATGCCTTTTATCTGATCTGCAAATTGCCAAGTGCTTCAGGTATATTGGTGTTTGTAGATGACCAAGCACTCAGCATTTCACCGGACTAGGGGTTGATATGTGCAAAACAGTGTCCAATTCCATAGCTGCAATTTACTGTGGACCCCAAAGTTGGTATACATATATTTAATTACTGCTGTAAAGCAATTGGTGAGAAATATAGATGTTGTCATTTTAATTCATAATTAATTACAGTGACCCTCCTCACTTAAAATTCACATTTTGCACAAAACTACAGATAAAATAGATTTATTTTTTAAGTTTTATTTTTTAATTATTCTAACCTATGCCTTCTGGGCATATGCTCTAGAATAGGAAGACAAGATTTAAGGTTTATCATATTTTCTGATAGTGTGTATCATTAAAATATAATAAGAAAAGAGAGTGCTTACAGTATTTTCAAGAAATTCAGGTGATCCAGGCTTTAAGAGGATGTTATTTAAATAATATCTCTTAAGCACTGAAATAGCAGCATGTAAATTTCAAATGATAATGAGACTATGGATAAGATAGCTTTTTATACCCCTTTTGTATGAAAGATACTTATGTCGAAACTAACCTAGATGTGCTCCTTTCTGCTATGTAATGTCCCAGTATTTCATATTACTACTGACCATTGACTGCTTTCTTTTAAAATTATTCTGTATGCATCTGATTCTGATATTGAAACATATCCTGATGTTGAAATCTACCACTTCATTTATTTCTACGTATTTAGAAACTAACTGCACACAGGACTAATCAGAAAGAACTTCCATAATTTTTAAGGGTTTGGGGTATCTTTGTGCCAGTCAGTTTTTCAAAAACCTGAGACAACCCCTTTATTTTACAAGTAACTCATTTCATGCAGTCCTGTGTGTGAAATATTAAGTGAAGGAAGCTTTCTTAATATTGGCAGCCTATAATTAAATATTTGGCCTTGCTAGGTGTCTGCATTTTCTTGCAGAGTCAAACATCTCCAGGTTTTTAATCACCCTCAGTATCTCAGACACAAATTTTAGAATGAAACTAATTGCTCTCTGAGATCCATAGCCTTAATGGTATTCAGAAGCCTAACACCCAAATAAATCAATGAAAGCTGGGTGCTTAGATACCTTTCAGGATCTAGATCTGGAGGGCCTTTGACCCCTAAGAAGCTGATAAGATCCAAACATTTTATTTAGGTGCTTTGAGAATATAATCACATATCATGATAACAAAGCATGCAGAACTCTAAACAATAACTGAAATAGCTAGAAATACAGCATTTCTATAGAAAAAAATATACATACAGCTAACTCAGAATTTCTGTTTCTTTCGTGTTCTGTACAATCTTAAAAGAATTAGCAAGCCTGAATACCTACATGTGTTTTTAGAGGTATAATAGTCCCCTAAAATCTTTACATAAAAAGCCATCACTTTAAAACCCTTACTCTTAATTACTCTTTTTGAAAGCATTTGGAGGATGAATTTTTACACTGAAACAGATTTGGGGAACAGAAAGTTAGCCAGACTTCACATGAGAAAATTATGGATGCAAAGAATAAAAGTTTTTAAAAAGTAACTTACAGCAACTGCTGGGAAAATTACTTAAGTAGGTTTTAAGCAGTGGGAAAGTATATGTAGGCATGCCTCATGAATATACATGCATGCATACACTGGAGTACTCTTGGGTGTAGTGTCCTTTCAAAGGATACACTGGAGCAAATGTCTATATGCAGGCAACCTTTCTCCACGTTTTGGTCACTTTGGACACCCGCCAAAGCAAACCTTATCTAACAATTAGTTTTGTAGGGGCAATTCAGAGCCTGTAAAGGAAAGATAAACTAAATGGGGGTGAGTCCTCACCTAAAGAGAAAAAAGGGTCACTTTTTTGGATGTTAACTTAGATGGTTCATTTACCACAGCTCTACCATCCTTGATAAAATTAGATATGAAGTAAGGAGAACATCTCCAGGGTAAGCAGATTTAAAAGGACTCTCCTGTAGGCAAAGAATTACTCTACTCACAAAATTAATAAGACATGAACAATGCAAAAACCAATTTAATTTCTTTTTGACTATTTCATCTTTGTTCTAACATAATTGCGTGCTTTGTACACAGCTTGTAGATGTACTCACCACAAAGACATGTAACTTTTTGGGTTCTTTTGGCTTCAGTCTGCTGTATATGATTAGTAAACACCTTTAGAGGAAAGCTAAATTAAGTAAATACTGATTGCAGTGTTTTATATTTTCTTTTTAAGCTATGAAAACATTTACATTAACTTTTTTGGTAAAACTTCTAGGTCTCATATTCATGTCAATGGAAGTTGTGAATGTATTACAAAATGGAAGAATAAGCTTCAAATTTGATACATGAATTTCCTGAAAATGCTGTAGTCTGATATATTTTAAAGCTATTCTTGTGAGAGAGCTTGCATTGAATTTGGCCACAACCTCTTATCTTTAGGCATCTTTTGGGCAGGAAAAAACTGATCTAGATATTAAAAAAAAAACCCACAAACATTAAGGACATTAAATATTAATTGAAAAACATGTTAAGCATTCCTAAAATAACAATCGAAAGTAAAAGAGTACTTCTGTGGCTGTTATTGCAAATATTTTCTTATCCATATGTTCATAGCTATGGCAGTATCAGTCTATGTATTTATATCATTCCCTGCCACTGTGATACAGTAGAAATGCAGAAGCAAACACTCATCCAAAAATCTGCCTTGTGGCATGCCATGGGAATGCGTGAATGACAAATTGTTTAAATCTCCTTTCAGAAGGCGCTGTAAAAAAGCTGATAAAAGAGAAGGGCCTTGTCTTTCTCTAAAAATGGGATTTGTAGTCCCTCTAACATTGGGAAAAGTTGTAAACCTGCCTCTCAGGCCAAGGATTTTACCTGTAACACCACCAGCTTTGCTTGTCATAATGCTACCAGAGCCTCTCTGAGACAGAGGAGTGGGGAATTGGGATTTAGTTTCAGGAGTTAAAACTAGCAATTTAACATGTGCCTAATTTTTAGTGCTTGGGAACAACTGAACACAGGAATAAAAGATAACCCGTTGTACACAATGACTGTGCCTGCCTATGCTTGTGCCATGGCAGCCAGGACGTCCACTGGCAGATGAACCATGTTTGTAGCTGCCAGCCTGGTCAGCCGTGGGCTTGAGCCTGTGCTACACCCTCAGCCAAGCGCCAGTTGCTGGGTTCAGGTTCCTGCTCTCAGTTCAGGCCTATCTGTTAACAACATGGGGAGAGAACAGTTCTCCTTTCTTTGAAGCAAGCTTTCTTGCATATCCCGAGAGTGCAGACCACAGGAGGGGGCGACAGTTTGAACAGACACACAACCCACCCCCACAGCACACAAAGAAAGAAAACTTCCTCTAAACATCACTAGCTCTGGTAGACCAGAAGGGTTTCCTCAGATCCTGGATGATGGCTAATTGCAGGAAAGGAAGGCTTAGGACACTCTTAATTCCAAATGGCAGAAACTCTGGTTGCTACACAACTTGACTGAAATATGAGCACGCCACACTGAGTCCCTATTTTAATTTAGGCTGAACACGAATGGAGTGTGAAGCAGTATCCTGCTTGAGTGTCTGACCATTTAGCTATTAACTGTTACATTGTGGATTTTTTTCTTATTACTCTCTTCCTGAATTTTCCAGTGAAACTCAGTTCATCTTTCCCTGATGAGCACAGCACTGAGTTATAGCCTTCAAAAAGATTTTCTAGGCACACCACAACTTCTTCCATCTTGCCTGGATTAAGTTTTAGCCAGATTCTTTTCATTTAAGTATTAAACCTGCTGAAGAGCCCACAGAGCTGGATGAGGGTGCTGTCTGCAGATAGTGAAAAATAAATCTGGGTGTTATCTTCATAGAGCTGAAACTTCAAGTCCTTGTTAATTTTATAATCTTCCCAATTTTAATATACATAGGACTCTACAGGTAAATAAGATCAAGGTAAAGGATTAACTGCCTGGTGGGTCCTTTGAGATCCATTTGAGGAGAGATGCCAGTATTTATTCAAATCTTTCCACTCTGGAAACTTATTTAACAGTACCTTTTTATTCAGCGTGTATATTTGGGGTCTTCCCTATATATGCAGTCTCAGATTTAATACACCTAGAGAGCTCTCTATTGATGTGAAAAATTATACCATTGCCTGAAATATAAAGAAAAAGATCTATCTCCAGTCCCTATGTGCAGCATTTCAAATACTCAAGAAATATCAAAGCAGAACAGTGTAGACATTTGTCCATTGACAACAGAACAGAGGAAAAATGTTCATAAATCAAACAATTTTTATTTCAAAGGTAAAATTCCCTTGTTAGGACAGCTTGATACCATTGCTACCATCCCGGGGTCAGGTTTATTTTGGGCTGCTTTTCTGTATTCATGTAAAATGTGAATATTTTCCCATATGGTGCTATAAAACACTCATTTCGCCTCTCCCATCAGGAACTTCAGTAGACACTAATTAACCCTCTGGAGAAAATGTTTATAAAAATAACAAGAAATTATTAGCAATGAAGCATTTTTTTCCCCCCCAAGAAAAAGTCATACGGAGGCAGCTAATGTGTTATTGCTAAATTGTGAAGATAACTCATTGGTCAAAAAATTTAATGAGCTGAGACACATCACTGGAAAGCTTTTTGGAAGAGGTAGCATGTGTGTGTGTTCCCAGATGGGAATCTCTCTCTTCTGCCTAGCAGTGTCAGACCCCTAGAGAACAGTTTCAGAAATGTACACATTTGTTAAGAAATTTTGAGCTTTGGCATTTATGAAGAATAATATGATTCCTAGAAAGGGCATGTCTTTTCACTTTTTATTTCTAAAAATATAGCTAGAGATGGACCAATCTTATCTGGGATAATTTTGTACAATGGGGAACTAGAGGGTTTCAGCTGTACAGAGACACCGGCATCCCAGCAATAGTTCTGCCTCAATATAGTTTTACGATGGCTTAGGTATTTTTTGAAAAATCTTTGCCCTAATTTTCCTTTCAAAAAGAAATACTTATATCTGGATTATTCTCCCTAATACCTGTTTTTTTCCCTACCTAATAATTCTTTTTTTATATAAACTGCTTATAACACTTTTATAAATGAGAATTTTTCATACATAAAGTTTCAAGACTGGGGCTTTATAAAAGTTTTTCAATTCTATAACATGGCAAGTATTTAGACTACAAAGCTTTTCAGATTTGTTTTTTGCTACCATCAAACCAAATGGATTGGCTTTTAAGTTTCCCCTTATAAGGTCTCAATTTCCTGATCTCTTCTTATAATACTTCCTTTTTCTTGTTGTCTCTCTCCTTACAAGAAAAAAGAAATAATTGAATAACATAGCATCTCTGACTGAGCAACACAAATTAGAAATTGGAAGACATGTTTTTTGAAAGCTATGTGAATTAAATATGTTTTAGCATTACAATCCATCACAGATGATAAGTATTCTTTTACCTGAAGTGATAAAATTTCATCTTGTGTTCGCCTTTTAGCACCAAATAACAAGAAATCAATCCACAGAATTGTTAGATCTTTTGCAATATTAAAAAAATCCACCAACAGTTAGCTCTAGTGTTTACTTCGGTTCACTTTAACGGATAATGACCATCTGCAAATTGGATTCCTGTGCTTCTGAACTTTGTGAGAGTTTGGTTCTTAGTTATGATAGACAATTTACTCTAGGAAAGCTAAATATTTCATCCCGCTACACAGAAGATACATAAACAATGAGGAATATACAAATCATTTACTGAATGTTTAGGAGATTACAAACATGAATTGCTGCTTCTTACAGCCCTTGCTTTCTGTTTCTTTTAAGACAAACTTCAAATTATTACAGAGCTTTGTAACATCTTAACTTCTTAGCCAAATTAATGTCTTTTCTGGAAGGCAATGGAAAAATGTCAGTTGTATAATGTCCAAGTATCTTTTTATGTCTTCAAAGATAAGAACTCACTGGTCGTTCAGTGCTACATATCCGTACTACATGCTAATGGTTTTCCTAAAACTGTGTGGAAAAGGGTTGACTGAAATTAACAAAAAGCTTTTTTGAAAGACTTTTTGTAAATAAAATCAAACATATTCAAAGAAAATTATGAGCAAAACAAATTATGTACGCTATTTTTTTAAGAACTGCAGTTTTGTTTGACCACCTTTCTTCAATATTGTTTAAATATTACTTTATTTCTTATACAATCTACCACAATCACAGGGTTTGGGAAAGGAACTGTCTTGCTTCTATTCTATATCACACCCAGTGGAAGGGTAGCATGCAGAGCCTTAACTCTCTCATTCCCAAAACATTAGGTCAATTTAGTTGAACTACAATAGAATAAACATTGTGCTGCTGCTGACTGGTGAAAATCACTTGTTACTTTCCTCTTGGCAGAAGAAACATGTAATTGAGATTCAACTGTTGTAGCTGTAGATATGTAAAAGTTAGGTGTTATAGAGCCTGCACTCTCAATGCAGTCAAAAAGGCATCAAGGCAGACAGCTACTCATCCTAAAACCGTTTGGACAGCCTTAGATACTGGTATGACAGCTTTGCATCTAGCTGGTCATCCCAGTTCCCACACCTAAAAATGCATCTGGGCTGCATAGGCACTTGATACAATTGTAAAATACATATATCAGCTCAGCCCCATTGCCCCAGGAAAAAGAAACCAGATACAGTCCCCACCTAGGAACTGCATATCCCGCCTTGTTCCCAGCACATGTATTTGGGACACCAGAATACAAAGGAGTTAATTCCTGATGCAGCCCAAATTCTTAGGAATTAATCTAAGTCTAGAAAAGCTTATTCCTCCATGTGAAATAACAAAGAAGACAACAGAAATAAGACTTAGAAAGCTGAATTTCACATGTCCACATGTGACAAGAATCTCAAATTATAAGGGTAGCATCTCATCTCTCCCTGTTAGGTTGCTTCCTGTTTATTGGGAAACAGTGGACCTCAAAGAGTGTAGAAGCATTGAGGATCACCTCTGATATCATTTGTATATTAGAAAGCATTACATTTTGCTGCTATTTCTCTGCATCTTTTATTTGACTAAATCATAATATCTGCAAGGATACTGAAGTTTCTACATTAGGAATAAGGAGCACTTTGGAATGCTCTGCCCACTACTAAAACTTCAAGAAATAGGCAATTACTGTTTCTTTAAGATACATAAATTCAGCCCTCACTCACTCTGTCACTGAAAGACATTTTCCAAGATATTGTTATGATTTTATTCACTTTTTCACCCAAATTTTCAAACTCCTTTAAATGGCACAGGGCACTGTGCAGGTTTCCACTGTCAATTCTTACCAACAATGCATATGGAGACAAATCACCACTAATTGGTTGTTCATACATTTAAGGCCTTAACATGACATCCGGTGCATCACACTCAAGCTCTGTCTTTTCAAAGCTGGGGGAGAGCTGTCAGTTTGGGAGCCTTTCTTGAAGATCCCTTTAAAATTCCCTTTTGAACCTCATGGGTTTAATCACCTACCTGAGCAGAAGTATAGCAGAAAATGAGCCTTCATCTCCAAACTCCCTGTCTAAATGACATGGGTCACCTGAACTAGAAGTTCTAGTTGACCGTCTCTATAATGCTGCCAGATTTAAGTTGTTGTGCCATTTCTTGTCTCCTTTGGCATGACAAGAGAAAAACAGCAGGTTAATGGAGTCATCTAACTCACTAAATCCCACTGGAGAGACTCTTCCCTGCCTGAGGAGATCAAAATGCTTGTTAGGGCTTTGTGCCTGATTTCCCAAGTTTAGTGGACAGTCTCCTTATTCTTACGCACATTTCACTCACAGATCTTCACGTATTTCTCTGTTTTCTCCTGATTTTTTTTCTGTGCGTTCTTTTTCACTTTTTCATAACTCTACTATTCCTCTGGAAACCTGTCTGCTCTTGCCAGTTTGCAGCTCTCCAGTTTCATTGCTAGGAATGTTGCAACATATGCATATCCTGCACCCTGAATGTCTCCACCAAAGCCAATACAGAAGTCAATAGCTGCAATGGTGGTATGAAGTAATGTACAGCTATGATCAAAATCAAATAATGGAAGGATTTCTAGAGCATCCACAGACCACCACACTGAACAAAAAATCTCGGCTCTTTGATTATGAACTGGAAAGGTGTCACACCTGAAACAGCCACAAGAAAGATGATGATAAATGATGAAAAATGATTCTGCAGAGTGATATTCTCCAATAAGTTTATCAGGATTTCTTTCAAGCTTTTCAGCAATATGCACCTCAGAGCCATGCATATTTTAATGTAATTTTTCTCCTTTCTGTGAGATATTATCAGGTAAGAAGGGTGTAGAGTCAGCCACTGAAGCAGATATTTGAACAAAAATCAGTACTTTTTCAATGACAAATTGATTTTTCTCCAGGTTGTAAACCATATAGGTCCCACTATATAGAACTCTTTATTTCTAAAGGTACCCTTGTAAATACAGTTTTACAATGGGAAAAAAATAGATAGACTAATTGTAATCTATACTTGCAGAAACTATGTTTTAGAGTTTTTCCCAGGGATTAAAAAAAAAAAAATAATCATGTCATATTTACTTAGTGTAGGAAGGGAATAAACTAAAATGTAACTAGTGGAAAAAGATTTTGGTAGTAACTACAGAATAAAATTTGGATGTCCTTTTAACTGAGTAAAGTGTGAAGAAGTTTCTCTTTAACTTTTAATATGAAAAGGAGTTGATTTTTTTTCTCCTATGAAGAGTTTTCTTCAGTTGGACCACACTCCAACTTGGAACATTGTTCCAGTCAGTGTCAAAGAGAAACCAGCGGCCTGTGTATGTCCCCAGAAAGTAGTCAGCAGTGACTCTTACAGTAGGTCTTCATTCAACAGCCCTCACAAATTATCTCTGCTCTCCATCCCCACATCTTCTATAGGTAGTTGCTGCTGCCTCAGTTATCATTCTAACCCATTGCATCCATGTTTGATCCAAACGTCTTCTATGTATTCCTAGCTTTTTTTACAGTGCTTTATTAAACAACAACTTCTTACTCTCAGTCTATCAGTTTGAGGAAAATCACCAAATAAACAACAGGTGAAATAGTCATTCTGCAAAACCAGAGCAAAAGCAAACATATTTATTGTCTTTTACCAATGCCCTTTGCTAATCGCTTTCTTTTTTTAAAAAATGGAAATCTTATTTTTGGTTGAAAAAAATACTAGGTGTTAAATGTTTCATGTGTACTCAATACAGATGGAAATATTTTTTCCATTTTTTTTTTAAATGTGTTTTGTCAAATACCTCTCTGTATAAAAAACTTACTTCAATAATTCATAATTCACATCTTGCAACCAACTCAACTTATGGCCTTTGATTTCAGAGTTATTCAGGAATAAGCTTCTGCAGTCAGCTAATTAAAATAAAATAAAACTAAAGTTATTGAGATCATATCAGAGTTCAGTAATTCTTTATTTTCATTAAAGCATAGTAACACCATATGACTATATTTTCATCTTTTTTCCTGCCTCATTCTTTAGGTTCAGATGGATGTTCTTTAAGAATTATTTAGTCAGTAAGAAGGAAATTCTTTAATTATTAAAGCTCATCAGTATATTGATTACTTTTTTAAAACCTAACCTAAAATATATTGACTGAACTAACAGTGGCAAGAAAACATTTTATGATTTGAAGAAAGAACAAATATTTTTTTTTAGCCTTGAATGCAAAATCTGATGGTGCTATTGTAGAATGAAAATATTAGGTCCCGGTACATTATGCACAGCTGAATTCTCCTGTATGAAATACCAGTAACTTCAATAAGACTGAATAGGATCCCAGGAGAGAGGAAAGAATAAATGTAAGCAGGTATTGACCACCTGCAGTACAAAATCAGGAGAACATCAGAGGTGAGCTCTGATCAAATTTGGGGGGAGGAGGTAAAGCTGTATTAAGTAGCTCAACTTTTTTCTTTCCCTTCACCTCATGTGGTTTCAGAGTTTATTTATTCATTATGAATATGATTTTATATGAGCAACTAAGCTCATCAGAAGTTGGTATGTAAATTCGTTGATGTTAAAAAAGAGACATGACTTTGGATAAGTGATCACAGTGCAGTTCCACTGAAATCAGGAAAGCTGTAGGAATTCAGGAAACCTGGTAGCTCCTTGAAATACTATGGCAAGTATGTTATAGTAACTTCACTCAGCAAAGTATGAACAGTCTGAAGAATGCAAAACTGTATAAAGCTCTTTGACCCCCTTCCCTTTCTCAAATATAGTGCATAATACGACTAGTCTTTGACAGACCTATACCTTTGAAACCTATCTATCCGGACAGTTGTTACATGCGTTCCTTCATTCCACTGCTTTTTCCAGAAATGAATTGGTCCATCTTTCATTAGTCTCTTGATGTGTCTTCTTAAGCTTCTTAAACGCAAAACGGCAAAAATCTGTGTTCATTATCATTCCTTTCTGCCCTTCTAAGTGCCTTGATTCCCTGTTACATTTGGCCATACTATTATCTTCTTTTCCTATCAAACCTTTAATCTTGGCATAATCCTTAGTTTTATGACAACAAACATAATTTGAGCTGCTTTTTTTTCTGTCAAAAGTCTTAGATTCAATATCAGACCACTTGATTAGTCTGGATTCACAATCTAACCACTTGACCACTCCCTTTTATCTTCCACTTGATTTACTGGCAACTGAAGAAGAATACAAGGATCTCGTTAGGTCATGCAGAGAGGGAATTAGAAAGGCAAAAGCCCAGCTAGAGCTCAACCTGGCCACAGTCGTAAGGGATAACAAAAAATGTTTTTACACATACATTAACAACAAAAAGAGAGCCAAGGACAATCTTCATCCTCTACTGGATGCGGGAGGGAACATCCTCACCAAGGATGAGGAAAAGGCTGAGGTACTTAATGCCTTCTTTGCCTCAGTCATTAATAGCCACACCAGGTATCCTCAGGGTATTCAGCTCCCTGACCTGGAAGACAAGGATGCAGAGCAAAATAAACTCCCCATGATCCAGGAGGAAGCAGTTAATGACCTGCTATGCCACCTGGACACTCACAAGTCTATGGGGCCTGATGGCATCCACCCAAGGATGCTGAGGGAGCTGGCAGAGGAGCTTGCCAAGCCACTCTCCATCATTTATCAACAGTCCAGGTTAACAGGGCAGGTCCCAGATGACTGGAGGCTTGCCAACGTGACACCCATCTACAAGAAGGGCTGGAAGGAGGATCCAGGGAGCTACAGGCCTGTCAGCCTGACCTTGGTGCCGGGGAAGATTTTGGACAGGTTCATCCTGAGGGCACTCACAGGGTACGTGCAGGACAACCAAGGGATCAGGCCCAGCCAGCTCGGGTTCATGAAGGGCAGGTCCTGCTTGACCAACCTGATCTCCTTCTATGACCAGGTGACCCGCCTGGTGGATGAGGGAAAGGCTGTGGACGTTGTCTACCTGGACTTCAGTAAAACCGTCAACACTGTCTCCCACAGCATTCTCCTGGCGAAGCTGGCGACTCGTGGCTTAGACAGGTGCACTCTTCGCTGGGTAAAAAGCTCTCTGGACAGCCGAGACCAGAGAGTCATGGTAAATGGAGCGAAATCCGGTTGGCAGCCGGTCACACGTGGTGTTCCCCAGGGCTCAGTACTGGGGCCAGTCTTGTTTAATATCTTTAGCAATGATCTGGATGAGGGGATTGAGTGCTCCCTCAGTAAGGTTGCAAGTGACACCAAGTTGGGCGGGAGTGTGGATGTGCTTGAGGGTAGGAAGGCTCTGGACAGGCTGGATGGATGGGCCCAGGCCAATTGTATGAGGTTCAACAAGGCCAAATGCCGAGTCCTGCACTTGGGTCACAACAACCCCATGCAATGTTACAGTCTTGGGGAAGAGCGGCTGGAAAGCTGCCCTGCAGAAAAGGACCTGGGGCTGTTGACTGACAGCCGGCTGAAGATGAGCCAGCAGTGTGCCCAGGTGGCCAAGAAGGCCAACGGCATCCTGGCCCGTATCATAAACAGTGTGGCCAGCAGGAGCAGGGAGGTGGTCGTGCCCCTGTACTCGGCGCTGGTGAGGCCACACCTCAAATCCTGTGTTCAGGTTTGGGCCCCTCACTACAAGAAGGACATTGAGGTGCTGGAGCGTGTCCAGAGAAGGGCGACGAAGCTGGTGAGGGGTCTGGAGCACAAGTCTTATGAGGAGCGGCTGAGGGAACTGGGGTTGTTCAGTCTGGAGAAGAGGAGGCTGAGGGGAGACCTCATCTCTCTCTACAACTACCTGAAAGGGGGTTGCAGAGAGGTGGGTGCTGGTCTCTTTTCCCAAGTGAAAAGTGATAGGACAAGAGGAAATAGCCTCAAGTTGCGCCAGGGGAGGTTCAGGCTGGATATTAGGAAAAATTTCTTTACTGAGAGAGCAGTGAAGCATTGGAACAGGCTGCCCAAGGAGGTGGTGGAGTCACCATCAGTGGAGATGTTCAAGGAACGTGTGGACGTGGCATTGCGGGACATGTTTTAGTGGGCATGGTGGTGTTAGTTGATGGTTGGACTTGATGATCTTACAGGTCTTTTCCAACCTTAGTGATTCTGTGATTCTGTGATAGTAAACTTTCCTTTTCTCATTTCTTTCACTATTCATTTTTGCCCTTTCTAGCTCTTCCAAAGTTCTGTTATATTTTGTGTGATTTCATTTCACTGCATATAAGACTCACATTTCTTGTATTTTTCAAGGCCCTATATACCTTGTCCCATCTTAGTATCTGAACATGACCTATTTTATATTTTCCCAGTCTTGATTTTCTACTCTTTTCTTTTCCAAACATTTGAAATGTCCTTACAATTTTCCAAGCAGCAATATATGCCTTTCCCTACAACATTAATTTCCCCCAAAACTCACCGTTGCTGTGAATGAAACACATACCTAAGGGAGGAAAAATAGAGTCTAAGTAACAGAATAATCATCTTCTATGCTATGCAATTTTATTGAGGCCACGCATAATTTTAAATATATTCCTTTCTTTTTACCTAATTATATATACATTATTCATTTTCCTTACATGTTTAAAACGAAACCACACTTTCTTCAGAGCAAAAGACAAAAATAATAGTTTACTAAAATATTTGGAAAGAACACTATCCTGAATGCCATAAAAATTATTATTCACAATCTGTGATTTCATAGGCTCACTGTAATGCATGAATTTTAAGTAGATGTTACAAAGAGCATTCAAAGATCCTAAATTAGACTATTTAATGTGTCCTGAAGATACGACAGGCAGTAGATTTGGATGCTAACATAGAGATCAAAGTTATTATTTAATAATCTCATTTTTTAAAGTCTGTATATATTTGTATGTGAATGAGTGAATAAATTGACAGGAACTAGAAAGAAAAAAACCTAATCCTAAAAACTCCAAAAGAAATGGGACTGAATCAAGGAAGAAGCATTTAATACCCATTTTTTTTTACTCCATCAATAGTTATTAAAAGAGTGGGATTTGGCACTGAGGAAGTCCAAAAAGGACTCGCATTATGACTTAAGGTTTTTTTGGCATGGCTCTAAGAGGGACTCAAACAAAAGCAAAGAGCACAGTTTTCCAGTGTATTCCTTCTTGAGGAACAATCTTGCATCTGACTGAGCAAGGAAAATTACTGGCAGTTTTTTGACTGAACCAAGGTCTATCTTTTCATAATGTTGTTACATAATAAGAAAATAATATAGCTGTGCTTCATGCTCCTTCTATATCTCAGGGGCAAAACTGGCATCATACTGTACCCATGTAGACACTGATCCTTGCAAAGTTCTTCTCATAAACAGAGTGCTGGAGGCATTCACCATGAAGTCCATAGGGAGGGCAGGTATATCTCATAAACTGGAATATCCTCTCACAATATCAAAGAGTTGAAAGAAACTTCAGAAACATTAGCAGTCCCAAATACTCACTTATAAAGATATATTCCTATTGGACATAATGTCAGAATTTTTTGTATTACTTTTAATAGTGGATAGTACGAATTATTTCAAAACTCTGGGCAAACACCATATAATAAAGTTGCATAATATTTCTGTGACGAAAGGTCCATGTCACATATTACAAAAAACCTGTAATCTATTCTTTAATGTAAAAAAATGACAAATTTCAGCAGGAAAAGTCTTTTTTCATAATACACCATCTCACTTTCCCATCATTCAGATTACATGTAAATATGTTTTTACAGTACTGGTAATGGAAGGTAGAAAACCTGTCAGATTTCCCAACTACAGTATCATCTGATCTTTGAAACAAGTTTCAGGAGTAGTCAGAAAACTACTGGTGTCTGAGATTATATTAATAATTTGGATACATACATTTCTTGACCAGTGTTAAAATTACTAATGTCTGTTACAATGAGAATAGATTGTGATAAAAAAATTCATCTCAAGTAAGTCAATGACAAACTGCAAAGTGTGTTATCATGAAGTCTTCAGTTTTAAAGCCCTGTGAATTTAAGACTTCTGCTCCAAGATTTAAGATATTTCACTAACAAGCAGAAGAAAGAAACACAGTTATCAAAGACAAATATTTGTACCAAGCCAAATATATTACTGCATAAATGCCAATTTCACTGCTTCATGTACATTAGATATATTTTGTGGTGAAGGGCATAGCTACAAAGAGTAAGAGTAATCATTTCAGGAGGCAAATGCTCCCCCTTCTCTCACATTTGAAAGGAATAGACTTACAATTTGTTTTTAAACTATATTTGAAATGGGCAGAAACACATTTCCCTCTCCATGAATGTTCTATAGATTCTATTTCCCTCCCCCTGAAATTTATTCCTGATAAAACATGAGATAAAAGGGGATTAGATGTAAATGCCATATACTTGCCATTACAAAGAAACATTTCAGTTGATCAAATTTCTAATTCTGGGTGAATGCTGTAACTCACCAGACTTCAGAGACACTCTGTAGTCCACTAAATATTTGCTTATATGAAATGAAACAGCTCCAAATGAAGAGCATTTGAGAAGAAACATTCCAAAAGAGTTTAATGAATCTTAGTCAAAATTGATATATTTCCAATACTTTTTGTTTTTTCTCTTGCCTAAGCAGGAAGAGGTTGGTGGAGTGCGCTGTTTTGTTTTGTTTTGGGTTTGCTGACATAATTCTGAATAAAACAGTTTAAGAAATTGTAAACGATTTCTAGTTTTCTTCCTTTCCCTGTCCAGTTTAGATTTTTGGACACACACCTTCATAAAATATGGTTTTTGTTTTCATATTTCCAAAACAGGAAAAAATACTGTGGAGTAATACAACATTTTTTATGATTCTACCAGCAATGAATGTTATATAAAAACATTGTACTCTAGGGGATTGAAGGATAAATGAGTACGCTTTACTAAGTATGTTTATTCATTACAGTTCCTGCTATTTGTATGATATCCCTGGCCAATTTATATCCCCTTGTAACTTCTCAGTTATTAAGTCATCCCTGGAGCCCAAAGCTCTGATCACAACAATTTTAATACAGTCAGTCCTTTTTGCTCCTATAATTTTGCTCAGAAACTGAAATACAAATGCACAACCACATCTGAAATTTTCTGGAACAGCAATAAAGTTGCAAATACAAACAAGCTCAAGAAAGAAAAGAATATGCTAATTAATATTGTAGGATTACTACCTTTACAATCTTAGTCACTTATCTTCGGAAGAGAGAAAAAATGAGGAAAATACATAAAGTCAAATGAAACCAATCGAAGTGTCTTTACTGATACGTGAAGATGTGGATCAGGAATAGCTAGGAGCTGACACAGTGTGCTGAAAGGATGTTCCCATACAGAATCATAGAATCACCGAATTGTTCAGGTTGGAAAATACCTTTAAGATCTTCAAGTCCAACTGTAGACCTAACACTGCCAAGTCCACCACTAAACTATGTCCCTAAATGCTACATTTACACGTCTTTTAAATACCTCCAGGGATGGTGGAGGATTGGATATCCAAACTACACCTCCCCTGGTGCAACTTGAGGCCATTTCCTCTTGTCCTATCACTTGTCACCTGGGAGAACACACCACCACCCACCTCTCTACAACCCCCTTTCAGGTAATTGTAGAGAGCGATAAGGTCTCCCCTCAGCCTCCTCTTCTCCAGGCTAAACAAACCCAGCTCTCTCAACCACTCCTCATAGCACTTGTGTTCCAGACCCCTCACCAGCTTTGTTGCCCTTCTCTGGACACATTCCAGCACCTCAATGTCCTTCTTGTAGTGAGGGGCCCAAAACTGAACACAGGATTCCAGGTGCGGCCTCACCAGCGCCGAGTACAGGGGCACGATCACCTCCCTACTCCTGCTGGCCACACTGTTTCTGATACAGGCCAGGATGCCGTTGGCCTTCTTGGCCACCCGGGCACACTGCTGGCTCATCTTCAGCCGGCTGTCAGTCAACAGCCCCAGGTCCTTTTCTGCGGGGGAGCTTTCCAGCCGCTCTTCCCCAAGACTGTAACATTGCATGGGGTTGTTGTGACCCAAGTGCAGGACCCGGCACTTGGCCTTGTTGAACCTCATACAATTGGCCTGGGCCCATCCATCCAGCCTGTCCAGATCCCTCTGCAGAGCCTTCCTACCCTCAAGCACATCCACACTCCCGCCCAACTTGGTGCAACCTTACTGAGGGAGCACTCAATCCCCTCATCCAGATCATTGCTAAAGATATTAAACAAGACTGGCCCCAGTACTGAGCCCTGGGGGACACCACTTGTGACCAGCCACCAACTGGATTTCACTCCATTCACCACAACCCTTTAGGCCCGGCCAGCCAGCTATTTTTTTAACCAGCGAAGAGTACACCTGACCAAGTCATGAGCAGCCAGTTTCTCCAGGAGAATGCTGTGGGAAATGGTGTGAAAGGCTTTACTAAAGTTGAGGTAGACTACATCCACAGCTAGTCTGCGTTTATATGCTAGTTGAGGAGGTTATAAAGCAGAATTGAGTGAAAAACAAAATCCTTCATCTCATTTTTGCAGTATTGTGGGAAATCTGTGTGAAGAAATGTCTATGGTGAGATCAAAAGGAAAAGTCAAAAGTCATAGCTCATGTGGCAGAGAGATGTTTCCTTTGATAAAATACTGTCTACAACAATGGTGAGGAAGCAAAGGAAATGTGTTAAGAAGGTGTAAGTGGAAAAGGAGGTGGGGAGCTACAGAAATTAATATTCAAAGAAGAAAAAGAATTAGATACACATATTAAGCAAGTTAATTTCTCTGGTTATTTTTCTAGCAATTCTATTGACTGTCCTGAAAAATCCTTAAGCAGTAATGATTGAGTGCTTGGCATTTCCAAAAACGTATTTTTAAATACATCAGTACAGAGCTGTGTAATAGACAGAACTGCATTGGTGTTTTACCTACTAAAAGGTCAGCACTTCTTTTTCAAGTTTCTATTTTACTCTGGTTTGTGTCTTTTCCAATTGGTTGTGTGGACTGATTGCTTAAAGATATCCAGTTCTTTAGTTGTTTTACTAGTGTACAGTTCTTCTTGTCAGCTCAGAAGTTCAAAGTAGCTGGGAATCTTGTCCAGTCTAATAACCTGAAGTGACAAGTTGATTTAATTTGAGAACTGTGGCCAAAGACAAAAAAGTATGCAATCTATTACAAAATTCAAGTTGAAATACAGGCAATAAGTATCAGACAAACAACTCTCAAACAAAAAGTTTATACCACAATGCAGTAAGAAAGGACAAGATCAGAAATCTTCAATTCATGTTTCTATTTGTTTATTCTGCATAATAGAGGTGGCAGAAAGGAAACTAAGGAGGTGTTAACACAAGCAGATTACAAATGCAACAGAGAAATCTGCTCTCTCTCTCTAATTGAATTGTACACAACAATTTCTGTTTATGTATTCATTCATTCATTATTGCAGATTAAGAGATTATGGAAGTTATTTAAATAATCGCTGGCTCTGTCATACAAACTACAGTAAAGAACTACCAAAAGGACTTGCTTACATGAAAAATTAATTGGAATACATTTTTCTTGAATTTATAGGTTCTGTTTGCAGAGAGTAGCAGAGGGCTGTAGAGACGTAAAGAGACATAGCTTTTTAGTAGTGTACATGCAGGTTGAGAGCGTAAAAGCAGACTTTCTTTTCAAGGATATAACCCACATTTACAAAAGTTCTGTATTATAAATGAATGTCTGAAAAAAATGCTGGATCAGAATTACATGATAGATAAATGAAAGAGAAAGATATGGGACTACAGTAAAAAGCTTTAGGATTTGGGGGTTCATCGTCTTGACTATGAAAGGAATAGAAACAGTTCAGTTCTACTGATTACATTCATGTATAAAGCTGAATTCTTATTCATGTTCACTTTGAATATCTACAAATGTCATTGCAGATGTATGACCTTACTCTGTCACCCTGTAGTAATGTATCTACTGAAAATCCAAGAAATATGCAGATATAAAAACATCTTCTTCAGACACATTTGCCTGCTCTCCAGTAACTTCCTTCAATGGCCCAATACATTCTATATTAATTAAACTAATTTCTTCATTCATTAACAATCATTTCTGTCCTACTAAAATAAGTCTTTCTGCAGCAAATGTGGTTGTATTGCTTTAGCAGAAGGCAGAAATCAGCCCAATACTATTTTAAGAATATTTTTCTGAAATACGCTTTGAAAGTACAATTAGCACCTCTCTATTCTTATTTGGGAAAAGGCCTACTGAGACTCTTCTGTTTTGTGAAGACACTTTGATCCTTGATTTTCAGGAAAGCCTATTATATACAGGTCTAGAACTGAAGTTCTTTCATTGTCCCTTGTCCCTTTTATTGCTATTGTCCTTGAGGATTTTCTAAGCACATCCAATATCTTGTATAGATTGGATATTTCTATATACTTACTGATTTTGTATTGTAAGCACAATATCCAGGTTTATACACATATTCTATAAGCATAAATAGTGTTTACATAAATATTTAACTCTATTTCAGGAAAACAAACCTGAAAATAATTGAAGATGGTCATTGTACTACAAATAGATTCCCCTACAAAGACAACCACTAAAATGAAATCTAACATGGAAGATGGATTGGAGTAGGACTAAATCTGGATTGTCAATCTCTACTGCTTTGGATGAGATCACCAAGAAGGACTCAAATGTTGCACAAAAGATGCTGATACTGACGTAAGTGTGCAAAGAGTTATTTGTGGGTCCATATCTGATGACATATGTCAACTCTAAAGGTAAAGACAAAAGATAAAGAAAAGGGAAAAGGGAAAAGGGAAAAGGGAAAGGAAAAGGATGAAAAAAGAAAAAAGAAAAAAAAAAGAAGGAAGTGGAAAACTCTCTCCAGTGGCCAGCTGGGAAAAGAAGGAATGGGGGTATTTCCACAGTGTGCACTTCTGAACATCCTCTCCAGTGCAGCAGGTGCTTCCCTGAATACTTCTTAACAGTAACCATGATGTTTCATCAGGACCTGCTCAGTTGCCTTATGGGTTACTCATACTTATTACATGAGTATCACTGATTGGAGCACACTTTCATCAGGTGCAGATGATGCACATGATAATTGGCTATTAAGTTTTGCAAATGTGTATTATTAGGTAATGTTTATTGGTTATTTAAATGACTATTGTTGACAAACATTGTCTACTAAATTCTGGTTTTCCCTAGCATAAAGTTATAAACTAAGATCTACAAAGCAAAGGATGATAAGTGGGGAGGAGTTGTGGAAGAAAAGGCAATTCTCACATCAGTGGCAATTGTTCCCCACAAGAAACTCCACATAACAGGCATGACAATCCACACAGTCTCAAAGTTTGCCTGTGAGAGGCTACAAAGGTAATATAGTGCTTTGGATTACAAATCTGAGATAACCGGTGGCGAGAAAGCAAACAGGAAAAGTGTGTACATACTATTTTAATATTAGCAAACCAGTATCTGTGACAAATTGGGAGTAAACGGGAAGAAAAAAAACAAGCATGTTATAGAAGTAGTCTGTGTACATATTGCAAACCTGGTTTCACAATAAAGGATAAAGCTTTTACTTTCTGCTTCATGGCTTATCTGTCTAGAAAAGTCCCGTTTCAGAGGACTTTCCTGCCCATTTTCTCTTTGCCTCTACTTGCTCTTTTTTCCTCTCTCTTTATTTCTGTTACAGTCTGTGCTATTTTAAACTATTTCTTCAACGTTCTTTCCCCTGCTTCAACTGCTTCAGTGTTCCAGCTCTTCACCCTTTTCCTCCTTCTCATTTCCTTTGAATTCTTCCCTTTTCCTCATGCTTAATGTATGTCTCCACATTTTGATCCTCACGTCTTTGTCCTGTGCTTTGAGTTTTTCCTCTGAAATGCCAAAGATTCATTTTCTCTTTGCTGTTACAAAATCCTGCCTTCTTCTGTTCCTGCCTCCCTATATGCTCTTTGGCCCCTCAACCATTTTTATCTTCATTCCTCTTGAGCAACCCTGCCCTCAGCCATCCCAGCCCTCTTTCCTTCTAGCTATTCCTTTCTCGAACATATCCCAGTATCTAGGGATGGGGCGACTCAGTTTTTGAAGTAAATTGCGGATGTTCATGTTAGAGGAGTAAAAGTCAAGTAAGTTTAGACTTTGATGAGGTGAAAGAGCAGGTACCATAGACAGGTTGTGAACGTTTCTGGAAGGATAAAATTATACTTTTACTTTTTTAGTCTCCTTCACAGACAGTACAGGAATACAGTAAGAATTTTAAAGAGGGAGGGGTAATATAGATAATAGGTATGTTTGCTCATTTAATAAATCAGGTTTTGAAGGTTGAATGTTGTTAAAACCTAGTGTGTCCCAATGGTCAACTCCCTGAGCTTTTGATTATATTATTAGGTGAAGATGGAGAAAAAAAGCTGGAGGAACATATGAAAGATGTACTAAGGATGGTCTCTCGAGCAGTCGGCTCAGCTGGCCTAGAGGTATCACTCTGCATTATGGGTTACAAAAAAGCAGAGTTGCCAGGACAAAAGCTGAAGATGCAGTTACACAGTGACACCTAAAGTGAATCATTAGTGCCCCTCGTATTTAGGCAAGTGCTGGGAAATGGCTGTATTATCCACACAGCCTTTTATGCTTTTCCCTTCTGCACTCAGAGCCACAGAACTAGGAGAAGTAGCACATGGGAGATGTGCTGCTGCACAGTATTTTAGATTTTCTCTAATGCTGTACCTCTCAAAAAAAGACAGATATAGGACAGCTGCTTTTTTTTTTTAATTTTCCTTTTCAACAACCCTAGTAACCTACTATTCCTCTGCAGTTTCACTGGGCATAGAATCCATCTCTTTGTAGAATTATGTGTGCAGTCTCCATTAAGTTCACTCAGCACTGTGCACCTAACACAGAAGGCACATTTTTTTCTTGTACGTTGGTGAAAACAAGTATCAGGCTGATTCTCATTCAGATGCAAATACAAAACCAATCAAAATGGACTGAAAAGCAGCCCCTTGTTGCCAGCTGTACGGCAAGGGAAATGGTTAAAATACGATGAGGCAGACAGTGTTGTGGTATTTCTCATTATGAAAGGTCACTGCTTTGCTAGTTCATCACCATTTTCTGGAGAGAACTGCAGAAGGTTCTGTCAGGGAAAGAAAAGTTATACAGGAGACAAGAAATACTGCGAAGGATTAGGGAGACACAGAAAGCACTTAGTGACTTCAGAGGAGTTGCACGGATATAACCTGGGGCAGAGTTTGGCTCTGACTGTTTCTATCTGCATATCACTTCACAGTATCCAGTGCACTAAGTGGTGGTTTTACTTACATGGTTGTAAATCCAGAGTATCTCTACTGAAGACAGCTGTCCTGAAACCAATGGAGGTAATCCAGATCGATGCTGGTGTAAATGAAATCACACTCTGACCTTAAGCACTTGTTCTGTCTCAGGTAGCATTTTTTTTTAAAAGTCTTCCTGCTGGTTGATCTTTCTTCACAAAATCCAGCATCACTGATTTGGTGGACTCACAGTCGTATTCTCTGAGGTTATTTTGTTTTTTTTTTTCTCTTTCCATTTTAAAAGAAAAAGACAGTCAAAGCTGCTTTAGCCATTTGCGTAGAACCAAGGTGTCATGCTAAAAAAGAGGGCAAAATTATTTTCTCTTCTTTCCGTGCATTTCATCAGGGAATGATTTGTCTTTTGCTGATACTGTTCACATATTTAAAACTTTTTTTGATATGCAGTTCTCTTTAAAAGGCTGACCCATTTCTCACACTTCTCTCTCAAAATGACCCTCCAGGTAACCTTCCTGGAATCCGTCTCATTCCAATGGATACTCTCTCTGACAGTCACAGTTACATTGCTTGTTGGTCAAGCAAGATAACGAAGGAAGCAGATGCAGCACTGCAAGAATGTACTGCTGCTGTCAATAGCGCTCAGAGACCTGAGCGGACAAAAAGCATAATGAAATGTAACCCTTTATTCCTTAAAATAACTTTCGAAACTAAGTCTCAGATCACTTAAATTCTGTCACTGAACAAAAATTATTGACCTATTTGCCAAAGATGGTGGCGAATTAGATAGAGCAACAGCATCTCTTATTTTGGCAGCAGTAGTAACAGGTAGATCCATCAAATCACTCCAGAAAACAAGTCAGTGACAAGGATATCTCCACACCTGCTACTTCCATTACTAATGCTCTCAAAATGGTTTCACCAGCTTTCAGTGCTGCCACAGCTGCTGTTTCATGGGCTGAATGTTTTACCTCTTTGGCAGCAAGGAGCCAGATGACACTACTTATGCAATTTATATTGCTTGTGACATACACAATAAATGACAGGCCTTCTTTCCTCCCTATTACTTTTGTTGCTCTGAAGGACTACTCCAAATCTGAAGGACCTGTTTCGTGTTTGTTGTTATTAATCTGAATTACAGTTGCTTCCAGAGAGGTCAGTCAGAATCCTGTTGTATTAAGTGTCCCACATAAACAATTTAATCCCTTTCAGAGATTAAGCGTCATCCTTGGGTTCTGAGTCTTTTTTTAATGTAACTCTCATTCTTACATACAGATTCTTTCAGCTTTGTCTAGGTGCCAATCAACTTCACCACTGCTTAGCTGCATTCATTGAACAGCCTTCAGTGAAAAAGCTGCTAGATTACACACCCTTTGGAAGACCAGACCTGCTTTTCCTCTCTGTTTATAAAGCACCATGCATATGTGGTGTTTCAGGCTGTATCAACTACCATTGTGAAACACTGTTATATGCTGCCATATAATTAGCTGGTCATTACCCTACCACTGACACCATAGCTCCTGAGACAAAGGTTTTTGTTGTGGCCCCTATCCCACAGGTGCAAAGATTTTTGCTTTGTTATGGTTATATGTTTTTCTGCACCATATATACTTTCTTCACAAACACAGTGTTTCTAATTCCGTTTTGTTACACCCCAGTAAATTTTGGAGTCCAGTCCATTAAATCCAGTGAAGTTAATCCTGAATCACCAGGAGAGCACATTGAATGGTCCATCCTAAGCCTCTTTTTACTAGTACCCTTAATTACTTATCATTTAAGAACAATTTCATTTTTCTCTCTAGATACAAAATTAATTTACTGACAACTAGAATCATTTTATGACCATAGGGAAGGCAGATAGTTTCAAGGTGAAACACTGCCCTTCCCAAAGACTAACTAGGATCCTTAAATATCTAGGAAATATTTTAATTTCTGAATTAACAAACCTGCAGCAGACCATTGCAGTGGCTGATGCACAGACAAAGTATGTATATACTGGAGAGGTTTGAGGAAAGAGACAATGCCAAAGAACTATCTCCCCATTTTCTTAGTGGGTAAAGAAAACATGCTGGGTATTATCTGTCTGAGGGATGTAAAAAATTAAGCCAAAATTCAAAGGTTATTTACATAAAAAGTTTACAACCCAAAATCATAGCATATTTGTCAGCTATCAACTAGAGACTTTGTATCAAAAAAAGCTGGATGATAGGACTCGTAACAACGGATATTCAGGAAGTCAAATTCCTGTTTATGATACGATTTGACTAGAAAAATTGGCCTACAAACACAGTGTCTGCCACGGAAAATACAAAAACTGAAGTACTGAGATACACAGCACCATTGGGAATCACACTAATCTTAGAATAAACAAGAATGCAAAATGCTATGCTACATATTTTCTTAAAAATCACATTTGTATTACATCTGCTTGACCCTTGCAATACCACTCTTATCTATGCAAATGAAATTGATTTCCCTTGTGTTCATTATATCAATGTGCAGCATTCTTTCTTGGTACTTTTTATGTGTTAAATATTAAAAGTCACATACTGAGGGCCTGAAAATTAAATCAGATAAGATTTTTAATGTTTTTATGTTTCTCCCATACACACTGTTAGAGCAGTGTATTAAATGGCCTTGAGTTAACTTACTTTTTTATATAGTCAAGCTGTCAAGTCTTAGGAAACTTCTGATTGGTACAGTCACGGGCAGCAAGACAGGTACTTTCTTATAATCTTTTTTCAATAAAATGCACATCAAGACTATTTTACTATGTAGCAGCTGACATAAACTGCAAACAGACAACCTACTTTTATTGTAATTATATTCCTGAAAAAACAAATCTATTGAAAAATATATCAATTTTTAATTTATTTTCTTTGTGGTCTGTGAAGCCTGTTGCCTTACTATTCAGATTGCCTAACACACTACCTCAATATCTGATCCAAATCTGTGTACACCTTCAAAGTAGAATTTAATCTTGCTGTAATTTCAATGTGATAAACAAAGTATAAATATTTTTTTGATCAATCAGATTACTCAGTACAACTTTAGAAGTTCAGTTGAACTAAGAGTCTTATTTTACTATTATATATAAAATATTTTTCAGGTTTTCCATGGTTTTCTTTATCACTGGGTGGGAGTGGGAAATGAGGCTCACTAAACAGAACAAAAAAAATCTGATTTATTAAATGAGATTTAACACGTCTGGATACGATACAAGATAATTATAGGTAAATAGGAAAATTTAATTTGAAATTGTATTCATTCTCTGTATAAGCAGATAGATGTTTAAGATGAAGCTTGCTCAGCACAATGCAAGTTTAGGTTATGGGTGGTAAGTGGCCTGCAGTACAGATTCCACCTTCCACCACAGCTAAATTGCTAAAATTGGGACTGACTTTTTTCCCATATTTCCATTAATCTATCCTTTGAAAATCATTTCACTGATCATTTCCTCTTATTACAGGGCTTATATCCTGTACATACAGGGTATACTTAGAAGCCTTAAGAAGAGAAGGCTAAAGGAAGGTCTTGTT
The DNA here is from genome assembly GCF_030936135.1 of Gavia stellata. Classification (NCBI taxonomy): domain Eukaryota; kingdom Metazoa; phylum Chordata; class Aves; order Gaviiformes; family Gaviidae; genus Gavia; species Gavia stellata. Next base: position 30,090,804 of record NC_082599.1, read on the forward strand.
GCAGTCTTTAATTATGTATGGGAGAGTATAGAGAAGACAGAACCAGACTTTCCTAGAGGTGCACAGTGACAGGAAAAGACATAATGGATGCAAGTTGCAACAAGGAAAATTACAGTTAGGTATAAGGACAAATTTTTAATGATAAAGGCTCTTACATATTGAAACAGGTGCCTAGAAGGTGGTGAGTCTCCATCTCTGGAGGTCCTTGGGCCTGGCTTGAGTGGAGGAGTTGGACCCTAACCCTAACCCTAACCCTAACGCTAACACTAACTGGTTTAGCCACAGTGTCTGTTAGTTTGTTTTCCCTCTCTTCTCCCTGAGGATGCTGCATGATATTGAGCAGAGGAAAAGGACAATCGGGTTTACTGGACTGTGTGGATTTGATGGCCTGGCACATCAGCCCCACAGGAGTACAAAGCTCTAGTGGACACCGGTGCACAGTGTACTCTAATACCATCAGATTACAAGGGGGCAGAATCCATCTGTATTTCTGGAGTGATGGGGGGATCCCAAGAACTGTCTGTGTTGGAGGCTGAAGTAAGCCTAACTGGGAATGAGTGGCAAAAGCACCTTATTGTGACTGGTCCAGAGGCTCCATATATCCTTGGCATAGACTATCTCAGGAGAGGGTACTTCAAAGACCCAAAAGGGTACCGGTGGGCTTTTGGTATAGCTGCCTTGAGTACGGAGAAGATTAAACAGCTGTCTAGCTTGCCTGGTCTCTCAGAGGATCTGCCTGTGGGGGAGTCGCTGCAGGTTAAAGAACAGCAGGTGCCAATTGCTACCATGACAGTGCACCGGCGACAATATCGCACCAATCGAGACTCCCTGGTTCCCATCCATAAGTTGATCCGTCAACTGGAAAGTCAAGGAGTGATCAGTAAGACTCATTCACCCTTTCATGGTCCCACATGGCCCGTGCAAAAATCTAATGGAGAGTGGAGGCTAACAGTGGATTATTGAGGCCTGAACAAAGTCACACTGCCGCTCAGTGCTGCCGTACCAGACATGCTAGAACTTCAATATGAACTGGAGTCAAAGGCTGCCAAATGGTATGCAACAATAGATACTGCCAACGCGTTTTTCTTGATCCCTCTGGCAGCAGAGTGCAGACCACAATTTGCTTTCACATGGAGGGGTATCCAGTACACCTGGAATCGACTGCCCCAGGGGTGGAAACATAGTCCTGCCATTTGTCATGGATTGATACAGACTGCACTGGAACAAGGTGAAGCTCCTGAACACCTGCAGTATATTGATGACATCATTGTGTGGGGCAACACAGCGGAGGAAGTGTTTGAGAAGGGGAGAAGAATAATCCAAATTCTCCTGAAAGCTGGTTTTGCTATAAAACACAGTAAGGACAAAGGACCTGCACAGGAAATTCAGTTTTTAGGAATAAAATGGCAAGATGGGGGTCATCCTATCCCGATGGATGTGATCAATAAAATAACAGCTATATCTCCACCAACTAACAAAGGGGAAACACAAGCTTTCACAGGTGTCATGGGTTTCTGGAGAATGCATATTCCAGGTTATAGTCTGATCGTAAGCCCTCTCTATCAAGTGACCTGGAAAAAGAATGACTTTGAATGGGGCCCTGAGCAGCAGCAAACCTTTGAACAAATTAAATGGGAGATAGTTCGTGCAGTAGCGCTTGGGCCAGTCCAGACAGGACAAGATGTGAGAAATGTGCTTTACAGCTCAGCCAGGGATAACGGCCCCACCTGGAGCCTCTGGCAGAAAGCACCTGGAGAGACTCGAGGTCAACCTCTAGGGTTTTGGAGCCAGGGATATGGGGGATCTGAAGCCCGTTACACTCCAACTGAAAAAGAAATATTAGCAGCATATGAAGGAATTTGAGCTGCTTCAGAAGTAGTTGGTAGTGAAGCACAGCTCCTTTTGGCCCCTCAATTGCCTGTGCTGGGCTGGATGTTCAAAGGGAAGGTCCCCTCTAAACATCATGTAGCTCATCCTACATGGAGTAGGTGGGTCACACTGATAATGCAACAGGCTTGGATGGGAAACCCCGACTGCCCAGGAATCCTGGAAGTGATCATGGACTGGCCAGAGGGCCGAAACTTTGGAGTGTCGCCAGAGGAGGTGACTCGTGCTGAAGAGGCCCCTCTGTATAATAAATTACCAGAGAATGAGAAGCAATATGCCCTGTTTGCAGATGGATCCTGTCGTATTGTGGGAAAACATTGAAGGTGGAAGGCTGCTGTGTGGAGCAAGAAGTCACAAAATCTGCTGAAGGACAAGGTGAATTGAGTCAGTCTGCAGAGGTGAAAGCCATTCAGCTGGCTTTAGATATTGCTAAATGAGAAAAATGGCCAGTACTTTATCTCTATACTGACTCATGGATGGTGGCAAATGCTCTGTGGGGGTGGCTACAGCAATGGAAGCAAAGCAACTGGCAGCGCAGAGGTAAGCCCATCTGGGCTGCTGAATTATGGCAAGATATTGCTGCTCCAGTAGAGAACCTGGTTGTAAAAGTACATCACGTAGATGCTCACGTACCCAAGAGTCGCGCCACTGAAGAACATTGAAACAATGAGCAGGTGGACCAGGCTGCTAGAATTGAAGTGGCTCAGGTGGATCTGGACTGGGAACGAACATAAGGGTGAGCTATTTATAGCTCAATGGGCCCATGACACATCAGGACATTTAGGAAGGGATGCAACATACAGATGGGCTTGTGATCGAGGGGTGGACTTGACCATTGATGCCATTGCACAGGTTATCCATGAATGTCAAACATGCGCCATAATCAAACAAGCTAAGTGGCTAAAGCCTTTTTGGTATAGAGGACGATGGCTGAAATATCAATATGGGGAAGCCTGGCAGGTTGATTATATCACACCACCACGAACCCGCCACGGGAAGCAGCATGTGCTTACAATGGTAGAAGCAACTACTGGATGGTTGGAAACATACCCCGTGACCCATGCCAGTGCCCGGAATACTATCTTGGGCCTTGACAAGCAAGTTTTATGGCGACACGGCACCCCTGAAAGAATTGAATCAGACAACGGGACTCATTTCCGAAACAATCTCATTAACACCTGGGCCAAGGAGCATGGCATTGACTGGGTGTATCACATCCCCTATCAGGCACCAGCCTCCGGGAAAACTGAACGATACAACGCACTGTTATAAACTACACTGAAAGCAATGGGTGCTGGGACATTCAAGCATTGGGATACACATTTAGCAGAAGCCACTTGGCTAGTTAACACCAGAGGATCTGCCAGTCAGCCTGGCCCTGCCCAGTCAAAACGCCTGAGCACTGTGGAAGGTGACAAGATCCCCATAGTACATATAAGGAACTTGCTGGGGAAACCAGTCTGGGTTATTCCTTCGTCAGGAAAAGGTAAACCTATTCGCAGGGTTGTTTTTGCTCAAGAACCTGGGTGCACTTGGTGGGTAATGCAGAAGGATGGGGGAGTCCAGTGCGTACCTCAAGGTGATTTAATTCTGGGTGAAACTAATCCATAATTTGAGTTACATGTTACAGGAATTGCTATAGCAGGAACCACCTGAACCAATGGAGAACAAACCCTACAAGAAGCAATGCAAGCGCAGCAGTGACCTGACCTGAGCTGGCTTTGGTGCCCAATAACTCCATGCAATACAACACCTCTTCTGTCCTGACTGACCACCGTAACAGATGGAGCCCAAAGTCATGGACTAAACGAACCCAAAGGACATTTTGTGGACATTTATGGACAATTTACAGACATTTCACAGGGGTGATCCATAGACCAAGGGAATGATATCTGTGTACTATAACAAAGGATAGGAAGGGTGATGGTAGGTAATGAGAATGTATTGGATAGTGTGCTACCTGAGTATGACATAAATGGTATGGAATAGGGGGTGGAGAATGTGCTGGTTTTGGCTGGGATAGAGTTAATTTTCTTCATAGTAGCTGGTATGGGGCTGTGTTTTGGATTTGGAAAACAGAGTTGATAAAGCAGGGATGTTTTAGTTACTGCTGAGCAGTGCTTACACAGAGTCAAGGCCTTTTCTGCTTCTCACACCACCCCACCAGCGAGTAGGCTGGGGGTGCACAAGAAGTTGGGAGGGGACACAGCCGGGACAGCTGACCCCAACTGACCAAAGGGATATTCCATACCATATGATGTCATGCTTAACATATAAACTAGGGGGAAAGCTGGCTGGGGGACCGCTGCTTGGGCTGGGCATCAGTCGGAGGGTGGTGAGCAATTGTTTTCATTCGCACCACTTGCCTATCTTGTTTGTTGTTGTTATTTTCCTTTTCATTACAATTTTTATTATTATTATCATTATTATTATTATTTTATTGTATTTCATTTCACTTATTAAACTGTTCTTATCTCAACCCACAAGCTTTCTCACTTTTACTTTTCTGATTATCTCCCCCATCCTGCTGGGGCAGGGGGGGAGTGAGCGAGCGGCTGTGTGGTGCTTAGTTGCCAGCTGGGCTTAAACCACAACACACGTAAAAATCTGCACAATTACATGTGATCACAGGACCAACATTGTCCCTTCAAATCTCTTAGTAATATATGTGTATGGATAAGATTTTTAGACATTTCACTATATGTATCAGACTATAACTTTTGCTCTGATTGTTACAATGCTAGCTCAATGGCTATGATTTTTGTCTTTGTTTAGAAGTTTATTTAAAATCTGACTTTCCATTACTGTTGTGCTGGTTTTGGCTGGGGTAGAGTTAATTGTCTTCATAGTAGCTAGTACGAGGCTGTGTTTTGGATTTGTGCTGAAAACAGTGTTGATAGCACAGGGATGTTTTAGTTACTGCTGAGCAGTGCTTACACAGAGTCAAGGCCTTTTCTGCTTCTCACCCCACCCCACCAGCGAGTAGGCTGGGGGTGTGCAAGAAGTTGGGAGGGGACACAGCCGGGACAGCTGACCCCAACTGACCAAAGGGATATTCCATACCATATGACATCATGCTCAGCATATAAAGCTGGGGGAAGAAGAAGGAAGGGGGGGGAACATTCGGAGTAATGGCGTTTGTCTTCCCAAGTAACTGTTACACGTGATGGAGCCCTGCTTTCCTGGAGATGGCTGAACACCTGCCTGCCCATGGGAAGTGGTGAATGAATTCCTTGCTTTGCTTTGCTTGCCTGCGCAGCTTTTGCTTTACCTATTAAACTGTCTTTATCTCAACCCATGAGCTTTCTCACTTTTACTTTTCCAATTCTCTCCGCCATCCCACCTGGTGGGAGTGAGCGAGCGGCCGTGTGGTGCTTAGTTGCCAGCTGGGCTTAAACCACGACAACTGTATTCAGACTTTATATGCTTAAGAATGTATTTTTAAATTAAAGTTCCTCATAACTGAATCTTGAAGATTAAAACTACATCTTTCTTTATAATAGAGTGTTTTCCCCATCCACAACTTTCTTGTCAAAAAAGTCTGTTAATGACATATTAACTCAACTGGCCCCTGCCCTACAAATAGCTACACAAGCAGATCCTTGTAGCCACAGCCAATGTGTGGAGGCCCTACATTGCTGGGCAGGGTTTCCAGATCCTAGTCCAGAAATAAGCTGCTTATTTAAGATTTAATGTGCTCTGCATTAGGCTCTGGATCTTGATCAGTGCAGCCAGTCTGCACAATATCAAAGCCCATGTATTCATTTATTAACATCTTCCTGATGCTGACCTTTCCTTGCCTCCTGTCCCCAAATAGCAATGGTATCAGCACCTATTTTCTTACAGCTAGATTGTCTACAGCCTAGGTTGTGTTTATTATGCATGGTGTATACCTTGCTAGCTCTCAAATGAGAATCCTAATTTCAATGTGAGTGTCCAGAGGCTTGAAATAGAGCATGAAAACTGAACACCAGTAAACGGAATTTTTATGATAAAAATATCCATTTACCCCCTTAAGCAAACCTGATAATTTTTACCATTGGAATCCCACTTTCATAGTTGCCTTTATATATATTTGAGATTTTTAATAACTGCTAAAAGTTGCCAAGAAGGATATAAAACTTAACTTAAAAGTGTGAAAACAAATTTGGGAACAAAAGGGAATGGTTTTTAATTGGTAAAACTTAGATAATTCAAATACTTATTTGTGAATCATACAAATGCATAGTCTTGCTGCAGAGGAGGCCATGTGAGGCCATGTGCTTAATTTTTAAGCCTGAAATATGCAATAATCCTAAAGCATTTAAAACTTCATTGGGGAAGTCTTTAAAGGTTGAGGACAAACAACTGAAATTATTAAAACACATCCAAGCCACAGCAATGTCCCAAGACAAGACATTCATGCTCTCTGAATATGCTGCATATTGTTGAAAATCAGAGTTTACTGTGACTTTGGGAACAGACACACGAATGGCCTTTGCAGCACATCTCTGCCAACTGGTGCTCTATTTTTACAGCTAACTGGAGGGTTATTTCAGCATGAAGAAAGCAGTGATTTTTACACATTCACACTACAAAGCTTCCTGATACAGGTACATGTGAGGATCAAATCTGTAAAATTACTTGAGCCACCTTTTTTTTTTCAGCATTTATTGTAATTGCAAATGACCACAGAAAAGAAGCCTTGCATGATGGCTGAAGTTCACATGAGATCAATCTTCCTCAAATCATGAACTCTACAAATGCTCAAGGACCAGACCTTCAGTGTGAAGTTGGTGGGCTTCAGAGTAAACTTCTGGTTATTCCAGAACTGTCCTTGGAAAGGCTTCTTGCATCTTCCTTTGCGGCAGATGAAATTGGTGATTGCCAAAATTTGGGTGCTGGCAGAGACGAGTCACAAGGTTCATAGGTACTGTCAAATGTAGATAGATAGCTATTTGTTCTGAGGGTCTGCAAGCTAGTGCAGATGTAAAATGAAGGACAAAAAAAAAAAAAAAGGCAACAGTATCAATCACATTTTACTTGCTTCCACTAAGAACTGTGCTAGGTAGAGCTGAAAATTTTAATTTTCCTGTAGTGATTCATTTTAAAAAGTACTACTAGATTTTACCCTGTTCCCTCTCCAGGCATGTGAACTAGTACGTATTGAAATAATTAAAACAACCTGACCTGTGTTTCTTTTTCTCATCTCAGCATAGACTTGGGTCCTTGCTCAGATCATTTAATAAAAGATGATAAACATATATTCACTGTTATTGGACAAAAGGACTGCATCCTAAGGTTCACTGAAATGAAAGGTCTATCAACAAAGGGAAGAAAAAAATAAGATACAGCTCTGGAAGAGAAAAAAATTAAAACAAACAATCCAACTAAGAACAGAACAAGTTTGAACAATATTAAGTTATGTAAAGTACCTGATTGATCCCGACTTTTGATTCTTCCCCCCAAAAAGACTACAATAAGTCATGAGTATCATACTCGAATTTAGACTGCTAAAAGCACAAGGTCATTGAGCTTTAAAAAGCACTGCAATTATTCGAGCTTCTAAAGAAGTCAAGACATTTCCCCTTTCAGAGAGATTATTGCCGTGAATAGCAGAAAAGACTGAAGGAGACTTGAGGAGAGAAGTAGTGAAGGAATGACTAGAGAAAACATCTGTGGGGAAAAGCATCTGTGGAAAAACATTTTACATCTATTGGGATATCGTTTGAAGTAGAGTTCAAGGGACTGTGTGCAGGTAAGATGGGGTAGATGACAACAAGGGAGAGATTTGTACACGAAAATCTGTGATAGATACTACAGTGGCAAAATCGAATACATACAAGTACAAAATGAGAGAACTCAATAGTCTTTGCAGCCCTAGTTCTTTTCCCTTGAGGATATGCATTATGACACAAGCTTTTAATACATAATCACCCACTGTATTTTTTTCTGCCCAGGACCCATACCCCATTGAGTGAACACAATGGATGGTGATCAATTAAAAAAGAACAGCTATTCAATGTTTTGTTTTACCCTTATTGTTCATTTTGTGGACTTAAGCCTTATCTACTGCACACTATTCAGAGGCTGCAATGAAGACAGAATTATTAATTTCCTCATGGGCTTTTCTCTGGCACTCAGCACTGTGATGCTCCACAAGCATTAATTTATCTTCACAAAGTGCAATGTGATGTGAGGGGTTACTGTTATCCCCATGTCACAGATGGCAAACTGAACCAGCAAGACAGTGGGAGTAAAAGTACCTGCTTGTTTACATTACCCAATTTAGGACTTAGCAACTGATTTCTCAAATTACATAAAATAGCACTTAACATGTTCAAGATAATATTCTCATAGACTTCAACTGTATCTGAGAATGGCCAGAACAACTCAGACCAACAGAAATCAGAAAAGGGAGAGCAGGGATTAGCTATTTCTACTGTAACACCAAACTGGACCTCTGCAGCAGAGACAAAAATCCAAACATCTGTTTCATTCACATCCCAACTTCTGCAGTAAAAAGATAGGTCATATGAAAAGCACCCCAGATCCACATCTCCAGCAGGTCCAGATAATGCTCTGAATAAAGCATGGGCTCCCATGGAAGATCCACTACGTGGCATTGAATCAAAGTTACTATGTATATGCCAAGGAATTTGGAACTGAAGTTACGTAGTAATATGTCATTCTGTGACTTTATAATGTTTGGTTTTGCAAATACAGCAATGCTTTGTGAAGCAGGGCATGTGGCTGTTTCTATGTTATTTCCTGCACTTTTAAAATTAAAAAGGAAACAAACAGAACTTTTTTTACGTGATGCTATTGCATTGTCCTTCAGCAGGTCTTCGAGGTTTGTATGGTCTTTGGCCACTTCTGCTCATGGTATATGTGCTAGCAACAGAAGGATATTGAAGTAAGCCAGCATTAGGGGAATGAATCAGGTTTACCCTTTTGTCTCAGACCTAATATCTGCACATCTTACTGCCTTAGCCATTCCAATAGCAATGAAGTGACCACATAGCTTCATAACTTTATTGAATTGTCTTTGCATTGAATCAATGACTTCTTTCTTTGTGTTGAGCCTAGCAGGAGAGTCCTTAAGACCGTACAAGAAGCAGACTTCAGGTCTGTGGTGAGCCTTAGCTCAGGCTTCCTTAGAGAAGATGTCAGCCTTCACTACAAAGTCCTGCTTTGTCCCTTCAGCCTTGGACTGGAAAATGATCATTTTGCTGTGATTATCAGATGTTCTGAGGGGCTAGACTAAACTCATTAAGAACAGAATCTTCTTAGACTTAGCAGCTTAAATTTTCATATTTATTTGCAGGCTGTTTACCGGTTTGTAAACCAGAGTCCTGGCTTATAAAAATTAATGGTCTTATCAAATTTCATGTAAATTGGGACCAATCAACAGGGAAAATTTAATTTAAATTATTAAAGTCTGATGAAAAAATACAGCTGAAAAGATCTTTTTATGAGAAAATCATACAGCTCTAACATTAGATAGTGTTCCCCATTCTGATTTTAATACACTTTCAAGAGTAAAAAGAAAAGACATAGAAACATTGTAGGCATTAATCAAATCTAAGATACAACAAGCAAAAGTGAAGTGATAGTTCTGGACAATTTCCAACAGATATTGTTCAAATGCTGTCTGTCCCATAAACACGTTATTCTAAATCAAGTATTTTCATATAAACTGGATGCTAATGTTTTTTCCGTAAACAAATAGAAAAAGATCAATAATGTAGTGGCAAATTTGTGTCCTCTTTGTCCTAATACCATGTTTAATTGAAAAGTTTCTCTACTCTCCCTGTGAACTAAGGAGTATCAGCCAGATCTGTAGAAACACAATTTTAGAAAGGGCCCCTAATGACCAGGGTATATGAGTATTACATTACTTCATCTTCCACTCTCCCATTCCACCTCTCCAGGACACAAAGAAAAAAAGAAACCAGCAAAATCCATATTCAAAAGTGGAGTTCCATAATCAAGATCACAGAAAAGGTGGTGAAAACTGCAGGTAAGAGTTGGCAAACTGAACTAACTACAGAACTACTCTTAATAACTACAGAACATTTCTAATATTAGACATAAAGAATACTTAGGCATATAGAATACTCTTAAGTAGTCCCCTTTCCCTTCTCCTTATCTAAGGATGAAGATTATCCAAACCCTAAATTTTTAAGGAGCAATACTTTTAAGAGTACGTTAGTTGGGCTGATGAATATATGTGTGAAGACAGGGTAAGATAAAATCTTGCATTTACTGCACTTGTGAAACATACTCATCCCGAGCCACATCTAACCTTAGCTAGTGTGCAGATGAGGAATAGTAGGCATAAGATTTTTTTCATTCTGCCTTCTCCTCTGCATAATATGTGAGTGTGAGTGTAAATATTACAAAAATGCAAGTATGCATAGGTGCAAAATATGGTAGTAAGGAAAATTTTTTTAAAAACAAGTATTAAACTACATGTTGTTGTCAAGATGCAAAAGAAAAAAATCCCACCAACCTAGCAATACCTTTGCAATTATTTGAAGACAGGGAAGGGTTAGAGTACATTCACTAGATGTTTTCAAAGTAAATCAATAATAAAATCAGACTGATAATTGTATATTGTTTCTCCAATAATCATTAGGACTTGAATGCCACTGTGTCAGATCATGCATCCATCTGCGTCTCACACTGCCCACCTTCTACTCAGAATAGCAACAAAGCTGAGTATCAGTATATTTCTAATCACATCACAAAACCATGTAACAGAGGAATGGCTGAAGTGTATCCCATTTTGAAAACATATGGGTGCAATTTAGTATAAAAGGCAGAATATGACAGCCAGGTATATTTATAGCTGCTTTTCTTTGGATGAGGTGCTTTCAGGTGAATGCATGGTGTACTTGTGGCTTTCACTGACTTCCTTATATATATGAGTGAGATAAGAGTTTAAAAAACTTTTTTTTTAATCTCACAAGTACATTGCAATGATGAGAAAGCAATGCCACCATCAGTTCCGATGTAATCAGAAGAGATTTTTGAAGGTGAAACTGACGGTGAGAAAGTAGAGGTTAAGTGCAGGACTCGGCTCTGCTGGCACTGGTGAACACCCGAGAGTAGGAGACTCATTTTTATCAGCAAACTTGTGTGGGGTCAAAAGTAACAGAGTAACTCATTCACTTAAAACTTTCTTCATTCTAAATGTAGAGACCATTGATCATCAAACCTTCCAGGGAAAAATCCTCACTCAAAATCCAGTCTCTGAAATAACTGCTTCCCATAGAAAGAAGATGAGCACCTAGAAACACAATGTAAGTAAGTGATGTACTTCATTAGAGAAAATACTTAACAGAATCCTCAGGCCACCTGTCCCTTGTCATAGCAGCTGAAGAGGTAGGCCAGTAGCTGAAGAGCCGGCCATATTTTCAGCAGTTGCTCCAGAAATGCCCTGATAACTGCTTAACCTCTGCTGGTGAAATCCTAAGACATTCTCACATCTCTCCAGTGAGAATCCAGCTCTTCACTGATCTCTCCATATGCTGTGATACTTGGAGAGACAAAGAGTAACTTAGACTAGCTGAGAAGATGAATGGATATACACTCCTATGAGTTCAGACTCCACTTTGTGCACAGGAGGTCACTTCAAATACATTACACCATTTTGTCAGTTTTTATTGAGATAATCTCCTGTTGAAGTCAAAAGTAAGAATGATTTAGGATGTCAAGATCTGTATTTCCTCACCAGACAAGGAAGAGCCTCAGATTTACTTCCTGTCTTCAGTTTTGCTTTAAATGGAGAGGATCAATGAAAAATACCTAAGCTTCTTTCTAAAACAATGGGTGAATTACACAATTTTTCCTTGTTAATGAAATAGCCTCCATTTAAAGACAAGAGTATGTGAAGGCTTGGTAAGTGTTCTGGTTCTCTTTTACTACACAAGACCAGTGTTATGGATTTTAATTAAATTAGTTCGACTCATCCTTTGGTGAAGAAAACCTCAGGTACAGGTTTGCCTGTGTACTGGCCATGCTTTTCAAATTAGGGTAGAGATTGTCCACCCTATTTTTCTAAAAATACGGGAGGTTTATGAATCACATGCTAGAGAAAAATCCATAGAGACTAATGGTGGGAGGTCCTCCCTGTGTTTCTGTGGTTTGAAGGACAACCAACCAGTTCTGCAATTTGCATCATGGTGGCATCTGTGAACCAAATCAAGATAAGACTCAGTTGCAACACAGTATGTGATTCAATTTTAGTCTGAGTAAAGATAAACAGGATACTTGATTTTTTTTTACCACCTACTTATTATATTCCACGTTGAAATAATAATGATGATGTACCTTGAGAAGAGACATTATTTAATGAAGTTATGCCATGCTTCTCTGATGGCTAAAAGCACTAAGGTGACAGATTCAAATGTAATTTCAAAATTATGAAAACCACTAAGAGTCTCCCCTATTCCACATATCAGGAATTTGAGATTATCTTCTCTATATGGTCTTAATGAGCAGTATTTCCCCTCTTGTGAAGGGACTCTGCATATATAGAACAGGAAAAAAAAAAACCCAAAACAGAATAAGGTATTGTAGACTTCATTTATTACTCCATGAAGAATTGCTTTGATTGAGCACAACTCCCTTCGCACTCCTCATATATCCCTAGAGATGTCACTTGAGGAAAGGTACAGGCTTTCACAGCAGTTTGAATGTATCAGAAAAAGACTTTAGGGTTTTTATCAAGAACAAATATTGTTGGGATATCTGGTATCTAAAATGCTTCACTCCGTATTTATGTAGCTAGTAAGTCACCATCATTTTCTTCTGATTTCTGACCATAACCATTTCATAACAATGCAATCATCTGTTTTTGTCATGGCTTTAGGAGTTTTAGTTCAGTAACGCAGGACTTTAAGAAACCTTCTGAGTTACCAAGAAGTTGTATTAAACACATCTTATAATCCTATATAACTGTATCTGCTTTCATCTTGAACTCATGGGTTTCCTTCACAGAATCACAGAATCACTACGGTTGGAAAAGACCTGTAAGATCATCAAGTCCAACCTGAAAAAAAAAAAACCAAAAAAAAAACAAAAAACCCACCACACAACAACAACAAGCCACAACCCACCCAACACCACACAGCACCATGTCCATCAAGCTGTGTCAATGGATTTACTGGCACAAGGAAAATAGTATTATCACAAAGATTTTTCCAGTGTTTCCACTATAATGCTCATTTTTACAGCATTTGTAACTTTGCAGTTCATATTTGTACCAAATTCGATAAAATTCTTCCACTACATCTTTAATTGTTACAATCTTTTTTCTAATAGCCATCCTAAATGTATTTCAGATTAATTTTTTGTTCCTACATCAACATTTTACTTTAGTTTACATAATTTTCTCCCTCCCTCATAGTCCCTTGATGCATTAACTTAAAGCAAGTATTTTCCCTTCAGCCCTAGTTTCCTAAGTTATATAAGCTGATCTTGCCTCCTTTCTTTGTGTAAACATGCCTTTGCCTCTGACATCTCAGTCATTCTGTAAATCTGCTCTAGTTTGAATTCATCTTGCTTAGCATGAATAGTTAGAATTTTATACAGTATTCCAGGGGTGTTTCACCATGTTAGAAATAATACTTTTCCTCTCTAGTAGGAGCACCATGCCTGATAATTTTGCAGGATTGCATCTGCCTTCTTCACAGCATTCTTGTACTGGCAACTCTGTCACCCTGTGCCTAATTCGCACTCAGGATTTGTGGCCTCTTGTTTCCAGAGGACAATCTGCTGACCTTAGGCAATTCCTTCCATTGTTATGCTTAAATCAAATTGGATTAGTACACTTGTATTTCTCATACGAAAGACATTATAAATGCTTTTTTATTTGCTGAAGAAAAAAAAAGATGCAATTGGCTAGTTTCCTTTATCTAGAAAACCAGCTCTCTGATAAATTCTATATATTTAGTTGACCTATGGACTTTGTGTAAACAATATTACATTTTATTCCAGTTTTCACTCCCCATTCCATTTTAACACAAAATGGTGCAAAAAATGTTAAAATTTGACAACAAAGTAAAGACCATTTAATTTCCAGATCGTTTCAAACCTTCTTTTAAAAATAAGTACTGAATACACTGTTTCCCAGACATATAGCAACTTCACTTTTGAATATTTCCTTCATAATAGACACATGATTTAATCTTCCAGTTGTTTCAGAAATGTACAGTAGAGATTTGTTTTATTTTTTTTAACTAGAGCAGTTGGAATTTTGTTTTGATTTTGAAAGGTGTAATTGCCATGTAGTCATTCTCCTTTGCTATTAAAAATAAGATATTGTTTTGATCAGCATCACTCTTTTACCAATATTGAGACAAATATCTGCCTAGTTGAGAATCACTCTTAGATTCGTACTTATGTCAATGGCATCATTATTATGGCATTTATATCTTTCTTTGGACTAATTTTATTTATATAACTGCAGCATCTTTTAATATTTCTCTACTCTCTCTTGCAATGCTTAGCTCTCTTTCATATTTGTCATTTCTGCAAGTTTTGACCTCAAGATATAATTTTCTTGCTGATTTTTTTTTTCCATTTTGTAGAATCTTGACTCACTCCTAATAGTCTCTTTCTTTAAGAAGTTTACTACACTGAAAGTCTTCCAGGATAGGTTTTTTTTTCCTTTTATTAAGATGCAGTTCTAAACAGTTTTTATATTGTTGACCTGAGGAAACGAGCATTCCTCTACATTCAGTCACTCTCATTTCAATTGGCTTAATAAAAGAAAAAGCAGGGTAGGGGTTTTTTTTGCCAAAATAAGCCTTGCTGAGTGAAAAACAAATCAGCTACTGGTAATTTTCTGTTTATCCTTCCATTTACTTTAATTTATCTTTGCTCAAGGTTTCATCCTATTTGCCAAATCTTGGAGGTCTGAAGTTGCTGTATCTTCTTGGTTTAGTGATTATTTGGTGGTGGATTTGTTTGTGTTACAGACATGTCTTCAGAACTTCCTGTTAGAAAGCATAGGTAGCTGCCTATTCAGTGTGTTAGGTTTTTATGCTTTTCTTATATATTGGATTGCTACTCTAGGCACTTTGTACTGATGCTTAAAAAGTGCTACAATACTTAGCAGTGTGACACCTAAGTCCCTTTGTGCATTCAGTTCTTATCCATTAAAATCACATATTGCTTGAGCATGTGAAGTGTGCCCACTAAAATCAATTAAGTTGATCTTCTGATCACTTTCCTACCACTACAGAACCACTGTAGACTTACAGGGCAAAATCATCAACTGATTTCAGTGGAGTCATGTCTGTCTGTAGTAGCTGAAAATCCGCCTATAACTCCCAAGTATAATTATTAACAGACTTTCAATGAACAATTTCCTCTCAAAGAAGCTTTATAGGAAGTTTCTGTCTTAGAAATATATAAAGAATAAAATGATACAATATTAACAGAATAGGTTAGTCAAAACACTATGACAGTTAGCTTTGTGGGGTGTCCATCACTCAGAACCCTATTCCTCAAAGGTTTCTTCATGGCATCCATTATCTTTACTGCATGCTATAACAGCATCTAGCACAAATTCAGTGTAGCTTCACAGCTCTGCCATCATACAAATAATAAGATTAAAATACACACTAAACTAGTAAAGGGTATACTTCAGACAAGCAGTTTTTTGACTTAAGCAGCCACTTTAAAATATTCCCAGAGACTGCAATACAATTTTATTTGACCGTTAGTTAAAGACCAGATCTACTAAATTACCAATTTTTCCTCATGCCTACAGTTGTTACTAAAGACATGTTTGCTTATATTATTTCCTGAGTTATAAATAACCTTAAAGATTTAAAATAAATGGTTTTATTATGGCTATTTGGCTGTATAATTGCATGCTAACGTTCCCCAATCCTATGGTATCATTTTGGAAGTGTCCGCACGATACTCTTTAATAAGATACACTAAGTTCAGCTTTCCCTGTTGACTCAGGTCTGCTGACCAAGGTAAGCAAGACTAAGGATACTGTTTTCCAGTTGTTCATTTAACCATGTTCACACCCTAGAGGAAGGTGGTAGTGCTGCTACAGCAGGTACTCTGAATCCTCATGACCTGAGAAATTTTGTATTCTCTTTCCCTCTTTAATTTTCCTGTGCATCCATCTGTGTTCATACACAGTCTGGGCAAGTTATGATTAATGCTTTTAAGTGCCTTATAATGTTTTACAAAACTTTACCACAGTTTTGAACAGAAAAGCCTGTATTTTTTCTTATTTCTAAGACAAAACTCATCACATTTTTTCACAACTCCTCTTCCTTACTAACATTTGCATACCAAGTTGTTCCTTTTTTACAGGACTTCAAATTGCAAGTGTCTTGCTAGTACGTGCTCTTCTCTACACTATATCAACATGCCATTTCTAATAGAAAATGCTGACAATCTTGTCAATCTTAAACATTCTACCTCTCCACAGTACAACATAATACTCTATACCTCAGAAGTAGTTAATACACCAAATCATTCCAAATTAACCTGCGTTGCACCAGTACTTTGTTACTGAATTGATGTGACACAAGTGGCAACAGCCATACACTGATGTACAACTAGCACAAAATATTAGGGAATCATACTAAATGCTTAAAGCAGTGATGTAGTTGTAGTTTAGTTTTTTGGGTTTTGTCTTGGCTTTTTTTTGTGGGATTATTAGAACACTATCTTTTTGTAAAGAATTTTCGCAGTACCCCGCAACTTGTACTGGATTTTAGTTTATTTAATCTCATAATCATATGTTAGTCTTAACTGTTTCTTCTATCTCCCTGCCTTCAAAAGTCTAATTTTTCTTTTTACTCATAAAAAAAAGAAACTTAACTGCAAGCAAGACTAAAGGAGGCCTATTCTAAATCTCAGTATTATACTCTACAAAAAATGTTGTGGAGAAAGGTTGAAATTGCCAAACTAAAGCAGACAGAGCAAAGATTTAGGTTAGAAACCTTCCCACTACTTAGTGCAGTGACTAACATCGACGTCAACAGAAGGCCAGATCTATACCTTACACATACATCATCTTACTGGCTGCTTTCACCAAGATCTACATGGGTTTTGATTTTGACCAGAAATTCCATCTTGAGTTTAAGAAATTTTTTTGCAATTAGTATTTTGTTAAAACAGATTTATCAAATCAAATACTCAAGCAAAACTTTAATATCAATAAATTAAACGTCAGAATAAACCATGTCATCATAGATTTCTAAACCAGATTTTCCTTTGTGAGCATCTTTAAAGCATAGGAGGATCACATCAACTCATTCAGTCATTCACGGTATGGCACAGCTCTATATTTCCTTCCAGAAGGATAGTTCATGGTTTGAGAAACCTTTTCCTTCACAGAATGAACAAGGGCACAAGAAGTCTAATATAGCTCTCACTGAAAAATAGCATTCCTACTAACAAGATAAGTGGTGTCATCTTTGAAAACTGATCCATATTTCTTTAGTGAAAAAATATTTAGTCCTTCGGAAGGAAGGAAGGGGCAGATTTGCTGACAGACTTTGTCCTTCCTGTCATCAGTTTTTGCTACCCTTTTCTCTGCTGAGTTTCCAGCTGTTGTGAGTGTCTGTAGCTGATGCCAAGAGAGAGTAAGGCATGAGCTGTTCCAAAGTCAACAGGATATCTTAAAACACCAGGGAAAGGGGAAAAGTACATGTAATAAGTATGTTGTTCTGTACTTCCCATGACAACTATGTGTTGCTGCACAGATAAGCCAAGGGACTTAGCAGGGCTAATAAAGATTGGTTGTATTACAGGAGCTTTCCAAAGTCAACTTGGAAAGATTACAAGGCAAAGTTAATTCATGCATAACAAAAACACTACCAGATAGACGGATCTTTAAAAGTAAAGTAACTTCCCAAAATCTTAACTCAATTCTGATATTATTTTCTTTCCTATGAACTTCTTTGGTTTAATATTTATTGACATAGTTCTTTTCCACAAAGCCCTTAATACAGACATTTTAGGAATAAGTATGTCCAGACAAAAAGGGCACATGCATAAATCAGCACAAAAGAACTAATAAAAAAAAACAAAATGTAATTTACCTATTATACATTAGTGTTATGAGAGTGATATAACTGTGGCTTTGTTGCAAAACAAAACATGATACAAAATATTAATGAGTGTAACAGATGAGGTCATGATCTGTCTAAACGGTAAAATTTCTAGCAAGTTGCTAAAATTATGCATTTATCAGGAGATAGTCTTTTTTAGCACTTTGGTATTTCTTCTGTCCTTCTTCCTCATATTATTTTCTGGTGAATATAGCCAATTATGGTCTTATCTTGTTTACATTTATTCCTTTTCCTTGTTGCAGATCAATCTGATATGTAGAATCAAATAAAAAACATACTCCTGAGAATACACCTGCTGTTACTCAGAAGATATCTTGATAAGAATCCCAGACTATTCCTATGTTTGCATAGAAATAAAGACCCTGTATTTTATGATACTTCCCTTGATGTCTGTCATGTGCATTTGAGCTGCAGAGCATTATTCATGCCTGCTTTGGGCCCACCAAAAAAGAGAAAGTCCTAAAATCTGTATTTCCCTGCAAATGTAAAGGGAGCATTTCTTTTCATAGGTACAACATATGAATGTTCACCTGCAGTCATCGTAAGTCATACTTACATAGTCTCGAGATCTAAGGTACAGGCAACTTGCATGGCTCTATAGCAATAGTTTCCTGCCATCTTTTTGACGCATCTCTGGACAGCTTGATCTCATTCAATTTGTGATGAATTGTGGATGTTATCAATAAATACTTCAAATGCTGTAATCTAATTTTATTCTTTTGCCATACCTATTCCTTTTCTTCTAGGAAGATGTTTCTTAGATGAAATGTCTGAACTACACAGCATGAACAGAGATGTAAAGAGGGAAAATTTGAGATATGTGTGGCTTGGGACATGCAAGGAGCAGTGAAATAAACCCATACATTTCTGTGCATTCATTATTTACAAGTTTGTGCATAAATGTTTGTGCCTAAGTTTGGAATTTATCTGAGTGTGCTGGTTTTGGCTGGGGTAGAGTTGATTTTCTTCATAGTAGCTAGTATGGGGCTGTGTTTTGGATTTGTGCTGGAAACAGTGTTGATAGCACAGGGATGTTTTAGTTACTGCTGAGCAGTGCTTACACAGAGTCAAGGCCTTTTCTGCTCCTCACCCCACCCCACCAGCGAGTAGGCTGGGGGTGCACAAGAAGTTGGGAGGGGACACAGCCGGGACAGCTGACCCCAACTGACCAAAGGGATATTCCATACCATATGATGTCATGCTCAGCATATAAACTAAGGGGAAGAAGAAGGAAGGGGGAGCTGGGGGGGGGCACGTTCAGAGTGATGGTGTTTGTCTTCCCAAGTAACTGTTACACATGATACAGCCCTGCTTTCCTGGAGATGGCTGAACACCTGCCTGCAAATTGGAGGTAGTGAATGAATTCCTTGCTTTGCTTTGATTGCCTGCATGGCCTTTGCTTTACCTATTAAACTATCTTTATCTCAACCCAAGAGTTTTCTCACCTTTACTCTTTCGATTCTCTCCCCCATCCCACCGGGGGGGGAGTGAGTGAGTGGCTGTGTGGGTCTTAGTTGCCAGCTGGGGTTAAACCACGACACTGAGCTTCTTCCACCATTTGTGTGCTAGGCAATAGCTAAGAAGCAAATAAAATATTGGGAACTATTAGGAGAATGTAGAAAACATGACATAACTAATATCTGTGTCACTGTGTAAATATTAAAGCTTTGTCCTGTCAAGTTTTATAAATCTCCAAGGGTGGAGATAGACAAGTTCTCTCCTGTGCTTAACAACCCTCATGTGACTTTTTTTTCCTTATATATAGATGGAATTTTTCTTGCTGCGATATGTAACTTTAGCCTCTGCCCTTTCACAGTGTACATTGGAAATGAGTCTTGTCTATGAACTGTCTCTAGATTCTGAAAGACTGCAATTAGATCCTTGTTTGGCCTTCACTTCTCCATCCAGTTCACTCAGCCTGTCCTCAGATGTCCTAGCTGTCTTAATGGTTCTTCACTAGACTCATTCCAGTTTGCATATTTCTCGTTTGCACTAGAGGCTCCAAACGGGACACAATACTCCAGATGAAGCCTTTTAAGTGCCAAGTAGAAAGGAATTTTTTTTTTTATTTGATTTGATTCCATTTTCTTGTTAATGCAGCCAAATATGTGGTTAGCCTTCATCAGCATAAGGTCAAACTAGTGACTCATTATTGTCCACCATGACCCTCAGGACTTTTTCTGCATAGTCACATTCTACCCAGTTATTTGCATCCCTGTATTACTATAAGGGATTTATTTTATCCCAGGAGCTGGATCCTTTTGTATTTGCCCTTGTTGAACCTTGTTACAAGGTTCCTGCCAGTCCATCCCTCCATCTTGTCAAGGGCCATCTGGATAGCAACCCTTCCCTCCAGAGAATCAATGGCTCCCCCCACTGTGGTGTATCTGCAGACATGCTGAATTCCCTCCCATGAACCAGATCTTTACTGAAGGTGTTAAAGATTAATGGCCTGGTACCATCCCCTGAGGAACACCACTCATAAACAGCTGTCAGTCAGACTTTGAATCACTGATGACTGTTTTCTGAGTCCAATAATGCAGGAAGTTTTTTAGGCACCTACCAGATCCATGGTACTACAGCAGACTACATCAAAACCCTTGTCGAAGGGTAATTGTCTAAAGGGCTATAGGACTTTCTACGACATGCAGGGAGAAGAGTATTCTGAGATTGCATAAAACTTATTATGGCATGTTTTAAGGAGACTGTGGTGATGTGAAAGACTCATTATGTGAAGTTTCCCAAAGGTGGGGAAAGGGAGGGATCAAGCAGATTGAGGAGGAACAAGCAAGGGAAAAGGAGATAAAGGGCCCAGCCAAGTACAAACAGGCTGCTGGTCAGCATGCTTTTCTGTCTAAACCCTGCACTTCATCACTGCAGTCTGTCCTATGTTCTCATTAAATCTGGTTTCTAACTGTATTTTGTCTGATTGTACTCCCTATTCTGAGTGAGCACGTATAATGCTACAAACTTCTAGCTGGACAGGCAGGAAAATAAGTGGCCTGACTACCAGCAATTGAAGCTAGAGCAAGAACCTCAGGGCTGGTAGACCCAAGTGCCAGCAACTAGGGCAGACCAGGGATCTAGGAGCACCACACTGGATAAATGCAGTATCTCAGGTCAGCTGCTGGAGAGATACAAATTGTGTAAGTTTGTGTGAAGCTCTCTGACATCTGAGTACCAGCATTTAGAGTGGAACTACAAACTTCAGGGGCTCATAGGTCCCAGAGGCAGCAGCCGGAGGAGATCGGGAGACATGGGTATACCTTCAGTGTTTAAGACCATCTACTGAAGTAATACATAGCATATGTGTACATATTCCACTATTGACTTCAACGCTAATCAGTCAGAATGGAGGAGCTGGATCAGGCCTTCCATGGTGTTCGTGTTTGTGTGAGTGCTGTGTGCACTTATGTGTGTGCTGATGAAGGTAATGTTTTCAGCCTGTGTTATTCTGTATGGCTGCTGTGTGCTTAATGTGTTTGTGTGTGTCTATGTGTACGTACACACTTTTGGAGGATGTGTGCTCAGCCTTGCTGCTAGCTGGACCTGGCAACATAGAATTGCAGCAGTCTCACATCTGTCAGGCTACACAATTCAGCAACCTTCAACAGGACTGGGGTTAGGCTGACCAGTCTGTAGTCCCCTAGATCTTCCTCCTTGCCTTTCTTGAAGAATGACATGAAACTTGCCTTTTTCCAATTGTTTGGGAGCCCTCTGAATTTCCATGACCCTTCTACCCTATTACAGTAGCTTCACAATGACATCAGCCAGCTGTACCAGCCCACTCAGGTGCATGCTGTTTGATACCATGGACTTGTATACATGAAACTATAAGTCCCTGTCTCCTTCCTCTCCTACCGCAAGTAGTCTGTCCCCCCAAACTCTGCAGCTAGATGCAGAGACTTGGGAGGCCTGAAAGGACACTTTGTCAGTAAAGACCAAGAAAAAGAAGGCACTAGGTATTTCAGACTTTTCTTTGCCACTATGTCACCCAACCCATTCAGGAGCAGGTCCCCCTTTTGTTTGATATTTCACCTGGTGTACTGCAGGTGTAGCAGTGCTTCTAGCTACGCATCACACCCCACACCTCAGTTTTAACCCCAGCTATGCGGTGTTTTTTCTAATTCTACCAACTGGTATTCAATTTCTAATATTAGGAAATGTTCAGAAAAGGGCAGTAAAAATGTTCAAAACTAACTATTTTCTTACCTGCAAAGAATAATTAAGCGGGATGGGACTCTTCAGGATGGCATAGATGTAACTTAGCCAGAGATGCAACAGAGAGAAAACCTGCAGAAATCCTTGCCAAGTGATGTTATGGTTCAAGGGGATAACTGGACCAATATTTGGAAGACTGGTATTTTGAAGGTTACAGTCACTGTAGGCTCAGGAAATGCTGTGTGCTGAGAACAGTTAGAAAGAAATGTCATGCATGTTTGATCTCTTCTTATTTATCCCCAGCTTCTACTTACGACTACTGCTGCGATACTGGGCTGGTCAGATCCTGGATCTGAACCAGTATGTACTTTCTTATGTTCCAGCCCTATATAATCCTTCCCTAAAATTTCTTTCGATTATTATGCTGACCAACAGGAAGCAACAATTAGTATCTTCAGAGCATTAGCAGTGTTAAGTTTCGCTATTCAACAATTAATTTCCACAGTTCTGGTTTATGAACAGGTTGCCACTCATCCTCTTTTAACCATCTTGACTGTATAGGACAGAATGGAAAAGACGAATGAAGGTAAAATATGCAATATTATTCTGAATATGTGCGAAAATCAGATGTTTCAAGTAAAAATATGCAGATTTTGGATAATGTTTTCAGATTTTCAGATTCAGAAGATTGTATTTCTAAGAATAAAGATGTATCAAAAAGATACTAAACCTATAATGAGTGTTTATAGAAGAATCTGATTACTTAACAGATTATTCATCAAATGCTTTTTAAAAAGGTTATCCTCTTTATCTATATGCTTTGTTTGGTATTCACTTCTATTTAACTTCATGAAATATTTGTTAAATAGTTGGTTAATAAAGATGATCTGATAAAATAAAACAAATGTTAACATATTCTTTCTTTTCTTTATAAAGAGAAAGCTTTTCAATGTTCAGCAGTTTCGGAATAAAAATGCTAAATAATTCATGAAGTATTCAAACTAATGTTTGCAAATATATTAGTAATAAGGTCTGACGTAATGCACTCTCAGATATCCAATTAAGCCAATCTAGAATTCTTTGCAGTGATCTCAGTCTACCACTGGATTACAAGAGCTTTTGGACAGTGACTCCTTGAATCTCTTACTTACTAATACTAATTTATCTTTGACTATTAAAATAGAAGAGCTGAAGTAAGAGAAGAATGTGTCTCTTATCAGTTTTGAATGACATAAGCACCTCTCTTTACATATGAGGTTAAGCTGTTGAATTCTAAAGGATTTGTAGGTGAACTTCCTTTAAGCAGTAGATAAAGAAAATTAAAGTAATCTGTGTGTAAACGAGAAAAATACTCTGAAAACATATGGAGATAAAATTGATCCAATATACAGCCTGTACTGAAATGACACCATGGGAAGTACTTATGTTTTACTTTTTTTTCCTATAGCTGTCTTCAGTTCAGGAAACAATTCTTGGTTTCTTGCAGTTTCTTTCTCTTATAATGAACAGTCACATCTTCCAGTTTTTTCAGAAAACTGTATCTACACTTCTAAGGCTTTTACATGAGCAAGAAAGCAAAAGACATTCAAAATTGTAACATTTTCATTTGTCTAGGAATTTAAAAGGTGTCTTGGGAAATACAACTGAAAACACCATTTCACAGTTTTGATGTGAATTTGTGTGCTACATTGCATGAATTGTCACTTGGTTTTGGGATTCACAGTTAGACTGTGCTCTGCTTATTTGCAAGCAGAGAATTTAAAATAGATTGAGGGGCATGCATTTGTAGGTAACAGTGTAAATATTTGTAATAGCAAAAGCCCACATACATACCTATACTTTATGTCACAACAGCAAAGATCAGGGCAGGATGATGCAGGCATTTGAAATATTCTTTCATTATGCCAGTTGCTGATGCTGCCTGATTCATTGCAAAGAGAAAAAAAAGAAATGGCACAATATCCCAAATTCACAAACCTTGGACATATCATGTCTTAGCAGTCATAGTAATAAATTTGTAGAAAATGACACAAATGCTGTCTTAGAAGGAATCTATGGCCATTCAGTATGTCTTGAATGAGAATTAAATGCCACTTGCTGTAATCTAATATACCTCAGAAAAAAATAGCTCTTAGGAAGTATCTCCATGAGACAGAGATAAAAGTTATCATTAGATGCACACTGTATCAACCTTCAGTTAAAAGAATGGGCTTTCCCAGAAGCAGAGATTACTTTCCCTTCACCCCTTTCAAAAATCCTTATCATGGTTCAGCATATATCAAAACAACTAGGGAATCTCTTCCATAGAGTGGCAAATGTATTAAAGAAATAGCAGGCTGCAAAATTTCACAGATTTCAGTCCTACAAACTCTGTTTAAAGTCTGTGTTTATCTAGTTTTCAAAAAACAGCAACAAAACATTTCTATCTCAATAACAGCTTCCAAGTGATCAAGACCTGTACCTTTATGTTCACATGATTTTGAACCAGAAAGTGCAGAGTGTGTGCTCATTTGTTAGTACCTAAAAAAAAAAAAAAGAATATTGTCTGTACTGGACCAGTCTTGCACTGAACACATTGCTATAGAATTTAATTTACCTTAGATCAATAGCTTCATTTGAACTTTCTCAAAGGCTGCAGCTCTTCCAGCTCTGCGTTTTATTGTGGACCTGTTTCTAAGTTAATTATGTGGGACATTTGGCCACACTCCTAAAATAAGGTCTCTTAGAGTCAACACAGGGATCTGGTTGTAGTCTCATTGCTGTTAACTTTCTTATTCTACAAGCAAGCTAATATGATTCTGATTTATTTTTATCTTATAGGAAACTTACTAAAAAGAGTACAGTAAATGTGTAAGAAAAGCCTGCTGTGCCAGTTCTAGCTTATTTGTTTAGAATCTATGAATAAATAAACAGCTGAGCTGGTGCCACCTTTTATAGCTATTCTTTTTCTCAGCTGGACATTAATAGATTATCTCTTTTCTCTGAGCTTTTCCTTTTTATGTGCTCTAGACCTAAATTAACAGGTCATTATTTCTTTTTTTTCTTTTTTTCTTTTTTTCAGGCTGATGGTACGATACAATAAATGCACAGGCCAGTGTGCACATTTTAAGGCTTTTATTTTGGGTGTTTTCAGAGAGAAACAGACTTGATTGTGATGTGACATTAGCGTAATATTACTGTAAATAAAAGTGCAGAGCCATTAACAGCAAATGAACCAATATGGGTGATGCAGACTTTAAAAAAAGATGGAAGATTATTCATTGTCCCATTGGAATACAGTCTAATCTGAGTTGAATAACTGAGGCTTCAGTAGACACCAATCAGTAAGACTTCTACTTACCTTTCACATTTATCAATGGTACATTAATTTCATCTAAATGGTTGTAATTTGTCAGGAAATCTTGTACAAAACATAAATCAGAACAAAATAAGCAAGACAGAGAGCATGAGAATATTGAGCCTTAAGGGCACTAAATTTGTTAATTAATTTTAATTATGCTCCTAAATCTAATTATTTGTGTTAAGGTGTGCTGCTCATCAATAAACCAAAATTAGTAATTATCACTAAAGACAATTATTTCATGATTATAAATGTTGAATCAGGGAATCTCCTTTAAAATTAAGACTGAGCAAATTGTGCAGGATGAAACCAGAATCAATATAAATTTTGACCTTGAACTGGAAGTGCAAGTTGGGCTAAGTAAAATGGAATGATTCATATCAGATATCCCCTGCAAGCTTCAGCAGGACTCAGAATCCAGCAGGGTTTTATCCTATTATAATTTCTGCTCAATAATCCAGCAGGATGTTTATGGAGAAGCTAGAAACATGCCAGCCTTTTTTTTTTTCTTTTTTTTTGTGGGAGCAGGGGCAATACTGGCTAGGAGAGAGATATGAAGAACAGCTTAAGGACTGTAACATCTCCATTGTTAGTATTTCTACTGCAGAATTGGAAGGACTATGTATCTTTGATGTAACTGGAGGAAGCTGTAAGCCTTCTTTAGGAATGATAACAAGTTGAAGAAAGTTGAAAATTGAGGAAATGGGGAGATGGCAGTATGCGAGTTAGCTGAAGTGAGAATATTTTATTGGGTATCCGTAAGTTTTCCAATAATTCCTTCCTCCTAGTTTGCACATGTACCAGCTCCACATTGAACGAACTACATTTACTGAAGGAAGTGTTAAATCTTGATCTTTATATTGATTTGCTACTTCTTACAAATAATCATTAATAATATTACCCCTGGTTGATTTGGGGGGCATATTGGTTGTTGTTCTGTTGGGGATTTTTTCTAACATGGCTTCTATCCAGTGTTGATTAAAACAGCCCCATTACAAAGAAGGTGAAAGAGCATGGATACTCTTGTATTTTTTGGACTCACTTACAGCTAGCTGAGCCTAAGGGTGAGTCTTTCCACTCAAAACACTGTGGGTTAGGTTTTAATTAATCACAGGGTTGCATTACTTTTCCTGTGCCCCTTATAAATGTAAATTTCAAGTAGTGGAGAGCTGTTTGTGACTCTATGTGTGGCACACTTCATCAAAAAACAGTGCCATGCATTAACCCACCCACTTACAGTCACCTTGCGTGTTAGAGCAGTGGAAGTTCAGAATTAGAATGAAAAATAGTTCTTTTTCTGTCTCTGAAGCAAAAGTTTACTTTGTATTTTATTTTATGCTGGTTTATTTTTCAAAAATTAGAGTGGTGTTTTTGTTTCCTTGGGGTTTTGTTGTTTATAACCATCCTTCCTGATGTAAGATCATGGAAAAGTGTTTTATAGTCTGTTTGCACTCATGAAGAAACCATCCTATCACATACAATGAAGAGAGGATGTAAACCTCTGAGCCTGATTTATCTTAAAGTTTGCATTACAATGTCCACTTCTGCTAAAACCATGAAAGGCAGAGAAAAGAGAAAGAAGCAAATATCCTCATTTCTTCATAATAGTTTGAGTCTGGCTGATGTGAACTACTGAGTAAATCTGTCCATAGTAATGCATGAAATCATTCTTCACTGAAGATCAACATTATAGGATACTCACTGAAACGCTTTTGGAAAGGAAACTTGACTCTCATTAATTCTCTTTGGGTACTGAGTATCTTTCTTTGAAACTGTGATTGCTTTTATGCATTTGAAACTGTACCCAGTGTACTTTCAGGTGAAATAAAGAATTTTTATGGTTTTATGTAAAATCATTTGATGCTTTTACAATAATGATCTATTAATTTTAATAAGTACAAAAAGTAATGACAAGTACAAAAAGTACAAAAGTAATGTGTACAAAAGTGACAAAAATAACGTTTTCAGGAAGCAAAAGTAACATATTAGTAATAGACTTCTAAAAGAGAAAAAATACTTTGCTCATTATAGTAAACTTAGAGATTCTGTAATTTTCTTTTTCTCTGTTTAATTGAATGGTGCATTGTAAGTGTACTAAATTTTTACCAAATTCCATTGCCATATTACACCCAAAGACCCAAAAACATTATTAAAATGTTTATTTAGACACATCCTCCATATCCTATATCAATTTATTTCCAAAGTAGTAGGTACTTTCACCAATCACACTGTCTTTTTAAACTGCTGATCATCTTTTAGTTTGATTTCACAAACAATATTACAGTAATGATAGCTCTGTTCTGGAAGAGTACAAATTGTCTGAAGAATTGCCCAACTAGAAT